>NC_060129.1:115809625-116457750 GCF_021461395.2 Schistocerca americana
GTCGTATGCGTGTTTGGCGCCGTGCAGGTGAGCGCCACAATCAGGACTGCATACGACCGAGGCACACAGGGCCAACACCCGGCATCATGGTGTGGGGAGCGATCTCCTACACTGGCCGTACACCACTGGTGATCGTCGAGGGGACACTGAATAGTGCACGGTACATCCAAACCGTCATCGAACCCATCGTTCTACCATTCCTAGACCGGCAAGGGAACTTGCTGTTCCAACAGGACAATGCACGTCCGCATGTATCCCGTGCCACCCAACGTGCTCTAGAAGGTGTAAGTCAACTACCCTGGCCAGCAAGATCTCCGGATCTGTCCCCCATTGAGGATGTTTGGGACTGGATGAAGCGTCGTCTCACGCGGTCTGCACGTCCAGCACGAACGCTGGTCCAACTGAGGCGCCAGGTGGAAATGGCATGGCAAGCCGTTCCACAGGACTACATCCAGCATCTCTACGGTCGTCTCCATGGGAGAATAGCAGCCTGCATTGCTGCGAAAGGTGGATATACACTGTACTAGTGCCGACATTGTGCATGCTCTGTTGCCTGTGTCTATGTGCCTGTGGTTCTGTCAGTGTGATCATGTGATGTATCTGACCCCAGGAATGTGTCAATAAAGTTTCCCCTTCCTGGGACAATGAATTCACGGTGTTCTTATTTCAATTTCCAGGAGTGTATGAACAGTTTGAGGGAGCCTTTCTGGATAAATATTGGTCTGAGGCCGTGCTAGAGAGGCTCGGACGTGAAGCATTCAACCCAGCTCCATCCAACAGCAAACATGGAAGCTTTAAGGGGCTATTTTGAAAAATATTTGAATAAAACCAGATACTGGACTAAGCCGGTATCTCAAGTAAACGTGTTGAAAATTTTAAAGAGCCGTCTTCCTGCCCGCATTAGGGAAAAACTCATTACTATTCCGGAACACGACACCGAACACTTTCTATCTGCACTGGACTCGATAGATCTGATATACGAAGAGAGACCAGTACAACCCAAGCCTTTAAGGCGGGGTAGGACGTCAAACGGGCCGACTTGGAGCAGGAGAGGCATCTCAGGACATTTTAATTTCCACTGTCTATACTTTTACAAATAAATTCATGAAACTTTGTCAGCATCACAAGAAAGGATTCAGGATTCACACTCATTGCAGTGGAAGTTCGAAAACATAACAAAATAATTTTTTTTACGTGCGAAATTTTATCATTTTTTCACTTACTAATGGCTGCATTTGTTGCTATAGGCACACTTTTCTTCATAAGTTAGAGAGATTCTTCGATGAATTTTGCACAGCATACATACCAAACTCACAGGTGTATGAAACTCCAGAATTAATTTAATTTGTGAAAAAACGAATGAACTGTTATATTTTAAACTTCATGTTTAGAAAAAAAACACAAATTTTATAGTTAATTACCTCAATTTTGCTACAGTTTTTAATAGATTTGGAAAATTCTAGATTTTCATACACCTTTAAGTACGGTTTGTATGCTGTGCAAAATTCATCGAAGAATCTCTCTAACTTATGAAGAAATGTGTACCTATAGCAACAAATGCTATTAGTATGTGAAAAAAATGGTGAAATTTAACACGTAAAAAATATTACTTCGTTATGTTTTAGAACTTCCACTGCTATGAGTGTGAATCCGGAATCCTTCCTGGTCATGCTGACAAAGTTTTATGAATTTATTTGTAAAAGTATAGACAGTGGAAATTGGAATGTCCTGTGGTGCCTCTCCTGCTCCAAGTCGGCCAGTTTGACGTCCTACCCCCCTTAAATACGCAGATAGTTCCACAGAGATTTACGAATCAACACGTGAACAACGGATTCGTAGCACAACACGAAGGCAACCTTACTCCACACAGACCTATGGTAATAGTAACGGTAATCACAACAGCAATGGAGAAAGGCGTAAATTCAAGGGCGCATGTAAAAGAAATGGGGAGAATTTTAACAAAAACACTATAACAGGCAAGTAGCGTATAGCTAGCCTGTACAATATGTACAGACACAAGCTACCGGCAATAATCAGCCGATCGCTTGGCAAACAAAAACAATACCAGACAGCCGAATAACGCGCAAAGACAAAAAGAATATCAGTCGAGATCCTAATTGGCGTAATCAAACACCAACAGTCCACAGAGTGGAATTACGCCTAACCCAGAGACCGATCCCACCGTGACGCCGGAAAACTAGAACCGGAATGAGAGAGTTTGGAAGGTAGGAGACGAGATACTGGCAGAAGTAAAGCTGTGAGTACCGGGCGTGAGTCGTGCTTGGGTAGCTCAGATGGTAGAGCACTTGCCCGCGAAAGGCAAAGGTCCCGAGTTCGAGCCTCGGTCGGGCACACAGTTTTAATCTGCCAGGAAGTTTCAAACTAGAACCGTTCTGTGACCTGAGAGGAGAGAGGGAACACGAGCTTGGTCGATACTTGCTTTATCAGATACGATCAAGGTTGTTGTTGTTGTTGTGGTCTTCAGTCATGAGACTGGTTTGATGCAGCTCTCCATGCTACTCTATCCTGTGCGAGCTTCTTCATCTCCCAGTACCTACTGCAACCTACATCCTTCTGAATCTGCTTAGTGTATTCATCTCTTGGTCTCCCTCTACGATTTTTACCCTCCACGCTGCCCTCCAGTACAAAATTGGTAATCCCTTGATCCTCAGAACATGCCCTACCAACCGATCTCTTCTTCTAGTCAAGTTGTCCCACAAACTCCTCTTCTCCCCAATTCTATTCAATACCTACTCATTAGTTATGTGATCTACCCATCTAATCTTCAGCATTCTTCTGTAGCACCACATTTCGAAAGCTTGTATTCTCTTCTTGTCTAAACTATTTATCGTCCACGTTTCACTTCCATACATGGCTACACTCCATACAAATACTTTCAGAAACGACTTCCTGACACTTAAATCAATACTGGATGTTAACAAATTTCTCTTCTTCAGAAACGCTTTCCTTGCCATTGACAGTCTACATTTACCTCAAAGTTTTTATTTCTTCTCCATGGATTTTAATACCTACTCCGAACTTTTCTTTCGTTTCGTTTATTGCTTGCTCAATACACAGATTGAATAGCAACGGGGAGAGGCTACAACCCTGTCTCACTCCCTTCCCAACCACTGCTTCCCTTTCATGGTAGTGATGAGATATATCAAGGTAATGAGGATACGCATGAAAACTTGACAGAGGGCAAGATACAAGCTACTATTAAAGCCCAAATATTTGACCTTGGTGTACGCATTGTGCTTGGAAAAGGTACTGCGACTAATTTGATGTCACAAAGGTTCTTTCAAGAACGGAAGAAACGTGGATGTATACCCACACTGCCAGTGCAAAATCGGAAGGTATAAACTGTCACAGGTCAGAAATCGAAAGGAGTCAAAATACAAGCCTTAATTCCATTCCAATTAGCACAGTTTACTGTTCGGTGCAATTTTTTGACAGTAGATAAATTAATAGTTGATTGTTTAATTGGTATGGATACATTTCGGACATAACAAGTAGTCTACAAATTGACATAGGGAAGGGCCAATGTCATTTCACAGTAAATAACCAATTATTTGCAATAGACCTAATCAGGGGAAGTACTAATAGACATAAACTAAAGTTACTCACGACTTTGAGGTTCAATTGGTATCCCATACTTACGTTTGTCCACACAAACAGTAATGGACAGTCGGCAGCAAAAGATGTAAACGTCGACACAATAAACAAATGGTTCAAATGGCTCTGAGCACTATGGGACTTAACTTCTGAGGTTCAAAATGGTTCAAATGGCTCTGAGCACTATGGGACTCAACTGCTGAGGTCATTAGTCCGCTAGAACTTTGAACTAGTTAAACCTAACTAACCTAAGGACATCACACACATCCATGCCCGAGGCAGGATTCGAACCTGCGACCGTAGCGGTCTTGCGGTTCCAGACTGCAGCGCCTTTAACCGCACGGCCACTTCGGCCGGCAACTTGTGAGGTCATCAGTCCCCTAGAACATAGAACTACTTAAACCTAGCTAACCTAAGGACATCACACACATCCATGCCCGAGGCAGGATTCGAACCTGCGACCGTAGCGGTCGCGCGGTTCCAGACTGTAGCACCTAGAACCGCTCGGCCACTCTGGCCGGCCACAATAAACAGAAAGGTAAGTGAATCAAAGCTTGTCTCAAGAACAGCATGCGGAACATAGGGAACTGATACTTGCTTATATACATGTATTTGAAAAAAAAAAAAGACCAGTTATCATTAAGAATTTTGTGTACAAAACGGAAGTATACCGCCTTCGTATTGGGGGGCAGAAAATTAGAACTTCAAGTGTGGTGTCACCGCCAGACAACACACTTGCTAGGTGGTAGCTTTAAATCGGCCGCGGTCCATTAGTATACGCCGGACCCGCGTGTCGCCACTGTCAGTGATCGCAGACCGAGCGCCACCACACGGCAGGTCTAGAGAGACTTACTAGCACTCGCCCCAGTTGTACAGCCGACTTTGCAAGGAAATGTTCACTGACAAATACGCTCTCATTTGCCGAGACGATAGTTAGCATAGCCTTCAGCTACGTCATTGACTACGACCTAGCAAGGCGCCATAGCTTTGATAATTAATATTGTGAAGCATGTATCATCAAGAGCGATGTTCTACAAATGTGGATTAAAGTTAAGTATTACAGCAACTGCGTCCATTTTCTAAGTTCTCATTTCCTTTTAACTGTTCCAGACCTCACGCCAATCTGCGTGAGCTTAACGCGTGCCTTTCGGCTTCCTCTCGTTGTGACTTGGCTGTCTTGCTAAGTCACAACATCAAGTATCTAGTTTGGATTGAATATGTTACTCCCGTCTTACAATTTGATTACAACCTTTCCCATTGTATTGTATGTTAACCGGGGGCCTAGAAACGATTGAGAGGCTCCGTCCCTGGACACCAGGCGCAGTGGCTCACAACTCCACGACGACTACCGCAGTCCACTTCACCCCTCCGCCGCCCCACGCCGAAGCAATCTTTCAGGGTTATTGTGCAGTTCGGCCACCAGTAGACCTCCCCCCCCTCCGCCCCCCCCCCCCCCCCCCACCGGAACGTCTCACACCAGACAAATGTAACCCCTATGTTTTGGTGGTAGAGTAATGGTGGTGTATGCGTACGTGGGGAACTTGTTGGCGCAGCAATCGCCGACAAAGTGTAGCTGAGGTGGAATAAGGAGAACCGACCCGCATTCGCCGAGGCAGGTGGAAAACCGCCTAAAAACCATCCACAGACTGGTCGGCTCACCGGACCTCGACACAAGTCCGCCGGGCGGATTCGTGCCTGGGACCAGGCGCTCCTTGCCAATCCGGAAAGCAGTGTGTTAGGCCGCACAGCTAACCGGGCGGAACCACCTTCCCCATACATCAACTAGATTTACAACCAAATGAGCTTATGTTCAATCGCAAACAAGCAGACAAGTGGGAGAAACCGCTACCCAAGATACCGATATAGTATTTATCACTAGATGATAAAATACGACAAGCAGTAATCAACCTTGAAACCTGGACTAAATATAGGAAAGGAATTTGTGACAGAAAGCTGATACGTACAACACAATTACAAGTGTAAAGTGCTGCGAATATATAAAAAGAAAGATCCTTTATCATTTAGCTACAATATATCAGGTCAGCAACTGGAAGCAGTTAATTCCATAAATTATCTGGGAGTAGGCATTATGAGTGATTTAAAATGGAATGATCACATAAAGTTGATCGTCGGTAACGCAGATGCCAGACTGAGATTCATTGAAAGAACCCTAAGGAAATGCAATCCGAAAACAAGGGAAGTAGATTACAGTACACTTGTTCGCCCACTGCTCGAATACTGCTCAGCAGTGTGGGATCTGTACCAGATAGGGTTGATACAAGAGATGGAGAAGATCCAACGGAGAGCAGCGCGCTTCGTTACAGGATCATTTAGTAATCGCGAAAGCGTTACGGAGATGATAGATAAACTCCAGTGGAAGACTCTGCAGGAGAGACGCTCAGTAGCTCGGTAAGGACTTTTGTTGAAGTTTCGAGAACATACCTTCACCGAGGAGTCAAGCAGTATATTGCTCCCGCCTACGTATATCTCGCGAAGAGATCGTGAGGATAAAATCAGAGAGATTAGAGCCCACACAGAGTCATACCGACAATCTTTCTTTCTATGAACAACGAGGGACTGGATCAGAAGGGAGAACTGATAGAGGTACTCAAAGTATCCTCCGCCACACACCGTCAGGTGGCTTGCGGAGTATGGATGTAGATTTTATATAGGACAAAAAGTGTTACTTAAAACACATCCCAAATCAACAAATATTGGAAAACTGAACCGTAAGAGGCAATTACTATACACCGGACCATGCGTAACAACTAAAATCCCCTACCCGGGAGCATAAAAATTGGCACACGGCTAAAGACACGGGTCTTTACCCACACACACACTTGAGAACGTTTAATATTGAAAGAAGGGATGTATACCCTCCAAGTTGTATATATGGAAAATTATATTAGATTTAGGATGCTGGAAAGTCACATTCCAGAACTTATGTTGTTAGTTGATAAGAGAAATTTTTGTTTGTCTTTTTTTCTGTATAAACGATGAGTGGCTGTAACAAGGAAGAATTTTACTTTTGTGTGTCTAGAGACAAGAATACTCTAAATACCACAAAAAAAAAAAATGGTTCAAATGGCTCTGAGCACTATGGGACTCAACTGCTGAGGTCATTAGTCCCCTAGAACTTAGAACTAGTTAAACCTAACTAACCTAAGGACATCACAAACATCCATGCGCGAGGCAGGATTCGAACCTGCGACCGTAGCGGTCTTCCGGTTCCAGACTGCAGCGCCTTTAACCGCACGGCCACTTCGGCCGGCGCTAAATACCACACTTCGCCTTGGTGCGTAGTCCACTTGTAAACACATAATCGAACTTGTGAAATGCACAGTAGAGCGCAATGCAATACGCAACTCGCCGCGATGTTAGACAGACACAGCTGGGAATGTTGGAGCACCCAAAACAAACAAACCTGATGACCTACAGCCTGCACTAGCATTTGTAAAGCCTATTGAATGAACAGGGGCACAGAAAATTCAGGAAGAGTCTATACTATAACTACGGCTATCTACACAATACACACCTACAAAGATAAGCTAAACGGATTATATACACAGGAAAGGGACGCTACAGTTTGAGATATTTTCTTAAACAAGCTGCTATATACAATATATCTATATACAGGGTGTTTCAAAAATGACCGGTATATTTGAAACGGCAATAAAAACTAAACGAGCAGCGATAGAAATACACCGTTTGTTGCAATATGCTTGGGACAACAGTACATTTTCAGGCAGACAAACTTTCGAAATTACAGTAGTTACAATTTTCAACAACAGATGGCGCTGCGGTCTGGGAAACTATAGTACGATATTTTCCACATATCCACCATGCTAGCAATAATATGGCGTAGTCTCTGAATGAAATTACCCGAAACCTTTGACAGCGTGTCTGGCGGAATGGCTTCACATGCAGATGAGATGTACTGCTTCAGCTGTTCAATTGTTTCTGGATTCTGGTGGTACACCTGGTCTTTCAAGTGTCCCCACAGAAAGAAGTCACAGGGGTTCATGTCTGGCGAATAGGGAGGCCAATCCACACCGTCTCCTGTATGTTTCGGATAGCCCAAAGCAATCACACGATCATCGAAATATTCATTCAGGAAATTAAAGACGTCGGCCGTGCGATGTGGCCGGGCACCATCTTGCATAAACCACGAGGTGTTCGCAGTGTCGTCTAAGGCAGTTTGTACCGCCACAAATTCACGAAGAATGTCCAGATAGCGTGATGCAGTAATCGTTTCGGATCTGAAAAATGGGCCAATGATTCCTTTGGAAGAAATGGCGGCCCAGACCAGTACTTTTTGAGGATGCAGGGATGATGGGACTGCAACATGGGGCTTTTCGGTTCCCCATATGCGCCAGTTCTGTTTATTGACGAAGCCGTCCAGGTAAAAATAAGCTTCGTCAGTAAACCAAATGCTGCCCACATGCATATCGCCCTCATCAATCCTGTGCACTATATCGTTAGCGAATGTCTCTCGTGCAGCAATGGTAGCGGCGCCGAGGGGTTGCCGCGTTTGAATTTTGTACGGATAGAGGTGTAAACTCTGGCGCACGAGACGATACGTGGACGTTGGCGTCATTTGGACCGCAGCTGCAACACGGCGAACGGAAACCCGAGGCCGCTGTCGGATCACCTGCTGCACTAGCTGCGCGTTGCCCTCTGTGGTTGCCGTACGCGGTCGCCCTACCTTTCCAGCACGTTCATCCGTCACGTTCCCAGTCCGTTGAAATTTTTCAAACAGATCCTTTATTGTATCGCTTTTCGGTCCTTTGGTTACATTAAACCTCCGTTGAAAACTTCGTCTTGTTGCAACAACACTGTGTTCTAGGCGGTGGAATTCCAACACCAGAAAAATCCTCTGTTCTAAGGAATAAACCATGTTGTCTACAGCACACTTGCACGTTGTGAACAGCACACGCTTACAGCAGAAAGACGACGTACAGAATGGCGCACCCACAGACTGCGTTGTCTTCTATATCTTTCACATCACTTGCAGCGCCATCTGTTGTTGAAAATTGTAACTACTGTAATTTCGAAAGTTTGTCCGCCTGAAAATGTACTGTTGTCCCAAGCATATTGCAACAAACGGTGTATTTCTATCGCTGCTCGTTTAGTTTTTATTGCCGTTTCAAATATACCGGTCATTTTTGAAACACCCCGTATATGTACAATATTTACAAATTTAAGTGTTGAAAGCGCACGCACTGATTATACTTGATGGACGACAAAAGTCTTGCTACAGGTAAACAACCGAGTACAGTATAAGTAGCAAAACTGAATAAGAGGTCGCACCACGCCTCTAATACACTTAATCTTTTAGGTTTATAGGGTAAGTAGAGACGCACACATGACATTAAATAAGTTTTGTGATAGTACATCTTCACATGAATGAATACATGGCTGAATATATGAGAAAGGTGTTAGTAACCACCATGCCACTATACACTTATTTATGAAGGTTTACTTTCAAGTTAGTATTAAGGTTTTTTTTTCCTCCAGGGAACAGTGCATCAACACGCCCTAAAGTGCAGAAAGATAAATGTTTGTACAGTGTTAGGTACTGCCATATTAACATAAGAAAGAATCGCACCGCAAGTAAATGTGAGTGTGAAAGTATGTGAAGAAGAAAAAAATTGCAGTACGTCACATATCGTGGTGCCGAACTAAGGTTGTGCATTACCAAATAATCAAGGGGCTGAAACAATTATTGTGAGTGTCGACTACCCATGAAAGTGTCAAACACCTGATTTACATTGAATTTTTATGCATGTTTGTTACTTATGTAGACATATTTTTACGCACATTGTATGTAACATATCGTATTAATGATACAACTCTGTACACCTCAGCACCTGAAATGGTTGTCCTTTATACAATGAACATAGTTAATATTGAGCTGCACTTTTAAACACTGAATAAATATTTGATACGATTGGTATCGTCGGGTTTGAGTTGTGTTTACAAACAACAAACTATTTTGTCCTTAGGATCACAGTTAAGTCTATTAATGAGACTTACCTGAACACATAAATGACTTTCCGTGGAATTTCCTCAACCCTGCAGTGGGTAGCTCCTTCCTGGAGAATGCTAGAGAGGCGAGGCCACGCATAGTTATCCGAGCGGCGCGTAGTATACAGGGTGGTCCATTGATAGTGACCGGGCCAAATATCTCACGAAATAAGCATCAAACCAAAACACTACAAAGAACGAAACTTGTCCAGCTTGAAGGGGGAAACCAGATGGCGCTATGGTTGGTCCGCTAGATGGCGCTGCCATAGGTCAAACGCACACCAACTGCGTTTTTTTAAATAGGAACCCCCATTTTTATTACATATTCGTGTAGTACGTAAAGAAATATTAATGTTTTAGTTGGACCACTTTTTTCGCTTTGTGATAGATGGCGCTGTAATAGTCACAAACGTATAAGTACGTGGTATCACGTAACATTCCGCCAGGGCGGACGGTATTTGCTTCGTGATACATTACCCGTGTTAAAATGGACCGTTTACCAATCGCGGAAAATGTCGATATCGTGTTGATGTATGGCTATTGTGATAAAAATGCCCAACGGGCGTGTGCTATGTATGCTGCTCGGTATCCTGGACGACATCATCCAAGTGTCCGGACCGTTCGCCGGATAGTTACGTTATTTAAGGAAACAAGAAGTGTTCAGCCACGTGTTAAACGTCAGCCACGACCTGCAACAAATGATGATGCCCAAGTAGGTGTTTTAGCGGCTAATCCGCGCATCAGTAGCAGACAAATTGCGCGAGAATCGGGAATCTCAAAAACGTTGGTGTTGAGAATGCTACAACATCGATTGCACCCGTACCATATTTCTATGCACCAGGAATTGTGTGGCGACGACTTTGAACGTCGTGTACAGTTCTGCCACGGGGCTCAGGAGAAATTACGGGCCGATGACAGATTTTTTGCACGCGTTCTAATTAGCGACGAAGCGTCATTCACCAACAGCGGTAACGTAAACCAGCATAATATGCACTATTGGGCAACGGAAAATCTAAGATGGCTGCGACAAGTCGAACATCAGCGACCTTGGCGGGTTAATGTATGGTGCGGCATTATGGGAGGAAGGATAATTGGCCCCCATTTTATCGATGGCAACCTAAATGGTGCAACGTATGCTGATTTCCTACGCAATGTTCTACCGATGTTACTACAAGATGTTTCACTGCATGACAGAATGGCGATGTACTTCCGACATGATGGATGTCCGGCACATAGCTCGCGTGCGGTTGAAGCGGTATTGAATAGCATATTTCATGACAGGTGGATTGGTCGTCGAAGCACCATACCGTGGCCCGCACGTTCACCGGATCTGACGTCCCCGGATTTCTTTCTGTGGGGAAAGTTGAAGGATGTTTGCTACCGTGATCCATCGGCAACGCCTGACAACTTGCGTCAGCGCATTGTCAATGTATGTGCGAACATTACGGAAGGCAAACTACTCGCTGTTGAGAGGAATGTCGTTACACGTATTGCCAAATGCATTGAGGTTGACAGACATTATTTTGCGCATTTATTGCATTAATGTGGTATTTACAGGTAATCACGCTGTAGCAGCATGCGTTCTCAGAAATGATAAGTTCACAAATGTACATGTATGACATTGGAACAACCGAAATAAAATGTTCAAACGTACCTAAGTTCTGTATTTTAATTTAAAAAACCTACCTGTTAGCAACTGTTCGTCTAAAATTGTGAGCCATATGTTTGTGGCTATTACAGCGCCATCTATCACAAAGCGAAAAAAGTGGTCCAAGTAAAACATTCGTATTTCTTTACGAACTACACGAATATGTAATAAAAAAAGGGGGTTCCTATTGAAAAAAACGCAGTTGAAATCCGTTTGACCTATGGCAGCGCCATCTAGCGGGCCCACCATACCACCATCTGGTTTCCCCCTTCAAGCTGGACAAGTTTCGTTCTTTGTAGTTTGTTTGTTTGACGCCTATTTCGTGAGATATTTGGCCCGGTCACGATCAATGGACCACCCTGTATATTGTAGCAACTATTGTTTACTTCTTTAATTCTTCGGAATTGATGAATATGCCCTGACAAGAAGTGATTGTAAACTGAAATAAAATGTATGTCCATTTATGAAAACAGAATCTATTATTGTATGAATGTTACATGAAGAATGTATAACAAAACGAGAGTAAAATGTGTACTCATATAATTGGAATCGAATAAAGTAACGAAAACGAAAGCAAAATGACAAGCACTGACACTTTTTATATTAAGGGGAGAAAATACGTTACAGACTATAATGTACATAAGCGATGATAACGGCACGTCATTGAATGAATAGTATAAGTGTACTTTGTAATTCTATTTTATTATGTTATGTGTTTAGTATGTGGAAATGAAACTACAGAAACTTCACGTGATGCAACTATATGAAGGACGCTCAAAGGCAACGGCCAAGAACATGCGAAACCTGGCTGCAAAGCGTTAAGTGTGCGTGTGACATACGTGGGTGTGCGCATGATAAACTAAAGATGGCAATACTTCGTGTAACACGAATTTTCAGTGTTCGACAACATCTTAAAAGTGGCATGGAACTTCCTTGTCGACGGATGTCGGATGTACAGCTGGTGTCTCCAATGAATAAGTGAGAGCGCCGTGGTGAAATAAATTCCTCGGGCTGCTGATACGGAAACCAGTTGTCACCGCATCGGAGATTGCACGAAGGATCACACTGCTGAACACGAGCTTCACGAATTTGTGCAGTCAAAGCTACACAGAGACTCTGGCCTCGTATCGAACATGTGAGCGCGAACTGGAACGATAACGGACGTTGCGCTGCACCCGCATGCTTCGCAACCTAAACACTGTGCAGATACTGACTAACAACAATGGGACTATGCGGTTGCAGCAATCACTTTGAGAGAAAACATATATTTGCATGTGTTAAAAGAAGCTGACATGCCCATATAAATTGATAACCATTCAGGACAACTCCAATGGCCGAAAATAAAGGCTATCCACATACTGGCCAGGATTATCAACCCTGAAACAGGGAAATAAGCTCAGACACTGTGCACCTCGGTATGATGTCAGTGCACAGTGGGGGACAATTATGTTGATTCATTTTTTTTTCTTTTTATACATGTAAGCTAAATGAAAACTGGGTAATTTCCAAGAATGATTGCCTATCGAAGACACTGGATCCAAACGATACATATCGAATGTGGGATCGTAAATCGATCATGCGACTCCGGTGGCGGGCGTTGTGATCAATTATTTGTGATCGTCATTTTTATCTGTTTCCCATTGTTGCTCTAAATTACATACCTCAGCAAATTATTTGTGAGTTGCTGGGGTATCCCAGAAGATTTATGTTGTTAATGAGGGGAATGGCTGGTGTGCTTTATGTTTCTTCGGCGGATTCTCTCATATGGAAAAATCTAGTTCCATGTTTATCCAGCGTAGAAAATTGTTTGACTTTTTGTCGCAAATAGGACGAGGAAAGAAGGGCCTGTGTAGATTGTGGTGGTGCGAAGTACGTAAAACTTCGTAAGAACAGTTTCGATGCTGAAATACCGTTACAATTTCATTGCGGAAAACGTACGAGTTTCAGGAAAAATACATGGTTTGACTCTTCCAAATTATCCATCCAGACCAACGTAATGGACAACATGACGACAACGCCGACGACGAGTAACGGAAGTCGTCTCCTTTGCAATTACAAGTATTTTTTGCAACGCTCTTCTTTTGTCATTTCTGTAGTGACCACCGTATACATACTCGTAACGCCCGCCATTAGAGTTGCATGATCGATTTACGATCGCACGTTCGATATGTATCGTTTGGACCCCGCCTCTTCGATAGGAAATCATTCTTGGAAATTACCGAAAACTGAATAACTTATAGACCGCAACAAAGAAACTAACGAATTGTTTCGTGACAAGGATAATCTTTTGACAGATCGACATGAAAAAAAGGGAATAATAAATATGCTCTTTAAATTATTAATTCCTAATCTTCACCTGTTTGTTTCTATAAGCGGTAGCATATGGATGTATACGTAGATCCATCGTGCCAGTATTGCTTAAAAATGTGCATTTCAACCGTGTATTAAAAGTGTTATATAAAGTTATTAGGAAAGCAAAGTTTATTCGTACATTCACGGCGACCATCCGTATGTTCATCATTTCGTCCGCCGTCGAGATCCCGCATCAGGAGGTTCAGAGCAGACAAGAGGAATTTGTGCGAGCAGTCATCCTGCGTAGGCATTGTTATAATCAGGGCTACACACAATGGAATTAATGTGAAGCAGTACGTAAAGAAAATTATGAATACTGACCCTAAATGTATTGATATTTAAGGTCTGTTGATCTGCCCAGGATACGTGAACAAATTTATAAATTACCTTCCAATTTCTTTCAACTATTCTTTCCAATCAATTTTTTTTCAGTTATTCAAGCAGCAATTATTAACAAGTTTCCATTATTTGCCCGCCCACATATGCCACTATTGGTGTACTAAGGCAGTACTGTCGTGATAGTGGCTTGTTGCTTTAATTTTGGACATATATATATATATATTTTGTGTGTGTGGAGCAAGAAGCCCCAATAAATCACGAACAGGTTGGATAGTCAAAACTGGAGAAAAAACGAATTTGCTGGCGAGGTGTTATGTCAGATCACTTCTACACATTCCCACGGTGCAATAACAAGTGAACTCTTCCAACTGCTGTGGTTTGATGGCACCTTGGTAGGCCCAGGAGCAAAGCAGTGCATGCAAGAATGTAAACAATTAAAAATCATTTGAATGCTCGTTACATAAACATGTCATTTGTTATATATATAATCTGTCATTGAACTATGAAATTAAATTGATCTGTTCACCAACTATTCTAACCAAAAATGTGCAATGATAACATTGTGCATAATGTACAGAAGAGTCGACGCTAAATTGTTTACGTTATTTTATAATTTGGACAGATTAAAGCTCTTTTCCAGCACCCTTGTCAGAACAAGATGAATACATCCAACTTCATGGCACCATGACTGCATGGGAGGATCACAGAAGTGATTAACTATAAGAACAGCAACCGCAGTTTATTTACGAGGTAAACTGAACATACGTTCTGGGGAACAGATTGTTCACAAGGTGCAGGATTTCCTCAACCCAGTGCTACGAAACATCTCAATAGAGACATATCACTGAACTATTTTCATAACAGTTATTTGCATCTTTTTTTTTCAAATTATTAAATTTTATTTCATTAGAAATTTAAAATTGCAGGTAACATTTCTGTTGTATTTTGTACAGTGTTTAGAACTGGAAATTGAATGATTGGTGGTGATCTACGAAATGTGTTCAAATACAAATCCATATTTATATATTTTATAAAATTAAAAATTCCACCTTTGCTTTTGTATTTATGATGGATTCACAGATACGACACAAATTCTCTTGCATACATTGTTGCATTCACAATTGTGCAATAGTAAACAGACTTTGAGCCTGAGAACACACAGACAATTACACAGCTTTGTGATGTCTGTGGGTGCTATACGTAACTGCAACACAGTATCAAATAGGTCAACATTCAACGCAGTTCTTAGAATCTCCCTTAAGCAGCCCTCTCACGGTACATGAAAATGTACAGGGATGAGGAGCTGGTAACATCACAGTAGGAAATTCCACGTTCCACTACACTGTGAAGCACGAACAGATTTTTGCCTTGTGGAGACGTACATGGCCAGTGACGTACATCAGTTTCATGCCACAAGCAGCTATATCGTATGGAGTTAAAGCTTTTTTTTTTTTTTGTGCAGAATGTGGTATGAATATAAACATATTCAAACCATCAGAGCATTGAGAATCTCTTGAGGACGCACCATTTTATGTACAACATTATGTTTATTACAACGGGAAACTACATAATGATAGTTGAAGGCTTCCCGTATGTAATGCTTTTAGTGTTATAACTGGTATGCTATGAAAGTATACTGCTCAGTGCTACAGCGCAATATTAATCCTGTTAAAAAGCATGTCATGTTTGGTACAATGTGTCACACTTCAATATCAAATAATGATGTTTATAGACAGTTGTTACCTGATGTATGCTATGTAATAGAAGTGCTGCAGCCACGTTGAAGCTACAGTGTAATGATAGCATTGTAAGCAGTTATTAAGAATGTTGGCAGATCTGCTTAAAACTTCTTCCACATTCCAGAATGAAATTTTCACTCTGCAGCAGAGTGTGCGCCAATATGAAGCTTCCTGGCAGATTATAACTGTGTGCCGGACCGCGACTCGAACTCGGGACCTTTGCTTTCGTGGGCAAGTGCTCTACCATCTGAGCTACCCAAACACAGCTCGCGCGCCCTGTCCTCACGGCTTCAATTGTGCCAGTATCTCGTCTCCCACCTCCCAGAAGCTCTCCTGCGAACCTTGCAGAACTGGCACTCCTGGAAGAAAGGATACTGCGGAGGCGTGGCTTAGCCACAGCCTGGGGGATGTTTTCAGAATGAAATATTCGCTCTGCAGCGGAGTGTGCACTGATATGAAACTTCCGCTATCTTTAACAGTCGACAATACTTACTGTAAATAATGTATTTGTTGCAATTCTTATTACAAAGGCCAACAACTGGAATGTTTTCCCAGTAGCCGGAAATTTTAACGTGACTATCAATCAACACCAGAAAGTAAACACAAGTTACAAATGGGAAGATTTTGCTATTTGTGTAAAATATATACACATTTTTCATGGATTTATGCACTGCCTCATGTTTGTATCTAGCTGGTAAAAATCTTTTTCAATTACAGTGAGCAACTCTGAAAACAACTTCTGCTTCCATTCAAATGAAATTGCGAAACGAATCCTGATCTTGAAACACTTGTGATTAAGCACTTTCGTACAGAAAGATGGAAGTAAATACAAAATCGAAAATGTGGATATTATGCATGTGCAAACTAATATTAGACACTATACTTTAATAAATGCAATGGAGATTCAATTGAGTTAATAAATAACTTCTACTAGTGTATATTAGGGCAGATCAAATGTAAATGGGATTTTATTGTTTATTTAAATTCATTTATTGAAAAACTCAAGGCAATTATAATTTATTTTTCCACAGACTCCTGCTTTGGAAATGCATTTGTCTCAGCATACGGGCAACTTTTTGATGTCCTCATCATAAAAAGGACTAGGTCGTGTCGCTAGCCAGTTGCGCACAATGTCTTCCACAGTCTCGTCATCTTCAAATTGTCATCCTCTTAGAGCTTCTTTAAGCTGTCCGAATAAATGGAAATTGCAGGGGATAAGTCCAGGCTGTAAGGAGGATGATCAAGTTTGGTCCAGCGCATTTCCTGTAGCTTGGAGACAGAGCTGCAGTATGGGGTCAAACATTGTCGTGGAAGAGGATGACATGTCCAATCGATTGGTCACGCCTTTTGTGCCGATTTGCCTTGTCCAACAGTTTGCAGTAGTCAGCAGCATTAACTGTGCGTCGCCCATGCAAAAAATCAATCAGCAAAATGCCTCAATGATTTGGAAAAAAAAACAGCCTTGCCTTTCACTGGTGCTCCCTCCTCTTTCCTCCGCCACTCCTTACTGGCTTGTTTGGATTCTGGACTGCAGTGGTGAACCCACGTTTCGTCACAGGTGACGATCCAACTCAAAAATGCGCTTTCTTCTGCAAACCTTGCTGTAAACCTCCGACAGACCTCCAAACGTCTCAACTTCAGATTTTCAGTCAAAAGTTTAGGGACCCACCTGGAACACACTTTATGGAACTGTAGGTGGTTTGTCATGATTGCTTGACAGCTCCCATAACTGATTCAGACTTCTTTGTGCAATTCTGATACTCTCACCCGTCGATCGACATCAATGCCTTTAACCGCACAAATGTTTTGCCTGGTCCGCGGACGGCGATAATGTTGCGGATTTTTCCACATGTTCTTGTCCTTCCGTGAACTATTTATGCCTGACAAACACACGCATCCTTGGTAATGTTTTATCACCGAACTGTGCAGTCAATATTTGTCAAATTTCCGCTGCTGTAACTCCCTCACGAGCAAGAAATTTGATAATTATGCTTTGTTCAATGTTGCTCAGACACCATGAGCGTTACTGACAAAACAGCGGGAAATATCTAACAGCATGCTCTCCTCACTTGTAACGGTCCCGCCTAAGCATAGCAGAAGCACGGGGCCAGTCCTACCAACTGTTGATGTTCAGGAAAAAAAATCCCATTTGTATTTGATCCCCCCTCATATCGTACAGTATCATGTTGTTTGTGTTCCCCTGCTAGCAATTCTCTCTTCAAGCCGACGACGAGTCCAGAATCCTCTTCACAATTTTTTTCACTCTTCTTTGCCAATTGCAAATAGGGTTAACGCAACTATTTTACATGCATCTGTTTTTGCAAACAAATTGTGACTTGCACAGCAGATGCAGCAAAGAACTGCCACTACAGCGCTATGGTCGCAAATCAGAATGAGATGTAACAGGTCATTTCAGAGCAAACAGCAACTACGACCGACACCATGTCTAGTGTGCTTTGCAAGTGAGAAACACATCCTGTGTGAGGGTGACAGTTTTTTCTGAAGGAAAGTCTCTCAGAGATTTGTACCAATATGACTTTATACATTTCTTGACTTCAACAAACAGTTGAGTTCGCTCCAGAGAGACTAAGATCTCCTCAGGTTACAAGCTGTGTCACTAGTAATAAAACAGTCAAGCTACCAAAAACTGTCTCAGATATCATTATTGGGAGATAAAAAGCCACCGGTCGGTGGTTTCTTACTCCTGACGACAACAGCACAAACAGCTATTGAAAGCTCGAGTGTTTTACCCGAAGTGACACAGCTTGTAAACTGGGCAGATTTTATTCAGGCATGCCATCCTGAAAGACTAACAACACACATACCTCACGTGTCAGAATTAGTGATTTTCCTAACGAGTCACCACTGTAAATAAATTAGACTAATGCTTGCACTCGGGTAACATTTTGTAAAGAACAAGAAGTACTGGGTGAACAAAAAAATTAGTTTAAAATTGAAAACTGAATAAATCATGGAATAATGTAGATAGAGAGGTACAAATTGATACACATGCTTGGAATAATACGGGGTTTTATTAGGGGGGCGAGGGGGGGGGGGGGGGGGGGGGAGTTCAAAAAATGTCCGACAGATGGCGCTTCATCTGATCAGAATAGCAATAATTAGCATAACAAAGTAAGACAAAGCAAAGATGATGTTCTTTACAGGAAATTCTCAATGTGTCCACCATCATTCCCCAACAATAGCTGTAGTTGAGGAATAATGTTGTGAACAGCACTGTAAAGCATGTCCGGAGTTATGGTCAGGTATTGGCGTCGGATGTTGTCTTTCAGCATCCCTAGAGATGTTGGCCCATCACGATACACTTGCGACTTCAGGTAACCCCAAAGCCAATAATCGCACGGACTGAAGTCTGAGGACGTGCGAGGCCAAGCATGATGAAAGTGGCGGCTGAGCACACGGTCATCACCAAATGACACGCGCAAGAGATCTTTCACGCGTCTAGCAATATGGGATAGTTATAATGAAACCCCATGTCATTCCAAGCATGTGTGTCAATTTTTACCCCTCTATCTACATTATTCCGTGGTTTATTAAGTTTTCAAATTTATACTGACTTTTTGATCACCCGGTATTTAAATCAAACTACAAGGTTTCTTGTCTCATAGATAATGCACACTAATGAATAGCAATCCGAGTGCTGTTTAAAGTACAGACAAGATAAACGGGACGCTAAAATATATACAAAGGAAGAATTTATTAACTTTCCACTATTCTTTGATCACAAATATTGTTAAAGTGTGCAACATTTTGTACCCGCATTCAAACAAAAGTATACATCCACTCATTCTGTCCTCACACACACAAACACACATATAATTTTTATAATTTTTTTCACAGTGTTCCGAATCGAGAGTCCACAGTTCATTTTGTCACCAGTTAAAGCTAGTCCGATAACAGTCGGGCGCCCCCCACGGGACGGGTGGTGTAGGTTCCGCACCCACAGCCGCAGCCGGGTGCGCGAACTGAGATCTCTGGCGAGCCGTAGTGACAGCTCCGCGCCTGGCCTTAGCGCTTTGTGCCGCCTCCACCTCCGCCCTCGCCATCGCAGCCCTGGTGCGGCACTCCGTCTCTGTTCGTGTAGGGCCCGTGGTGTCTCCTACGCAACATCTTCTCCGGGACACCCGGCCGCCACTTCCACGGTAGTGAGAACTCACTGTAACAGGAAAGATGAAGGGAATAAGGTCATCGAGTGTTGCACTATTACGATTTTTATAAATAAAGAGATTTTCTGCGGTCTCACTGAAAAGCATTTACATTAGGTACAGCTCTCCAAACTGCATGTGGAACACTGCATAATCCCAGTAACAGAAGACTTGTGAGGTACTCTCCTTGAAGTATTAAGCCAACAGTAAAGCGGCATTTCCACAGGCAATGAAAACGTTCCCACGTACAATCACAACTTCTCTTGGCAAAATTTTCAAGATTAACTGTGGGGGAATAGTCTTTAGCTCACAAAAATGGATTTCTTCTAGAAATCATTCCGGATGCAGCAAATATGCACTGAAATGTTATTTGCGGAGGACAAAGTGTCATTCAAAAAGCAAAAATGAGTGAGCAGAACAAATTTTGAACTCCTTTTGAGCTTTAGTTATTGCTATGTACGGAAGTCAGATCTACATGTGGAAGACATAATGTCAATGTAAATACCTTTACTTTTCAGCCATCTGATACATAAATAAGATCTTTTATACTGCAAACAAAATCTATTCCAGGATGACAGACAGATATAGAAACACAATCAAAGGGCTTTGTTGGCAAAGCAAATGGTTCGAGATCAATTGTAAATATGACAGACTTGCTCGCTAGTTATTACTAGTAAACCACTGCTTATTTTTAAAGAATTGAACTATATATAACAAACAACTTCTGATTAAATATAGTCTGGATGATTTGCACTCCATTTTAAGCACAAGGAAGTTTTTCAAGTATCTCAAGGTTTGACACCATATCTCCTGAACTGTGTGTTGTACGACGACATAATTTTGCAGATACATTCAGTGGTTTATGTGGATACTATCTGTAAACTGTGTTGTGAATAGAGTCGGTAGTGAGGAAGTAATAAATTACAATGTCATACCTGAGGATCAAGTTTTACTGCGCAAACAGCTTAATGTAGTGAGCAATCAAACTTTTTTCATCATTTTGTGGAGGGTACAGCGAAACACAAAAATTCGTGAAGGTTTTAAATTACGTGTTCTCATCCTTAAATATTGGACGAATGAAGTCCAGGTAGTTGCATGCCTTCAGTTGCACTGACTCAAGGCAAACAGTTTCTACTTGTTAAAAGTTAGTACAAGAGTGCTAAGTACAAGACCCGAGTTCGATTCCTAAGTACTACCAGGGGTTTTTCTTTGGTGGAAGGTTCGGAACGGACTGAACTCTAGCTCATGGTGCCAACTGAGGAGCAACTTGAGTGAAAAGTAGCAGCTCCACGGTCTGGGAAGCCCCTAATGGCTGGGAGAGTTATGTGCTTAGCCCGTGCCCTTCCTCACTAAATCAGAATGCTAACATTAGCAGAAGTTGACATGGTGGCCAGCTGGTCCTGAATGGCCTGTCAGGGTCAGTAGGTAGAGCTTTACATTTATGACCTATGTTAATGATCAAATTTGCTGCTTGCTATCCATGGGTTTATCATCAAAGAAGTGTGCAGATGTTCAAACAATGTTTGTCAAATTCACCTCACTTCTGAAGCAGCTATCACACAGTATCTGACATCATTCTGATGCTAGTGGGAACGGCTACCAATGTAAATGAAGAATCTTTTACATTGACTTTATAAATACATATAAAGAAGAAAACAAAACCTCTGTCCACAGAATGGATGAAATTAAGACAGAACTGTACACATGAAAAATCTAATGGAAATATACATAACCTGTGGAAGAAACAAATAGCTTTTATTTTTCCATTCTAAACACTCCCAGTTGTATGTTGAGAATACAATACTGATTTACTTTCTTTTGACGTCTTCCTGTGTTATATGGCAGGGAAAGAAGCGGAACACCTCTAATATTTTGTTAATTCCACCACTCTTGATCATAGTTTCCATAGATGTGGAAACTAATTATACAACTGAACATGTATAGTAATAAACCAACAACAATGTCTAACAACCTGTGAAATCAGTTGTCAATTAAAATTTCCATCAAACATGTCAAACACAGCACACATTTGACAAGCACATCAAACAATGCTGCACACTGCCATATGATCTGACAAATAATTTGATTGTTTACAGGGGTCTTTAGGCTCAAGGACGCCATACAGTCATTTGAGGCTAACATTTACAGGAAAGAAGTATTTACAGAAACTGTAATCTTTTATCATAACCTTTATCGTAGACAAAGAGACAGGACAGTCCCTACATTTAACTAAGGAAGGAATGGGAAAAAAAGGAAAATGTTACAGAGATGTCCAACAGTACAATTGGGGGTTTGCATTGTCTTCCGGCAGGAAAACGTGAGTCACACGCCTTAAAGTATATTAGGACGGAAAATATTTGTTCTAATCAGAGATGAATACTTTAGGCTCGTTTTTTAGATTTTCAAAAATCACCTTATTATAAATGGATAATCTGCTACCTGAAGACTGGGTGCTTGCCATATTTCCCACTGCCTTTGTCACCTCACAGAAGGTCCGCTCCGCTAGTACTACATACTAGAAATATTTAGACTACTCCTGAACAACTGGCCTACATTACAGCATGGAAATTGAGACCTCAATGGGAGACAACTTACTTGGGGTGGAAGTTGATAACAGGGGCTCCAAAAGCAGCAACAGGCAGCTTTTCGCCAATCTCCACATAAGTGACATCCTCCGGTGACGGCCACAGAGATGCGAGGGGATTGTCGTCGCTGCGGCGGTGCCCGCCAGACGCGCGACCGATGGGGGCGGACACAGCGCGTGCCGCCTCCTGCTGCCTCAACTTTTCCACGTGGCGCTGCTCACGGATACGCTGCACGTCCCACCTGTCAAAACAGAATAATGTCTACTGTCATTTGCAGCACTTTCCTCGATGTACTTTGTCCCATTCTTATTTGTGGCAAGCTTTTTACCTCTCTGTCTCCTTAATCATGCGATTTTAAACACCCTCAACCTCGTGGTTTTTAAAATGTAAAAGACAATATGTATCCTGTAATGCAAAGTATATTGGACAAACAGGGAGAAAAAATTTGGTCTGATACAAGGAACACAAAGACACATCCACAATGAGAAAATACGGCCAGTTAGCAGTATTTAACTGAGTGTACAAAATGGGTCACCCCTGAAAGGAAATGGAAGAAGATTTAAAAGAAAAGAAAGAAAACATGACTCACTGGAAAAGTTGTAAACAACCACTCATGAAAATTAATACAGTAGTGTTCTTAAAATCCAAATGGAATATGACAACACGAAATTCTTTAGCACCCTACAGGATTTATTTTAATGTGGACTCCTCATTATAAGTATTTGGTACTTTGTCACTGTGCTAGCCAGAGATGACAACCACGGACATCAGTCTGCCAGTAAGAATGCCGGAAGTAAGGGAAACCAGGTGCAGAATGGAAATGATGTCGAGATTCAGGCAGTAGCTCGGGCACAGCAGCTCATCATCTGTAACACAACATCAGTGTTCAGTGTCAAATGGACACACTGTGTCTGCAACTCATGATGACAACGCCTGCTGCACAATGGGCCTGTTATGGACAGAAATGGATGATTTTAGCACAAGAAGAGGACCCAAGTCCAACGGATACTGCAAATGTGTTGTTAAGGGTTTTTAATGTTATAACCACATGTGCTGTTCGTTGATAACTTTACAATGAGAGTACTATCTCTCAAAACATGTTTCTGAAGTGTGTTACACAAGATTAAAAGTGGCTGGATGCTACAAATGATTACCAATATCTTTGTTGCACATTAATCGAAAAGTGTGCTTAGAAGTTTCATTACAGTAACATTTGCATTACACCATCATTCTTCTGCTTACAACAAGGGGAACAAATGTGAAAAATTCTGTGCTGTCGCTCTTACATCACACGCGTCTACGATATACTTGAACACACTTTTAATCAGATAAGGGAAGTAATAAAACTGCAAGTAAGACTGGGAAATGTTTAGGAGAAGCAGGGGCACGGGGCACTGAAGAGAATTTCTAGCACCACAGCTAATAGCACGAGACTCATTTAAGAAATAAAAAGCAAACATCACATCTCTATTGTTGAATCAGTTTAAGTTGAGCGCAGGCAAAAACAGAAGTCATATAGAGCTCTGGCAACACTGACCCATTGTCATACAGACGTTTACAAAATCGTGTAATGTAATCTGTTGCAGTAGCCACCCGGAGCTGCTGCGTCCAGCCCACCTCAACTATCGGGAATCTTACAGCAACTCTATTATAGATTCAGAGAATGCTTTTAGTTACATGAAACAAGGATAAAGGTTTCGGAAATGATACACTGCTATTCACCATACAGAGGAAATGCCGAGTCGCGGACAGGCACAATGAAAAAGACTACTAAATATTTTAGCTTTCGGCCAAAAGGCCTTCTTCAGAAATAGGACACACACACACACACACACACACACACACACACACACACAAGCACAACTCACCCATCGCCACCGTCTCTGGCCTGGCAGTGGTTTGGAACAGCACCTGATATGAGCAGCTATCTGGGATGGGTACTGTGGGTAAGGAGGCATGGGATGGGGAAGAGGAGAGATAGCAGGCTAAGGATGGGTGAAAGAGACTATTGCTGCTAGCAAGAGCAGGCATGAGACAGGATAGAACTGGTTGGTGCAGAGTTTGAATGCTGTGCTGGAGACAGGGGAGAGGAGAGAAATAAAGGAGGGGGAAAGACTAGTGGGCGAGTTGGCAGAATGAAGTCGCGTACAGTGGTGGAGTAGATGGAGGAAGGTGACTGACAGGTGGAGGAAAGAAGAAAGGATACATTGTAAGGAGATTGCCCACCTGTGCCATTTATAAAAGCTGATGTCGGTGGAAAGGATCCAGACAGCACAAGCTGTTACTGAAGAGAAGCACAGTGGGTCGGGAAACACGTTCAGCAGCCGGGTGCCAGTTATCGCTCGGCCACAGTTAGCCGGTGGCTGTTCGTGTGGACAGACAGCTCTTCAAGTCGTCATTCGCTCGTAGAGAGCAGCACAGTGGTTGTGGCTTAATTTGTAGATTACATGACTGCTTTCACATTTAGTCCTGCCTTTAATGATATAATGACAGAACTGGAGTAGGTGCTCAGAGTTAGTATGAAAGCAGCCACGTGATCAACAAACTTAGCTGCAACCACCGTCTTGCTTTTTCTAAGTGGTCATGACAGCCAACAAGCTGTCTGTCCACAAGAAAGGCCACCACAGAGCTGTGGCCAAAAAGACAGCCGGATCACCAGTCACTGGACATGCTGTGCTTCACTTTGATGACCACTTCACAGCCTGCACCATATGGATCCCTCCTACCAATACCAACTTTTCTGAATTGCATAGGTGGGAAGTCTCGTTTCAATACATCTTCCGCTCCTGTAACCCTCTGGCCTCAACTTTCACTGATTCCAGTCATCTGCTAATTTACCCCATTCCCTGGTCCCACTCCAGCACTACACACACGCCTTCTATTCCACCAATGCACTTACTAGTATTTTTCCCTTCTCTGCCCCCCCCCCCCCAATACAGTGCCCCGACTCTGCACCTAGCAGACCTGTCCCGTTCTCACCACACTCCAGCAAGATCTCAGGCTCTCGCAGGCAGCACACCTTCACCCACTCCTACTCCAATATCACCCTCCCCCACCCCCTGTGCCCATGCCACCCAGTTAATCCCACCCCAGATTGCTACTGATGTTAAGATGCTGTTCCAGCCCACAGACAGGTCACAATGGCCAGAGACTGTGTGTCTGTGTGTGTGTGTGTGTGTGGTGGCCTTTTGGACGAAAGCTTAACTTTCTGGCTCAAATCACTATGGGACTTAACATCTGAGGTCATCAGTCCCCTACTTAGAACTACTTAAACCTAACTAACCTAAGAACATCATACACATCCATGCCCGAGGCAGGATTCGAACCTGCGACCGTAGCAGCAGTGCGGTTCTGGACTAAAGTGCCTAGAACCGCTCTGTCACAGCAGCCGGCGCTTAACTTTTTGCCTCCACTATGTTGTGAGTAGTAATATATCCTTTTCATAGTATTATTGTTATTCCATCCCGACCATCATTAGAATAAAATGTTAAAATCCTTGGGCAGTGTGGCATCAACCAGAAGAATAGAGTGGTAAATTAGTCTCTCTATGTGGAGCAATGGTGAGGAGTTTGCTCTCACTGAACAGAAGATGAAGCTAAGATTTAATGTTTATAATTAAAAAATAATGAAAGTAATAGAGGACTATTTGGAAGTGGAAGTTTGTTTTTCTGACAGAAAATTGGTGCAATATAATTTGCTGATGAAAAACCCAATATTAAATGTGAATATAACTGTGTGCAACACAAAAGACATGTGGCTATAATACGCACATAAACAAAAAGGAAAGCAGGGTATGGTGATGTACTGGTGGCGCACATATTCGAAGTAGAGTACTGCAATTGCATACCCAAGCTCACACATTGTTCACTTGACTGCACTGTACAACAGAAAGGCTGAATAAACCTTGAACAGCTCAGTGGAAGCTGCCAGACACTATCTCAACTAATGATACAGCCACTTGTGAGACTTGCAAAGGCATACAAACGTGTAAAGTTGAAGTGTGTGTGCGCTCGATTCTATTCTGTAAGCCTTGTGCTGTGTTGTGGCGTAACTAACAATCAGGTTTCCTCTGCTGCACGGATAGTGAGTAATGGGGAATGACAGCAGCCTACTCGCTCACTACGTGAATGCAATGCTCTGGTTGGATGGCTGAATGATAAACATAGACAAGAAACTTGAGGCAATGAACGAATTATGCCATCTCAGTAGCAAGGAAGAAATTACAGCTACGATCCCAATGAAAAATTGGTTAGGGACTGATGACCAAGCAGTTTGGTCCCTTTCTCCCTTCTTTAAACCAACAAACCAACCTTGAAATCAGAAAAAGTTTCACAAGCTATGTTTGTAGCACAGTTCCGTATCAGAGTGAAATATTAACAATGGGGCAACAGAAATGTAACAATAAGAACCCCATGAATCATGGTACTGCAGGAGACCTCTGAAGATTTTTGAGATGGCTTGTCAAGTAATAACTGAAGAGACCCTGAAATGAGTTGATGGACAAAACTGCCTACTAAAGAACATATGGAATCAAGGAGATATGATAATTGGGCAGATATTAAGACAAGATTGGATGGTGGAAGGAGAAATTGGAGGGTAGGTGGGAAGTTCAACATGGAAGGAACATTACAGAAGAAAAAACTATTGTAACTTTGGCAGTCTTAGGTCAACATCCTACACAGCTTTTATAGGGACATGGGTTTACAAAACATAGTCACACAAAAAGCTTTTTACTATGTGAACATTACACTCTATATTATGAATAGAAAGCATAAGTTTATAATGAAACTATGTGTAATGTCAGCTAGTCTTATCAGCTCTGCCAGCAAATATTACCACTCTGTCCAGAAAAGCATAAGCCACATGTCCACTTCAAACAGTATGATTATGAAATGTGGCAAATGTGAATGGACAAAAGATGTGCCCCAGATGCCTTAAGAAAGGGGCCCTGCAAGTAAGGGAGAACATACTGGCAGAAAATTACTAATTCCTAAGGAAATAGCGATTGGGGGTGATCACCCCATAAAAACAGCTGAATTTTTTTTCCTCAGACATGGGCAAATACAGATTTAACTACAGTCTTTCAGAGAGATTCCACAACTAGGGTTCCTCCAATACTATCACCTTAGTGCCCAAGCACACTCACCTTTTCCGGCGTCGTTCGTCACTCTCATAACGCTGATGACGTTTGCTGAAAACCTCGTCATCCAAGTTCTCTGTGCCCTCCATTGCGTAGCAGCTTGTGTAAACCTTGTGCCTCCAACTAGGGACCTTTAAACAATATTTACAAATTCATTGTAACATTTCTCGGTTATTTACAAAACACACCTAACATACTATTCAATATGTTCTGCACCAAATGCTTCTGTAACGGTAATGAAAGAAGTTACCTGTCTGTGTTGATTATAGTCATATTTAATGAATGAACAAGGTAAACCAAAGATGTGATTCCTCATTATAACGAGGCTGCACAAGTAATGACTACATTTTGTACCATATACAATCAAGAATATACAATTGAGATTACACTTGCTACAAGTATTTGTTGCTCGTTATTGGGTATTAATAGTTTAACCACGACAGGTAAATACATTTTTGCTATCCTAACAAGTCGAGAGCATAACCACCCTAGTGATTGTGCCATTTAAGTGGAACAGCTTTTGTCTTCTAAACACTGATGAACTATCACTACTGCTATACTGATAATGATAACAGATGAGGCTACAAGAGTTGAACTGATTGCCCACACCAAAATAATTTCAAACCATCACCCCACCCTAGACAAGGGTATCTTCAGGAGTGTCCCAGGGAAGTGTGATAGCACTGCTCCTGTGTGTATATGAGTGTATGCTGAGAAGCAATGCCTCCAAATTTGTTATGTAAAAACTCAAAGCTTAAATAAAAACAAACATTACTGATGTTCTACATCTTTATTCTCGATATCTATATATTTATTTCTTAACGTAAGTCACCCTGGCAACAAACACATTTCTCTCAACGAGAGACCAGTTTGTTGATACAATCACTTACAATGTTTGACTTTGTTGACGCAGCCACTACCCCACCTCAGCTTGCACCGCCTCATCGCCATCAAAGTGAAGTGCTCAAAGATGTTCTTTAAGTTTTGGAAACATGAAAATCGGATGGGGCCAAGTGGTGATTATATGGAGGATGACCGATGACAGTGAACCCAAGGCTTCGGATCGTTGCAGATGACTCAGTGCTCATGTTAAGGTCTGGCACTGTCGAGGTGAAAGAGAGGGTGCACCATGTGTGGACGGCTATAAACTCAGATACAGCAAATCGTTTCTCATGCACTGACAGTTATGTAACACATTGTCATATTACATGCTACAATTCGGAGCCCTCTAGCAGCAGATGGTTGCAACTTGCGTCAGTGAAGTGTGGTAGACTGGGTAATATGCACGATTTGTAATCTCAATTGATATCGAGAATAGAATAAAAAATTTGGAGGCATTTCTTTTGAGCATGTACTTACATATGTATGACGTTATGAAGGGGTGAGTAGCAATCTGGGACCATTTGCTAATGATGCTGTAGTATCGTCGTTGTGAGACTGGGAGAATACAAGACATTGATTGAAAGTCTATTTGGTACAATTGCTCTAAATGTAGAAGTTAATACAGATGAATAGGAAAATAACCCTGTGATGTTCGAATACAGTATCGGTGGTGTGCTGCTTGACACAGTCACGTCGATTAAATATCTAGGCGTAAACGTGTAACTGAATGAGCACAGAAGAACAGTAGCAGGAAAGAAGAATGGTCGACTTTGCTTTATTATGATAATTTTCAGAAAGTGAAGCTCATCTACAAGGTTTCCAAATACAGAACACTTAGGCAAACCAATCTTGAGTACTGCTAGAGCATTTGGGATTCTCACCAGGTCGGATTAAAGGACAACATTAAAGTAATTCAGCATCAAAGTAATTCAGAAGCATTCTGTTACTGGTAGATTCAATCATCACACAAATGTTACAGAGAAGCTTCGTGTAACTGGAATATTTGGAGGACAGGCATTTGCAGCTGACTGCAGAACAATTCTACAGCTGCCAATGTACATCTCTTGCCAGAACTGCGAAGACAAGGTAAGAAAAATTAGGGCTTGTACAGAAGTATATTGACAGTAGTTTTTTCGTTGTTCCATCTGCGACTGGAATAGGAAACAATTTGACTGCTGACAGTAAGATATTGAAAAAATATGAAAACTACCGAGTCTACAAATAAGCAGGAAGGAAGACGAGCAATGAATGAAATGTTTCCATTACCCAGAGACCACAGTGTGAGACGAATTGGAGGACTATGAACTCTATCGATTCTGTCCACGATGGCCGTGTGCAGGAAAGAAACACACAAGTGCTGAAACATTTCCGGCAGTAATGCAACTGTAATTGGACTCTTTTACAACACTTGTCACTTGACAATGAATATATGTGATGCACAACACCTCTCCGATATAATCAAAGTGAAAAGATTAGCAAGCTATAATCAAATACAGCAAGTGATGACAAGACAGTTATTAAAGCTGTCGACAGGTTTTCTGAGGGGCCACTTAGATCAGGGCAACAAAATGTCAGCCGAGGGTGCAGACGCGGTAACTCACCTCCACAGTGGTGCAGTCCGTGCCGAGGCCTTCGTGCAATCTGAGCGCAGATGACAGCTCTCCAATTGTTGTCCAGTATGCTCTGTCTGTGGACAGGACATCCTTGAACGCATCCCCAGACCTGCGCCGTCTCCTCCCCCCTGCCGTGCGGCCCCTGTGTTGAACGCGAAGTGCCCGCCGTCCCCGTCCGCGACTCGGGTGCCGCGAATCGCCCGACCCGCTGCGGGTAGGCGAGTGAGGTTGCGACACAGCCGAGCTCTCGCCTGCAACAGAGAGTAATCCCATTGCTGCATGGGCTTGCAAAATTAGGACTTTCAGTTTTAGCCATGAGGCGAGACTGGCACGTGAAGTCGAATATCGCAATCAATCTACAGATTGGCACAACCAGTATAAAGGTCAATACACACTACCAAATAACAACACTTTATATAACTTACATCAAATGGTGGCATATACATCAGAACTATTGAGAATATGGTCAATCGTCCAAATGAGACAGCTTTTGCCATTTGATGTATTTCAATTCCTTCCTGACCCACTATACCTACTTTGGCCTTTTACCCATTTTAAAGTGATTCTGCAATCAACATACATCTTTCAGCATTAGTACATAGCAACACTATAATTTAGAGCAAGAAGAAAATGTATAGTGTGTACTACTAACAGGTAGCATCCTTTCGAAATTAGTTACAGTGTATGTCACAGTATGTTTCGGGAATGGGCAAAGGATATAAAATTCTGGCTTAAAAATGTTATTCGTGACCATAGCTGTTCATATTTTCTGGAACCACTAAAAAACTATAAAGGCATTTCCCATTTACCTTCGCTCGCATCAGCCACCGCGCCGAGTGTGAACTTAAGTTTGCGTGGACAGTAATCACATATTCACCACTCAGTAACCAACAATAACTTTACCAGGGCCATATACTACAGAAAAAAACCAATCCATAAAATACTTAAACGAAGAAATGTTGGAACGACAAAACAGAAATACAATTTTTGAATACAATACTTCAACTTATTGCGCTAAACTTTTAGTGTAAGGTTATGGATCTTAATTGGTAGATTATGACAGCATTTTAACTTCAGCCAATAACTGTTTGAAATACTGAAAATCAAATTTTTGTTGCTTCTGGAAGCCACTAGAGAGGCAACTTACAATTGGATCTGTGCCCAATGTTAGTTGTTCAATAATATATATATGAAAATTTCATAAACGGATCTAACTCTGAAAAAGTTATGTAATTATCTCAATTTTTGAGCTTTCCAAATCAAATCCTTTTTATGAACAATATGGACAGATTGTCATGAAGGTTTCTCATCTCAGCTGTCTCCGTATATGTAATTGTAATTGATAAATGGGATATTCATAAAAATTTTAAGTATCACCTCCAAAAAGTAAAGTCACACATTAATTCTTAGTCTGTTTTGTAGTACATGTCTGGAGCCCTGGTACATACTGTTGAAATACCAATGTCACAGGTGCGCAACATGCTGCTAAAGGTGCCTGAGCACAACAGCACACGCCACCTCCATTTCATAAATAGGATGTACCAATTTCAATGTGTACCAGACATCCAAAAATTTTGTGACTAGCCATTAAGATCATGAGGAACAAAGTGTGTTAGCTGAAGACAAGCAAATCCCGTACTCTCATTTGAGCGTCCATGGCGAAAGTGGAGACGTCGTCGTCGCCTCCCAGCACATGACACCCACGCAGCTGTGCCCCGGCCCATACGCTGACAGTCGTCTGTGTGAGAGGTCTCGGAACTATCGCGATGCGGCGTCGCTCCGTCGGAGTCGAGTGCAGCGTCTGATACACGCTCCGCACCGAGAGATGACGGATGCCCTGTGGGCGAGGGCACTCTCGGTGAAGGTTCGCCCTCGTCCGTCCTCCTCCGCTTTGGCGGCTCCCCCTCTGCCTCGCAGGCAGCGGGAGGCGCCACCGCGAGTGTAGCATTTGCACTGGGCACCCCATTCTCTCTCGCCGCGACTTCACGGTGCTGTAGCGGTGGCGAGTATCTCGGTTCTTCACGGTACTCTATTCTGCCTGGGAAGGGCGTACCTGGGCGGTAGAAATGTTGCCGAACAGCTGGGACCGGTGCCGACACCACCTGTAAAACAGGTAAGAGAACGAAGCCATGACTCTTATGAATGAGGAAAATAGTAGCTTCGACACTGTGTGAAAGATAAAATATCATTTGGATAGCACAAAACTTACTGCGCTGTGGCAAGGAGAGAGGCATACTTTTAATGTGATATAATTACATAACAAGATACTTGCAGATCATGCAATTTATCTTGTACCCTTTTGTTAGCGATGAAGCACAAGATCCAGTCAGGGAAGGACATGGAATGAAATCAAATGATCTGTCCTGGCATTTTCTTTAATTTACATATTGCCCTTCATTGCACTAACCACAATGCATTTGGTTCAGTTGCATTGTCATTTAGTGTGCTACCGTTATCACGATGTGGAGTGTATGAAATTATGAGGTGGCACAATGGAATATATTGTGCAGAATGTTTCACGCGAAACAGATGTCATACATTTAAACTTCACTCTTAGGTGCCTGCATAACCACTAAGTGCATCAATACTTTTAGTTAAATTATGGAAGATGGCAGCTGGTTCAATGTTTATTTAATATAGCAATTGTGTGACTCTATTATTAATAAATATTGACCCACCTACCTTGCACCATGATTTAATTGGGAAATGATGTTTATTGAAAACTTGTCTCATGGGTTCATCCACATTGTCCAATCTAACTCATCACTGCTCATGTTCACTCAATATCACTCTGCCTTCACCCAAGTAACTCTTTTTTTTCTCATGACTGTCCTGCTAATTTCATCAGGTTTAGTCACTGTATAGGTTCACACAGAATCGTATTTTTGCGGGTGTTATGATTGATGTTTTGGGGGCCATCTTGGATATGCACGAAATAGTGGTCTTCGGCGCAGTGATGATGTCACTGGTCAAAGCAGACTGGAGGTATCCTAGTCCCAGTAATCCCATTCAGACAGGCTGCTGAATTTCTCGCCAATTAATTTAATAAACACAATTATTTTGAAATACTCCATCAAAAATACAAATCCCTACAAGAAAGAGTACATTTTCGGAAAACATTATTGCGAATGTTTAGAGAACTAGCATTCGCAACTGATTGAGAATGATTCTACTGCAACAACGATACATCTTGCTTATGGACTCCAAAGGCAAGGCAAGAAAAATCAGGATTCTTACTAAAGCAGACAGACACTTAGCTCCATTTTCAGGAGGCACTGAATAAGAAATGATCGGCAACGGAACAAGAGACCCTCTGCCACACAGTGTGGTGGCTGATAAGGGGAGAGTTGGGAGACTTGTGAGAAGGGGAGAGGGAAAGAGAGTGCAGGGAGGGGGAGACGGAAAGCGAGGACGAGGGGGGGAGAGAGCAATGGGGGGGGAGAGAGAGAGAGCAGAGTGGGAGGGAGGGAGGTGGGGGGGAGAGAGAGCAGAGTGGGAGGGAGGGAGGAGGGGGGGAGAGAGAGCAGAGTGGGAGGGAGGGAGGAGGGGGGGAGAGAGCAGAGTGGGAGGGAGGGAGGAGGGGGGGAGAGAGCAGTGTGGGAGGGAGGGAGGAGGGGGGGAGAGAGCAGTGTGGGAGGGAGGGAGGGAGGAGGGGGGGAGAGAGCAGTGTGGGAGGGAGGTGGGGGGGGAGCAGTGTGGGAGGGAGGTGGGGGGGAGAGAGCAGTGTGGGAGGGAGGTGGGGGGGAGAGAGCAGTGTGGGAGGGAGGTGGGGGGGAGAGAGCAGTGTGGGAGGGAGGTGGGGGGGAGAGAGCAGTGTGGGAGGGAGGTGGGGGGGAGAGAGCAGTGTGGGAGGGAGGTGGGGGGGAGAGAGCAGTGTGGGAGGGAGGTGGGGGGGGAGGGAGGTGGGGGGGGAGAGAGCAGTGTGGGAGGGAGGTGGGGGGGAGAGAGCAGTGTGGGAGGGAGGGAGGAGGGGGGGAGAGAGCAGTGTGGGAGGGAGGGAGGAGGGGGGGAGATAGCAGTGTGGGAGGGAGGGAGGAGGGGGGGAGAGAGCAGTGTGGGAGGGAGGGAGGAGGGGGGAGAGAGCAGTGTGGGAGGGAGGGAGGAGGGGGGGAGAGAGCAGTGTGGGAGGGAGGGAGGAGCGGTGTGGGGGAGAGAGCAGTGTGGGAGGGAGGGAGGAGCGGTGTGGGGGAGAGAGCAGTGTGGGAGGGAGGGAGGAGCGGTGTGGGGGAGAGAGCAGTGTGGGAGGGAGGGAGGAGCGGTGTGGGGGAGAGAGCAGTGTGGGAGGGAGGGAGGAGCGGTGTGGGGGAGAGAGCAGTGTGGGAGGGAGGGAGGAGCGGTGTGGGGGAGAGAGCAGTGTGGGAGGGAGGGAGGAGCGGTGTGGGGGAGAGAGCAGTGTGGGAGGGAGGGAGGAGCGGTGTGGGGGAGAGAGCAGTGTGGGAGGGAGGGAGGAGCGGTGTGGGGGAGAGAGCAGTGTGGGAGGGAGGGAGGAGCGGTGTGGGGGAGAGAGCAGTGTGGGAGGGAGGGAGGAGCGGTGTGGGGGAGAGAGCAGTGTGGGAGTGAGGGAGGAGCGGTGTGGGGGAGAGAGCAGTGTGGGAGTGAGGGAGGAGCGGTGTGGGGGAGAGAGCAGTGTGGGAGTGAGGGAGGAGCGGTGTGGGGGAGAGAGCAGTGTGGGAGTGAGGGAGGTGGGGGGGAGAGAGCAGTGTGGGAGTGAGGGAGGTGGGGGGGAGAGAGCAGTGTGGGAGTGAGGGAGGTGGGGGGGAGAGAGCAGTGTGGGAGTGAGGGAGGTGGGGGGGAGAGAGCAGTGTGGGAGTGAGGGAGGTGGGGGGGAGAGAGAGCAGTGTGGGAGTGAGGGAGGTGGGGGGAGAGAGAGCAGTGTGGGAGTGAGAGAGGTGGGGGGGGGAGAGAGCAGCGCGGGAGGGAGGTGGGGGGGGAAGAGAGCAGCGTGGGAGGGAGGTGGGGGGGGGGAAAGAGGAGCGTGGGAGGGAGGTGGGGGGGGGGAAAGAGGAGCGTGGGAGGGAGGTGGGGGGGAAAGAGGAGCGTGGGAGGGAGGTGAGGGGGGAGAGAGCAGCATGGGAGGGGGGGGAGAGAGAGAGCAGCGTGGGAGAGGGGCGGGGGGGGGGGGAGAGAGAGAGCAGCGTGGGAGAGGGGCGGGGGGGGAGAGAGAGAGAGCAGCGTGGGAGAGGGGCGGGGGGGGGGGAGAGAGAGAGAGAGAGAGAGAGAGAGAGAGAGAGAGAGAGAGAGAGAGAGAGCAGTGTGGGAGGGGGGGGGAGAGAGAGAGAGAGAGAGCAGTGTGGGAGGGGGGGAGAGAGAGAGAGAGAGAGCAGTGTGGGAGGGGGGGGAGAGAGAGCAGTGTGGGAGGGGGGGAGAGAGAGAGAGCAGTGTGGGAGGGGGGGAGAGAGAGAGAGCAGTGTGGGAGGGGAGAGAGAGAGAGAGAGAGCAGTGTGGGAGGGGGGGGAGAGAGAGCAGTGTGGGAGGGGGGGGGAGAGAGAGCAGTCTGGGAGGGGGGTGGGGGGGAAAGAGAGCAGTCTGGGAGGGGGTGGGGGGGAGAGAGAGAGAGAGCAGTGTGGGAGGGCGGTGGGGGGGGGGAGAGAGCAGTGTGGGAGGGCGGTGGGGGGGGGAGAGGGGGAGAGAGAGAGAGAGAGAGAGAGAGAGAGAGAGAGAGAGAGAGAGAGAGAGAGAGAGAGAGAGCAGCGTGGGAGGGGGTGGGAGAGAGAGAGAGAGAGCAGCGTGGGAGGGGGTGGGAGAGAGAGAGAGAGCAGCATGGGAGCGGGTGGGAGAGAGAGAGAGAGAGAGAGCAGCATGGGAGCGGGTGGGAGAGAGAGAGAGAGAGAGAGAGCAGCATGGGAGCGGGTGGGAGAGAGAGAGAGAGAGCAGCGTGGGAGGGGGTGGGAGAGAGAGCAGTGTGGGGAGGGGGGATGGGGGGGGAGAGAGAGCAGTGTGGGAGGGGGGATGGGGGGGAGAGAGAGCAGTGTGGGAGGGGGGATGGGGGGGGAGAGAGAGCAGTGTGGGAGGGGGGATGGGGGGGGAGAGAGAGCAGTGTGGGAGGGGGGATGGGGGGGGGGAGAGAGAGCGGTGTGGGAGGGGGGATGGGGGGGAGAGAGCAGTGTGGGAGGGCGGTGGGAGGGGGGAGTGAGAGAGAGCAGCGTGGGAGGGGGTGGGAGAGAGAGCAGCGTGGGAGGGGGTGGGAGAGAGAGCAGTGTGGGAGGGGGGATGGGGGGGGAGAGAGAGCGGTGTGGGAGGGGGGATGGGGGGGGAGAGAGCAGTGTGGGAGGGCGGTGGGAGGGGGGAGTGAGAGAGAGCAGCGTGGGAGGGGGTGGGGGGGAGAGAGCAGTGTGGGAGGGGGGAGTGAGAGAGAGCAGCGTGGGAGGGGGTGGGGGGGAAGAGAGCAGTGTGGGAGGGGGGATGGGGGGGGAGAGAGAGAGCAGTGTGGGAGGGGGGAGAGAGAGAGAGAGCAGTGTGGGAGGGGGGATGGGGGGGAGAGAGAGAGCAGTGTGGGAGGGGGGATGAGGGGGGAGAGAGAGAGCAGTGTGGGAGGGCGGTGGGGGGGAGAGAGAGAGAGCAGTGTGGGAGGGCGGTGGGGGGGAGAGAGAGAGAGCAGTGTGGGAGGGCGGTGGGGGGGGGGGAGAGAGAGCAGTGTGGGAGGGTGGTGGGGGGGGGGGGGAGAGAGAGAGAGAGAGAGAGAGAGAGAGAGAGAGAGAGAGAGAGAGCAGCGTGGGAGGGAGGGAGGGAGAGAGCAGCGTGGGAGGGGAGGGGCGAGAGCAAGGAGGGAGGGGGAGCAAGGAGGGAGGGGGGGAGCAGGGAGGCAGAGCGGTGAGCAGGGAGGCAGAGCGGTGAGCAGGGAGGCAGAGCGGTGAGCAGGGAGGGAGGGAGGGAGAGAGCAGGTAGGGAGGGGGAGAGAGCAGGGAGGACGTCGTGTCACAACAATACTTCGGCCCACATATTGCTCCTTGTCTCCAGCTATCTGGCAAAACATCAGACATCTGATTTAACCCATCCACCCTCTGCTCTGAATATAGCCCCAGTAGACTTTATATTTCCGAAACTTAAAACCACATTAAAAGGACAGAGGAGATTCAGAACAGCATGACAAAGAGACCCGGGTTTGTGTCAGAAAGTGTATTCCAGGAGGCATTCTAAAAATGGAAGAAACATGGAGAATGGTGTACTGCCAGAAAAGGGAACAACTTTGAGGGGACAGTGCTTAAAATACAGTAAAGTGAGAATAAAGATATTTTATGTGAAGATCCATCTTTTTTGAAGACACCTTGTATCTGGAAAAAAGTCAAATATTTGTGGCAACCTAGATTATAAATACAGTTGTTGCCAGTTTAATTTGTAGCAAATCAAGCTGGCTGTTAGGTCCAACATAAACAGATAATTCGTGATATATCTGGACAAACAGGGCCCTAAACTTATTTTCTTCCTTGATGTCACCTACAGCCTGTAATAAAACCTCATTAATGAAATTAACCAACCGTCAATGTACGTGCAGCTTCACGTAAGTGTCGAACATTGATTACCTCGCAGTGTGTGAAACAATGAATTTGGCAGCACAGATTGGGGGCACGGCGGGGGTTGGTGGAGAGAAAGAGCAGTGGAACCTTACTTAAGGGTGGACATACAATTAGGATTAAGTAACAGCAATACTCACCGATTCTGGCGAGGAAGGCAGCACATTTGGTTCCAACTTGGGAACGACAAATGTACTTTCAAATGATGGCACAGGAGGGGAACGCTCAGCAATATTATCTACAGGTGGCATTAACCCATCTCGTTGTTTGTGAAGGTTAACACGACGGTCCATGCGCTCCAACCTTTGCCGGAGCTGTAAACAGAAAGTCTTTCTTCAATAAATTAACACCTGAGCGTTGTTAAGTCGCACTGTCCCTCTTTTTTCATATTTTCCACTGGAGATGTATGTACCCAAACCAAAATGTTCGCCACTATAATTATTGGATGTTTCTGTGTAATATAATACAACATTTTTTACTGCAATCTACATAATAAATAAAGAAATCATACTTAAATTATGCAAATGTTAACATCGACAGATTCTGTAAAAAGTTGAGGTGGATAAACTAATATAAATGTATTCATTTGTCATGTATTAACTATGGAATGTCGTCAACACTGCAGCTTTTTACCATTATTACCATGTCACAATTATTTTCACTGCCTTTGGCAACCCATGACTAAACTGTCACCTTTTAACGTAGGCCTCTGACTGCATCACAGGTCAATCTGCCAATAAAAGCCAAAAGGGGGTGTGGTTACCTGCACACACCATTGTCTGCACATTGCATCGAATGGTGCCACCACAACAGATATTCGAAGACCCCTCAAATAAGTAAGATTCACACTGTCGCCTCCCAGAGAAGGTCCACATGTACCTTTAACAGGAATAACAAATACTGCAATAGGCTGTAGCTAATTACAGAAACCTAATGAAAATGGTTTTTGTTGGTTAATATTGCACATTACATTACATTTATTGAACAAAGCTGCAAGTTGTAAGATATGAAACTAGTATCTGACTGCTCACTGATATCACGTCTCCTACATGTTCCCATCACCTCAATTACGAAGCTGTGACAACGCCCGCCACTGGAGTCTTTTCCATATACACCTAATAACTGTGTTGTTCAAGAGGATCACACGAATATTCCTGTAATAAATTCTGGATGGCAAATTTTCATACGTGCATTAGACTTGCGAGTGAAAAGGCAATCGGGGCTGGCTGGATACTGTAACATCTATACAATTAACATGCATGTATATGACAACTGACAAGTATTAGTCAAATGAACAACACTTACATTGTATGTGTACAGTGCCCCAGGTGTGATACGCCAGTCTGATAATCGTTTATTATATCTTCCAACCAGTAAAGCTGACATGCTGAGTACGTATACAAATTGTGTATTTCACACTGTTGCTTTTATGTTATCTGTAGTTAAAAGGTGTTCAATGTAAAAGTTCGCATTTGGTGGTTGCCTGAGAAAGTTGAATACATATTGCACACTCGCCTTTATCCAATTTGCGACAGTTTTCAATTTACTTCGAAAATAAAGTCTGGCGGAAAGCAAGGGACCAAAATGTGCAATGGGTGTCCAATGCTTGGAGGTAATGGAATTGCAAGTCAGTGTTAGATTCCTGAGCACTTGTCTCCAAATACTTTCACTGCTATGCTCATGCTAGCCGAGTAATCATTAATCTAATTTTAATTCAAAACAAATCTATGAACTGTCATTGTAAACAAATGTGTTCCCGCCCAAATTACATTTTCTGTTTTAAGCCTAAAAACTATCACAACTAAGTACCAACAGCAAAAATGGAACTCAATAAAAACTGAAATCTAGTATGTTTCTGATCGGTGTTTCGCTGCTGAAAAGAACAATAAACGGAAAGCAACAATGTACAGGATGTGTGAACAAAAGAACCATTTTAAATTCTGATTTCCCAATTAATCTGTAGTGAAGTATACGCGGTAAGTTTGCCTACAATTCCATCTTAAACCAAGTAATCTCAATACCTTCAAGCGGTACTATCAGTTACGGATGCACTTATAAGCGGGAAAATGAAGATGCAACACGAGACGCTAATAACTTAATAGGAACTAAAACAAAAACATAAACAATGTGCTGATGGTTAGCTTCCAGTCATTTTACAACACACTACCGTTAACCGAAATAAAAACAAAATCTAATGTAATGCATTCGAAACAAAACAAAGCCAATTTCCACTTCCAAAACATTTTCAGCTAATGACTGAACTGGTAGCCATAATGTAAACAATTTCACCGCGCTATCGAAAGCAAAACTAGTGCATTTAGGTCATCATCGGGATTCCGCCTCTAATGAAAAGTACAATTCACACGCCCCCTCATTTATATAGCGATCATAACAAACGTTTGTCGTGGGATTTAGAGCGCGTAACGACTGGTACGGCAGCTACAGCAACGGTCTCTATAGGCAACTCGCAGAACTGCGGAAGAGAAACAGCGGAAGGATGCTTCCATTTTCACAATTGAAACAAAAAAAAGTTAAAAATTATGTAATTTAACAAGTATCATTGTAACTCACCGTTTCATTTTCTTGACGCAACGATGAAATTTGTTTATCCTTCGTTACCAATTGTTCCGATTGTTGTTGTATGAGATCGAGGTGCAACAGCAAAAGATCCTTCAAATGTTTGACTTCCAGATTTTCCCTTTGGACAACAGTTCCCTCAGTCAAACTCGCATACATATGGTCGAAATCACAGGGATATATTATACCAGCTTTGGTGTCTTCAGTAACAAAATTGTCCACTTGAACGGGCTTCGTACACGAGATATGATCGCGTATGGCAGCGACCATGTTCACGGATGGATCTGTCGAAAAATCACCGACAGCAGTCTTATCGCCGTTCAACATTGGCAGAGGATTTGACATCTTCACACTATTATCATGTAGCAGGCCTACCCACCCGATCCTTTTCGCAACACTTCGAATACAGCGTGGCCCACATGAAAAATACTAAACGTCTGTTCATCGATTAAGTCGCACCTCAATCGGTCTGACTGCCTACAAACTTTAACTACTAACACACATTACCGCTAGGTGGCAACACGTACACATCAGTTGCGTCGCATTTGACCGTTCAGGTATTAATAACTATAATAAAACGAACACTGCTTGTACTGGCACTTTCACGAGAACTTAATTTTTATATTCTACACCATAATGCAGTGGTTAAACCACCAGTAATCTTCTTCATATTACTAATTACGGTGCATCCGACATATTGAAAACTGAACAGTTTGTCTGACCGCCGCCAGAGGGTAGCAGATTCGGCAGTGTTGCCTACTCCTACCACACAGCCGCAGTCACAAAAACCGCCATCTTGTTCACACTGAACATTGGCGCGTTTTTCAAATGTCAATGTGCTCAGGTCAAACCAACTACGCCGGTTCACTTTCTCTGTGCCGTTACATAAAAGTTGCACATACCGTTTATATCTTGAATTTAGATTAATATCACCGTAAATGTACTACTGGTGCACAAGAGAAGCGCTGTTTAATTACTTATTGTTAAAGGTACTGTTTTATGGATCTCTCTCTCTCTCTCTCTACCTCTACTATAGATATCCCCCAAGTGACAAAGTTCGGAACGGAAATAAGACGTAACGATGTGCTGGATGCGAGTATAATGTGTACCATGATGGTTGATGAAACAGTGCACTTACAAATTCAGGAGACCTTATATGAATACCATACTATGAGTAATTCACTCTGTTACACCTTACAGTACAGTAAACATAATTTTATGAAATAAAATTTGATACGCAGACGGCAGAAATTTTTTTGGATGTCAGTGCATGTAGTAAATGACATTACACCAATGGAGCCTCAATTTGATGAGGAAATACAATGGCTAGTAAAGCTAGAGAATAATGCAGTGGGAAACATGATTACTTGCCACGATATAAATCTTCCACAAATAGTATTTACAGAAATATGTGGATTTTCAGCAAATTACACATTTGTTGCACATTTGAGACTTTTTTCTAACAATACAGATATTTTTTTTATTAAATGATTATGATTTGTTGATGGCATTTGACAGCTTATAGAAATAGTACTATAATGATACAATTGTCATATGCCCAATTTCAAATTAATTTAAAAGAACTAACAAAATGCGACAACTGGGAAAAACAGAACACTAGAAGGAAATGCATTGTACTGGCAAGACTCCTTCATATACGGCACACTTCCAGATATTTTAATGGAAAAACGAGCATTATATTAACATATCATTTTGAACAGCTGACATGAGTTAAAGATTTTTTTAACAAGTTTCTTTGCTTCCGTAGCACAGAAGGTGAACCCTGAGCCAAACACCTATGCCTCTACATAAGAACTGATAAAACCTTGCTTAGAAATATGTAACAGCAGTTTACGAAATACGCATAGAAGCGGTATCATTTTTCAAAAAAGTTTTACATTAGGGAATTCAGTGCAACCCCTTTATAATACAAATTTATAAAAATGTTCAGCAATCCCTTGCTAGTACAATTTATAAAATGCACCTGTCAAGTCGCTTGTAACACACAAGCATTAAGTGAATTTCGTCACTCAGTCAACTGCCACCCATGACAGCATGAACGGTAGTGTGACTACACTCATATCATGTGGATATTGCTGTACAGTTAACTATGGCAAGAATTCTGCCAAAGCATCTGGTGATCTAGCATGATTTGAAATCTGATTCCACAATGAATTTCCGCTCCACAATTAGCAGTGACCTACTGGCAAAGCAACTGTAACTTTATTGGGCCGATGACGACTGAGCATGAGGCCCCCATTTTAAGATATCGTTATGAATGTCAATTTTACTGAGAGTTTACATTAAGTAAACATCAGTGTTGCTGTATTTTACAAACCTTGCAGATCACACAAATTATATGTGATATGACACGTGTAAAATTTTGACAACTTCACCAGAAAAGCCCAAGGGGAGAGTACTATACATATGACTGGTGGCGATGTTAACGGATAAAACGTTTGCTGTGAGCCTCTAAAAATGGATAACCGATTGCTATGAAAAGAAAAAACTATTAGTTCAGATTTTTCTACCATAGTATACTGTGACTTGAATTGTCCTTTAAACTGCAAGGACAAGATTATCTTTCCAATTATTAAGTGTACCTCCATATTCCTAAATTAAATTATACATAGACTAGTATCAGGACAACAACAATGTAAATTCCTGGATGGAATAATACACAAAATGAAGGAAAAGCAACCACTCATTGATAGATGATTGACGTGTGACACATAGAAATACTCAACGGAAAACAGTATTTATAATGGCTTTCTAGCTCTTGTTCTTTCTCTAATAGAAGCACATGCTTTTAAATGATAGAGCACACCAATCAAGTCATCCTTTTGTTGCAGGTTTTATTTGGCAAATCTAGATCTCTGCTAGTGCCTAGCCATTATCAATGCACCGTATCATAGTATCAATGGACGTTCTAGTACCTCAGCCCCCTGTTGTCACGACAAGAGCCTTGAATGAAATGTGACAGAAGCCTGAACAACAGGGGGCTGTCGTACTAGAACATGCATTGATACTATGAGATGGTGCATTGACAATGGCTACGCACTAGCCGAAATCTAGATTTTCTGAATAAAACCTGCAAGAAAAGAATGACTGATTGCTGTGCCTCTACGATTTGAAAGTCGTATCACAGTCAGTGACTGCATCGACATTCCTAATGGAAGGTAACTTGATGGAAGTACGTGCAACCACACAAATCTGAAACATATAACCACATCTCGCAGTGATTGTGAGTGCCTGTTTTTGGGTGTCTGTGCGGTTGTGTATGTACTTCTACAGGAGAAAGAACAACAACTTGAAAGCTAGTGTAAATAAGCTTTCTGCTGCATGATTATATGCGCCATACGTTAGTCTGGTACAGGTAGGTGGTTGCCTTCCCTTCATTTTACATTTTAATGTCAGCACAATATTTTTTTTTTATCTTATGAAATGGTTGATTTTAAACCTATTCCAAGTGCAGAAAAAAAAAAAAAAATTCTGAAGGAGCCAAGAGGAACCACAGCTTTATGAGAGCTATGTGAACTATGGACATTCAAATTCATTTCTAGAAAGAAATAAGGGGTGTGCTTTGTATTCTGGAATATTACTTACCTGTATAAATACTAATGCATTTTGCTTCAAACCAGTAAATGTTTGGTGTCATATCACTATACAAAAGATTTGAAAATTAAACTTACTACTAATTATGATCATACAATTCTTTTTGAATTCCCCTGCAGATTATGACATGCATTTCCACATTTCAGGTAAGTTTTAACACAATACTTACCTTTGCTGCAACTATTGATTTCCAACCTGCAACCAGTGTGTGATGGCTCTAACTTCTTTTCTGCTTAACACAGTATGATGTGACAAACATTAAAGAATGATCTTCCACAAGGGTAGCAATTTAAGAACACCATACCAAAAAGGAAAGAAACACAGGCATTCCCAAGCACAGGCTAGAATGAACAGGAAACTTCCAAAAAGAGAATGCTCCCAAAATTTTTAATAAATATCCTGTCTCCACTCAATCCAAGCCATTTAAAAATATCAGAATAAAAATGTATTTTAATATTTCAGATTGTGCTGTACTCTTTCACTGATATAAACAAAGTTGATTTTCATATCTAAGATTGTACTTATACCCTCCTTTGGTAATTTATCTTAACTTCATAGTTTGATTTAACTTAGATATTGATTCATTTGTTCTCCTTACCACAAAATTACTCCAGTACTTAACAGAGTAATTTACTCATCATATGATGTAAATTTTTTATCACTCTGACATCTAGGGAAATATGCAACCCACTTTTGAAGTTCATCTTCATGGAAAATCTACCTACTTATTTTTGGGAAGAATGGGTTCTGAAAACATGTCACATGTAAACTAGCTTCTTTCAAAAATATAAAACCAATCAGTAAGCGCTGCTGTACCATGAAATACATCACTCTTATATTTCACACAAACAATAATAATTTATTTTATTTCACATTAAAAATATTTCTAAATGTTATGACAGTGCACAGCTTTGAGAATAAAGCCAATTCACAGTGCCAGGAAAATATTTATGGCATCACAATCACAGAACAGGGCAATCAGATGAGGTTACATTGATGCCTCATACTGCAAAAATTTTAGACAATCATTCTGCATCAATTCAACGGGGGGGAAAAAAGAAAAGAAATAAAATAAAATAATTGTTTCATTTCTGTCAAATCTGAACATTGCACAGAATAAGGTATTTCAAGCAATGATCCCAATGACAGATCGTTTGTAATCCTGTCACTGATATAAGGAATACAACTGCATATTTCATGACAGCAATGTCTAAGTAAGGTAGGAACAGGCAATTTTGTTAGGTAAGAGACAAGCGGCATATCTCTCTTTCATTAACGATTATATCAATTTATTTGCATTAACAACATGTTCTCTATAAATATTTGCCTAGTAAGAATAATGTTGGCAAAGAATACATTCACAGGCAGTTAAGTCAATATCATGTGATTTTTTTTTTATTTTTTTTTTGCAGTGAATAACATTACAGGATCAGTGCCACATATTCGCAGCATTTATACCTGAGAGGAAAAAAAAAAAAAAAATTCAGAATACGTTTACTCTTTATTTCTCTCTCTTTTTTTCTTCCTAATATTTGTCTGCTCTGATAAAATGGCTGATAACAAAACCAACTTAAGTGTCAAATTTTATACACAGTCATAGTCACTCTTCAACAGGAAATCTCTCAACCATCACACACTTAAAAGGCACAAAACTGCATTTCAACACCTGCCCAAGAAAAATGAATTACAGACTATCGAATGCAACCTACTCTCTTTTGACAATCTTTTGGAAAATATTCAAATGTCATTTCATGAATCTCAAAAACATTTTCAAAACACAAATAATACTGTTGTGCACGTAAAACATTTGCTTCAAAAAATTTAATTCATTTGGGAGACTCATTGGAAAGTAGGGATCCAACAATTATTTTTTAAAGAAACACTCAGGGAAATACTATGGGTTTTCACTCTGAAATATGCCAAGGTAAATGAAGTTCTGTAGCCAGTCCAAATTTTGTAACTGAGTAACACCACAAGTAGTGCCTGAGAAATGGCACAAGCATTTCTTTTTAAATTTTTCAAAAATAAAATTATCAAAAAGTAGCAAGGTCTAACAAAAATGAGAAGAAGAAAGAAGGAGGAAGAAACAAAAATAATAACAGTGACTCTATTTTGTTTCAGTCAATCGTGACAGGATTTAATAAATTAAAGACCGACACTCCGGCACATCTGCACCTTTCGAAGGAGGTGAGTTGCCGCCAGAGCTCCGACTTCTGGCAAATAGCGGTACTCGTTCTCCCGTACCCGAAAACGATAAGCGACACATTCCACGCATTCCCACTGACAGTCCACTCGCATTTCGGGTGCAAAGCACCGACAACAGACAAAGCTGAGACTCAAAAACAGGAGACCGGGTCACTAAAGCACACTCGTCGTGGTGATGCAAGATCTGCAGTCGGAGCTCGGTGAACAGAGTGACACTGTACGCGTAGGCGGTAGGCAGAAAGCCGCGCCAGCGCACAACCTGTTACACAGCTGCGGCACCAGGATTGTAATTCACATCGTTCCTTTCTCCCTGCACCCTCACATGCCATCTCCGAAATCCCGTTCCCCGACGTTGAGCCTGTCTTGAGCGGCAGTTACGCTGAAACCCAGGATGCGGCTGTCCACTTTGTACATTCGACTCTTCTTCGCTTTCTTCCCTTTTCCCTGGAACAGCATAAAAAGGACATTCGTGAAACACAGATTTTCTCACGTGGGGATGGTGTGGAGGGAGAGGATTTGTGTGTGTGTGTGTGTGTGTGTGTGTGTGTGTGTGTGTGTGTGTGTGTGTGTGTGTGTGAGGGGTGGGGGGGGGGGTGGGGGGGGGAGGAAAGGTTAGGATAGGTTGGAAAGGTTAGGCACAGGCAAACATTTTTCTCAATGTAATCTCTACTAACCTCAACACATTTGGATCATATCAGTGTTAGGCATTAACTGCGTCAAATGTATAGAATGCAGTAAAGTTGTAAATTTACATACAACAAAAAATGTTAACATGATTAATGTGACTCAGACATGAAGGTGATACTTTTCTATTTAGGCTGCATTTCTTTATATAAATTCTTTGTTCCACAACTAGTCTGTTCTTTAAGCCATTACCGACTGAACACCGCATATAAAATAAGCTGTGTGTAAATCTATAACACAAACCAAAGAACTAGGGACAGACTAACAATTTATGCATATACAAGCTAAATAAAAACAGAAACTAGTTGTACAACAAAACAGTAGTCTAAATAAATACAGCCTAGGTGAAAATGTGCCACCTCCATTTAATGTATTTGTGGCTGTGATGCCTACCCTGAAGAAGATCAATTTAATGATGTAGGAAAAGAGAGATTGCTACTTACTGTAAAGATAACATGCTAAATTGCAAACGGGCACAATTAAAAGACATTTACAAATAAGCTTTAGGCCACAGCCTTCATCAGAAAAATCACACCATTCATTCACACAACTAAGCATACTTCACACACACATGACCACCAATTCTGGCAGCAAGCCAGAACACCATTCTGGCAGCAAGCCAGAACACCATTCTGGCAGCAAGCCAGAACACCATTCTGGCAGCAAGCCAGAACACCATTCTGGCTCGAGCCCAAACTGCCAGAGTTGGTGGTGGTGATGTGGGTGGTGGTTATCGTGTGTACCTCACGTGCTGAACGTTGTGGGTTTGAATCTTGACAAGTGCCTCAAATTATTTTTGACTTACCATTATTTTTATTAAGGTAACTAATTTAAATGTAGTTTAATGCTTTGTCATGTCATTTCAATCACCATGTTAAGAAATTCATTTGATTTTGGTATTGTATTCACTATTTCTCTTTTTCATGTTGCTCGAATTTATTTCTAGTCCCTTCATTCATTTAAATCTCCATCTGCATTATTTTATCCCTTTATGCTGTGCGACAACTATACTCCAAACAATGTACATCTTTTAACGAAGAATACATTTTTGACATATAAATAGAATATTTTGTCTTTTGTATTTCAGTTCATACATTTAAACTTATGACAGATAAATAAAAGTAATTAATGACACATGGACAAAGATTCCATTCCTTCTCTTCGAGACACAAGGTCCATGATTAAAGACATTCTGATAAAAATTTAAAAACCGGATTTGCCCCCACAACCTTCTGCATGTCTGATATATACCTTAACCGCCTACATGAAGACATGCTCTGTGTACTGTTACCATTTTTAAGGCTCTAAACTATTATGTGAAATTGTCTTTTTTTTACCCAATCAATTACCTGTAAAGAGGGCCCACCAGGGTGAATGGCTGCAGGGCGTGACACCTGAACTAGGATCTTAACCTACATCACTGCATAGATGGTTTCAAAAATTTCCTAGTTAGAATGTAGATATTAATATAACTTTCGGTTCTCGTTTCTTTTTTTAAAAAATGCACACAAATGTAAGATGCACACATAAACATATTTATGTTTGTCATTATGTCCTAAAAGGATAGTATTTGGACACTCCTGATAAGCTTAAAACTTACTAATTTAGAAGAAATAGCAACAATAGTTATTAAACGAACACAGTGCTTTCCATAAAAAGACTTTTTGCAGATTTTTCTGATGCATTATGATGTCCTTTCTTCCTTTTTTGTCAACTTGCATCTTTCTAACAGCAGTACTATTTTACAAGCTGTTTCATTCTGGCTATTTAATGTGCACTTGTGACTCGGCTAATAGTGGAATCTAGCTTATCTACAACAGTAGTTCAGTAATTTCTTTACTAGTTTTTGCAGTGAGAAGGCTCGGTTTCATAATCAGTTTTATACTCTGAGTAACATTAAGCATATATTCCTGATTCAAGAGTTACCAAATTTATACAACTGTGTTACTAGTGCTCCTCTTTCTATTTGAACAGATCATCCCATAATGTCATCATTTATACATCTTAAGGCTGAACTACATCAACATTTTACTGTATTTCCCAAAGGAAGTATGGCTAGTTTGTGTAAGACAATTTAAACACCTCTCATATACCAATGAATGTCGACGTTTCAGTATAAGTGGGCTGGTCACTGCACGTAGTCAGTCAACATTGTTGCAGCAATCAGTGCACTGTCAGAAGTGTGGTGTGAGCTGGGGTCTGGACATGAGGGCAGACAGCCAAATGGGACGGAAAAGAATAATGTAAGAAGCTACAGTTTTACGGAAATTGAAAGTACTGGCGGAATTTAAATATTCTACGTAGGGAAGGTAACAACTTACCAAGGCATACAGAAGTTGAGCCGTTGAAATGCACATAAACAACACAGAGAACTTTGCTAATTTTAGGACACTACTTTTTCAAGATACAAACTACATGTTTTTTGGCAGTAGAAATCCTGACAGAAGTCTTCAACTATTTAGCTTTGTCCCCAGAAATCAGTAACATCCTACTTACAATCCTTCCCATCTCAACCAATCTATGCTGCCTCTGTGCATACCCAAGTGACACAATATCTTAGTCCATACTTATGCTACACCCAGTCCCCACCCCTTGCCACACAGTACGTACCCCTGTGGTAGACTCACATATAAGACCTATCCGATACACCCACCTGGCACATCCTACTCCAGTCCCATCACAAACTTATCCCAGTCTATTGTAGGCATGGCCCACTCAGAAAGTAGCCGTGTCGTGTATCAGTTCTGCAGTAATTTCTGCACAGCATTTGACATAGTTAAGAAGACCAACTAGCTCTCCCCACCGAACAAACTGTGGCCGAGAGCAGAGTCGACAACCTGGGGTGGAACATTTTGCTGTTTACAACACGCTCTATTTCCAATGGATGCTTCACAACATGTGCTTCCTGGGTTCTACTCCTCTGACACCAACTTCTCTGAACTATAAGGCAGTCCCCATAACACACACTTCAATTACGTAATTCCACCTTCCATCTCCACTAGCACCCTATCTCACACTCACCGCCATTCCTGCTATAGGACCTTAACTTCAGTCAATGATCACATCTACCCTCTTCCCCCTTCTCAACCCACTCCTCCAAGTTATAGTGTGCTGTATGAACCCATCTGGGGTGGTGCCTCTGTGGCATTCGTATCGTGTGCATCTGCTACCTTTTCGTCCTACTCTCCCTCCAACTCCTCTCCAATACCACACAACATGGCCCCAAACAAGAGACAAGCACCAGAACTGGCACAGTTAAGCCATACTACAGAGGTTTTGTGTGTGCGCACTTGAGCCAAAAGTGCTGGAGGTATGTGGCAGCACCAAGATGTCTATGCACAGGTCATACAATTCTTGTAAATTAGAAGCTGATGGTTTTTGGGCACAGAACTGGTGCCCAACAGCATCTCACATAGGTGCCATCGAGTTCAAAACAGCCGAGTTTTGTGGCCAAGGCACCAATGCACTTTCGCTTTTGTGCTCCTGAACCACTTTAGCACCATTCAGACACAGTATTGTATGAATGAAACAGAGAATGTACATGATTCTAAAAGTTTCTGAGAACATCCTCCATTTTTTTGAAGTGAGCTCTGTAGTGTACTCTGAGGTAAAGTTTCACAGAGGTTTTTTTTTTTGGTAAAAAAGAAAAAAAGAAAAAGAAAAAAGCAGAATTTATGTTGCTCAGACAAAAAAGGACACACACATCACAAAAAATTACTGAAGACAGAAACTGTAGAACTTTATACAGGTCTAACAACAGAAACACTATTCGGCTGGAGAACTAACTAACTTCCTGAAAATTGTGAAAGAAGAGGAGTGACACTTTAACCAAAGTGGAAATGGAAACATGCAGATCCATGTTTCCAGGCTGGTATAGGAAAAGACTTAGGTATACACCCAACAACTGTGTCATTAACGTTTTCAGATGTTCATTATCATGTTTTCTCACAGCATAATTATTATATTTTGTTATGTTAGAAATAAGCAAGCAGATCGGGAAAACTAATAACTGGTTTATTACAAACTTAGCATAATGAAACAGGGCAGGCGACCACGTAAGTACAGGCGTGAGTGGACCACTGCCTGTCGTATTTAATCAAAATTATCTGATGTTAGAAAACTAACATTTCTGGTTTGGAGTATGTGAAATGTGATGTATTATTAAGACTTTGTTTGCATAAAGTGTTCACCTAACATAAAAAAAAGGTTCCCGCATGCCGAAAATTCCGTATCATCGTCAGAAACTGCATTTTCATAAACTGTCTGGAATAATCTTAATAATTTGTTGCTGCACATAAACATAAAATTGAAACATAGTGCACCTCTTCCGGAACACCTTGATGCCAGTTCCATATTTGTACAATGAATAGTTTATCTGTTGGAGCGAGTTGAATGACATTTAAGATTACATTTGTGTTCTGCGACAGACACAACACACATCGAGAACCTTCTCAATGAGGAGAGGATGTAGTGAGAAATAACTCCCTCATCAGAGAATACGCTCCGAATTTGTTATTCATACGAAACTGAGAAATTTTTCAGAGGCTGCTGTTCTGCTCTGAGAATCTTCTCTGGAGAATGTTCTCTTTTTCATTCATAAGAGTTGCAGGAGACATCAAGCATGAAGAAATGCAATAATGTTCAAGTAGTCCACGGCAATCACAGTGCTTTCAATTACTATCACAGGTCCCACGGACTACGTGAATGTCCCCCAATAACATAAATACTACTCCACCGACCTGCATCTGTGGCACAGTTCACCAACGGTACTGCCAGGATGGCAACGTACCTGAACACGGCTATCGGCATGGTTTACCAAAAAATTGATAAAACCGACCAGGTTACACAATTACATTCACCAATGGTCCAATATCAATGACCCTGTGCCAACTGAAATCATAACTGACATTACCTTCGAGACCACATGCCTACACTGGCACTGTACTGTACTGTCATCTGATTTCCCACAGATTGACACATACCCTGCTTTACAGAGAGGCCAAATCTCAGATCTACAAGCTCTCTGACAAGGAGTTGACGTACGACACCTTGTCTCCTCTTCACAAATCTGCCTTCTTCAATCACTCTCAGTTTTATCGTTCTTCAACAACTTTCCACAGATGCTCACAAAATTAGCATGCGACAGCTTTGCCATTTCTGAGAAGTTCATTCCCAAGCACCAGATCTTAGATCCCCTTTGTCAAAGTTAATTCTATCATTAATACAGGGTGTACATAAAGTCTGGGAACACTTTCAGTTATTTATTGCACAAGAACTAAACATTGCACAGATGTCATACATATCGCATTTTGAAGAGAAACTCGTAAAGTGTTTTTCTTTTCTTTTTCTTTCTTTTTCTTCTTTAAACATTTGATATGCAAACCACAAGTGACCCGGCAGACGTCAATACTGTAATTAATTCTTACTGTACCTGTCCCACCATGGCATCATCGACTGTGGCTGTCACTTCCCATATTCTCCTCTGCTACATCACGTGGTAGAGGCGGTACATACACCAGATCTTTAATGTGTCCCCACACAAGAAAAGTCACACGAGTGAGATCTGGTGATCGGGGAGGCTATTTCATGAAACAGTTGTCCCCTTCTGTAGCACGGCCATGTTTGCGACTAGTGCCGACTATTGGCAAATTACCAAACTACGCTGGGGTGGTACACATGAAAAAACTTTCGGGGTTTCTCTTCAAAATGACATATGTTTGCTTTTTGTGCCATAATTAATTGAAAGTGTTCCCTGGCTTTATGTACACCCCGTATTAGGAAAAGTATAGATTGCTACTCACTCTAAAGATGGCCCTTAAAGTTGGGGACAGGCACAACGTAAAGACTGTTACACATTATAGCTTACAGCCGAAGCCTTCTTCAGCAAACACACACACACACACACACACACACACACACACACACACACAAAAGCATTGCCGGTGGTAGCAGTAATGTGTGTGTTTGTGTGTGTGTGTGTGTGTGTGTGTGTGTGTGTGTGTGTGTGTGTGTGTTTTCTTTGCTGTAGAAGGCTTCAGCTGAAAGCTATAATGTGTAACAGTTTCTTCATTGTGCCTGTCTGCAACCCAACAGCACATGTTTACGGTGAGTAGCAAGCTATTCTTTTTCCTATGTTGTTGACATTCTAACCTTGAGTTTCATTATATCACTGGATTCCCCCATTTAAGACCCATATTGTCATTGAAACATTTCCCCATCGATTCTGCCCTGCTTATATACATCCCTTACTGCTTCACATGCACACAACAGCAGTAAGCAGCAATCAATCTTGTGGTGGGCAATAGTCATTTGTTTTTCTTCATCTGTGTGTCAGTGTCCGCCTACAGGTCGTCTGAGGAGGACTGGTAAATATTCAGGGATGTGACAGAAATGATCATTCAAAGCAAAATAGTCTTTCGTAGTTCAATACTTTCTGACTAGAATTCTTTCTGAAAGAAGGAAAATTTTTGTTTACGTAGTAATGCTCTTAGGTGATTTTTTAAAATCATTTTAGATGCAGGATTTGTACAAAAATATGTACCCGTTTTGTACACTTGGCTTCATTTTAGAGGCAAAATTAACTAATTACTAAAAATTCTCTAAAGTAATATATAATAATTCAATAATTACAGTACAAAATAACAACAATAATAACATACAATTACACAGTGGAATACAGTGAACCAACACATCTGTGTATTCTGGTGGTCACGAGCTGCTGCACACTGCTACACTGGCTTGGTGATATTCTCATAATAATGTCTAACAGTTGGCAGCACTTGTGTATGACGTGATGAAAAGAAATGTGTACCTCTGGTTTCCACTGGGAAACATACTTCTGCTGTAGGTAAGACACAGTAGAAGTTAATGTACACAATTGCAGCCAGAGGGTCTGAAAAGATTTAAGAGCACTTGTTCAATAGAAGAGATGTATTTCACCATAGTAAAAATGAACAAGAGCTCATAGCTTCTAAGGTATGCAATTTACAGCCTATGTTTACTGGGCTTCTTGCTTCAGATGACCATTCCTGTAATATCTCTGAACGTTGACCATTACTCCTGTATTTACTATTTGGCAAGTTTTACCTTTACTCTTTAAATTATTTAAATTAAATAGATAATGGGTATTGTACTTAAAAGTCACGGAGGGAAAGCAAAAACAGGGGAGAGTGATTCTTGTTCATAGGATTAACAAGGCAAAAAGACAAGATACCAATGAGAGGCACGTGTTCCCCAACTGAGACTGTTTGTTAGATAGTTTACAAGAAGAACAGCAATCTTAAGTGGGTATATTTACTTCAACCATTCCCTGGACCAACATGTCATTTTTCCCCTTCTTCCTTATATGGTGTGTTAAAGTTGATATGATAAAGTGTGACACACACATTTCAGAAGTGAGGTTAAATTTGACAATCTCTGTATGTCTGCGACAATGTCTGCGACAATCTCTGTATGTCTGCGACAATCTCTGTATGTCTGCGACAATCTCTGTATGTCTGCGACAATCTCTGTATGTCTGCGACAATCTCTGTATGTCTGCGACAATCTCTGTATGTCTGCGACAATCTCTGTATGTCTGCGACAATCTCTGTATGTCTGCGACAATCTCTGTATGTCTGCGACAATCTCTGTATGTCTGCGACAATCTCTGTATGTCTGCGACAATCTCTGTATGTCTGCGACAATCTCTGTATGTCTGCGACAATCTTTGTATGTCTGCGACAATCTTTGTATGTCTGCATGTTTGATTGACAAAAATATGGATAGAAAAAAGATTGAATATGACAAACAAGTCTGATCAGTATTGGCAGCTTAAAAGAAGGTGTGTGATGGGATAATGCACAGTGACAATTTCGCTAACAGCATCATTCTGCCCGTAGCATGCATTTCTGGGTACAAATAAAACATTCTGTGTTGATTTTCATGTCAGTTTAGGTAGAGATATGCTACACAGCCACTGTAGTGTTCATATGAGTGGCATACAAGCAAACACAACAAGCATCAAATTAAGAAGGTACAGTGATACTTTTCCAGGCATATAAATTCTACGAGGGTTGAATGAAAAGTAATGCTTCTACCTTCGTTAATTGGGTTTGGATGGGAATATTTTAATAAATCAAATGCAGAAATAATCCTTAGAATGTGATCTTTAATTACCGATATTGACTTTTCGACATTATCACCAGCAAATTGGATATATTTCTGCCAACGATGAACAAGTTTTCTGAAGCCGTCACAGAAGAAGTTGACACTGTTTCCGCAGCCACAGTCTCACAGTTCTCTCTGTGGACATCTTCATCAGAAGCATAATGATGTCCCTGCAGATCGTCTTTCTGTGGTACCCATCATGCACAGATCTTCCGATAGACAAACAAAGCAATAATGTGACCCCCATGTTCTTGTGAAATGTCGCTTGTGCCTGCAATTTCTTTTTGACTGATATGGCGATCATCCTGAATCAATATGTGAACATTTGCTTGTTAAACTCGGTGGTTGCTGTCACAGGACGTCCAACTCTTTGTTTGTCACGCAGCTCAGATGGTCCCACCTCAACATCTTTAAACTTACTCGCCCAACGGCACACAGTAATCACATCGACACAATCACCATAAACTACTTTCATTCTCTGATGAATCTCCTTTGAAGTGACACCTTCTGCTGTCAAGAATTCAATGAATGCATGTTGCTTAAATCGCACTGACAGACTGTCTATGCAGGGTTCCATACTTTACACTGTAACAACACAGCTGTTCAGTGCTAAGGATTCTAGTCAACTGGAGCTGTAGAGAAGAGGCTAAGGAACAAGCCAGTACCTGCTGCAAACGAATGCTGCCAACTGTTGAAGAGTTGCGAAAGTGGAGGCATTACTTTTCAGTCAACCCGCGTATTAGGGAAAGGCAAACGTAGGAACAGTCACACAGTCCCTCTGGCGGTGCCAGCTACCTGGATAAGTAACTCTGGAGCACAAAAAATCTGACAGACAGAATGCGCATTAGTAACTGCAAACTATGCTCTATCTCTCTGTGCTGAATGCATCACCTTCTTCTGTGCACACCAATGGCTTAGTGTGGACCCAAGATTGCACAGATAACCGAAAAATACAGCTCTCCAAATAAATATCTTTTCATCAAAAATATATTTACTGTGCTTACAAAACAAGCTATATGCCACACCTGAAAGCCTACTGTATCAAATACTAGCTGACAACTTATACACAAATTTACGTTATAAGCATTACGGTGGTCCTTATTTTTTTCCAATCTTGTGTTTCTTCACCCCCCCCCCCCCCAAGTTCTTTCCCTTTTTTTTTAAGAATAATTTTAAGACCTATTTTGTTGAGAGTGAAGATAAGGAATCCGTGCCGTCGTCTCCGAAAAGTTGCATGTCACTGCTTGTTGCTTTTTACTGGTTATGCATGTTTGTGACTGCTATCATACTCCACAAGGAAATTTTCACATTGCAATGGAGTGTGTACCAATACAAAACTTCCTGGCAGAATAAAACTGTGTTCTAGGCCGAGAACTCGAACTCGGGACCTTTGCTTTTGTGGGGAAATGCTCTACTGAGTTAAGTTACACAAGCATGATTCGTGACTTGACCTCACAGCTTCACTTCCGCCAGTACCTCGTCACCTACCTTCCAAACTTCACAGTAGTTTTCCTGTGGAACTTGCAGGACAAGCACTCCTGGAAGAAAAGATATAGCGGAGACATATTTAAGCCACACCCTATCACCTTCATATTTTTCATAGCCCTTTGACACTAAGATAGGAAGTGTCTAATTCCTAAGAAAAATGAACATTATTCAGGAAATCTGAACCTATGCTTAACTTCAACAAGTTCAAACTCATGTCTGAAATGAACTCATCACTCCGTTACAGAGTAAAATTTCATTCTAGAAAGAACCCCCCAGGCTGTGGCTAAGCCATGTCTCCACAATATCCTTTCTCCCAGGAGCGCAAGTTCTGCAGGAGAACTTCTGTAACGTTTAGAAAGTAGAAGACGAGACTCTGGCAGAAGGACAGCTGAGAGACCAGCTCGTGAGTCATGCCTGGGTAACCGAGTTGGTAGAGCACTTGCCTGCGAAAAGCAAATACCCAGAGTTCACATTTCGCTTCGGGACACAGATTCACTCTACCAGAATGTTTCGTATTAGTCCACACCCCGCTGCAGAAAGTTTCATTCTGAAATGTGAGAGCAGTCGTGCACACGTAGAAGCAGTAATAAATGACACATATTGACATGACGCAATTTGTCTGCCACTGTGGCACAGATCCCTTGTCTTCAATTTCAACAAAATATGTCTGACAATTCTTTCTTTTTATAAAAAGAGGGGGGGGATTTGTGTGAAGAAAAAACAAATTCGTAAAAAAATGGACCACCTTAATAAACACACTGCACTTCATTATCACTTGCTTTCAGTTCACTTTTGGGAAATAACAGTCTCAGCTTTTTCCCCCCAAGGACAGTTCTCATTTTCTAGAGAATCAAAACATTGGTATAGTCAAATGATTTTTGCCCTGCATACTTCTAAAGCAGATATACAAATTTTATTGTCTGCACACACGATAATGGGTTCCTCGACCGCCCCAGCACGGCTGTGTGTCACTTAGCTGCTTGAATCCTGGTTTATATGTGTCACAGTGTGACCACTTGCAGGTGTTTTCCTAATAAGATCTTCACAACCAGAAATTTGTACTCCAAACGAAATATTTTTTCTAATTAAACAGAATACTTTAGCCCTTGTTTTCTATTTTTAATGTAAATTTACCTGTTCTACACCACTGATTTGTCTCTAATTAAGATTTTTGCTCTTGTAAACTGTTTCCTGATGAGAGCTTGTGTCTGAGATATGCGTACAGATATTTCGAAATTATGTGCTTTTAGCAAATGCAAGCATCACCTGCAGAGAACAGTCACTATCATAGTTCACATATCATTTGATTCATTTGGCTGATTCTGGTCATCAGAAGATGGCATTCTCAGATTTTCATTGCCTTAGAGCTAATACGTTAGAGGTTCAAAGCACCTCTCAGCACTATCATTTGTGTTCATCACAAATATGTTGTCACGATGGCAACAAATATTTAAGAGACTCATTCACAATGATAAAAACTAGTTAAATAATCAAATAATGTGTGGCCTGTGGTGGTTCATTTGGACATTAATTTATATATTTTTATTATTAAGTATAGTTTATGTACCGAATTTTGTAAATAATCTTCGGACTCTGGAATAATTACTTAGTATTATTCTCCTATTGGGCACATAAAAATTCTGGAGTAAATCATATAAGGATGTTCCTCTTGTAAGGCTAGGACAATTTTTCTTCTTGTCAATAGGGGAACAAGAAAAAATAAAAATAAAAAAAATTTAGAAGACTGCAAATGTAAGCTTTCACAGCCAAGTATGTTAAACTTATTAAAATATTTCGGGCTATTATGCCGAGGTTGGATGAATTTCTTGTTGGAAGCCTGCTGAGAACATCTTCAAGTGGGGTTGTAGCTTTGCACACCCTAGCTCGCTACAGACTGAAAAAAAATTCTATTCCTGCAGAGATGTGACATGACATGTTTTGCAAACATGCACACAATTGGTTTTTATCAGTTGCTGTCCCCTGTTATTGCTAACATCCCCTGATGGTAGGCTAGTACACATCATCTTCAGCAACAGAATCCAGACACTATTCAGTTTCACACCCTCCCCCTCCTGATTAAAATTATTTGGCTGCTGACAAGGGAACCTTCCCATCGCAGCCCCCTCAGATTTAGTTATAAGCTGGCACAGTGGATAGGCCTTGAAAAACTGAACACAGATCAATCGAGAAACCTGGAAGAAGTTGTGTGGAACTATGAAAAAAATAAGCAAAATATACAAACTGAGTATTCCATGTGAAGATAGGCCACATCAAGGATATGGCGGACTCAGGAGCGCCGTGGTCCCGTGGTTAGCGTGAGCAGCTGCGGTGAGAGAGGTTCTTCGTTCAAGTCTTCCCTCAGGTGAAATAATTTTATTCTTTATTTTCGCAAAGTTGTGATCTGTCCGTTCGTTCATTGACGCCTCTGTTCACCGTAATAAGTTTAGTGTGTGTGTTTTGCGACCGCACCGCAAAACCGTGCGATGAGTAGACGAAAGGACGTGGCTCTCCAATGGGAACCGAAAACATTTGATCGCAAGGTCATAGGTCAACCGATTCCTCGACAGGAAAACACGTCTGATATATTCCATACGAGACTGGTGACGGCATGTGCGTCACATGACAGGAAAATGTTGTCGACCCACCTAACTTGTACACTTGGCGAATGGGTAAAAAGATTCTTCTACCTTGCCCGATTTAGGTTTTCTTGTGGATGTGATAATCACTCCCAAAAAGTGATGAAAACATAGGAGTTTGTCACATAAACTGCAACAAATAAATGCAACAGTTTCGCAGTCGCACAGTTTTCCTTGTGCTCTGTCAAAACATATGTTTTTAACGTTTTCAATTTTTTCCACGTGTAGACCGTCAAATCCTGCATATGTCCGAGCAAATCTGAACATGTCCTGGAATTTTGGAGAGCGAAGTTGATTTTGTGTAAGTGCTTGAACTTTGATAATTGTCTGAAAATAAAAGATTAAAATTTTCACTGCCGGGTAGACTTGAACCAAGGACCTCTCGCTCTGCAGCTGCTCACGCTAACCACGGGACCACGGCGTTCCTCAGTTAGTATTCACATTTATATTGCATATGTTGCACATGGACTACTCAGTTTGTATATTTTGCTTATTTTTTTCATAGTTCCACACAATTTCTTCCTGTTTTCTCGGTTAATCTGTGTACAGTTTTTCAAGGCCTATCCACTGTGCCACCTTATAACTAAATCTGAGGGGGGTGCGATGGGGAGGTTCCCTTGTGAGTAACCTCTATGGCCTGTCTGTACAGCCTGCCATAGTAGGCTGCTTGTGGCCCAAGTCCTATCAAACCAATCCTGTGGTCCCCTGGCTTCAAAGCATGTTCAGCAACAGCTGATCTGTCCTTTTCTACCCTTCTACAGTTGATTTTGAGCTCTTCTAGTCATTTTTCAACTTTTTGTAAGTAGTATCCACTAACACATTTTCACAACTACACAGTATCCTGTAAGTTTCTGACTTTTCCAACGATTTGTGAGCCTCCGTAGCCAACTTCAGGTATTAGGTATCTTCAACGTGGGTTTGTTGATTACAGCAATATTCTGTCTACTAACTGATCCAGAAGCTGCAAGAACACCGAAGGTCGGCCAAGGTGTTTGTAAACAAGAATTTAGAGGATACAGTGTAGTTGTGGAGATACGTACATGTGTACTAATAGAAGAACAGTTGAAAAACGAGTAGAAGAAAAGGGCTACTGTAGAAGAGGATAAAAAGAAAGACCAACTGTTGCAGAACATGCTTTGCAGCCATGACATAACTAGATTTGATTTGATAAGACTCTAGCACTGGCAGCCCTAAGTGGGTACTATGAAAGGCTGTACAGAGGCCATGTCGATTACGAAACACACACACACACACACACACACACACACACACACACACACAAACACACACACATAGTTTTAACTGAAAGGAATAGTGTGTGAAATTAAATGGTATTTAGAGGCCGGTGCTGAAGATGATGTGCAACTGTCTTCACCATGGGGTGATACCAATAATGGACTATATTGACTAATAATAGCCAATTGTGCTTCAGTTTTTAGAACAAACCACACCACATTTCTGCATGGGAGCATGTAGGAATGAAATTTTACTTTAGCTGGCAGCTAAATAGGGTGTGCATCAGACTTTTTACAAGCTACAATCTGCTTGATGATGATCTCTGCAGACAATGATGAAATATTGTATTTCAAAAGAAATTTATTAGACCACACAGCAAATTGTAGTAAGTGTGAAAAAATTGATGGCTTATTTATTAAAACAAAACTTGACACATTTGATGGTTTGATTTCATGGGAAAATATAACCATGCATCACACCAATGATAAATTCCACAACAGCTAGCACAAAACAGAATACCAATTTAAATCTCCAGCTTTCATTAGCGATGATTACGCTGTATGATATTCTTTATTTTGTAGTATGTCTAAGCATGTTTGATCACTGTTAATGACAACAAACCTATAATATTTGTAATGTTCTCCGGTGTCCAGCCAAGCACAGTCATCTTCGTAACAAAATATTTGGACAGCATACCTTGTCGTCACCTTCAGGTGATGCCAGAAGAAAGGGCATCTTTGCTACATCTCTCTCATACTGTGATAGTTCCCCACCTCCATGCCCACTTCCTGGTCACACGACATGTCGGGTAGAGGACTAAAGGGTGGGCACGACTCCCAGACCCTCAGTGCTTCTGCACCCCCGTTGGGGGTGGAAGCAGCTCTCGGCCAATACAGTGATTTTAATTGGCCGAGTGCTATGTCCCAATCTTTGCTTAGGATGTAGCCACTGTGCCTTTTGATCACCCCATTGGCCACTTGTGCTTCGATAGGCTCCTTCATAACACAGTCCCAAAATGACAAAGTCTGTCTTAACATTTACCTATTACGTATGATGAAAGACAACTTGGGGCTCAACAAACCAGGTTTTACAGCATTCCATGTAAATGCAGTAAAGGCATACATCAGACAGACTGTGCACACAATCTAAGAAAGGTTTAAAGTCACACTGAACTTTAGCAACCAACAAAATCTGCGGTTGCAAAACATTACACAGTGTCAGGGGACTCAAAATAGTATGAAGAAACAAAAGTGTGAAGAGAGACATTGTCATTTCGGGACTGTGTTTTGAAGGAAGCTATGGAAATACATGTGGATGACAGGCTGATCAACACAGTGGCTACATCCCAAGCAAAGCTTGTGACCCAGCACTCAGCCAACTAAAACCACAATGTTTACTGAGAGACACTTCTGTTCTCAATGGGGGCTACACAAGCACTGAGGGACCAGAGTTTGTGATCAGCCTTCGGCAATGTTGTTCCCCCACCATTCCATGAGACATGTAATGCGCCCAAGTAGTGGGGGAAGGTATTAGGAGCAATCACAGTATAAACGACGCAAGGTGTAGCGAGGATGCTCATTCTACAGTTATCACCTCAAGATGACGGCAAGGTATGCTGCCGTATTGTTGTGTTACAAAGATGACTGAATCCGGCTGGACACCTGAGAACAGTACAAACATTCACCAGGAAAGCTTAAGATCATTTGTTATGGCCTAAGGAGCCTGAAAAGCCAGATGCATAAATTAGCAGGCAATTGTCAGGGCATATTACACACATTATAATTCACAGATAAAATATATAATCATTTTTCGGGTTGAATCTCCTTCAGCACACAGTACTTTCTGAGTTCTAAAGGAGAGCTGTCAGAATCATTACTGGGAAGAGCATCAGAGATTCAAACAGGCATTTGTTTAAGATACACACATCAAAAAAAGTTTTGCATCACCTTGGTTCCAAGAGTTCCGGTACCTGTACAAAAAATTGGAATAGAGATCAACATAAGCATCATTTTCGCCCTTTTTATTGTTCATGAAAACCACACATTGTATATTGTAGCCTCATACAGCGAGACCTTCAGCGGTGATGGTCCAGACTGCTGTACACACTGATACCTATAATACCCAGTAGCACGTTCTCTTGCATTGATGCATGCCTGTATTCATTGTGGCATACTATCCAGAAGTTCATCAAGGCACTGTTGGTCCAGACTGGCCCACTCCTCAACGGCGATTCGGCGTAGATCCCTCAGAGTGGTTGGTGGTTTCACGTCATCCATACACTGCCCTTTTCAATCTATCCTATGCATGTCCAATAGGGTTCATGTCTGGAGAACGTGCTGGCCACTCTAGTCGAGCAATGTAGTTATCCTGAAGGAAGTCACTCACAAGACGTGTACGACGGGAGCGCAAACTGTCATCCATGAAGACTAATCCTTTGGCAATATGCTGCCGATATGGTCACTATTAGTCAGATGATGGCATTTACGTATCGCACAGCCGTTATGGCACCTTGCTGCATTCGCTGGACAGTGTGTCTAAGGTGTTCAGCCTGACCAGCTGGCTTCCAAACACGTCTCTGACGATTGTCTGGTTGAAAGCATATGCGACACTCATCGGTGAAGAGAACATGATGCCAATCCTAAGCAGTCCATTCGGCATGTTGTTGGGCTCATCTGTACTGCGATGCACGGTGTCGTAGTTGCAAAGATGGACCTCGCCATGGGCATCGGGAGTGAAGTTGCCTATCATGCAGCCTATTGCGCACAGTTTGAGCTGTAACAAGACATCCTGTGGCTGCACGAAAAGCATTATTCAACATGGTAGCGTTGCTGTCAGAATTCCTCTGGGCCATAATCCTTAGGTAGCGGTGATCTGTATCTCCTCCACGTATGAACAACATCACTTTAGTTCACTCCAACACACCTGGACACTTCCCGTGTTGAGAGCCCTTTCTGGCACAAAGTAACAACGCAGATGCGATTGAACCGCGGTATTGACCGCCTAGGCATGGTTGACCTACAGACGACGTGAGCTGTGCACCTCCTTCCCAGTGGAATGACTGGAACTGATTGGCTGTCAGACCCTCTCCGTCTAATAGGCGCTGTTAATGGATGGTTGTTTACATCTTTGGGCAAGTTTAGTGACATCTCTGAACAGTCAAAAGGACTGTGTCTTTGATACAATATACACAGTTAATGTCCATCTCCAGGAGTTCTGGGAACCGGAGTAATGCAAAACTTATTTTGATGTGTGTATTAAACACACTATCATTGTCCTGTGTGTACATCTTGGAAAATTTACAGTTAGTAAAGAAACGTGAAACTATTAAGCTGAATATGAAACTTAATTTAGATATTAACAAGCACTACATAAAGAGTCTCTTCATGTTACACCTGCGAACACTAGGAAAGCCAAAAAACAACATATAGGAAGTGGATAAAACAGAACAACAAATTAACACTACAAAATCTATCACAAATGTAAAAAAGGTCATACCTACAGCACCACTCCATCTATTCAGGAAAATTTTACTCTGATCATATTTTACATTAACATAGATATCAATTCACAATTCTGAAACTAAATACGAAGCTTGCACAATCCTGTAGCCGTGGTGAAACTGTTAGTAATTATTGAGAGTAGTTGCCTAAGCTAATTGAGGTGGGGGAGGGGGGTAGGAGGTACGGAATGGAGCAAAGAGGGGAGAGCAGGAAAGAGGCACGTCTTTGGACAGATGAATATGTGGCCAAACCACGAGATGAAGGGAGTACTGAGAGTAGTGCTAAAAGTGGAAGAGGGTGTAAAAGGAGAAGGTGGAGGGGATATGGGAGAGAGGGGGAGGAGAGGAGCAGAGAGGGGGAGGAAGGGAGGGGACTCAAGAGAGGGGGAGGGGACTCAAGAGAGGGGGAGGGGACTCGAAAGAGAGGGGGAGGGGACTGGAGAGAGAGGGGGGGAGGGGACTGGAGAGAGAGAGAGAGAGGGGGGGAGGGGAGGAGAGAGGGGGGAGGGGAGGAGAGAGGGGGGAGGGGAGGAGAGAGGGGGGAGGGAGGGGAGGTGAGAGGGGGGAGGGAGGGGAGGTGAGAGGGGGGAGGGGAGGTGAGAGGGGGGAGGGAGGAGAGAGAGGGGGAGGGGAGGAGAGAGAGGGGGAGGGGAGGAGAGAGAGGGGGAGGGGAGGAGAGAGAGGGGGAGGGGAGGAGAGAGAGGGGGAGGGGAGGAGAGAGAGGGGGAGGGGAGGAGAGAGAGGGGGAGGGGAGGAGAGAGAGGGGGAGGGGAGGAGAGAGAGGGGGAGGGGAGGAGAGAGAGGGGGAGGGGAGGAGAGAGAAGGGGGAGGGGAGGAGAGAGAAGGGGGAGGGGAGGAGAGAGGGGGGGAGGGGAGGAGAGAGAGGAGGGAGGGGAGGAGAGAGAGGAGGGAGGGGAGGAGAGAGAGGAGGGAGGGGAGGAGAGAGAGGAGGGAGGGAGGGAGGGGGAGAGAGTGGGGGAGGAGGGAGGGAGGGGGGAGATCTCGTGTGGGGGGATGGGGTGGGGGAGGGGGTGGGAGAGGAGTGGTTGGTGAATGCTGTCCATGATCTGGATGGGGAAGGACTGTGTGCTATAAGTAATCAGTATTGTCATGGCCACAGAATTGTGCATTTCATTGTCTGTATGGTTGTGCACATGAATGTGTGTATTTTTGCTAGAAAAAGAGAACTTGAAAGCTAGTGTGAATGTTGTTTACTGTTAAATGTGCGCTCCGTGCATTGGTCCACTACAGGTGAGTGCCTGCCTTTCCCTTACTTTATGTACAGTTTCAAGTGTTTCGACAATCTCGTCATGTTTTCATGACAGTAATTTTCAGTTCCTGAACCCGAAATTGGGATCACCGTTATCGACTAAGCGAAGGAAAAAAACAGAATATCTTACGTGGCTGCAGACGATATCTCCAGTCACAGTTCAATGAAGGTTGAGAACCAGTTATGAGAAATGGAAACAATTGTTTTAAAATATAGTTACAGCCGAAAAGAAGAACTGCAGCAGGCGACCTACAGCTTCTGCAGAGATTTTTGAAAACATCCAGACAAGTGTTCACTCGATCACGATCCAAACCAGTGAGACAAGCCCCACAAACAAAATATTACACACAATTTTCGACACATGACCAGGAGTCTTGGTATGAAGAATTTTGGTACTGGTGGTCTCCAGCCACCAAGATTTTCCAACTGTTGTAGGTGTCACCTCTCAAATGCTGAAAATAGTATAGTGTGACAGACGTGTTTGGATATTTTGTGTGTTATAAGTGGTGCTCACATTGCGTGCCTTAAATGGTATCACACATGATTGAAAACTTTACAATTGTGAGTAGGCATGTGCACAATAGTGTCATTCCTTGCATGACTATCATGGGTTTTGCTGGAATTTTGTGAGAACATTCGCACATCTTCACAATGAGCATACACAGTTTCACTTTTGCTAATATAATACTTGGAGATATGTACAGTAGTAATTTCTTTTGCCCAGTAGTGCAGCTTTCAACATACACCCTCGAGTTTTCAGGAACTTTTGAGATATATCTCTCTCAATATTTACTTGAAAGAAATCAAACTTGGCCACCTTTTACAACTTTTTGCACTATCTTGTGTAAAATAATAAAAAAGAGACTTCAGTAATTTTCATTTGGATAATTTGAAGCAATACAATATAAAATTTAATTCTGCTGTTGCTTTCCAACAGTTTACAAGTTGACAATTTCTGCCACCCCTCCTAAAATCAGTATATTTAGAACATTTTACAAAAAAGATGAAGTTCTTCTACAAACTCTTTTAAACCATTTTCATTACAAAGAATGTGTTCCAAACCACCTAAAACACTAGTTTTGTTTTGCAATGTGAACATATCAAGCCTTGAAAAACTACAACGAGGTAAAGATGTACTGACAATGCGCCCGTATTCCACTGGTACTCAAATTAAATCTGACGTTTTATTATGTTCTACAATTGTTTAGTACTCTATGGGGAAGGTAATATCAAAAGTCCTGGTGACAAGAATGAGATATAGTCTGAACTCAAGAAAAGGGTGCCTTTTCTTGTGTCATGATTCATTGTGACATATTTCAGCCTGTTCTTATGCTATAATAACTACAAAATTGAACACGGTATAGATTTCAAAATTTAACTGTGCACTTCCAAGGCACTGGAGAACATGGTAGTAAAATTATTGCATAAAAACTGCAAAACACATTGTATAAACTACTTTCAAGTTATACACCACTGGAACGCTGCGTAAATTTTGGTCAAGTTCATAGCAATGTGGCTGACATTTTTTGGAGAGGATTTCTGTATGTTTTTTATGTGCAGTGCTACTGATGTGCTAGTTTAATTTCACTTTAAAGTGTAGCATATTTTGTGTTTGCATCAAATGCAATTTATGTGGAACATTAGTGTACTGATGAAAAATTGTATAAACATGTTGCTATGGTCCATGGTGGTTTAAACACTACTGGTTTCTTTTAAAGTGAGAAAACCAGTTTCCCCATTGCCACAGGGATCATGTCTGATAGTTGTGCATAGCAGCTATGTGTGTGTTTCTTTACCACAGGTTCCCAAGCCTGATGATACATTTAAGTTTCAGAGGCCAAAGCTAGAAGAGGTCTCTCTTAGGATCCTAAACTTATGTTTGCTTCAAACTACTTGATATTTTTAATATGTTTCCTAAATTTGCCATTGAATATTACGAGGAAAACTGTACTGCCAGCCAGACAATGTCAATGATGATGCTGGAATAACTGCAGCAATGTGCTGCTCTGGAACCTACACTTGCCATTCCTTTATGGCCAATAAAACGAATTTTCTGAGCCATATGAAGCTTATTATACCATCCTTCTGCTCAGCAGAAGTCTCTCAGATACTTCCAATCTACCACTCTTTTTCATGAATATATGCAGTATACTCTTCACTACTATCATTAATTTTGAGTACAACTCTGCTGACCTGAATTATTGCTTCATCAATTAGCAAAATGTCATTAAATTTGCTTTCATCTGCAAAGAAGAAATCAAGTGGAGTGGAGTGTTACAAGGAGAGAGGTGTGGACATGTCTATGCTCAAGCAGAAACTAGGGAAAACCCATCATTTTTTGCCAACCGATGAAACAATAATTCATGTCAGCAGAGGTTTCTGTCCAAAATTTGAGACAGTAGTGATGAAGATATATCAACACTAGACCTCCAGTCAGGACGGTATACTGCATACATTTACGAAAGAGAGTTGGACTGGAATATATCTGCGAGACGTTGACTGAGAAGCCTGGTGCTTTAATGAGCTTCATATGGCCCAGCCAGTTTACTTTATTGGCCACAACGAGTGATGAGTGCTAGATTCCACAACAGCACATTACTGCAGTTACTTCAGCAACACCATTGACATTGTCTGGCCATCAGTATGGTTTTCCTCGTGATATTCAACAGCAAATTAGTGAAACCTGTACAAACTTCAAGTAGTTCAAGGTAAACATAAGTTTAGGATTCTGAAAGAGACCCATTCTAGCTTTGGCCTCAAACTTATGTGTATCATCAGGCTCGGCATCTGGTATAAAGAAACCCTTGCCCGACTTGGAAACCTGTGGCAAAGAAAACCTCCCATGGCTGGTGCTGCCACAGCTATCAGGGATGTTGGCTTTCTCACTTTTAATAAAAGAGAGAGAGAGAGAGAGAGAGAGAGAGAGAGAGAGAGAGAGAGAGAGGAGAAGAAGAAGAAGCCAATACAATTTTTATATCAGTACACTGATGATCCACATAAACCACAAACTATGTGAACAAAAAAATATACTATACTTCCGACTGCAATTTGAACAGCACTTCAATAGCACTGCATCATAAAAAGACACTGAGAATTCTCGATAACATGAATCCTCTCCAAATGACAGGCAAACTGCTATGAACTTCACAGTTTTTTTGAGTTCTGGCTACCTCACTTACTTGTCATCAGGACTTTTGATATTACCTTCCCCACAGAGTACTAAACAAATGTAGAACATAATAAAACATGTCAGGTTTAATTTGAGTACCAGCAGAATATTCACGCATTATCAATGCACCTCCACCTTGTCGTTTTTTTGGAGCTTTATACGCTCACATTGCAAAACCAAATCTAGTTATCTACATCTACACACATACTCTGCATGCCACTGTATAGTGTTTGGTGAGGAGTACTCTGTACCACTATCGGCTATTTATTTTCCTATTCCACTCTTTAACACAGCGAGGGAAAAACTATTGTCTATATTGGTTTGTACAAGCCCTGATTTCTCATATCTTCATGGTCCTTATGCGAAATGTATATTGGCAGCAGTGGAATCATTCCACAGCCAGGTTCAAATGCTGGTTTTCTAAATTTTCTCAGTAGTATTCTCCGAAAAGAACATCACCTCCTTCCGTCCGTGAACTCCCATTTGAGTTCCCAAATCATTTCTGTAAAATATGCATGTTGTTCGAACCTACCAGTAATAAATTTAACAGCACGCATCTGGATTTCTTTGACGTCTTCTTTTAATATGTCATGCTACAGATACTGAACACTCTAGCAGTACTCAGGGACAGGTCGCACTAGAGTCCTATATGCAGTCTCCTTTATGCACGAACCATACTTTCCCACAATTCTTCCAATAAACCCAAGTTGACGATTCATCATCTCTACCACAATCCTCATACACTCGTTCCCTCTCATATCACTTTGCAACATTATGCCCAGATATTTAAACAATGAGGCTGTTTCAAGCAGGGCTGTATCTGTATCTCAGTGGTTTGTTTTTCTTATTCATCTACAATAACTTACATTTTTCTTCATTTAGAGCAAGCTGCCACTCACCACACCACTAGTATCAGCCTACAGTCACTCAACTTTGACACCTCATACATCACAACATTAGAAGCAAACAAACACACATTGCTGCCCACCCTGTCTGCCACATAATTTATACAGAATAGAAAATAGTAGTGGTCCTTTCGCACTTCTCTGTGGCACCGTGACAACATCCTTGCCTCTAGGTTGTTTTGTTTTAGGGTGCAAAAACAACTAGGATCATATGTGCCCATGTCAGAACTGTAGAACACGAAGACAAAGAGAAGAGTTAAAAACGATTACACATTAATCCCAATCGACGGAAGAGAAGGCAGCTCAAAACAGGGATGTAGAGAAAGGTCTATAAAATACCCCATAGACAAACTAAAAATTAAATGGCCTTTGCCATATCGCTATGATGGATAAAAAGTAAAATGTGGTCAAAGGTCTGCGTGTCATTCGTCAAAATGCCAATAACTCAGACGGCGAACACAAACGAGAATGTAAGTCGCTGAAAAAAGGGCATTCCGTCAGCAAATGGCAGACGGTCAAAGGTTGAGCACATTCAGCACACAATGGTGAGGGAGAACCACTTAACAAAACACAGTGCCTGATACCAACCTAACTAACACGATTGCCTCATGACAGGAGGGCCGAGAGGAGGTTGTCCGTGCCGCTGGGAGAGGCTTAATAATCTGGAGCTTGTTCCCATGAAGGGATGACCAGAGGTGATGGCAAACTGACATCACCTGCAGACAGGTGGCAACACAGAGATCATCAGAGGGAACGTAAGACCTAGAGGGCAGAGGTACAAGGACTGCAGCCTTGGCAGCAGCATCAGCAGCCTCGTTTTCTGTCAAACCGACTTCACCAAGAGCCCACATCAATGGCTCTACAGAAGTGGGCAAAGGACAGCTTTCCTGGGCCCGTTGCACTAAGGGATGGACAGTGTGCAGCACACAGGGGAACAGATGACACAACTGACTGTGCGGCCCGATACAGGGCGAAGAGCTCTGCTGAAAATACTGAGCAGTGTTCCAGAAGTCGATACTGAAAAAACTTCAGTGCCAATGACGAAGGCACACCGGACACCACAGTCAGTCCGAGACCCAGAAGTGTACCCAAAGGTACTATCATGAAGTTCTGTACGAAAGTCGTGAAACTGAAGGCGATAGAGTGAGGCTGGAGTAGTGCCCTTAGGAAGCGAATGAAGGCCGAGGTGAACACATGCTGCCGCACGAAGCCGAGGGTTTACACCCACCGGTAAAGTTGCAGGTAGCGTGAAGTTAAGCTGCCGGAGCAAGAGTCAAAGGTAAACTCCAGGAGGTAACAGAGAAGAGGGATGTGCCCATACTGGCAATTAAGAGTGTCATCGAAGGAGGAGGCACAGGATGGGTAGCCACGGGTGGCAGACAAACGGCATGCGTATCTACTGAGGAGAGTCACGACAGTAGGACAGCGGTAGTTCGGCAACTTCAGCATAGAGACTTAACCGGGCTAGTGTAAAAGCCTCCACTGGCCAAATGGATGCCATGATGGTGGATAGTATTGACAAGGCTAAGAGGGACGGACGTGCAGATGCATAAACAAAACACCCATAGTCTAGTGACTGGGTTGGGTTGTTTGGGGGAAGAGACCAAACAGCGTGGTCATCGGATTGGGGAAGGACGGGGAAGGAAGTCAGTCGTGCCCTTTCAAAGGAACCATCCCGGCATTTGCCTGGAGCAGTTTAGGGAAATCACAGAAAACCTAAATCAGGATGGCCGGACACGGGATTGAACCGTCGCCTCCCAAATGCGAGTCCAGTGTGCTAACCACTGCGCCACCTCGCTCGGTCTAGTTTCTGCTCCCCAGAAAGTACCACTGAGGACACGTAGTACACTGAGGGACAACGTACAGAGGGCTGCCAGGTAAGACACGTGGGAGGACCAAGAAAGTATCCTACTGAGCATGAGCCCCAGGAATATCATAGTTTCAAACGAACCGAAGAGCAACAGGCCCGAGATGTCAAGATGGTGGAAGAAACCCATTGAGCCGCCAGAAATTCATACAGACTGTTCTGTCAGTGGAAAAACGAAAGCCACTGTCAATGCTCCACGAGTCAAGACAATCGAGACAACGCCGAACTGCTCAATAAGACAGTTCAGTGAACTGTAACAGATAACAAAATTTTTGACAAAAATGGAGCTGGAGATGCCTGGTGGGAGACAGGCCATTATATGGTTAATGGTGATAGGAAAGAGGGCAACGCTCAGGACACAAGCCTGGGCACACCGTTTTCCTTGATAAAGGTGTTCGATAAGGCGTACCTTGAAAACATAAGTCTTTCAAATATTCCTGAAGGAAATGGGGCAGGCGGCCTCGGAAACCACAAGTGTAGAGAGTATGGAGGATACCAGGAACCCAGGAAGTGTCGTAGGCTTTCTCCAAACTGCAAAACACAGCCACAGTCTGGGATTTCTGCAGAAAACGATTCATGACGTGTGCCCAAAGTGACGGGATGGCCAACTGCAGAATGGTGCGCTCAAAATACACACTGTGCAATGGTTAGTAAATTGCGAGACTCGAGCCACTGTACCAGCTGAGCATGAATCATAAATTCAATCACCTTGCAAAAACAGCTGGTGAGAGAAATGGGGCAGTAGCTAGAAGGAACGTGTTTATCCTTACCGGGCTTAAGTACGGGTATGACAGTGGCTTCACAAAGTGTCTGGGGAATGTGCCCTCTGCCCACATGCATTTGTACATACTAAGCAGAATGAGCTTGCCTGCAAGAGAAAGTTTCTGCAACATCTAAATGTGAACATCGTCTGGTCCTGGGGCGGAGGATCGGAATGAAGTAAGAGCACGATCTAGCTCCCTCAAAGCAAAGGCAGCATTGTAGCACTCATATGATTCTGAGAAGAGAAGAGTATCGCCCGAGACTCCTTGGCTCATTTCCGGCGGTGGAAGGCAGGGTAATAGTGGGAGCAGCTCAAAGTCTCTGCAAAATGGCAGCCTAAGGTGTTGGAGACAGCAATAGGGTCCACAATGACATCGTCTGGTACTGTCAGGCCGGAAACTGGAGAATGGATCTTAGTCCCCGAGAGCCATGGGGTGTTGGCCCACACGATGGGAGAGGGAGCGGAACTGTTAAAAGAACTAGTGAATAAAATCCAGCTAGCAATTTTGCTGTCCCGAAGAACGCAAAGACATTCCGAACGCAACTGTTTATAATGAATACAGTTTGCCATCACAGGATGACAGTTAAAAATGTGGAGAGCACATCCCGTGTCCAAATTGCGTCGCAGCACACCTTAGTCCACCAAGGGACCGGGTCACGGCATGGTAAAGGGGAAGTGCGAGTAACGGAACGTTCTGTGGTGGTAAGGATAACATTTATAAGATATTCTACCTGGTCGTCACAAATGGGGAAATGTTGTTCATTGAAGGTCGCCAGGGAGGAATAAAGCCTCCAGTCAGTCTTAGTAAGCTGACGTTTTGGTGGGGTAGGAGTCGGCAAACTGATAGTGCACAGGAAATGGTCATTTCAGTATGCGTCAGAAGGTCAGCCAACAGGGCACCTCTCTGACAGGTTCTAGGAGAACCCCAAAGAGGATGGTGCGCACTGAAGTCACCGAGCAGCAGAAAAGGGTGAGGTAGCTGGTCAGTAACCTGGAGGAAGTCTGCCGTGGTCACATTGAATGACGGAGGGATGTAAATGGTACAATGAAAAAAAGGTCACGTGAGGAAGGAGAAGGCAAACTGCAACAGCTTGAAGGCTGGTAGTCAGGGAGATTGGTTGACTGTCAATGTAATCCTGTATGAACAGCATGACTCCCACACGAGATGGAATCCTGTCCTCAGGGGAAGGTCAAAAGAGGCCGGGAAGAAATGTGAGAGCTCGAAGTGGCCGTGAGGACGCAATTTTGTTTCCTGGAGGCAGAGAACAAGTTGGCGTTGCAATTCTAAGAGCAGCTGTAAATCTTTTTTTTTTTTTTTTTTTGGATCAATTACCACAAACGGCCCATTGGAGGAGAGTGATGCTGATAAAAAATTAAAGGGGTGTTACCTCGGCAGCTGCCGAGTGTCAGCCTTCGAAGACTCACTGCTACAGGGCACAGGGCAGGAGGATACCGCTCCGTGAGGTCCTTCTGTCGACCTGTGGGGTCCAGGCACAAAAACGGTCGGTGGTGCGCACTAGCGACACGCAGGTCACGTGGCGACACTGTCATAGAGGATCTTCGAGTTGGCAAAGCAGAAGACCGTTTGCCTTTGTTTGAGTTCTTGGAAGCTTTCCGGTTGGCAGAGGAAGACTCAGATGTCGGTTCGCTGGAGGGACGTAGGAAGTATTCACAGGTTTGTCCTTTCCAATCTGCCAGCTGTGTAGCTGGTGACTTCGCCCTGTGAGGAAAAAGTTTAGTGGCATATTGCACAGCTAGAGAAGGAGACAGGGTCGCTACCATGGTGCTGGTCGATTTCACAACTGTGGTGGTAATTTTGAGGTTGCATGTTTGCAAGGTCACGTCCTTCATGGAGCGAGATGTAGCAAGAGCAGTACTGCAGATGCAAGATGGTAGAATGCAGGGTTTCCGACTAGCCGACAACTTGCGAGCGACCAGGTAAGGCACTTTTTCCTTCACCCGGATCTCCTGGACAGCCCACTCATTGAGATACAGGGGACGATTGCAGGAAGAGGTGGCAGGGTTGCCATTGCAGTTAATGCAGAGGAGAGAAGGAGGTGGACAATCGTCCTCATAAGCATCCCTACCTCAGTTACAAATTTGGCTGGGTGCCGACAGGACTCTCGAGTGTGGTGGTAATGATGACACTAGTAGCAACGCTTCGGGTTCAGAATGTACGGTTTGACTGTGATAACCTCATAACCCGCTCTGATCTTTGACTGAAGAACCACTCTGCCAAAGTGAGAAAGACAGTGTGTGTGGGCAGTAAGGACGCATCTACTTTTTTCATCACCCGATGGACTGCTATGACACCTTGATCAGAGAGATATGTTTGGATTTCTGCCTCAGTCAGACCATTGAGCAGCCTACTGTAAATAACACTATAGGAAGAATTCAGAGTTTGCCGGGTGTTGATACGTACAGGATAGCTGTGGAGGAGCGAAGCTGCAAGCAGTTGTTGTGTTTGAGAACCAGAAGTAGTTTCCAAAAGCAAAGTGCCATTGCGTAAATGAGAGCAGGATCTCTCAGAGCCAGCAATTACATCAACACCTTTCTGTATAATAAACAGTTTTACTGTAGTGAAGGACTGACTGTCTTCAGTACATGAAACCACAAGGAACTACAGTGCAGCTGGGAGGGTCTTTGAATCGTTAGCCTCATTCTGTTTATGCTTCGTAGCCGCTGACTGTGAAGATCATTGACTCACGGCGAGAAAATCCCCACGATTGATAGCGTCTCCAATGGCGCGCTCCTTCCAACTCGGGGGCCCCTTCAGATGAGGACGCACTTGCCTTAAGCGACTGTTCACACCTCAGATCACATCTCCCGAACACCTGGCAGAAGGACCAATCGGCAATTTGGGAAGGTAGCAGCTAAGGCAATCACCCCTCCCTGGGCCTGGCCTGTACCTGAGGGCACATCGAATCCTACCCTACCTGTCGACTTGGGGCTGGGAATTACACGTTACCCAGTCACTTGTCAATTACACATCAAGACATGTGGGCCAGTCTTCAGGAGCACACAGGCAGGAAGAGGAAAATGTGGAACCTCAAACGCTGAAGCGGAGAAGGATAGGAGAAGGTGAATGAAGGAAGAAAAAAAGAGAGAAAAACGGTGGGGAGTATTCTGATATTGACTAATTGACTACCGAAAATGCAGAACACGTGTCCAAACACGGCCCAGTTATGTTCCCCAAGGGAGGAGAAAAAGAACAGCAAGAGGATAGACATGTAGGATGGAAGGGAAAAGATGCTGCAAAGGCTGGGGTACCACGATAACCAAGCACAACCCACCAAAGAGCGGCAAGCCCCCTGGGGGACCCTTGCCTCTTCTGATGGAACACTTGCTGTCGAGGACAACATACCGAGTTCTATTACTTAAGAAGTTTTAGGTGGGTTAGAACATGGTCTGTCTACTGAAATCAGTTTGCAGAAGAGTTTTTTGTGCAAGTGGGCTAAATATACCTCTTTTTGGGGTTTTTACAAAAATAGTCAACTTTGCCCTCAATATGTAAACTACTGGAAAGCAATAGGAGAATGAAATTTTGTATTCTACGACTTTGTATTGCTAAGTTACTATATGCAAAGTTTTATGTTTATTCTGCAATTACTTCTGGAGGTACATAAAGCTAAATTTCACACCCTTTTTTTTTTTCAAGCATCTATTTTTATGGCGGACTTTGCTTCAAATTATCCATCTGAAAATCATTCAAGAATTTTTTTTTTATTATTTAAGAGAGTGCAGAAGTTGTACAAGACGGTCAAGTTTTGTTTCCCAAATGAAAAAGATTGCCACAGATGACGTCTTAAAATTGCTTAAAACTCAGGGGTGCACTGTTGAGAGTTGTGCTATGGAGTTAAGAAAGTATTACACTGGAAAAAGTAATATTTTACCTATCTCCATTGGCAACATGTGTGAATGTTCACACACAATTTCAGCAAAGTCCGTGATGGTCACACAGGATCTTTTTCAGAGATCTGTTGACTTGGCACGGAATTGACCAATACTGTGTCTGTGTCACTGTTAATTAAAATGTTGTGTCCACTTTAAATCAGAGCAAACATTCTGAGACAATCTGTATAACAGTGTGCACAAAGTTCTTTCCATCTACGAAACAGCATATGCAAATGCAAGTACTGGTATAACTGTAAGTTTCAGATGCTCAATATTGTAAAGTGTCTGCCCTGATACGATGCAACGGACAGATAATAATAAAATAACAACAAAATCAGAATTGAAAAACCCGAGCAGGATACCTTAACCTCGTGGAAATCTTGCGAGGGCGTAATTGCCGGCGCAGGAGTGCTGAGGTCGTCCTCGGGCGTGCGATCCCGTGCGGCCTTCTGCTGCTGCAGCTTGCTGCGACGCTCGAGGAATTGCCTGCTAAACTCCTGTGCATCACGACCCTCGCCCAGGTACACCCGCACGTAATCCTTCACTTCGTACGCTGACTCGATGTCTCGCAGGAATGCCACAAATGTCGGCACTGGAAAATATATGAGGAAGCTGGGTTTGATGAATGTGTGAATGGTTGAGAAAACCTGATATCTCATTAACACATACTTAGCAATTTTCAGAAACTATTTACAATGTTTTAGCAATTACATGGGAAGTGCACACACAGTAAATCACTCATTTTGCTCATATTTTACACGGTTGTAGTGCTTATATGCCTACAACACGTACTGCTCAAGCACAATGTCCTCCTTGAGCCTTTTTAACAAATCAGAGTTTGAAGTATTAGGAACAGCAGTGGTAGCACAAGGAGCTGTCAATCAGAGCCTACAACTCTGTCAGGACTGTGATTCAATTGGTTCTTCCCTGAATGTTCCACCAAACAGTTGTACTGCTTCGCCAAATCATGTTTCTTAGGAAAGGAACAGTAAAACAGCACTCATTGCAGTACATTTGGGGGTACACACAATTGAGATACAACAATGAATTAAAATGACATGAATTTTTTTTTTTTTTTTTTTTTTTAAATTGATACACCTGTGCACATATTGCTGCCCGTGTTACTGAACGCCATTATTGGGACTCACTATGAGTTGCAGATTGCCTGCCTAATGGCGTTCAGGGGCAACAAAAATGTAATTTTCAATTATTTTGCGTAATTATTGTCCAAATTTAAAATGCTTTCATAATAAACTCATTAAGAGGTATAATCTTATGTTAAAAGTTTAACACAATAAGACAAGTATTACTATCAGAAACTGAGCGTTTGTCTTAGGCCAGTGTAAGATGGAGCACAAATACCCGGACTTCATACATCCAGAGTTGGAGAATAAGAGCACTTGACGACCTCTAACAGGCATATGTACACAAAATTTCAAACTTTACAAAACTGCTACTTGCTGATAGTCCTGCACAAAATGAAAAAAGGAAAACGTTTACCGCTTACTGCGTTTCACTGTTCATGTAGTAAAAGATACGAAGTTTTAATTTATTACTTCTTTACTATTGACCCCGCTAACAATACAGTTTGCAGACAGCACCCTCATATAACACTGAATGCAGCTGCAAAACTATATCATTGTATGATGCACAGTTTCAAAGAAAAAATATCATTAAGATTGAGGTGCATGAAAACTTGCTTTTGCTTAAAACATAAGTGCAAATTACCGAAACAGTATTCATCCAGTGTTTCACGATGAGAGTACTTAGTGACTTCCAACAAACTTTAAGCATAATTTCAAAACTTTTCTAGACCTTTTACTCACTTAAATACTTAACACAATTCCCTCATTAAAGCCATCAAACACTTCAATTTGTTTTGTACATGCGAGTTTCACTGTTTAAAGAATTGGGGTCTACTGGTGAAATAATAATACACTTTGAACTACGCACATGTGTTCGTGTACACATATGAATGCATCATATGTTCATTTAATTGCTATTCTGTAATTATTATAATGTGTACTGTTTAAGAATATCATAGCGAAGTCATATCAGGTTAATACTGCTTTGAATGATGTTTACTGTATTATTATTAATATTATTATTAATAACAATAATAATAAAATAATAAAATTACAGGGCTTAGAGCACAGTATAGGCAGATTTATATTTAGCGTCTGCTGCTTTACCTAACCAGCTAAGGCTATAACACCACAGTTGAAAGGCTTGTGCTCTCATTTCTCATTTGCCTTTTAACAGCGTTATAAAACTAAGAGGCAGAATTTATTGCACTGCACAACAGCAGAATTTGTTACACCTATGTATGTACTGCGACTGCAAAGATGAGCAAAATCGATAATTTGTTCGCTTACTGTATTAGACCACTGACAATAGAGACCTCACGTGATGTCAGTAAATTGAAACCAACAGCAATAAGCTGATGAGTTGACTGTATCGCAGGTGGTTTATGGAATGAATATTAATTTTTCTTTCCTTATTTTTTGTTTCATTTTTTTATTACAGTGGTGGTGTGCACTAGTGGAGTCTTGTGCAGCGTTTGCATGCTTCGAAAAATGTATAAACGTAAATAATATTTCATTACATTGGTAAGGTTGCCTTAAAAAAAAAAAACTTTGCAAACATTTTTAAAGATTAAGTCAATGAACCTAAGGAGTGAAAGTACTGCCGTCGAAATGTATATGGTCTACAAAATTATGTTTATTTGGGTATAAATATTATGGGTCCTGTTGCATTGTAAAAATACGTGCAGGAATTTACGTGACATTAATAGCCGTATCTTTCTTTTTTTCTGTCCATGCCACAAACTTCATCAAGTAACATCAATACTGTCAACAGTTCTCCCATTGATGATTTGTCTGGTGGTATTCCCCTCAAGTACTGGTAGCATTCTCAACAAAACAGAAAGCCGTGACAGGAACAAGATAACTTTTGCACAACAGTAATTGCAAGATACAGTCCACAATTAAGCAGTTTTTTCTCCTACTGTAACAGCACATCTTATAAGAACAACTATTTGAAACAGCCTACTGAATCAATGATGCTGCTGCACAGAATAAAAAGCCAAGTTCGGAACCAGCATTAACACATGGCAAGGGTGTACATGAGGAGTGGCAAAAAATTCACTTAAGTTTCACAGAGCTAACATCACTCTCTATCACACTGTTTGCAGATGTACACAGTTTGTGTCACAACTCACCGTCTATGGAGTGTTTCAGAGATCCGAGCGCATCCGTACACCACTGCGTGAACTCGTCAGGGCGAGGCTCGAACAGCTTCATGACCACGGCCTCCTCTTTCTTGCTGCGCGTTTTCGTATTCGCTGGCAGGTTTTTCCACGGCTGTGTGGTGTTGGCACTGCCACCACTGTTCTTGTTGTTGCCCGATGAGTTGTTGTTGATAATGTTGTTGTTGTGGTTTGTGGCAGATCGGCTCTTTGAAATAGGCACAGCTGCAGAGGTTTTGGCCGCGTCCTCCCAGAAGCCTGAACCTTAAAGCAACATAGCAAAAACTGGAATGAGAAGAATGGCATGTAACACTTACGCAGATAATACTGTAGAGGTGCACTATACAAACATCTGTTTATTTTATGCATCTAAGAACTTTGAGAAGTAGTAGTGAGTAACACCAACATTTGTACGGGAGCAGGGACCTGTTAAATTTCAGATACAATAATTTCTCTTTAGCAATAGAGAATACAGTACAAAAATAATGAACAATACATATAAACCACTTTCATAACACTAATCACTAACACAAGCACAATGTTTATTGATAAACAAAACTTCTGTATAACCATCCAATTAAAAAAAATAAAATATACAAAAAGAGAGGATCAGGCAAAGAAGGGGGGGAGGGGGGAAAGGGGGGGGGAGAGAGAGAGAGAGAGAGAGAGAGAGAGAGAGAGAGAGAGAGAGAGAGAGAGAGAGGAGGGGGGGGGGGGGGGGGCAGCTAAAATTATTATTTGACAGAAATGCCAAGCCTCAAATACTGGGCACGATGAGACAATAAAGAAAGTGCAATCATTAATTCTTTGGGACCTAAAAAAATTCAATGTTGCAATAAACATTACTGTAAATGCCAATTCTGCCTAAAAATGCGAAATTACGTAACAGACACTATTTCATAGTGAATATCAGATGAACTATTTTAGCAATGAAAACAATCAATTATTGACAAAATTATTTAATTGCATGGATAAAACATCCACTCACCAAGCGGTGGCAGAACATACACATAAAAGAGGATTGTAATTGGCAAGCTTTAGGAGCCAGTGGCTCCTTCTACAGGCAGAAGGGTTGAAGGGGAAGGAAGACACCTTTGCCCAACGACGCAGCGTGCTTTTCTTTGCTGTCAGATCTCCGCAGACATTCTGCAATCATCTATGAATATCTGCACCTGAAGACTATGTAGAGTACCGCCTACAATATGAAATTCATGAAACTAGAGGGGCTGAAGCGAGAACACTTACTGAATGTTCCTCGTGATTTTGAGGAACACCTTAAATCACAGATGCGTTTTGTTCACCTGCAGAAAAATGCTGCTGCTTCTCAACAGAAACAATTTTCTGAAAACAAATACAGTCAAAAGAAGGAAACCGACTATCTCGGGGAAAAAAAAGCTGTTGAAGATTTTGCAAAAGCAAATATTCCAGTCAAAAAGCTCCCCAATCATTAACAGTGAATTTCAAAAGACTGAGGCATTGACTTCACTCATGTAGCATGACCGCCTTTTTAATTTGTACGTCTTATCATTTACAAAGAAAAAACTTTAGATGCTACATTTTCAGTTGCCTCTTAATTCTTTATGCCAAAACCAATTGCAAGCAGCTGTGTTTATTTTTCAAATAACTGCATTTTTCCGTGTCGCGACTGCAACAGTGTTCGTTCTAAAAATTTCTACTTTCAGAACCTTTCTGAATTATGCCGATCGAAGACATCTGGGGTAACTCCGCAAATGGGAAAGACAAACTCCTTCCTCTGGATTTCCATCTGCTACTGTCAATTCTCCTAAGCACAGTCAATAGTGGTGACTTCAGTTATGGTAACAGATTGAAAAAGAACTGCTTCCATATATTACAGACATTACCTCAAATAACAGATGAAAAACAATCCCCCTCAAGGTATAGTTGAAGTGCTGAGTCACTGACATGCATATAAATTGGTCAGTTGGACTGCAGCACTTTGAGAATGCAGGAGCCACAGAATATATGGCTAACACGGTGTTTAGGCTGGAAAGGAGCCGTGTGGTGTACAAAACAGTAAGGGACGATGGGTTCATTTATGAGTCTGTTGATGGTGTGACACCTCTACTATTCAGTGAGTTGGTGCCTTTACTAGTAAACTATTTACATTCTGCCAGAACTTTCTGTACCATATTTATAACATAATTATCATAATTGTAACACCAAACCTTTCCTTACTTTAAATAACATTGTTATTAACTCCAACACAAAAACAATCTAACAACTGATGCAATGACACACAAAATACAAAACACACGCATACGATTCCATAATATTACTGTTTAATCAATTAAGAGTGCAATTGATAAATGAGATGTACGGCGTTTTGCGTCAACGCGCACGTCTGTGGTGCATCCTAGTTTCACCCTTCCTACACTGCGAGTGGTCACATTTGATCGTCCAGTTATTTATATCCTGTCTGCTTTTGATCGTCCAGTTATTTATATCCTGTCTGCTACTATCTCTTACACTTACCAGTGGAGTTGGAATTGACACCGGTGTTTCCCCAGGGCGAGGCGGCACTGACAGAAGCGGCCCAGGACAGCGACTGGGAAGCCGACCCCCAGATGCTAGCCGTGGCAACGGCGGGCGCCGCTGCCGCCTGCTGCTGCTGTTGCTGCTGCTGCAGCCGTTCACGCTCCAGCTGCTGCTGCAACAGCAACCCACACTCCTGACGTTTGCTGTCCACACAACTGCACACTTCTCATTTTATCGAGCGCTATCTGAACTGGAGTTACTTGCTCGCAGAATCAGCCACTACATATCCAGGGTGTACATTAAGTCTGGAAACACTTTCACTTATTTATTGCACAAGAACCAAACATTATACAGATATCCTACATATGCCATTTTGAGGAGAAACCCTGAAAGTTTTTTTCGCGTCTACCACCACAGCGTAGTTTGGTAATTTGCTGACAGTCAGCGCTAGTTGTAAATGTGGCAAGTTCAGGTGTGGAGCGAGCATTCTGTGTGTCGGAGTTCGACAAAAACAAGTGTGCTATAGCCGTTCAACAGATGTTTAGAACCAAGTACAGTAAGAAGCCACCAACAAGGAAGACCATTTACCACTGGCACAACAAATTCATTATGACGGGTTGGTTGTGCCCGGCAAAGAGAAGCGGATGTCCCAGTGTGAGTGAAGTGAATGTAGAGCATGTATGAGGGACATTCATAAGGAGTGCAAAGGAAATGGTACGTTGTGCATCCCGTGAACTCGAAATGCCTCCAATGACAATGTGGTAAGTCCTGGGACAGAAGCTGTCTATGAAACCATTGAAGTTGGAGCTAGTGCTGAAGCTGAATAATGACATCAAAGACAAGCATTTTGAGTTTTGTTGCAACAATTGAATGAGGATGGGGATGACATTGTTGATCGCTTAATTTTTTGTGACGAAGCCACTTTTCACATTAATGGGACAGTGAACAGGTATAACTGTCGCACCCACATGAATGCATTGAATTGGAGTGTGATTCCCCAAAGGTAATTTTTTTTTGTCCTTGTCATGTCGAAAACATTACGGGCCATTCTTCTTCGCCGAGAGCACTGTCACTGCATATTTCTACTTGGATATGGTGCAGCAATGGCTGATGCCTAAAATGCGATCGGACTTTCCATTCATCTTTCAGCAGGATGGGGCTCCACCCCATTTTCATTGTGAAGTTCGTGGGCACCGGAACACGGAGCTGCTTCATCGATGGATTGGCCATGCTACAGAAGAGGAAAGCTGTTTCAGGAAATTGGCCTCCCTGATCACCAGATCTCACTCCGTGTGACTTTTTTCTGTGGGGACACATTAAAGACCTGGTGTATGTACAACCTCTACCACATGAGTAGCAGAGCTCCGGGAGAGAATACAAGAAGTAACTGCCACAGTCAACAATGTCATGCTGGGATGGGTATGGCAAGAATTTGATTACCATACTGATATCTGCTGTCACTCATGGTTCACACATCGAATGTTTCTAAAACAAAAATCAGAGTTTCTCTTCAAAATGCAATATGTATACATCTGTACAATGTTTAGTTCTTGTGCAATAAATAATTGAAAGTGTTCCCGGACTTTATGTACATCCTGTATAGCCCACAACAGAGATTGTAGATGATGGGATGATGGAGAAAAGTAAATGTATCAATTTGTGGTAAGGGACCCTGGTCCAGAAAATACAGAGTTTAAATTTATAAGCGAAGATCGTTCCTAAACCTCTGACAGTGCAATTCATGCACCAGTACTGTTGAATGCCCAGCACAGAAATCTGCAGCAATCTGCAGAAGGGTTGTACTTCTGTCATGTTGAACAATTCTCTTCTGTCATTGTTGGTCCTGTTCTTGCAGGATAACTTTTCCGGCCACAGCGATGTTGGAGATTTGATGTTTTACCGGATTCCTGATACTCACAGTACACTCTGAAATGGTCATACAGGAAAATACCCACTTCATTGCTACCTCGGAGATGTTGTGTCCCTTCGCTTGTATACAGACTGTAACACCACATCCAAACTCACTTAAATCTTGATAGCCCACCATTGTAGCAGTAGTAACCGATCTAACAATGGTGCCAGACACTTGTCTTATATTAGGCATCACTGACCGCAGTGCCATATTCTGCCTGTTTCCATATCTCTGTATTTGAATAGGCATGCCTATTCCAGTTTCTTTGGTGCTTCAGCGAATATGTATCTATGGTCAAAGATTCACAGCAAGCTAAAATAAACAGTGGGGATGGGGGCATCTGGGTGGGTGGGTGGGTGGGGCGGGGGTGGGGGGGAGGGGGGGGCAATGAAGTGCAAGTAGGACTTGTGCTCTGAGAGTTCAGTACAAACTTAGTTACGAATATAGACAGTTCATCTACATTTGATGAGAGTGTCTGCTAGTATCAAAATACGCGACTTAAATGATCATATCTTTTGATAGCACTGTCTTAGAAGCTTACTTCTTTTACAATGCCAAGGGATCATCGACCATAGTATTTGACATAAATTTCAACTTGATACCTCTACCCATACCTGAGAAAAAAAGATGTGTTAACAGACACACGGGCAACAAAGTTATCCTATAAGGGTTGTTTTTACTGATTGAAGTATGGACTCCTACAAAGCAAGAGACACTATTGTAATAGGGGAAAGGTGGAAGATAACATGCAGTAAATAGTTAACAGCTGTTTGTAATTGCTATCAATTCAACACTAATATGTACTGTTTTCACTTATTTTTAACATCTCACCACTTTCACACCCTCATAAACAGATGTAATTCCAAATGGTAATTGTCTCCAAATAGCAAGTCACGTCAGTATCAAGTTTGGTCAAAATTGTGCCAGATGTTCCACAGCTAAGCTCACCCCTCCCCACAACACACAAATATTCTCATGGAAAGCAGATAAAAAGGCTCCACATTAATGCTGATTTCATACCCCCTGCTTTCTCCCACAGAACACAAACAGCCCACAAACCTTGGCAAGGTTCTCCTGCTCCTCCTGCTGAATTTCCGTCAGCGACTTTGCGGCGGGCACCGGCGGTTTCACTTCCGCCCACCGCAGCTGTAGGCCTCCCAACACGCTGCTGCCATTGCCAGTCTGCGCACCTGCGGAGTTCTGTGCCGCTGCATTCGCATTCTGAAAAGTAACATCAAATAGAATGTGAATACATGTTTTCTCTGTATTCTGAGGTCCAAGATAATATATTTTGTTGAGACGGAAAAGCATCTGTCCACAAATCATCGCCTGTGCAAAAATCAGCTTGCTCTTTCCCCGACACGAATCATACATGAAGGTCACCAAGCAGATTCCTAGATTTCCAAAATGTGTTTGACACAGTGCTCCACTGCAGACTGTTAAAGGTCTAAGCGTGCAGATTAGGGTGTTAGATATGTGAGTGCCTCGAACACTTCTTAAGTTATAGAAACCAGTGTGCTGTTCTCGACGACGAGCGTTCATTGGAGACAAGGGTATCGTCAGGAGTGTCCCAAGGTAGTGCAATAGGACTGCTCTCGTATATACGTAAATGAGCCGACCGACAGGGTGAGTAGCAATCTGCAGCAGTTTGCTGATGTACAGGAAAGTGTCGTCATCGAGTACTGGTGGAGGATACAAGATGACCTGGACAGAATTTCTATTCTGTATGATGAATGTCAGCTTGCTCTAAATGTACAAAAATGGAAATGAATGTAGACATGTAGAAGAAACAACCCAGTAATGTTCGAATACAGTATTCGTGGTGTGCAGCTTGATACGTCACACAGATAAAATATCTGGGCGTAATATTGCAAAGTGACAGCAAATAGAATGAGCACATCAGGACGATACTAGGGAAGGCAAAAGGTCAGCTACAATTTTATGGGGAGAATATCAGGGAAGTGTAGCTGGTCTATTAAGTAGACCGTGTATGGAACACCTGGCTGGCTTATTCTTGAATACTGCTCGAGTGTTTGGCTTCACCACCAGGTCAGGCTAAAGGAAGACATCAAACTAATTCAGAGGCATGTAGTTAGATTTGTTTCCGGTAGGTTCAGTCAATTTGCAAGCATCAAGGAGATGCTTTGTGAAGTCAATTGGGAATCCCTGGGGGGGAAGATGGCATTCTTTCCACAAAAAAATATTGACAACATTTTGAAAACCACCACTTGCGCCTGACTGCACAATGATTCTACTGCCCCTAACACACACACACTTCACATGAGGGCACGAGCAAAAATATGAGAAATCAGGGCCTGCACATAGAAGTATGAACAGTCATTTTTCCCCTGAATCCATTTGTGAGTGGAATGGGAAAGGGAATGATTATTAGAAGTAGGAGAGCACAATGAAAAGTACTACCTCTGAATCTTTTAGCTGTTCTCAGTATCAGTTGATTTATTGCATCTCACTTCATCCACTCATGGAGCACGCTCTCCTTCAACATGACAACACCAGAGCACACACTAGTGCTGAGACATCTGCAACAATTGATGCCTTGGGTTCACTGTCATCCATCATCCTCCATACAGTCCCAAACTTCACTCTATCCATTTTTCATCTGTTTACAAAAACAAAATCAAACATTCTACAGTGATAGTACCAACAAAGTGGAACTCAGAAGAAGTGTGTTCGTTACTAGTGCGACACTGTTGAGAAATAAATATGTAGACATGAAGGATAAAAATGCAGAATATTAATAAAGCATTTTATTTAGAAAAGACTTGAGAATTTCTACGTAAAAATATTTGGTGGCATGATTTTCCAGCACTCCCTTACATGAACTTCACAATACTCAAATAATAATGGTGTTCTGCAACACTCACGTTCAAATATTGAAAGCGATTACAAGTAAACTCTCTCAAAAAAATTAGATGGAGTACACCTGTCTTATCTCTAAAATCTCCATCACATCATCACATAATGTCTCACTTTATACTCTTAAGGGTGTCTCATATTGGCAAATTTAAACTGTGTATTGTTAGAGACCCGAGTCTTGTCCTATATAGTGAGGCGAGCCTCTAAGGGCACTTCTCACAAAAGCTTCTGACCACTGATTGACGATCATAGAAAATGGCTTCTTTCATACATACAGAGAAACATGTGTAACACCTATGAATAACTTCAGCTTATTCTGTGTAAAATGTCATAATTTCCACACAATGTGTGAAAAACATGGCAAAAATCTCTGAAGATTTTGTAGAATGGCTATTCATGAATAGTACAAAAAGCCAAGAACTTGTTCAGCAAGACAAATTTTTAATACGAGTTAATGTGAGAAGCCCAATGCAACAACACACATAGCTTACAACACTCAGCAGCTGAAGCGAGAGAAAAGGTATAGGAGGAATTATAGCAAATGGTAAGAAAACAGACATTCTGAGATTTGCTAACAATGCAGCAATATTAAGTGAAGATGTAGAATAATTAGAAGTGATGCTGGGCCAGAAGGAAACTATCCTCAGCTCTTTCTAAAGAATGAAAATTAATAAAGCTGAAAAACAAAGAATCTTGGTTGCAGGTACAAAAACAATGTTTCTCAATGCTCACTTAACAATGAACGGCAGGAGAAGGGAGAATCCTTCACTTTTCTAAAAGGTGAAATTACATCAAATGGAAGATCAAAGAAGGGTACTGCAAACTGAATGTACCACGTAAAGGCCTGTTTTAATGAGAGTGGCGAAACTTTTCAGATCCTGCTGCATACACTAACACTCAGGAAATGCCTCAAAGATATCTGTTTGGTGTGATCTATTGTATAGAACTGAAACATGGACACATTGAGAAGCAGAAAAAACACAAAATAATGGCCTTGGAGATGTGTCGCTAGTGCAGAATGCTAAGGACTGCCTGGGTAGATAAAATATTGAATGAAGTTGTGCCTTCCAGAGCAGAGGAAGAGGAGCCGTGTCTTCGGAAACTTGACAGAGAAAGGAGACAGGGGTCTACCATCTGCCGAGACACGGTGGTGTCATTATGAGTATAACTGAGGAAACAGGAGTTAGGAATAACGCAAGGGGCAGACTGAGGCCAGAATACATCACTCAGACTGTGGTGAGTACCAACTGCAATCCTCGTACTGCTTTCGAGAGGAGAGCTGAAAACACAAAAGCATGGTGAGCTACTATCAACCAACCTAACAACTTAAGACTTATGAAAGAAGATGACAACTCATTATTTCAAGTTACATAAATTTATTTTGGATGACATGCACAGATAATCACACACATTAGCATATCACTTCCGAGATTTGGAGAGGCGTGCCGGCTCCAGATCAAATCTGCCCAGCAGATTAATGACCAGGTCCGGTGTACAGGCCAGCCTCGATGTTGCATTTAGTCAGTTCCCTGCATCCAACTAGGTGAACAGTACTGGAATTCCATACAGCAGCCGGAGTGAACTTCCAATAAAAGAAAACTGGTCAAATTGAACATAAGGAAGGTAACACTTTAGGCTGATCAGACAGGTAGTCCTGTAAAAATATTTTATGGTAGGTTAAAAGTGCTTGTAGGAATTTAGCAAAAAACCTTTGTCTTTTGTGGTCAATGCTCTTCCCTATTAAGCAATCACGTGCACAGCACAACCCGCCCTTAGCTTCACTTCCGCCAGTACTTGTCTCCTACTTCCCAAACTTTATGCACATTCTCTTGCTTTCCCTTGTGGTACTAGCACATCCCTACGTCATCTTATTGATGAATGAAACTCTCTATTAAGAAGTTACAGAGTGCAGTATTGAATGTAAAGTACTGTGTGGAACTGATTTTTATTTGCACATGGTGAGCTACATTGAAGGAAAGTGTGCCTCTTCAATACAGGACGGCAATCACAGCAACTTTGTCAAAGTAAATACCTTTTGGTACACATTAATAGAAATCCCACAAATCGCCTGCTTGCTCGAGTTCCTGAGAATAAATGTATAAACAATCAACACTAATCCAGGAAAAACAAATGAAGTACTATTTGATATTGATTTCATGGATGATTCTGAATACTGAATATATGGCTTTAAGAAGGGGGAGTCCTAGACAAGAGGAGCCCACCTACAATGAAGAAGTGGGTAGCACGGTTTAAGGGACACACTAATCTCAATACATATGTTCTTCCCACAAACATGCTCTTACCCTTGCGAGGACACAGTGGGGGGAAACAGGTTAGGACCTCCTGTCTCTCTCCCTCTCTCTGTATCTGTCTGTGTCTCTCTGATGTACACCCCATCAGCTCTGCCTACCCTTGTCCTCACTAAAGGTAAGTCTCACTCACACTTCTAGACTCAGAATGACTTCCTTCTTAAGCTCTACAGCCCCCAATCTATTCATCTCTCCTCCAAGAGGAAGGAATTATTAATTCCCAAAACTAAGATGTCAGTGTGTGTGTGTGATGGCGGTATTACACAGTTCACCTCCTGAAAATACAATGCCCAACAAAAAGTGACAGGTAGAATGGCCACCACGGACTACTGATGAATTGTTTCACGTCGTGTTCCGAGACGAATTGTAGCTCTGCACTACCCCGGACGGCCGTCATCAGTGAGTACAGCTGCAACTCGGTGAGAGGTCCCTTCTTGCAATGTTCTGGAGAGGTACAGAAGTACTGTTATTAGGCCTGGCAGAGTAGATGGGGAGTGAACGGTGTCAGATGCCAAGTGATCACTGTGAAGGACACAGAGAGACAGCATTATCAGCACCTTAGTATTATAATCACTTTACATAATTTGATGGGGGTCTCATTGTCGTTCTCCATTTGGCCGGTTGGTCAAACTGTGCAACATCCAGATTTGTGGGGCTCTCCGGTGAGACAGTGGCTCGAGTTCAGACTGTACAACAAATGGGGTACAGGCACACTCGCCTAAAGATTCCGGGTTATCACATCTGACCATCATATGGGAGGACCACATTATCTTGCACGGATCATCTCTTAACCCTTTCACACCTGCATCTGCCATTTGTGTCACCCCACTTCCACTAGCTGCATCTGGACTAAAGAATTACCATCTCACGCGTACACCGCCATTAACACAACAAATGGCTGCTCTTGCAATGGTGCCGTTCCCAGAAACCACGGACTACTGATGAATTGTTTCACGTCGTGTTCCGAGATGAATCGTAGAGCTCTGCACTACCCCGGACGGCCGTCATCAGTGAGTACAGCTGCAACTCGGTGAGAGGTCCCTTCTTGCAATGTTCTGGAGAGGTACAGAAGTGTTACCCCACGACATCACAGTGTGGGGAGCCATCTAGTACAATTTCACGTCACAGGTGGTAATGATTGTGGTAACTCAGCGGAGGCACAAAGGTATCCTGCATATTTGTGCGTTACTGCTAATGTGACAGTATTGTGGTGCCACTTTTTGACAAGACAATGCTCGTTCACATACGGCACATGTCTCAAACCGTCTGCACAAAATTTAGTTACACCCACAACCAGCAAGATCTCCAGCTCTGTCAATAAATGCACACATTCGGGATCAGCTCTGACGTCAACTCTGCTCTGGGTCCAGTATCTCGGATGTCGAGGACTAGGTATGACAGTTGTGAGGTACGAGCCGAGCCGAGACGATACAGTGGCTGTCCGACACCCTTTCCCAAATGAATCAGTGCGCACACCCTGACGAGAGGGAGAGCAAAATTGTACTGAAAAGTGAGCTCTCGTGCTGCAAGCTCTTTGTAAATTTGACGCAAGTCTGTAATCACCGAAATAACATTACATACCCTTTTGATTCATGATGTTTCACTTTGATGCCTCTTCCCTTCCCAAATAACCCATTTGTTGTGTTAATGACGGTGTACGCGTGGGATGGTAATTCCTTAGTCCGGATGCAGTGAAGTACCGGACAACAATTACACCTTATACTTCATTAGTTTTTTTCGATCAACTGTTACTCTGATACAGAAAATAACCGCTGTCGGACCTCGAGCACAGCCCTGTTACGCACCTGCTGTTGCTGTTGCAGCTGCTGCTGTTGTTGTTGCTGCTGCTGCTGCTGTTGCAACTGCTGCTGCTGCAGCTGCAGTTGCCTCTCGCGCTCCCGCTCCTGGCGCTGGATCTCGGTGAGCGGCTGCTGTACGGTGGCGGCGGGCGGCGCGGGTGCGGCAGTCCAGGGTGCGGGCCGCAGCGCTGCCGCCTGGCGCGCCTTCTCCTGCTGTTCCTGTAGCTTGCGCAGTGCTTTCTCCTGCTGTTCTTGCCGCCGCTGCCTCGTTCGCTCCTCCTCCTCCTGCCTGTGGACGTGTCACACTGTATAATTTTCAGCAGAGACGCAATACGGGAGACTCGACTGGGTAGTCAGGTAACACTGCAAGTGCACCCGAACGGTGCGATAGTACCACTCGCAGTCTTAACGTACACAAACTGCTCGCCACGTCAGGCAGTGTCACATGTGGGCAGTGCGGCACCGAAAACAGCGGCGGCAGAGGTCGAGCCTTCTAGTAGACTGTCAGTCGGGCATCTCACTTAAGGGAGTCAGAGGGTCACGACAAGTGTACAGGGTGGCTATTCAAACTTGAAAAGTTATGTTCCCAGAGAAATCCAGGTGTGAGGAGAAAGATGGTGTTAAGAAGCCCCAATTAATTAAAGGTGAGTGGAAAGGGGGGTGGGGGGAAGGGCATATCACAATAATGACTTTTCCTTCTTTCCTCTCACTTGAGATATACTAGCCATAAACAACAGTTTCACTGCAGTTTTTAAACACAGATAATTTATATAGGATAATATTCATATAACACACTTTGAAATATTAAGTACTTTAAAATTTGTGATTTATAAAACTCAACAAAATCAAATTTCAATTCTAGGTTAAAAATGCAGGAGTCACCAAGATTTTATGAAATGCATAGAAATTCTCCCAAGATTCCCATGATTTTTCCATGTAAGATTTATTTCCTTGGGGATTCCAGATTTTCCAGAAGAATCGCCACTCAGGGGTAGTAATGTAATAAGAATGAGGCTAGCCAGATACAGATGGTGCTCCGGTACTACATCAAGAAGCCTACAAGTGATGATAAAATTGTTAATGAAGGGAAGTAGTGTCATCTGTATCTCAGATATAGTGCACACTTGGTGATAAGGAATGGCTGGAGCACAATATGAGAGTTTCCAGGAAACTATCGTAATAACCCTTAGTGAGGTATTGCAGCCAGAGTGTCTCACCACAAGGTATTACTTTGCTCTACAAAAGCTGAAAGGTTACTGCTAAAAAGTGTCAGTTTTACACATGAGGCAGGGGTGGGGGGCGGGGGGTGGGGGAGCAGGGAGTCACAAGTCTCAATATAAGGCTGCCATACAGGGCCTCAACGTCAGTCGAGCCTCAGACCTGCACTTACAACCTGCTCTCACTACATCACTCAGTACTTAGTGTCATGTACCTCTTCTGTGGGAACTGAATTTGCATTAATTCAGTTCTTCCACCTCCAAGCATTCATTCAGACAAACAGTAAAACTAGTCATTTGGAGTTTCTATATTATTGCTGGTATCAATTTGTCCAAATTTCCCTGACTGAATTCCCTAATTCTCAAAATATTCAGTTACTCATTAGTATCATAATCAGCGCCTGTGTAAGTGATGTTTCACTTTTGTAGCCATGCAGCTCTATTTTTTAAGTCTTGCTGCAATCTGAAAATTTAATCTTGGAATTTTTAGATGGCAATGTTAGAAAATAGCAGTTTTTGTGTATTTACTTCCAGGGATTGTGCCTCTCCTATTATGTAGAAATTCACGCACTCACAAACCATCCTCAACACAGCTTTTCTTTACATATTAACTGTAACCAAATGCTTTGGAAACAATACTGTCTTACTACCTTTGTACCATATTACAATTTTAACACACGTCAGACACTGAATGACTGAGTGTGAGTGTGTGAATTTCCGAATAATGAATATTATTTTCTGACATTAGCATCTAAAAAACACAAACAGATAGCATGCCACATGAAACTGAAAATAAGAGAATGGAAGGAAACACACTTATCTCACTACACAATATAGTAGGGGAAAATACTTTTTGTTTACATAATTCAGTTAAATTTATTATCATGGGTGCAAGTGAGGATACAAAATACTTCTTGTCATCGTTGTGGTCTTCAGACATAAGACTGGTTTGATGCAGCTCTCCAAGCTTCTCTGTCCTGTGGAAACCTCTTCATCTCGAATTAACTACAACAACCTACAGCATTCTGAATCTGCTTACTGTATTCACCACCTGCTCTCCCTCTATGATTTTTACCCCCTCCCACACTACCCACCAGTTCTAAATTAGTGACCTCTTGATGTCTAAGATTGTGTCCTGCCAACCAAGCTCTTCTTCTAGCCAGATTGTGCCACAAATTTCTTTTCTCCTCAATTCTATTCAGTATCTCCTCATTAGTTATGCAATCCACCCATCTAATCTTCAGCATTTAGCAGTGGCATATTTCAAAAAGCTTTTATTCTCTTCTTGTTTAAACTGTTTATAGCCCATATTTCGCTTCCATTCAAGGCTGAACTCCAAACAATTGCTCGGAAAAGAGTTCCTGACGTTATACTCGATGTTAACAAATTTATCTTCTTCAGAAATGCTTCTTGCCATTGCCAGTCAACATTTTATATCCTCTCTACCTAGACCATCACCAATTATTTTGCTGCCCAAATAGCAAAACTCATCTACAACACTAAGTATCTCATTTCCTAATTTAATTTCCCTCAGCATCAGCTGATTTAACATTTTCCATTCTGTTTAACTGCCCTTCCAAGTCCTTTGCCATCTCTGACACCAAAGGACACATCTGGCCTCTCATCTGATATCCCTCCATTCTGGTTGCTCCTACAGTACAGTTATCTGTATTGCTGAGGCATGCAAGTCTGACTCCCCACTGATGGCAGCAAATCATTTGGGAGGGGTGGGGTGGGGGGGTGGGGGGAATACTCGAAAGGTGAATTACAACAATTATCTTTTTCAGTCACTTATTTTCCTTCTTGACGTGTTTTGATGGTTTCCACCCTTATCTGCAGGTGGATCAGTAGATTAGCTCACAGAGATTCGTTTACTGGATATGTGCCTAAGCTATTTGCTTTGAACTTTATTTCACTACAAAAAGGGTATAATTTGTCACTTGTTATAACATGGTACACGAATTACAAATTTTGAAGATAATATATCACTTGAAAGATGTTCCAGTAAAAAGAATTCAGAGGATCATTACAAAAATTAATATTCATCGCTAAAGGACAGCACATACATGAAAAGGAACCACAAACCCTAAAGGGCAGCGCAAATGCCCCAGATACAGTACTACCCAATCTTGAAATTACTGCACTTTAACTCCCATGGCCATTATCGGAAACAAGCAGTGACGTTACAGTAAATGAAAACCATACAAATTTTTTTTACTGTTATTTGCACTTTGGAAGTCCGGACAGCTTCATGAGCAACTTGTCTGGTCGCCAAAACACCGGAACACATTCTGATCAGCTTCAAGTGCAAAGGTAAACACACAAGCTAACTGCAGCATCCTCACTCCCAGGTGCAATAATACTGTGGCTGACTAATACAGATGTAGGAATCCACCAGAAAATGAGGGTGTAAGTCCTCGAAACACATCGTGGAAGGATATAAAAGTGGCTGGCACAGATAATTGTTGTAATTTATGTTTTATGTCAAACAGTTGCAGTTTATAAACCACAGCACACCCCAACACAGACAGCATAAGGTAATGAAATACTGGCATAATGGAAACAATTTATTAGTACTCCACCTTGCTTCACAGTATTCTGATGTTAAACACAAGTCTTGATACACCATAGGCAACTAATCAGGGAGATAATTCACTGCTAATGCATAAGCTGACCACAATTTTAACACAATGAGTTGGCAGGCTTTCACCTGATTGAGATAATTACAGTATGCCTTCTTCAGACTTTTACAGCGCAGGCCTGCTACCTCGAGGAGAAAGGTTGCACCTGGCAGCTGATAGTACTCAATACAAGACAATGACAGTTACACTCCTCTCTGACAGAGAGCAATCCCATGGAATATATCAACATAAGCTGCTAGTAGGCTGAAAATACTACAAATACTATGTGACATACTCGCACAGAACAGCGTGCTGTGGATTTTTGTTAACGAATTTCTGAGTGTGTCAAGAATAATAGCAACAATTCACAACTATCGAGTTAAGTGTCTATCAAACACTGCAAGGATTTACTGATCCACTTACTTCTTTTTCTCTTCTTCTTCTTTCTTCTTTGCTTCTTCTGCTTTTTTCTTCTTTTCCTTCTCAGCTTCTTTACGCTTCTTTTCTTCTTCCCGTTTTTGTGCTGCCTTCTCTTTTTCCTTTTTCATTGCTTCTTCAATCTTCTTCGCCTCCTGCCACAAAATAAACATAACAGTAAAGTAAGAGGCAACACTACAAGTCCTGGATGGAAATTGTGAATGAAACCATTCATGGCCTAGTTCAGACATTGGGTGGTAGACAGCGGAAAAGGGGAGGGAGGGGGGAGGGGGGGGGGGGGAGGGAGAGAGAGGGAGAGAGAGAGAGAGAGAGAGAGAGAGAGAGAGACAGACAGACTTGTAGCTAAGCTTTCAGTGCAGAGTGTGTGTGTGTGTGTGTGTGTGTGTGTGTGTGTGTGTGTGTGTTTATAGAAACATATATAAGACTGAGAACTGAATTGAGAAAGACTATTTTAAGTAATAATAGTTATAGGTCAAAGGAAATTAGGTTCTGTTTGGATTGATGTGATGATTTATGTTGGAGATACTCTGGGAGTATCGGATGGCTGCTCGTGACATCGGAGCAGGCAGGAGCTCAGAGTTTGTAGAGCTGTGCAGCGTGCCATGGCAAACTTCTGTGATGTTGGGACTCAGTGACTAGAGAGACCTATATACAACACAGAACCAAATTTGAATCACAACCATGATGAGAGTCTGTTCTTGTTATTACTTACAAGAAATTATTGTCAGCTGGAAGTTAAACCAATTTGAAATTGGGATAATAGACCATGTTTAACCCACCAGTGCCTGTTACTACGTAATAATATTCTTTTACAGGAAAAGTCTGGTGGAAGGTGACGTCCCTCCGAAATGAATATGAAGGTTGCATCAAGAAGGAGAGAATATTCACTGTGTGTGTGTGTGTGTGTGTGTCGGGGGGGGGGGGGGGGGGGGGGGGGGGGGGGGGGAGAGTGTTCAAAATATTAGCAATTGTTCAATCATTTTTACTAATTGTTCATTCAGACACACTCAGTGCAGCAGAGGTAGCTTTTTCAATAGAAGTCAAGTGGCTTCAACCATTACCGGCAGCTTTATCAGTGCATCCATCTTTAACAGTCAGACAATACTGTGTTCAGTGTGTGTACAAGTTCTGACACACACATATGTTGTTAGTCTCAAATACTAGGACTGGATGTCCTCTGTATATGGTATCATAATCGCAGGACAATGTTTACATAAAAATAATATGTTTACAATAACTGCAATGTATTAGCAAACAGTACTGAAAGGTAATGTTGGTAGTGACCAGAGACAACTTAACATTGGCCCGAAATCATATATGACTTTCAGTTTCTATTAAAATGCTACTTCTGTCAGCCAGTGCACTGAGGGACTTACGAGAGTGAACGATTAATATGAGCTTACCTTCAGATCATTATCTGAAATTTACCGAAAGTACTTTGCTCCTTACATAAGGCTAAAAGGATTACATAAGAAATCTCATGAAAACACGTGTAGCAAAATAATAAGCTATCAACTCAACGACTTCGTAACTTACTTTAAAATTTCCACAAGGAGCATCATATTGCTATGGAGTCCACACAGTCTCAAAGTCCAATTCCGCACACTTCTGTAAGCAACTCCAGCTTTTGGTTAAGAGGTATCCTTCTCTGCCTTGAAATCAAAATCTCAAAGCTATTTTATCTCTAGATGACATTTTGAGAATTATTTGGTGATACAATAGAATATGTTTTTAATACAGCTATCAACCACTAAACTATTATTAAAACATCCTATTATTACTCCCCATTACTGGCTTCCAACTGTTCATCAGATGGCTGCATTGCATTTACAGGATGAATTGTTGAATGTTTTAAGGGAAATGATGCTAATGGAAGTGTCTTGGTTCTTTTTGGAAACATTCAGATTTCAAAATCCATATTTCAGAAGGAAGATAAGTGAAAGTGCTTCAGTTAGTGCAGCAAGTATAGGCTTCTTTGAGAAAGTATAGTAGTGTGTGAGTTTTTCAGAGATATGGTGTATATCATACCAATATATGTTGCTGAACTCTTGTCACTGCACTGTGAATAAATAGGGAGATTCTGGTAATCTTTCGTACACACACAAAGAATGAATATTGAGTTTAACACCTACTGAGATGCACGTTCGCTGAGGTGCGATGCAAGACTCACTGTTGTGTTTCCTGTGGAGTCTAAAATGGGAATGTTGAGGTTTCAGTCAAACTTAGTCATGGTCTAGGCATATGACATTATTTCCCATACAATAGTGTGAAACATTACATGGCTAGAATTTCAGCCACAAAGAAGCACTTCAAGTACTTACAAATAAATACTTCAAATATTTGTTTATGTAAATGCAGAAGTGTCACACAGCTTTGTGGTGGCAACCTTTAGATAATTTATGAGGTGTAATTTTACATTTTTAATTACCACTTTTGGGGAATAGGAGATTTAAGGTGATAATAACAACGTTTATTTTCACCCCTCATATGGACCAGGATTGTTTTCTGTTCTTTACACTCTGTGTACCTCATGAACATCCCACGTGAAAGATTACTCACTTGTTCTTTGCTAAAACATTTATCTCACCTGCTGTTTCTTCTTCTTCTCCCTCTCTTCCTCTTCCTTCAGCTGACGCTCTGCCTCCTCCTGCTCCTTCTTCCGCCGCTTCTCTTCCTCCTCCTGCTCACGCAATCTCCGCTCCTCCTCTTTCTTCTTGCGCCTCTCCTCCTCCTCTTGCTGTTTCTTTCTCTTCTTCTCCTCCTCTTCCTGTTGCTTCTTCCGTCTCCTTTCTTCCTCCTCCTGCTGCTGTTTCTTCTTCTTCTTATCTTCCTCCTCCAGTTGCTTTCGCTTCTTCTTCTCTTCCTCCTCTTCTTGTCGCTTTTTCTTCTTCTTTTCCTCATCTTCTTTCTCTTTTAGTTTTCTCTTCTCTTCCTCCTCCTTTTCCAACAGCTCTTTTTGCTTCCGCATAGCTTCTTCATTCTCCTCGCGTTTTCTGGAACACATCGAGGTACTTTAATTTTTATAATTAATATACAGTATGTGCAACTTAAAACCTTTAAACCGTGAAGAAAGGGCAAAGCAACTTCAAAGTTAGTTTATACATCACATAACTCTGAAAACCAATAGTAAAATATATACCCTGCAACAAAAAACTCTGCACACGGCATTGTGATAAACTAAACCCATTTCTGTTTGGCCAGGTCAACTGGCATCAGTGACTAGAAGCTATTTTAATACAAGTGATATCATCTGCAACCGCGGCCTGTTTTTGGGTGGATATAAAGAATGAGTCATACAAAACTGAATAACAGAACATTATAATGGCAAAAGAACTAAGAAATTCCTCAAAAAAGACAAACAGCGTATGAAGATAATCAAGCAACATACTTTCAATAATTTGTCCTTTCCCACATCCAGCTTCTAAAGAATGGATGATCAATTTTCGATTCTTTTATTTTGTACTCCATATTTAGATGTTGTTGTCCTATTTTCTGCACTTTCTATTACTTAACATAGCAAACAATAGATTCGGCCTTAGTAGGGACTAACTTGGTCATGTAACTGGGAAGTTCCAGTTCAAAGCAGTGCACCGAAAGTGAGTGCAGACAATATCTTTGTGTGCAGCAGTGATGACTTCTTGTTATCGTCAGTAAATTTGTTATTGTTGATAAGAAGTGAACAATAGTGTTCACAGAAAAGGTGATGGAACACGTAGGTCAAATTTAATTCACCAGTGTATCATTTCTGCCACACAGGACTTGATCCCAGTGGAAGGGGATTCAAGTACCTATTACCTAGGAAGAAGAAGCAAAGTGAGCTCTATATATAGGCCACTGGCAATATGGATAAATTAGTTATTAGGCAGCAATTTATGTGACATTAGAAACAATAAAATGATATACCAACTTAGAGAAAAGTCACAGCTTTTGTTGCATTGAATTAGACTTGGTGCTGGCAAGAGAACTTTAAGACCAATTGAAACTGTCAGGCATACCAAAACTGCGTGTCGGACTGGGCTTTGAACCTGGTACCTTCGCCTATTACAGGCAATTTGGCAAGAAGTTTCAAATCGGTGCACACTCAAAATTCATTCTGGATACATAACGAGACAAATTATTCTGTCTATGGGGTTGGGTTTTAGAAGGTGGCAGAATAAACAAGTTGTTGTGTACAAACCAAGATGACAAATGCTCAATAAAGACTTTCTACACTATTTGTTAAAAATTTTAATAGTCTCGATTGCAATAAAAAATAAAATTGCAACTGGATGATTACCGGTTTTGGGTTACCAACAATGATCTTCAAATCAAATAGCAAATTGTATTTCAGTTAATGTACACTTAACAAATCATGACAAATATGCATTAATTAAAAATTATTGAAACAAAAATAGTAAGAAAGTGTACCATGCTTACTAAAGAATCAGTATCTATGTACAATGTTTTCCAGATCTACGGATATGCAATTTTCTGTCAGTTTCCATAGATCTGACAAACTTACTTATACGAGGCGTTCAAAAAGAAACAAGCCGGAGGCATAATTACAGAAACCAGTACCTGTATGTTAGAAGTATTGACCCTGGCTTTTGAGCCACTTCTCCCACTGTGACAACAACAGCTGTCTCATACAATTCCCGGGGCTGTGCTGTTAACCAGTTCCACACGTACAGCTGGACGTCGTCATCCAAGGTGAATAGTTTGCCCACCAGAGCATTTTTAAGGGGACGAAAATGGTGTAATCACAGGGAGAGAGGTCCAGATTATATAGAGGGTGGCCAAGAACCTCCCACTTGAATTTCTGAAGGAATGCCACGACTGTGTTGGCTGTATGAAGCTTTGCATTGTCATGGAGCAGAACGACCCCACAGGTGAGACTGCCTGGTCTTTTGATTTGATCGCTTGGCAGAGAGTGGTCAACGTTGGCGAGAAACGCTGGGCATTCACTGTTGTCTCATGCTGCACGGTGTGAATCAGAAGGGAGCCATCTTAGTCTTCTGTTGACTCCTCTATGTCACTGTTTGCAATGCGACTAGCAGCATTGGACAATTGATGCATGCTGCTGCTAGCTCTGTATAGTCACGTGACATGCTCCTGAGCCCTCTTGTGACGAGCTGTGAACTTCCATGCAATGGTCGGAATCACACCTCGTTATATGTGCCACAATATTACCCTCCTGTCACCAGTTTGCGCAGTCCAGACTCTAGCTTCTTCTTCTTCTTCTTTTTCTCAAACGCATCTTATACAATCATACTGTGCCAACATTGTACATAAGTACAGAGTCTTTAGTACGCATGGTACTTTTTTTGACATTTTTATTTTTTAATAATTTGTAAATGTGTAAGTTTTTTAAAGTTTGTTATTACACATTAACTGAAAGTCAATTTTCATGTTTATTTTCATACACCTGCTGATGGCTGATCATGACTTCCAAACTTTTTAACAAATAAACAGACATCTGTCGGTATCTCCTTCGCCTGACATCTGTCGGTATCTCCTTCGCCTGACAACATCAGGTCTTACAGCGCATTAAAAACACCACGGTTACCATGAAAAAACATGGATTAATAAACAGTACACTGTGAACACATCTCATGGGACTAATGGTGTGTACGGAGCACTGTCAAACATTGTGTTCTGGGAAACTTTTAATTGTGCTATGAATGGTGCATTCATTTCGACGTGTAGTGGGTGACAATGCTCCACTTGTAGGGGATAGCAGAGTGTACACTCTTACTGCCACCTTTTCCTGTTTCTTTGGTGTGCCGCCCTGGTCACGTCTCCAATCTGTCACGTAAGAGGTTCATCTGACTTCTGCAATATGCTGGGTCCCAAGTTCTCCAAACATTGTTTTCTATTGTGCAGCCTTTTCCTGATAATAAAACAAAAGGGTGACTGAAAAGGGAACACCTGTAAAAGAACACTGAATCAACAAGACTCTGGAACAGACTGTTCAAATTACAGACCACTTCCTTTTTATGTAATTGTGGAATAATACAACAGAAAGGCCTACTTTTGCTTGCGCAGAAGAGATTCTGGCACCTATTCCAACTGTGATAGTGTTGTATGGGACCCTTGGTGTGTGCAATAACAATCAGAAAAACAAAATCTGAAGACATTAGTATGGTTTTGAAAAATTCACCAAGAAAATCAAGAAGTAACTATAGATTCAGAATACTGATGCTGTATAAAAAATCATTCAGTCAGGTCCTCACAAGGGACTGGCTACTGAAATCTCTTTGTCAACTAAAACCCTTTAATCTGTAAAAGGTAGAACATGCATGGACTAAAAGCCCATCAGCTGCAGTTACCTTTTTTTAAAATATTTTGCCAGAAGATCTTTTGCTAGGCCTGTGACTGAGTGAACTGAAGCAAATACAGCACAAAGAAAACTAGCATTTATACAACGGTTATCAGCAACCAGGTCACTTATGTTAGTGATTGTATTACAGTTTCTGATGCCTTGCAATGACATATGCGAAGCTCTTCAAATATTTTGCCAAGGTTTGTAAAAGAAAGATAATGTAAATAACATATGATTAACGAAGTGCGAAATATACATACAACCTAACACATGGACCACTTTATGAAATCAGCAACACAGTTTCTTATTTATCAAAAATCTCTAACATAAATATGTCCACCACATAATTACAGCTGCCATGAATGTAAGCAACAAGAATTATCAAGTTTTTCATATATTTTCAATCATGTATGTGTGAGTTGCACACACGTGTGTGTGTGTGTGTGTGTGTGTGTGTGTGTGTGTGAGAGAGAGAGAGAGAGAGAGAGAGAGAGAGAGAGAGAACTTTTTGGCAGAAAGCCTACTTGTTTGACAGTCTTTTTGTTGTGCCTACTGGCAACTCAGCATCTCCGCTTTTTGGTGAGTAGCAACTATCCTTTTCATAATGTTGTCATTTTAATCAGTGTAATGCACACGTTTGTGGCTGTTTACTTTCAAGGAAATTTAGTATGCTTCTCCTTTTCAATAAGAATAAATAAAAATTCCGCCAGTACCTTGTGTCTCTTACTTTCCAAACTTCACACAAGATCTCCTGCAGACATTGCAGAACTAGCACTCCTGGAAGAAAGATTATTGCAGAGACATGGCTTAGCAGCCTGGGGGATGTTTCCAGAATGAAATTTCCAGTCTGCAACAGAGTGTGCACTGATATGAAACTTCGTGGCAAATTAAAACTGCGTGCCGGACCGAGACTCGAACTCGGGACCTTTATGAGTCGTGCTTGGATAGCTCAGATGGTAAGCACTTGCCCACAAAAGGCAAAGGTCCCATGTTCGAGTCTTGGTCTGGAACACAGTTTTAATCTGCCATGAAGTTTCATATCAGCGCACACTCTGCCACAGAGTGGAAATTCATTCTGGAAGAAATACAAAGCTTGTGATTATTCACTCCACTCCCGCCTGGTATTTGCAACAATCTAACAAAGTTTTTGTTTTTCTCATGACCCTAGTCTGACCTTCACTGATTTGGCAATTTTTTACCAGTCATATTTCTTTTCATTCGGCATTTGTGCTTTGGATATTTTGAATCCTATAAGCACATATGATTCCTATATTTTTCTATCAGCAACATTACGTTTATTCAAACCACACCATTGTACGCACAATTCTTGTGAACAATAAAAGTAGACAAAAGCTTTATGTATTGCTTACAACAAAGTGGAGAGGATGTAAACTTCCTTTGAAGTGTGACTGTTAGATCAATAACACAAGTGAGACCGCTACATATCACAGAGGTGGCGTCAAGAGTGTGTGTGTGTGTGTGTGTGTGTGTGTGTGTGTGTGTGTGTGTGTGTGTGTGTGTGTGTCTACAGCTGAAGAAAGATTTTGCCCAAGATGTGAATAATATCTTTTAAATGCACGTGTCTGCCCCTCACCATCACCTCTGTGTGTCTTGAGTAGCAGTCATCCTAGTTTATATTGTTATTGTTTTTCCATCACGGATTTTTACTGGAATACCAGACAATTTCCATGGCAAGCGGCTCATTCTTATACAGTGCAGAGATTTAATGTTTTACTCACCTTTGTTCCTCCAGTCTCCTTTCTTCTTCAGCCCTGAGTTGTTCTTCCTGTAGGTATATAAAAACGGACAAAGTATTAAGTGTCTATTTCGAATGTGTCACATTTATACACAGAATACACTTAGCTCTGAAACATGAATGTGACTAGCATTAAGTAGGTAGCTGCTCACCGATTCATTGACTGACTACTGGTGAATAAATGTTTTACCTGCATTTTAAGGCATGATCAGACGAGCAAATCATTATATTTGTATCATGATACAAATTACGCACATGACAAATCTTCAGAATGATAACCATCGGAGTGTGAACCTTAAGGACGAAAGCAACTTGTGCATGGTGTATCACTATCGAGTAACATAGCTCGATCAAACTTTGACGATACGTTAAAAAAAAAAACTACTACAATACAGAAGGTAACCGAAAGACCTACACAATGAGATAAACAAAAGTGACACTTTCATTCAAAGACAATAATTACACTCGAGTCACCTTGATTCATGATGATCCTCGAGGGTGGTTTGGAAAGTTCTCGGAATCACCATGAGAGGTCAGCGGTAGCACAACGAGTTGTTCATGTGATATTCATTGGACTGTTGCCTGTAAACATGAGCCATGTCAGTGTTCTTGGAAGAGAGCTGTGGCGGTGACATGGCTTGGTTATTGTTCCAGCATAGTGATTTGCAAAGATGGGGAGGAGGAGGGGGGGGGATTGAGATTTGAGCAGTGATTTAAGTACTTCCTAAAGAAAGGTATAAAGCAAAGGACATTCATGCCGATTTCCAGAATACACTGGGGAACTCTGCTCCTTCATATAACTGCTGCCAAGTAGACAAATGACGCTGGGTCAAAAACGCACGAGGATGGACATATCGGAACAATGTTTGGCCTGTTTTGGGAGGAACAAATAAGATTTTTTGCACTGGTTTGTGACCTCAGATGAAACTTGGGTGCACTACTGTGCCCCAGAAATAAAACAACAGTCAAAGTGGTGGAAAGATACTGATTCTCAGCCGCCAAAGAAAGCAAAGACAATTCCTTCGGCAGGAAAATCCCTAACTACTTCACCTTTGAAAGGAAGTTATACAAACAATTTGTAGCACAGTTATGGGCACTCACACTGTACCTTCCTACGCCAACCTCTTCATCGGCCACCTAGAGGAAACATTCCCAGCTTCCCAAAACCCCTGGTCTGGTTCAGGTTTATTGATGGCATGTTTATAATCTGGGCCCAAGGCCAGGACACCTTATCCTCATTCCTCCACAATCTCAACACCTTTTCACCCATCCACATCAGCTGGTCCTCCTCCTCCCATCATGCCATCTTCCCAGATGTTGATCCCCTCCTCTGAGATGGCTCCATCCACACCTCAGTACATACCAAATCCGCCTATCACCAACAGTACCTGCACTCTGACAGCTGCCACACCTTCCACACCAAAAACCCCCTCCCATGGAGCCTGGCCACCCGTGGCAGATGCATCTGCAGTGAAAAGACCCTTGCCCAATTTTCTGAAGGCCTCTAATACACAAGCAGATCTCCTGCACTAAATTACCACACACATCTGATCCTCACATCCATCCTAAGAACCAACCACAAAGAAATTTTGTGTGTGTGTGTGTGTGTGTGTGTGTGTGTGTGTGAGAGAGAGAGAGAGAGAGAGAGAGAGAGAGAGAGAGAGAGAGAGAGAGAGAGAAATCATATGGGACTTAACTGCTAAGGTCATCAGTCCCTAAGCTTACACACTATTTAACCTAAATTATCCTAAGGACAAACACACACACCCATGCCCGAGGGAGGAATCGAACCTCCGCCAGGACCAGCCGCACAGCCCATGAATGCAGCGCCTTAGACCGCTCGGCTAATCCCGCACACCAAACAACCACAAAGAAGCCCCCCCAAGCCCACCCAATACTACCTTGGACTGGAACGACTGAACTACGTCTTCGTCAGGGCTTTGATTATCTATCATCATGCCCTGAAATGTGGGGCATCCCACCCAAGATAAGATACTTCCATTCCCTCCAAAAGTGGTGTTCAACCACCCAACCAACCTCCACAACCACTGCCCAGCATTTTACCTTGGAATGACAACCAACCACCTGTCAACCAGAATGAACAGCCACCATTAAACTTGCCAAAAAGGGGGTGGACCACCCGGTGGCACAACATGCGAGATTTCGATGGCTGCTTCACACATCGTGCCATCTGGATCCTCCCCACCACCACCAGCTTTTCTGAGCTACACAGATGGGAGCTATCCTTACAGCACATCCTTTGGGAGCATAATCTCCCTGGCCACTATCCAACCCCAGCGCTACTCCCAGTGCTGCTCCTCATCAACCCGTCATGGCACCCAGACCTTGTGTAGCTGACCTAAGGTAGCTGGCCCCCCACCAAAGTGAGTGTGTGTGTGTGTGTGTGTGTGTGTGTGTGTGTGTGTGTGTGTGTGTGTGTGTGTGTGTGTGCGCGCGCGCGCCTGCACACACGCTTCTCGTAAAGCTTGAGAAAGGAATTCCATTCTGAAAGCTAGCAAAGTAAAGCTCTGTACCTTCCATGCGCAAGTCGTCGATGACACAGCACTTCAGCCTTTAGGTGAGTCATCTCCTTTACTCCTATATAATTCGTTATTTTCAGACATAACTTTCTGTACAAACTTAAAAATTTGGTTATCTGTCATTCTTGGACGTTCTGGTGGAACAATGACACTCTGGAACAATGACTCTCTGGATCATTCACTTTACCATAAGCCCAGTAACACAAATTTATGTAGTCGAGCGGTCTAAGGTGCTGCAGTCATGGACTGTGCGGCTGGTCCCGGCGGAGGTTCGAGTCCTCCCTTGGGCATGGGTGTGTGTGTGTTTGTCCTTAGGATAATTTAGGTTAAGTAGTGTGTAAGCTTAGGGACTGATGACCTTAGCAGTTAAGTCCCATAAGATTTCACACACATTTTGAACAAATTTATAATTACGCTCTTCAATTTCTCACTTGTTGGAAACAGTGAGGGTACTTAACGCACTTACAGATGGAGTAAACAGAGTTTCGGGTTCTGGAAATTTGCCAAAGGTGCTCATCCATCTAAAAGTAGTCTTGAAGAAAAAAGGATACTCTATCTGGTAAATCAACAGGGCATTATGAGACAGAGCAAAATACCAGTAATTAGACAAGGACACTACACCAGATAAATCTTTAACTTTTCCTTCATTCACTGGCAACCTCTAACTCAAAATCAGTCCTCCAGAAATTTCTAGTTGAAATGGTTTTCCATCTGCCATCAAAGACTGCAGATCACTTGACAGGTGAAGGATTATTTACACTGAAGCGACAAAAGTTGTGGAATACCTTCAAATATCACATAAGAGCTCCTTTTGCCTGGAAGTCCCTTGCAGTAATCTTGAGCCATGTCACCTCTACAGCTGTCCGTAATTGCGAAAGTATTACCATTGCAGGATTTCGTGCATGAAATAACCTCTTGATTATGTCCAATAAATGCTTGATGTGATTCAAGTTGGGTCACCTGGATGGCCAAATCATTCAGTCAAGTTGTCCAGAACGTTCTTGAAACAAATTGCGAGGAATGGGGGCCACGCATCGTCATCCGTGGAAGTTCCATCGCTGCTTGGAAACATGAAATCCATGAAAGTTGGCAAATGGTTTCCAGATAGCAGAACACAACCATTTGCAGTCAATCACTGATTCAGTTGGACCACAGGACCAAGTCCATTCAATGTAAACACAGCCCACTTCATTAAGGAGCCACTGCCATCTTGTACAGTGCCTTGCTGACAACTCGAGTCCAGGGATTCGTGGGTCTGCGCCACACTTTAACCCTACCACCAGTTCTTACCAACTGAAATCAGGACTCATCTGAACTGACCACAGTATTCCAGTTGTCTAAGATCCAACCAACATGATCACGAGGTCAGGTGAGGCGCTGTAGGTGACTACATTCTGTTAGCACTCGGTAACACAAGACAACCCATTATTTTCAGAATATGCTCTCAGCAAAGATGAATGTATGCTGAGATCAACAGTGGGCAGCAACCCACTGGGGAGGGGAGTTTCATACTTCTACCATTGAGGGTATTGTATGCTGGCAGTGTTGTCAGTCTAGTTATGATGGTATATAAAATAAAATTTGTGACTGGACTGAAGATTTTTTGGTACGAAGGACACAGTATGTTATCTGTGATTAAAAGTCATCGCAAAATGTAGCATTAACTTTAGGTGTGCCCAAGGGAAGTATTCTGGGACTTGCTGCTCATGTTGTACATTTATGACTTTGCATACAATATAAATAGAACCCTCAGACTTTTTGCAAATGATGCAGTTACCTGCAATGAAGTACTATCTGAAGAAAAGCTACAAAATACTCAGTAGAATCTTGATAAGATTTCAAAGTGTTGCAAAGATTGGACAGTTGCTTTAGATGTCCAGAAACGTTAAGTTGCGCACTTCACATGAAAACAGCTAGTATCCTATGGCTACAGTATCAATGAGTCACAATAAGATTCTGTCAACTCATGTGAATACCTGTGTCTAATTCTTTGTACAGATATGGAATGGAATGACCACAGAGGATAAGTCGTAGGTAAAGCAGGTGTCAGACTTTATTTCACTGGTAGAACACAACAGAAATGCAGTAGTTCACAAATGAGATTGCTTACGAATCACTCGTGCAACCCACCCTAGAATACTGCTAAAATGTTTGGGATCCTTACCAGAGAAGGCTAACAGGATATTGAATGTATACACAAACAGGCAGTACAAGCAGTCACAGGTTTTCTGACCCAACAAATAGTGTGAGAGATGCTGAAGAAACTGAATTGGTAGATAGCAGAATCCTCAGAAAGCCTATTTACAAAGTTTGGTTCAAGGAACAACATTAACTGATGAATCTAGAAATGTAGTACAACTGTGTACATATAGATCTGTAGGGACCATGAGACCAAGATTAGATTAATTACAGTGTGCACAAAGGTACTTAAGCAGTCATTCTTCCCGCACTCTATATGTAAATGGAAGCAGCTCACATAGCTGATATAATGGGAAGTGTCCTCTGCCATGCACTTCACTCTGGTTTGCAGAGTATGGTGGTAGTAGTAGTAGTAGTAGTAGTAGTAGTAGTAATGGCACTAGTAGTAAACAATATATGCTTGCAATGCAGTACAGCTTAACCAGATAAAACAATCAGTGGCAGAAAATGGATGAACACCTAAACCATTGTCTAACACAACTTCACTCATTCCACAGTCCTGAAGGCTCTCCTCCACAATGGGATTTATGGAAAATGGTTTGTGTGTGTGTGTGTGTGTGTGTGTGTGTGTGTGTGTGTGTGTGTGTGTGTAAGACAACAGAATGTATTTGTCTACTTACAAGCACCTGGTGCTCCGTCTTTATGTCTTTTCCCTGCTGCTGTGCCAAATCCCACAGCGACATAGGCAACGAAGGAAGCTGCCCGGGAGGCACGGACGACGTCGACGAGACAGGTGGCGTGGGCGTCGTCACTGCTGCGTTCATCCAGGGTGCAGCAGTTCCCACTCCCAAGCTGTAGCCGGCAGGCACGCTGCCACCCCACACGGAGTCTACCTGCACAGGTGGAAGCCGCGGCTGAAGCCGGCGACAGGAAACTTTTGAAAGTTAAGCTCAGTATGACACCGTACCTGATGTTCAAATTCTATAATGCTATAATTTCTTAACTACTGCAGGTTATGTCAAATTCTACGTATTGTCCTTTGCCACAAAGATAATATATTAATTTTAAGTACACTGCCATTCCATGTAGCCTTATTTTGAATATTTCGAGTTACAAGCATACACTGTTGAGTGCTGCTAGGCACTGATGCCATATTTTTAGCTCTGTTGCCAATTATGCACCAGCAGTTTAGGACAGATTGAGTGTGTATATGCTGTGCATATGGAGAGTTGTAACACACAAGCATTACTATTAAGCACAAGGTATGATTTTAACACGTGTGTGTGTGTGTGCGTGTGTGTGTGTGTGTGTGTGTGTGTGTGAGTGTGTGTGTGTGTGTGTGTGTGTGTGTGTGGGTCAGAGGGTGGGGGTTGGGTGGAGGTGGTGTACGTTGTTGTAAAGTCTCCTCCGATTTCAGCTAATGGACACAAAGTGGGTAACTATGGAACTAATATACACGCGCTCAAGAGATACTGTTAGGCCAATAATAGCATTAATTTTATTTATTTATTTTCTTTAAATATGATGACAGACAAACAAACGTGTACCAATGGTACCTGACCCAATTTTAAGACAAAAAGATTTTTGTAACAAAAAATGCAATCTCATGTAACTACTGTACAATGAAATCCTTATCTCCTGCATCAGCAGTCAAAACCCTGATGATGACATCAAATAGATGACATATTTTATTGAGTTATATGAATGCATCATGTCTGTTCCTTTGGATATGTCAAAGAACAGACACCACGCAGACACCACAGCTGTGATATACGAGGGCCGTTCAGAAAGTAACCTCCGGTTGATTTAAAAAAATACACCAAGCTAAATAAAAATATTTTAATATATACATCTTTGCACTATTTTTCTACATAGTCTCCATAGCGATTGAGGCACTTATCGTATCTCTTCACAAGCTTTGAAATTCCTTCTGCATAAAAATCACCCGCTTGTGCCTGGAGCCAGCCTGTGACCGCATCTTTGAGCTCTTCGTCGTCATCAAACCGCTGTGATCCGAGCCATTTCTTCAAATGCATGAAGAGGTGATAATCACTTGGTGCCAGGTCTGGGCTGTAAGGTGGATGGTTGATAACGTCCCACTTGAAGGACTCAAGAAGGGCCGTTGTTCTGCGAGCAGAGTGAGGACGGGCGTTATCGTGCAAAAAAACGATACCGGAAGTCAGCATACCACGGCGTTTGTTCTGTATAGCCCGTTGTAACTTTTTTATTGTTTCACAGTACATGTCTTGATTAATGGTCGTACCACGTTCCATGAATTCAACCAACAACACCCCTTTGGCATCCCAAAACACCGTTGCCATCAGTTTCCTGGCAGAAAAATCTTGCGAGGCTTTTCTTGGTTTGGTAGGCGAATTTGAATGTGCCCACATCTTTGATTGTTCTTTTGTCTCAGGGTTCACGTACTTAATCCAGGTTTCGTCACCGGTCACGATTCTGTTTAACAATGGTTCTCCTTCGTCCTCGTAACGTGACAGAAAGTCTAATGCAGAGACCATTCTTTGAGTTTTGTGGTGGTCGGTAAGAATTTTGGGCACCCATCGTGCACAGAACTTACGGTAACCCAATCTTGCTGTCACTATCTCGTACAAGAGAGTCTTAGAAATCTGTGGAAAACCAGTAGACAACTCCGACATTGAGAAACGTCGATTTTCACGAACTTTTGCATCAACTGTCTGAACGAGTTCGTCAGTCACCAATGATGGTCTACCACTCCTCTCTTCATCATCATGAACGTTTTCTCGTCCACTTTTAAATAAACGTACCCATTCACGGACAACTCCTTCACTCATAACTCTTGGTCCGTACACGGCACAAAGCTCACGATGAATAGCTGCTGCAGAATATCCTTTGGCTGTAAAAAACCTTATGACAGCACGCACTTCACATTTGGCGGGGTTTTCTATTGCAGCACACATTTCAAACTGCCACAAAAACTAAACTAGCGCAGGTACGACGTTCACTCGACCACGGCTTGATGCCGACTGACCTGTTGAGTGCGTGAACGCACAGATGGCGTCGCTACTCCCCCCACAACCCGCACTGTGACCAATCGGAGGTTACTTTCTGAACCGCCCTCGTATCTTATGTAAAGTAAAGGTGGAGGAAGAGAGAGAGGAAAAGAAAGGTAAGAAAGGAACTTCAGATATCAGCTGTATCGGAACATTATGGGGAGTCAGCAAAAATTTGTGCCGGACTGGGACTCGAAGCTGGGATCTCCAGCTTACTATGCAGCTGTGTTAACCACTGCACCACCTGGGCATAACATTTATCGCATTATGCAGACTATCACTGTACACCACCTGGCCGACACACATTCCCACCTAGTGTCACCTATCCACAGTCCTATCTATGTCCTCCGATCTAGCTACATCTACATACAAACTCCGCAATCCACCATACGGTGCGTGGCGGAGAGTACCTCGTACCACAGCTAGCATCTTCTCTCCCTGTTCCACTCTCAAACAGAACGAGGGAAAAATGACTGCCTATATGCCTTGTACAAGCCCTAATCTCTCTCATCTTATCTTTGTGGTCTTTCCGTGAAATATAAATTGGCGGTAGTAAAATTGTACTGCAGTCAGCCTCATATGATGGTTCTCTAAATTTCCTCAGTAGCGATTCACGAAAAGAACGCCTCCTTTCCTCTAGGGACTTCCACCCGAGTTCCTGAAACATTTCCGTAACACTCGCGTGATGATCAAACCTACCAGTAACAAATCTAGCAGCCCGCCTCTGAATTGCTTCTATGTCCTCCCTCAATCTGACCTGATAGGGATCCCAAACGCTCGAGCAGTACTCAAGAATAGGTCGTATTAGTGTTTTATAAGTGGTCTCCTTTACAGATGAACCACATCTTCGCAAAATTCTACCAATGAACCGAAGACGACTATCTGCCTTCCCCACAACTACCATTACATGCTTATCCCACTTCATATCACTCTGTAATGTTATGCCCCAATATTTAATCGACGTGACTGTGTCAAGCGCTACACTACTAATGGAGTATTCAAACATTACGGGATTCTTTTTCCTATTCATCTGCATTGATTTACATTTGCCTATATTTAGAGTTAGCTGCCATTCTTTACACCAATCACAAATCCTGTCCACGTCATCTTGTATCCTCCTACAGTCACTCAACGATGACACCTTCCCGTACACCACAGCATTATCAGCAAACAGCCGCACATTGCTATTCACCCTATTCAAAAGATCATTTATGTAGATACAAAACAACTTCCCTGGGGCACTCCAGATGATACCCTCACCTCTGATGAACGCTCACCATCGAGGACAACGTAGTGGGTTCTATTACTTAAGAAGTCTTCGAGCCACTCTCATAGTTGGGAACCAATACCATCTGCTTGTACCTTAGTTAGGAGTCTGCAGTGGGAAACCGAGCCAACCGCTTTCCGGAAGTCAAGGTATATGGCATCCGTCTGATACCCTTCATCCATGGTTCGCAAGATATCATGTGAAAAAAGGGCGAGTTGCGATTCGCAGGAGTGATGCTTTCTAAAGCTGTGCTGATGCATGGACAGCAACTTCTCTGTCTCAAGGAAATTCATAATACTCAAAGTGAGAATATGTTCGAGAAACCTGCAACAAACCGATGTTAAGGATATTGGTCTGTAATATTGAGGATCCGTCCCTCTGCCCTTCTTATGTACAGGTGTCACCTGTGCTTTTTTCCAGTCGCTCGGGACTTTACGTTGGGCAAGACTACTTTGAGATGCCTGCAGGTGGCGGAAAGTTATTGTGCGTCTGTACTAAAGGTGGTGGTGTAACTGTCCATGTAGGCAAATCAATTACATGAATGTGTGGGAATGTGGGTCGGCTGGTAGTCGTGCCAAGACAGTCCGCACAATTGCAATGAACACTGTGTCCGGATGGCACAGCAGTTAATGCAACTGCCTAATAAGCAGGAATTGTTGGGTTCGAATCCCGATCTGGTACACACTTTCACTTATCACCACTGATTCTACGTGACGTTCCTATACAGCTAATGTCAATAGTTCTTTCCCTTTCCTTCCCCCTCCTCCAATTTACATAATATGTATCGCAGCTGTGGAGTCTGTGTGGTCTGTTCTTTCAGACACGTCCAAAAGAACGGACACCGCGCATTCATACAATTGATTTGTCAAGAAGGACAATGAATCCACCACCTTCAGTGCAGGTGCTCAGTAACGCTGGATCTCCTGTGGATATCCCACAGAAGTGAGCACGGAGGACAGGGACAGAGACTGCAAACAGGTGGCACTTGGTGGGAATGTGTGTAGGCCGAGAGGCACGCAGAGGTAGTACGTCCGATTGTGATAAACAGAATCGGAATAGTGCAGTGGTTAACACAACTGCCTAGTAAGCAGTGGTTCCAGTCCGAACACGTTTTCACTCTTTCGCTGCATGGAGTTCCAATGCAGTTGACATCAATAGTTCCTTCCCTTCCCTTTCTCCCACCTCCACCTTCACCTTCAATTTACATAATATTTTTATGACAATGGAATAAAGAACTAGACTGTTTGATACAATACGTACCTTAATATTTGTGGAAACTAGGTCAGAAAACTGATTGCAGTAAAGGCTTTCGTGTAACAATACAACTGTTTAAAAATATGCACTTATATTTGTCTAATATAAAAATTGTACTTGTTTAACAAACACGCCTCTTACAAGGGAACATCCCCATCGCAGCCCCCTCAGATTTAGTTATAAGTTGGCACAGTGGATAGGCCTTGAAAAACTGAACACAGAGCAATCGAGACAACAGGAAGAAGTTGTGTGGAACTATGAAAAAAATAAGCAAAAAATACAAACTGAGTAGTCCATGCACAACACAGGCAGCATCAAAGATAGTGTAAGCTCAGCAGCGCCGTGGTCCCGTAGTTAGTGTGAGCAGCTACGGAACTTGGTTCAAGTCTTCCCTCGAGTTAAAAGTCTGACTTTTTATTTTCAGACAATTATTATCTGACAAACTCTTATGTTTTCATCACTTTTTAGGGAGTATTTATCACATCCACAAGAAAACCTAAATAGGGCAAGGTAGAAGAATCTTTTTACCCATTCGCCAAGTGTACAAGTTAGGTGGGTCGACAACATATTCCTGTCATGTGACGCACATGCCGTCACCTGTGTCGTATAGAATATATCAGACGTGTTTTTCTGTGGAGGAATCGGTTGACCTATGACCCTGCGATCAAATGTTTTGGTTCCCAATGGAGGGGCACGTCTTTTCGTCTACTAATCGTACGGTTTTGCAGTGCGGTCGAAAAACACAGACACTAAACTTATTACAGTGAACAGAGACGTCAATGAACGAACGGACAGATCATAACTTTGCGAAAGTAAAAAAAGTAAACTTTTCACTCGAGGGAAGACCTGAACCAAGGACCTTTCGTTCCGCAGCTGCTCATGCTAACCACGGGACCAGGCACTCCTGAGCATACACTCTTCTTGCTGTTGCCTATCTTGCGCATAGACTACTCAGTTTGTATATTTTGCTTATTTTTTTATTAGTTCCACACAACTTCTTCCTGTTTTCTCGACTGATCTGTGTTCAGTTTTTCAAGGCCTATCCACTGTGCCAACTTATAACTAAATCTGAGGGGTGCGATGGGGAGGTTCCCTTGTTAGAATGTGTTCATCCCCTACAGGCAAAATTAAACTTTGAGCAGACATATACACAACGCAACTGAAGAATAATTGATATTAATTAACACCCCAAACAAGGTTCTGGAAATAACATTACCTACCGGAGGCATAGCGGGAGGCTTCCCCGCATTCAATGTCTGCAGCAAAGTCCTGCCGGGGCCGTCCGAATCGAGTCCTATGCCACCTCCGAGCGGTTGGCCGCCGGGAGGTGGGACACTGGGGGCCGACGACACTGACGGCAGGCCGCCGCTCATCTGCTGGATCAGCTGCTGCAGCGGATCCACCAGGGCGTGCGGTGGCGGCGGTTGGTGTTCTTTCGGGGCAACGGCGGCAGCTACTGCTCCCTGCACACGGCACCGGCATCTCACTTCACACTGACAAGCCCTCTGACAAGTTTTACATAAACAGGCCACTGCTGTGTCATTTATATAAGAATTGGGAAGTATGGTCACCAATTCTATTCTGACACTTATCGGTTGAAGCATCCGGGATAGCTGGTGGACGTTCTCAGTTTCTCGAGTCAGGACATACCGACTCAAACCTCTGTTTGTGTGATCCAGCTCCAGCCACTCTGCAGAATACACTTCGACAACAGTACACAATCAAATTCTGCATGAAACTTGAGAAGTCTGCTGCCAAAATGTTTCCAGTGATTGAATAGAAACTTGGGAATCAACGTCTGTAAAAATGCAACGTGTTTTCTATATATGACGGTAGTATCTGTTCCCGAAAGAACAGTTACTGTTGATGACCACGCAGCTTTGCTAGAAACGAAATGATAATTAAATGGACACCCTAGCTGGAAACAGGTGTTGATATCCTTCATTGGGGACATGTTGATAATGTGTGCCCCGACCGGGTCTCGAACCCAGGATCCCCTGCTTACATGGCAGATCCTCTATCCATCTGAGCCACCGAGGGCACAGAGGATAGTGAGCCTGCAGGGACTTATCCCTTGCACACTCCCCGTGAGACCCACATTCCTAACATGTCCACACCATTCGCAGTATGCCTAATAGATGTTTGCCCATCATACTTATTACTCGTGGCAGATTAATCTACCAAGTTTTGGTGAGACAGAGTGTTTTTGGAAGACCAAGATGTCTTCCAATGATGAAACATGCGCTGAATCTGAGAGTGAAGACAGTGTGATGAGTTTGAACATAGACCATAGAATGAATGTTCATCCGATGGCTCAAACCCTGAGCACAGCAAAAACCGTTGATCGTGACACTGTAACTGTGTAAAATTGGTTCCCACAATTTTGAAAGGAGGTCATAAGACCAACTGACTGCTTGTTTGTGAACTACAACTAGAACTGTTTAGGTTTGATGATACTATCTTCGGACAATGCTATAATGTAGGACATATGATTTTTTTAATAGAACTCCAAAAGAGGCAGACCTCCGACTAGCACACCTTGCAGTCAACATGCCCCGAGGAAACATTCGTAAGCAGTTAAGAAGTGTAAGCAACGCTTACTGCAATTTTCATTTCTAGTGATCTTGTTTGCCACGTGTTTTTCCTGACAGACTGCCAGTCAATGTTGCCTTTTATGTGGTACTCCTCAAAACACAGACAAAAAAGAATCACACATGTGAGACCCCACATTGCCGGTTGCGCCACCAAGACGGTTCGGTGAAGGTTTAGCTGCTCAAAAACACAAATGCTTCCCCAGCAACCTACAGTCTCAACTGCACTTCGGCACTTTTTTCCATCTGTACATTTCAGACACCCTCAAAAAGACAGTTTTGAGACCACTGACAATGTGAAAGCCCCTGTTACATTTGCCCTAAAGGACACTCAAATACAGACCTTTCAGGATGAATCCAGCAATCAGAAATCTTGCTGCCCAAACTGTATTGATTCAGGGTAGTCCTATTTTGAAGACTTTTAATGCATGGTACCACTCTCAACAACAAATAAGTTTTTATGGACCTGATTACACTGTATCCAGTGGTGAAGCAACAATATTTGCCTACTGACAAAGTTTCACGGTTTATTGCAATCATTTGTGCGTGTGAGAGAGCGACTATGTTCATTTTCTCGTCAGTCGGTGCTACAGTAGCTCTTTTGTAAACAACTAGTTGTCCATAATTTTGTTATTCTGTCATGGAATCAATACTAGAAATAAGAATAATCTTCACAAGGATTTAAAGTCACTTAGTCTTGTACAAAAAGGTGTGCATTATTCAGGAACACACATTTTCAATAACTTGCCAGCAGCCATAAAAAGCTTAACAACCAATGAAATTCATTTTAAGAGAAGCCTAAAGGATTTATTGGTGGCCAACTCCTTCTACTCCATTGATGAATTTCTCAGTAAAACCAACTGATTTGTGTGGTGTGTGTGTGTGTGTGTGTGTGTGTGTGTGTGTGTAACTTCTGCACAATTTCAGTGCAGTAATGTGTTCATTGTAAATGAGTATTATAGTAGTTGTATTACATGTTTATTACCTTATAAATAAATAAATAAAACTTTTTAATTTTAAATTCAGTGCATTAGTATTTGTAAAATGACTTTCATATAGTGTTCATTAAAAAATGATGATCATTCCACTTGGGACCTGTGGAATGGTGCATTAGCTTATTTGTTTTAGTTGTAAATATTTGTCATGTATTGTTGTTTTTCTGACATGTTCCACATCCTGGAGGACCTCCTCACTACAGATCAATTGGAATGAAAGTAAATCTAATCTAATCTAATCTGGGTATAGATCAATTAGTCCACGTCAGGATACTTGGCCAAGTTGAAGTAGCAGTACTGAAATTAACCATGTACGGAACATGTTGAGTCTACCCTTAATTATCTCTGCCAGGCCAGTGCAGTAATGATGCACCAATGCCCACATCAAGAGAGCGTTGTGGTTTTAGCACTTACAGATCTGGTGTGCACGAATGAGCCACTCTGGTATAAGAGGCCTACATGACAGGTTGTGGATGCACAGTCACCCAGCAGAGAGAAGAAGATTTTGAGAGAACACGAGTAATTGGGAATTAATGTCATTTCAACAGAAATCTGAACAGTAGAGAATATTACAGTAAGTCGAACCCAGCCCGTCAAATGTGAATTAAGTGTGGAATCGGGTCCGAAATAGTAGTCACTGTTATTAAGAATGATTTTGGATATGATGAAGGAATGATCAATATATAACGGCAATAATAGCAAGCACGCTATGAGCACTGGCTAGCTCAAAGAGAACTGTAAAACTTTGTGAGAGGAACTGTGGAATGAATGCCACTTAGGCAAGGCAACAGAGCCATTTTTCTCTACATTTAAACCACAATCATGTCAGTGTTCATTTAAACTCTGTATAGCTTCAAGAGACTTTTCCATGATTTTTTATATTTTTGTTAGGGAATGATATGCAGGAATAATAGTTTTTGATAAGGTAGGTTTCACTAGGTGCATGATTACAGACTAACAAGATGCATGTAACTCGGGCATAAATCTGTCCCATAGTGCTGTCATTAACTATACAGCCTGACGCCAAACAATTCTGACAGCATTCAATGTGGAACAACTTTAACAATATAAACATGAAGTATTGTGTAACTGGCTTTTCTACCCCTCTGCCTTTGCTGTCCACACCACCATCTGATCGTAACCAGCACTTTCACAGTACACTGAAATAGTGGCTTGTAACTAGCGATCCAAAAAATTCACATATTGCAATAAATGAATGTAGATGCCCATTCTGCCTCAAAATGCAAAACTACCTACCTATTTCATAGCGACTGTGTCCAACTGAGCTATTTTATGAGAGTGTTTGAAATGGCCTTTATTTTCTGCATATAAATACAGTATATCCCCAATTTTACATTCCCAGAATTAACATTTTCCGTTCGAATGAAGATATCATAACCAATCAATCATTTCCAAACTGTCTCTACTGAGCAAATACAGTTTTGTGATTGTTGTAATCATCGTGACACCTTTGTCGAATCATATTTAGCATGTTTCGCTGTATGGCCACGCGGAGCACTAGCTGACACCATCATTCACTTTGTGTTGCTCAAATGTTTTTAGTGTTATGCGCCAGTTATGTATTGATTCCATGCTGAGCAAAACGTTTTTCGTGAATTCATTCTCGTTGTCAAGTGCAGTATTTACGTACGTATTTTTTGTGATGTTGCACGAACAAACAATGTGAGTGGTAGTGTGTGTGTGTGTGTGTGTGTGTGTGTGTGTGTGTGTGTGTGTGTGTGTGTGGTTTTCTACATAACTGATGAGGCACAGTACCTGATTACCCCAAAAAGACGCAGAATAACACATACTCAAACACTATACAAAACACTTATTTACATATTTGCACTTGACTACGAGGGAAAAACTCTTGAAATGCGTCTTGCTAAGCATGAAAAATACGTAACTAGTGCAGTAGTTCATTATTTAAATAATGAATGACAGCTGCAGGCTTTCCAAAAACATTGAATAAGATGTTTGAAATTAAGTCAATCATTTCCACTTCCCAGACAGTTATCAATTCCAGTTATATCAGCAGTTTTTACTAGCTAATAGGCCTTTATTAGATAATAAAAAAAGTCACTGACAAGACTTTTGATGCCTGTTATGTACATACATCATACATAAAGTGCAAGGGGGTATCCTAAACGTAACTTTTACAGCTTAAAACAATATTTCCAACATTTTACATTTTCATGCATTTTACACTATTTTTTTTTAAGTCTCTTGAAAAGTGTAAAAGCGAGGTTTCACTGTATTGAAAATGTAGCCAATTTTTAGTTACTTATATTGCACATCATTTGGTGAAGCACAATGTGGAAAGCTAACGTGCATACAAATGTGTTTGGAAAATAAAAAGTGCTTGAACACAACAAAGTGTCAGTGTGTTCAATGTTCTGGTGGCACATCAATTGTGGGCAGTAGAATGGCCTACATATGACACATGCTGTGTAATGCAACATGGGGTTCTGCCATGTGACCTAGCATCTTAGAACAAAGAAACACATACATTTGTCTTCCAGCTGAAGTTACAAAGTTGGTACAGTGCAGACACATTTAATGTGGCAGTTTCGGGTGCTGGACATTTTGAACTGTGGTTGTGTCAAATACTGGGAGAGGCTGGGATTGAACTACCTTATTTACGAAACTGCCAACCGCAGCAATCAATTGCAGGGTAGCTGTTACTGAATGCTTTGTGTTGCACATTGCTTCTTGTTTTCTTTTCTTATTTTTAATGAGTGCAGAGACTAATCAAGGGATGTCACCAAGTTCAGGTATGATCCTCACAACACCCGAAGGGATCAGCAATCGGGAATCGTAGGCCAGTTCTGCTTTCCTTCCCACTGCTCGTATCCCCTCTGGTGGTCAACAGTCTAGTTTGTTTACATTCATGGCAACTGACAATTTATTGTGTCCACACTCCGCAACCAGAAAACAACAACTGTCAACATATTTTGACTACGCCAAAACCCTTCCTGTAACTTGGGACTAGAATCATTTTCGTTTCTACTTCACGACAAGTGCCTTGTCAGTTCAGTAAGTAGGATTTTCAACTACGGATTGTTTGGCTACGAATATTCATGAAAGGTCAAATTTTATATTCTACAGATTTTGTGATTATCAAACTGGCCGGGAAGAGATAAATAATGACAAAAACACATATGAGAGAAACACTCAGTTCACCTCAGTGAAAATGCTGCCACTTCACAACAGGAAGTCATTTGCTGAAAGCTTAAGTAGATCCAAAAGAAGAAAACAAAGACCATTTCAGCAAAAATAAGTCTTGAAGTTTTTACAAAAGCAGACACTCCAGTCCAAAAGCTTCTATTCATCACTAAGGCTTTCTCTTCAGGCACACAGCGTGGCAGCCTTTTGAATTTATACCTCTACTCATTTCACCAATTCGACTCCCTCACACAAATGAACTGCCTAGAGTCGACGCACGGAAGTGGACTAGGATCCCAGTCTAGTGAGAAAACCACATAACATCCAACAGTCCGCTTACCATCTGCATCTGGGAGATGAGCTGGGCAACGGGGTTGGTCGCGGACACGGGCTGGGGTTGCGCGGACGGGGGTGGGGGCGGCGGCTGCTGCGCGGGCTGCGGTCCCGGCTGCTGTTGCGCCGCGGCCACCGAGAAGAGGTCCACAATGGACGGCGGAGGCACCGACACGGGGGGCACCAACGGCGGCACACCCAGCATCTGCTGCAGTGCCAGCCGCTCTGTCACCAGCTGCCGGCAGCACCACACTTTCGTACGCACACTAATCGTACTGCCTTATGCAAACACGGTGACTGACTTGTAAAATATTATTATATAGAATAGCCAGAAACAGTACGAAAATCTTGTAAGGGTGTTGCGGAGTAGGTTGTGCTGAGAATCTGTAAGAAAAACTTTTGATATGCTGCACTGTTTCAGAGTTAAAGAGCACGGAAGATAGGCAATCGGACCAGATACAATTAGTTTCAGTTGCTCTCACAGCATAGAGGACAGAGTACGAGGTGGCCCAGCCACTGGCTTGGGATAAATTCTTACTACCGTCCGATGTACAATTTCTGTATCGCTTTCCCATTCAGTTTTAGGAAACCAAACGAAGAATACAATTGGAGACACCATCTCTTGCAGGCCGCACAAATCTGTGCACGCAATGGCCCGATTGTCTAACTTCAATGTTAATTAACTCTGAAATGGTGCAATGTATTGAATTTTTTTTCTTAACAACTCTTTCCCAGACAACCTACCATTTGTTAAAAACAAAGAAAATGGTGGATACTAAATACTAGGAAACTAAATTATAAATAAAATAAATTTCTAAGACATAAGAGAGACTGTGTTGACTTACAGGTGGGAACAACGAAAAACAGGAGTGCTATAAATACTTCAGCTTTGAGATGAAGTCCTCCTTCACACGTAGAAAACACACACATTCACGCAAGAACAACTCGGACACAGACAGCTACTTTCTCCGGGCACTGGGACCTGATTCTTGTGGTGCCTGACGTGAGCAGCAATCTAGTTGGTGTGGGCAGCGAAGTTAAGGAAGAGTTATTGAAAGGGGAGGTAGGAGTGCGGGAAAAGTGCTGCCTGTGTGTGTGTGTGTGTGTGTGTGTGGGGGGGGGGGGGGGGGGGGCAGGGTAGGAGTGCGGGAAGAGTGCTGCGTGTGTGTGTGTGTGTGTGTGTGTGTGTGTGTGTGTGTGTGTGTGTGTGTACGCGCGTGCAGGGATGTGATGGGAACAGGGTATAGCTGCTAGTAGGACATTGGGAGGCTACACAGGGTGGGGGTGAGATGTGAGAAGTAGAGGAGAGGGAAGGGAAGGACTATGTATGTGCATCAGCAGGACAGAAGGAGAGTGGGACCAGGAGGAGAGAGAGAGAGAGAGGGAGGGAGGGGGAGAGAGAGGGAGAGAGAGAGAGAGAGAGAGAGAGAGAGAGAGAGAGAGAGAGAGAGAGGGACTATGGACTATGAAGGTTGAGGCCACAGGGTTACAGGAACAAAGGATACATTATAAAGCGATAACCCAACAGCATCATACATAAAAGCTGGTGCTGTTGGGAAGAATCCAGATGTCACAGGCTGTGAAGTAGTCAAAGTGAAGCACACAGTACTGTGCAGTATATCCAGTAAATAGGTGGTCCAGCTGTGTCTCAGCCACAGTTTGGCGGTGGCCATTTGTGCAGATAAACAGCCTGTTAATTTTTGTGCCTACGTAGAATTACTGCAGCTAAGTATATGGCTGCTTTCACAGGTGGCCCTGCCTTTGGTGAAGGAGATACCAGTGACATGACTGGGGTAGGTGTTAGTGAGAAGAATATTGTATGGGACATATCTCTCATCTAGGTCTATTGCAGGGATATGTGCCACGAGGCAATGGTTTGGGAGCAGAGGTGGAGTAGGGACAGATGGAATACTGGGTAGTACATGAATACCACTGTGGGAGGGTGGGGAGGATAGTGGAGAGGGTCTCTCTCTTTTCAGAGTATGATGAGAGATACTCAAACCCTTTCCGTCCTGGACTTTCCATTGTTTGAGAGAACTACTACACACAACAATATAAACTTGAATATGTTACACAGAAGCTCATGCCAAATTAACAGGTCCTGAGTACCTCCCCGAACATCTTCACTTGTACATTTATCAGTAACTGTTTAACATGTTCAAGTATATGTAGTTGTAGATAAAAGTTCAATTTTTAATGGAATGTAAGATGCTTTGTACAGCGAAAGCAGCGACGAAATGGAAGTCCACAATACCACACATCTCCGACTGATGTACTGCTGGAGGGGATACCCTAGCACGCAAGCTGTCAGATGGCAATTAATTTAAGTATGACTACAGATTAATATGGATAAAATTTAAGCACACAGAGAAGCATAAAGAGAATGGAATGCATGACACTTTCACCAGTACCCTCAACCACAAACTACTGAAAATACACACTACGCAAAACAAATGTAAATACAGTTGTATTTGCAAAGTTCTACATATTTACAATTTAAAAAAAAAATAATACTATACAATATAGAACTGTGTGAAAGGTGAATGAGAATTTAACTTGAGAAGCTTATCAAATTTTTCACTTTAATGATCTCTTGTTGCTATTTTAGATGTCAGTCTCACAGCTGGGTGATACATCGGGAGAGAGGACTCATATGTGCCATTATCAATAAAACTTTGCCACACATCTCTGTGTATGCAAAGTTTTCCAGAAGGTTTACCTGATTTTAAACAGTTATTACTATTCACACTTGGCATATGTCCTCGGTACTCTGTTTTTAGTGTGTTGACAAACTAATTAAGTTTGCATGGCAGTACGTTTCAGTTCCTGGGAGTGCCACTGTCAAGTAAAGCATAAAATTGTGGCAGCTGCGCACAAAAAAGCACAATGTGTTGTCTGGTTGGCTGAGACAAACTGTCTAATTTCAGTGCAGTAAATGCTCAGAGCAACTTATGGGAAACCAACCACTATCAGATGTCATGTAAATTAAGGCAGACACGCAAAATTGTTTAGATGTGGGTGCAGGTGAAAAGAAAAGCAGTGTCTGACCTTCAATGTCTGCAGACATTGGTGAGGACATTCGGACAGTGTTTACACAATCACCATCAAAATTAGTGAGACAAGCATCATGTCAGCTCAGATACAGAAGTCCACCATAGTGCACATAGTACTATGCAAACAGCTGCAACTGTACACTTAAAAAACTCAGATTTTTGAAAAACAGAAACCGACCAAACTGAACAAAGAGAAAACTTGGTCAATAGTGTCTAATTCCATACTGATAAGGTATTTTCTAATAAGAACAGTTTCATTTATGTGGCCCTGTAATTACACATAATGTGCGTATTTGTGGAAATGGAAAGCCAAGATGTGTGTGGGATTGTATAACGCAGGGATGGGCAATAATATTGGCCCGGGGCACACTTTGTGGAAGCAGGGTTAGGAATGGGCCGCACCCTTGAAATGATTGCATGCATTAGCAAACTTTGAATTTCAGAAATGGTATGAACTGTGACACTTAAATTTCCGACTCTTGGCAGGCCGCACAACAAGCATTAGCAGGTGCTTGTGGCCCGCTATTTGGCCACATCTGATGTTAGGGATAAACTGAGAATCAAAGCTGATGTAAGGGGGGTAGCCTGACAATCAATGTATGCAGCACACCAATGCACAACAGAGTCATAAGCCCATTTCTTTCTACGAATCCAGTACATGGAAATGCTTCAGAACATGCTCTATGCCAGTGTAACGCAATACCATGTAACGTTTCAACTAGGTGGAGTACAATCTGGGCAATATGTCCCCAGGAGCCTTAGGATGAAGAATCTCCATATCACAGTATTGTAAGAATGGTTGGATCCGATAAACACCAAGATCACCAGACACTACTCTAAGACTAATGTAAATGTCACACCTGTACCGTAAGCATACCTTGCACAAACAAATCATTCAGACAGTTTGAAGTGTGATACTCAAGAGTAATATGGAGTATTGTTTGGATATTTTATGTACCACCAGCAGTGCTCACACTGAGCGCATTAAATGAAATTACATCTGACTGAACACTTTATGATTGTATGCACATTTCAAATATCATATCTGCATCAATGTTATTTGTAGGGCTGTGACCACCACAAATCAAGGTTAATTTTATGAGACACCATGTATTATTGGTTGTAATGAAGCAGCACAGGCAGACATAAAACAAGAACATAAGCATTAGCTTTTGGAAATACAGATTTCACTTGGAAAAATAAATCAATAAATTAAAGACTGGCAGATGAATCAGTAATTAAGTGCCATCATTGTTTCTTTAATTAGGCTGCAATTATCAGAAAACAGCATATAAGTCTAATATGATGGATGAGAAATCCATATTATGTCAGCACTTTACAGAAAGATATCAGATCATGATGTGATGTGAATGCTGCACGGGAAACATCGGAACGTTTTGGTCAATGAAAATGGAAATGCAACATTTACTGTGTGGGAAGCTGATAACTTTCTGTACAGAAGCTAATGTAATTTGGGTTCTTCACATAATTTTATAAGTCCCCTTTACATATTGACAACTCAATTGAGGGAACAGGGACTGGTCTTTTTAGATGTATAAATTTTTGTCTAAAAATTACAGCCTAATTAAAGGAAAAATGGTGCCATTTACTTACTTCCTAGACCTAGTGTCTACAGTCCTTACAAAATCAATATGAACAGAGTCTGCCAAAGATCTCACATCAAAGGAGACAGCACAAGATTTTCTCCTCTTTTTCAATTTCACTGTCTTTTCCTCGACTCTAGGCCGCACAACAAGCATTAGCAGGCGCTTGTGGCCCACTACTTGGCCACATCTGATGTAAGGGATAAACTGAAAATCAAACCTGATGTAAGGGGTAGCCTGACAATCAATGTATGCAGCACACCAATGCACAACAGAGACATAAGCCCATTTCATTCTATGAATAGGCTACTCGAATCGCCGAGACTTTCATGGTCACTATTCGGCAAATTCCATGCCCCAGTTCTTCAGCTGATGGCTGCAAGTGAAATCTGACATTTCCAGCAAAAATTGTCAGTATTCTCAAAGAACTCGTGCTGGTGAGGCTTCAGACCATCAATCAAACTATTGTCACACAAATAACTTGAAACAGACACTTTCAGGCCATATGAGAACATTGTAAGTGAAAAGATGCTTCCACAACTGACTGAATTTCTAGCCCTTATTTCTATTACTGTAGTTTTGGATGTTAGACAATTTTCAAATGCTTAAAATGAAGCAAATTGTGTCTATTCATAGGTTTGTGCATATTACAAAGTGTATCATAATTTTGAAAACACACGACTAGTCAAAGAAACAATCAAATAACCAAAAAGGTCCTCCCTCTCCTCAAAACAGTTGAGGCAGCAACACAACAAAATTTTAATGCAAAATAAATTTTCACTTTGCAGGGAACTGTGTCCCAATTTTAAATGTCCCAGCCGATTAAAGTAGTGTGTGCCAGACTGGGACTCTATAAACTGTGACCTTTGCAGCTCATGGGCAAAGGCTCTACTGACAGCTATCCGGGCACGACTCACAACCCACCCTCACAGCTTTACTTCCGCAAGTACCTTATCTCGTACCTTCTGTGAAGTTTGGTATGTAGGAGATGAGGTGCTGGCAGAACTAAAACTGCGAGGGCAGGTTGGATAGTTCAGTCGGTAAAGCACTTGCCCAATGAAGTTACAGCTCCCTTGTTTTGAGTTGCGGCCCATCTCTCAGTTCTAATCTGTCACGAAGCTCATGTCAACGCCTGTAAGCAGCTAAGGGTGTTCATTTCGTTGTAATTTCACTCTAACGAGCTGCATAGTCACCGATGGTATCTGTTCTTTCGGACATGCCATCTTTATATATATATAGAGGGAAACATTCCACGTAGGAAAAATATATCTAAAAACAAAGATGATGTGACTTACCAAATGAAAGTGCTGGCAGGTCTTAAGATAGGTCTTTCTGCTCCCGGGATTGGAATGACTCCTTACCCTCTCCCTTAAAACCCACATCCTTTCGTCTTTCCCTCTCCTTCCCTCTTTCCTGATGAGGCAACAGTTTGTTGCGAAAGCTTGAATTTTGTGTGTGTGTTTGTGTTTCTGTCGACCTGCCAGCACTTTCATTTGGTAAGTCACATCATCTTTGTTTTTATATATATATATATATATATATATATATATATATATATATATATATATATAAAAATAATGGAAGGAAACATTCCACGTGGGAAAAATTATATATAAAAACAAAGATGAGGTGACTTACCGAACAAAAGCGCTGCCAGCGCTTTTGTTCGGTAAGTCACCTCATCTTTGTTTTTATATATATACATATATATATATATATAACTCGTAATCACTTTCACTCCTATGGAAGTGATATTCTGCTGCCACTAATCTAACAATATCCTGGTCCATACATATGCCGCACCCATTTCAAACCACTTGCCACATGAGTCTTTTCTCTTTGGAAGACCCAGGTACCATAAACACACCCAGCACTTCCTAGCCCACTCCCATCCCAAGTTCACCTTACCTTCTCCTATAAGATTCACCACCATCTGCAGAAGGAGCCATGTTATATACCAGCTCTACTGTAATTTATGCACAGCATTCTATCTGAGTAAGATGAATTAGCTGCCCACCTGAGTGAACTGTGCCCTAGAACAGAGCAGACTATTTAGCGGAAGACTATCAGCACAACTCAATTTCAATTATTTCTTCACAACCTGTACCGACTGGGCACCCTCCCTTCTCAGATTCTCTCAACTACGTAGATGGGAGTTATCTGCAACAATCCTCCATTGCCATAATACTTCTGGCACAAATCTTTGATAACACACTCATCCCGCACACACATCCTTTTCTCTGCAGTCCCCCCTGTCGCTGTTCCATAACCCCTGCCAATTCACTACCACAAATTATGATCACACCCCGTCAGCGTGCACTGCAAAAGATCACCAGCGCCGTGGTGCATTCGTATTCTATGCACCTGCTGTCTCTTTCTTTGTAGTCCTGAAACAGTGTAGTGTGTGTGTGTGTGTGTGTGTGTGTGTGTGTGTGTGTGTGTGTCACATGCACCCTCTCCAGATTTTTTTAAATTTATATATATCAAAGATGATGTAACTTACCAAACGAAAGCGTTGGTATGTTTAGAGACACACAAACAAATACAAACACACACACAAAATTCAAGGTTTTGCAACCCACGGTTGCTTCATCAGGAAAGAGGGAAAGACGAATCATCTTTGTTTTTAGATATATCTCTTATGTGCGGATGGATATATGTGTGTGTGTGTGTGTGTGTGTGTGTGTGTGTGTGTGTGTGTGCACGAGAGAGTGTATACCAGCCCCCCCCCCCCCCCCCCCCAAGGTAAGTCTTTCCACTCCCGGGATTGGAATGACTCCTTACCCTCTCCCTTAAAACCCACATCCTTTCGTCTTTCCCTCTCCTTCCCTCTTTCCTGATGAAGCAACTGTGGGTTGCAAAAGCTAGAAATTTGTGTGTGTGTGTTATTGTTTCTATCAACGTACCGATGCTTTTGTTTGGTAAGTTACAGAATCTTTGTTTTTAAGGTAACAAAGTTGTAAGTAATGATTCAAAGCTGCTATCTGATGAGTTGTCACCTTCAGTCCTAAATTGTTTACCTCAGATATCTGTGTAGTAGTACAGGTCAATACATAAACATTTCATTACCTCACTAACATGACTGTCTACTGAAAAAATCTTTGTGGTTATTTGATTAATCCTATGAGTAAGCATGGTTTCTCAAAATTACTATACAAGTCCCCCCCCCCCCCCCCCCCCTGCACTTTGTAATTTGCACAAACCTGTGTGTTGACTCAACTTCCCAGTTCAAGAGTTGGTAAATAACCAAACATCTGTGGCTGCAGTAATACGAATAAAGGTTACAACTTCAGTCAGTTGTGAAACCAAATTGTCATATGTAAGGTTCATAGTAGGTGAGTACCTATAAGCAACAAAATTTGTATGTTAATAGCCTTTCTTCAAATTCTTTCCTCCAATTTGCTCATAGTGGAATCTGTAACTACTGTGAAATTTTGCCAGTACCCGTACGTGCTGCTGCCGCCCGGAACCAGTATACAACTGTAATGAGAGGACTAGGAATAGCTACCCCAGGCACCACTGCGTGTTAGCTGCTGGTGGGTAGTGGAAGCACAGCCGACTCACCCGCCTCTGCTCGATGGGGGAGAGTGTGGCCCAGCGGTCCGACTGGGACAGCTCGCCGATAGCCGCCTGGGCTGCCGCGTGCACCGCCGCCTGCTGCCTGCAACACGCCAACCAGTGCCCGTCACCCTCACGGCCGCCCGCCTCCACCTACTGCCACCTTCCACACGACTCGAGAGAGACGTAAAGGCTTACACGCGTGTGGACATGAGACACACTCCGGCAACTGTCACCGACGGCTCGTGTCGTCGACAGTTCATGGAGTGTCGACTGCACGGACTTTGCTACCGATCGCGGGCACGGGAAGGACAGCTGTGTCAAACCCACCATAAATTATCCGAAATCCTCGCCGAAAATGGCGAAGGACACTGGAGTTCTCAATGGATTTTAAGGGGCTTAAAATGACAACCACTCATGTTTAAAATATTCCATCATCCTATGTAGACCACCCTGATAAGCCACAAGGTCATTAAAAACGATGGACCCGAATCATTTAATTTTTGAATCACAAAATGTTAAGCAGATATGAATAATCTATATTCTAATAGAACCTGCAATTTTTAAAGTTTACAGACATGTTTAAAAAACTTTCCTCAATTCGTTTCACACATTCATCTGATGGCCAGTCAGTCGTCTCCTTATCAGAGATACCAAGTTTGTTGAAATTGCCTTTTAAGTGGAATGAATGGATGCACAACCTTCACACAGATATTAAACAACAAATTTTGCCAACAGCTGCCAATTTTTTTAAATTTATTGTGATTGCTATTTGCAGTATTCCTCATTTTCAAGTAAAAATCATTATTGGAAATATGTGCAGAGGTATAAATACTAACTGCTATTCCAAACTTCGAGCAAGTTTCAGTGGTGTCCAGATCACAAACTGGAATACAAAAAACTGTGTCAAAACAATCATCATAACAAGTTAGTAGCTCTGTGTTGTACTGCTCGCTAGCTGGATTAAACATTATATTTATGCCTGTGAGCGTACCTACATTTTTATTATTTCTGCTTGAAAATCGAACTATACAAAATTAACAGCCTTAAGCAAAATTTACATATTTAATAACTGATAATATATTTTAATGAGGCAAACCAGCTACTGTACCAGCATCTAACACCAACTCTGATTTGAGAAAGATTTATCACACTCAATTTTTGTGTGCACACATAACACAAATATCTAATTTTCATTTCTAAGTGCTTGTGTAACCTGGCACTTAATGCTGTGGTTGCTGGGAGTGCAAACACTGTTCTCTAATGGCTGGTCACATATAAAACAGACAAATTTTTACAAAATCACTTAAATGATTTGACCCACTCAAAATCAAACCGCGCTGTTACAAATAAAAGCGACTATACTCATCCACATTATGCGTGTCCCCCATTCATCTAAGGGCCAACCTTCTCGAAAATATCAATTTCTCTTTCCTGAGCAAGCAACTAGTAGTTCCACAAACTAGGATAATGTAGAGCATCTTTACTTCTTCAAGGAGGTATCAAAACCTGTTGAGACTAGCTATGTAACACACTAACAGATGACAAGTGTTAAAGACTGCACACATAAGCATAGGGAGCACCAACGTTCGTAAGCCAAGTGTGCCAAGAGACAGCTGGTGTTATTCTGACCACATTTGTGACATCTGCGATTTCAGTGTGAAACTGGGGAAATTCGGCAAGTGTATGCAGATGCTGCAGTCGGTCGTGCCTGGTGTTCGGAGCAGCAAGCATGCTTTGAGAGCTGAAGACATCACGAGAATACCATGAGATATCAGGATGACAGTCAACAGGAAAAACACCCAAAAATGACGAAACCGTTCAGCAATCTGTGCACGAGGATCGCCTGAGAAGAATCCACAACATTATTGCCACGGTCAGTATGCCGTACTAAAAGTGAAGGCAACTTCAGGTGTAATTTTGACAATCATTGTGTTGCTGCCAAGTTCATCTCCAGGCTGGTGACACAGCAGCAGAAGAAACGCAGTGTCAAAATCTGCCGAGAATTCCATTAGCGTGCAGTGAATGACCCCTGTCTTTCAGGTCGAGGACCATTCACAGTGACAAAACAGGAGTGAACGGATACGACCCTGACACAAAGTAACTATCGGAGGGAGGACATATGGTGAAAATGACAGGAAGTATGGTGTACAAGAAACTGACTGCTCCACGATGACAACACACCCTGCCCTCGTATTCTCTTCTCACCAGAAACTGTATTATCGCTCTTCTACACCCATTCTATTAACCAGATGAGGCTCCTGCAGCCTACGTCATCCTCCTAAAGACGAATATCAAAGCTCAAAGTCACTATTTTGTCACCATTATCGAGATCTGGAGAAGGTGCCAGACGCACTTCAAAAAGACTTCCAAGCACATTTTAGCAGTGTCAGAATCATGGGAGTGATGTACTGACAAGCTGACCATTTTGAAGACAATTGTGCGTAGATGTAAGATACGTACATGAAGTACTCGCTCTCTCCACTACCAGCTTCCTGCACGAAAAATGCAAAGTTATACAACAACTGCGGGGGGAGGGGTGGGGGTGGGGGGATGTAACTGGCATCGCAATGCTGCACATCATGTACCTGAACTACGGATTATAGCGCCAGGGAGCTGCTGCGGAACCTCTCCAGGTGTCAACGAGCGGCAAGTGCAGTTTTTGTAAAAGTTCTTTGTGTGAATCTGTAGCACGCTCACGGCACAAAGGAACCCATGAAAAACGTACGTCTGGAGTTTTGGATTTCACTCGAGAAGGACATAGTGGAAACTGTTGTTGTGATGCGAACAGCCTACAAATAATGTGCTTTTAGTAAAACTCAAGTACACAAATCATTCTGAAGTGGCACAGAATACTCAGTGCAGCTAGACAAAATTTGGAAACCTCCCTGGGGGACGCAAGAGGCAAGGCATAACAGATCAATAGCCATGCAGAATTCCAGCAAAGAAAGACAGCTGATATTGCGGTGAATACAAAAGCAATTGCTACACCCTGCACAATCTGAATGGGCAACCCAGCAACACGGTGGAATTACACCGTGATGACAGAAAGCAGCCAAGACAGCTGCTCAGACGAGAAAAGCAGGCCACCTCACAGTATCACGAGGAATGTGGGCCAGCTTCACATACATATCACTCATTTGCAGCATTCCAGGCTGTAGGAGGAATCTACGTCAGCCTCCGTCAACTCTTTTAGCTGTCTACGAGCTCCTGTGAAACAGTGAGCCCCACTCTGGGGAGAGACCGAGTCACAGCATCGGCATCCGTGACGAGACCTTTGGGAAGAACTAAGGTGACTTTGATCTGCAATACCTGTGGAGGGCTTTATTACAACTGGTGCCATCTTCCCGAGGGCCTCCCTTTCCCATCTGTGGACGCGCAGTCATTCTTCCACCGTCACAAAGGGCAAGCTGATGCAGCTGCCCTTCACCTGCTTCTGAGGATAGGTACTGTTGCCAGGGGCTGTTATCCCACGTTTGTAGTTCACGACAATGCCACCGGTGCTTCAGTCATCGTACCCTGGGAGCTGTGTGCAGCCACATACAATGCAGGTGTGGCCTCGCTCGCGTACCACGGGTCACCAGCCTCTTGACGTCATAGAGCTGAGTCGGCACCACAGCCAGCAGCGAGCCTGTGCTGTCTGGCGCATACCACTGCAGCAGACATCCCAGCCAGCTAGCACCGGTTGCTCGAATGTCGATATCTTAACTGTTGTATTCAGTGGATAATAAACATTTGATGTTTTCATACTGTTTCAATAATGCTTTTGTGCATCAGACAGCCAACTACCCTCGGAGTTGGCATTATACACATTCCTGTGTGCTTCTTCGTTGACCTCAAATCATGACCTACCATAGTGTCCAACCAGGTGGCCACTATGGTTTTACTGGCTTAAAAAGGGTAATGGCCACTGAAGATCAGCCCTGTTCTGTCATACTTCAACTCCTCAAGCCAAGGAACACATCGGCAAAATCTGTAATGTCACCAGTGAAGACAGACACAGAAAAATCGACAAACTCAAAGAGTTATCCGGATTACCCCCAAGCACAAATCAGTGCATTTAAGACATCAATTGGGGAATACATATAGTATCAGCAAAGTTTGCTCAACGGGGACAGAGTGGATCAGTGGGATTGAGTCTGTCGTGAACCGAAGGATGCACTCTAAGACAATCCTATTTTTTCAACAAAATCGTGCGGAAGTAAATAATAGTGAAACTAATAGAAATCACCTGGCTGACCTTGTGTTAAAAAGCCCAACAAGTGAAATCACATGTGAAGACAGCACTGACCTGTTTGTATTCTTTTTTTTACCTCAAAGAGATTGTACACTAAGAATTCATCCTGTGGCAGACAGCAAACTAATAATTCTGCCTGGAGGTTACAAAAAGGTTGCACACAAATGTCAAGCTTTGTGTAATTCTGACAAGCAGTTCCTGAATCATGACAACACTCCCACACACATTGTTCTCTGTGTTCAAGTTTTTGGCCACAACGAACATGACCATCTTTAGCCACAGGCCCTATTCAACAGATTTATCTCTCTCTTACTTCTTCATGTTCCAAAGGATGAAAGGAGACTCAAAGGAAAGCAGTTTGACTATGAAAACATAATATGCAATGTTATGACTGCACTAGCAGATATTAAAAAGGGGTAGATTTCAACACTGGAATGAAACTTGTTTTAATGCTATGGAGAGTACTGTGAAGCAGAGTGAAGTTTTGGTTGGTGGGAGGGAGGTATTTGCTTTTTATAGAGAAGTTAGAGTTGTTTTCAGGTCTGCCCCCCCCCCCCCCCTTCCCTTATTCCTACTGCCTGTAAATTTGTTTTCCCACATCTTTCTAGTTCATGTCAAAAGTTATCACTGTTAAACGATCTGTGGAACTGCACCCGAACCCGTGCACTTAGAATGATGAGACTTTCTACCATCGACATACCACTTGGCAATATTTTACTGTAACAAATTGTAAACACCACCTAGGCATCTGCTTTGCTCAGCACATAATGTAGCAAGCAATCTGGCATTTTATTGGTACAGATTTTAAAAATATGACTAACTGAATGTGTTTTTCCTGTGCACACATGCTTCACGAGATGAAATTTCATATTGTGGTGTCATGTTAATTGTCTTACTCCACATTCACATTAGCTTTCATGCTCCTTCTAATAGAAACTATTTGCCGATCACAAAATTCTCTCTAGCTCAGTTGGGTGCTGCATATTTTACCTCAGTGATAGAATATTCGCGACAGAACATAATAAACTACTCTAGTAACATTGCTCCCTTCAGACACTTCTTTAAGATGGAATAGAGAATGGGAATTGTACTTCACCTTAACAAACAGAACAGTTACATGTAAAGACATAGACTCAGTTTGTGGGCAATTTACAGGAATCAAGAAAAAACATATTGTGCATATGCAAGACTAAGCTGACTAGTGCAAATTTCCCATATGTCCTCACCCCCATGCACACATCTAATGCATACAGCAAGAAAAACATTTTCTTTTCAGAATATTTACACACAATAACAAGACACACTCATATGTACAGTTCTATAATTTCTTTTGTTTGTTTACATCCTATTTTAATTTCATTCCTAACATTACAAAAACATGCAGTAATGTCAAGTTATGGAGGGAACAAAAATTATTAAAAGGGTAAAAACAACCACTCTCCATATGCAGTGAAAAATATTTAACATGAAAAATCAGTAAAAAGAAAAAAATTCATAAATAGAAAACATTACAGCAGTACCAACAAAATGCTATGTAATTTCATACCTTTTTCCTTTTAATTTGCAACAAAAATCATCAGGCCTAAAAAGATTTCACTTCTCTGAAGAATGAATATGTTCTTTCTGCAGTCACACCACTACCCAGATTTGCCGAATTTTTCTCTCCCTCTTGTTTGAGCAAATAATGTGCAGAATGGTTGCTACTTTTGTTGCTTTGTTACCACTTGTCTTTGGTAGTGCCAATATCAAAAAAGCTGAAGTCAGTTTTGAAATTCAGTGATGAATGTGTCAACAACCCATGCATTGTGTCTCAAAATTATTCTGTTCTTTTAGTCTTTAAATGAAAGTACTATATTTTTTTTTCTTTTTCTCACACAATGACAAACTGGGATGGAAACAAACCAGTATTTCACTTAAAATGAAGATGGAGCTGCTTAACGCAGTCGATAAAAACAGCGGTCAACAATAGAAATATGTAAAGAGAGTGGGCACTGGTTACTCAACAGAGTTCAGCTAGAGAGAAAATGTATGAGAACAGTTAAATACCAAGAAATAGACAATGTTAGAGAATGTGTTGCTTCTTTGGTTGAAACAGCTTGGTTTCAGAATACTTTTGCTGGAAAGAGCTTATGACTTTGCAAAACACAGGGAAATGAGATTTCTGCATTTCCAAGCTGGCTGGAATGTTCAAGAAAACGAAAGGCATGTTATGAATAAATGTGGTGAAGCTAACGAAGTTTCCCTGAATGTGACTACAGACTTTTTGCTGTATATGTTGCTTTCAATACTAAAATGAGCTAAATATGTCTTCAATGTTGACAGAACTGGCTTATTTTACCACTGCTTTACCAATAAAACTTACGTCACTGGGTAATTCTGTCCCAAGAAAAACATGTCAAAAAAATTAATAAATAAATAAAATAAAATAAAATCACACACTATTGGTTAGATTAATTGTGAATGTATCTGAAAAACTACTCTTATTTTTCATTGGTAAAAGTTTAATACCACTGTGTTTTAAAAAATGTTAAGTACATTGTCAAATACCGGGTGATCAAAAAGTTAGTATAAATCTGATTACTGAATAAATCACGGAATAATGTAGACAGAGAGGTACAAATTGACACACATGCTTGGAATGACATGGGGTTTTATTAGAACAAAAAAAACAACGTTCAAGAAATGTCTGATAGATGGCGCTTCATCTGATCAGAATAGCAATAATTAGCATAACAAAGTAAGACAAAGCAAAGATGATGTTCTTTACAGGAAATGCTCAATATGTCCACCATCATTCCTCAACAATAGCTGTAGTCGAGGAATAATGTTGTGAACAGCACTGTAAAGCATGTCCGAAGTTATGTTGAGCCATTGGCGTTGGATGTTGTCTTTCAGCATCCCTAGAGATGTCGGTCGATCACGATACACTTGCAACTTCAGGTAACCCCAAAGCCAATAATCGCACGGACTGAGGTCTGGGGACCTGTGAGGCTAAGCACGACGAAAGTGGCGGCTGAGCACACGATCATCACCAAACGACGCGCGCAAGAGATTTTTCACGCGTCTAGCAATATGTTTTTTTTTTTTTCCTAATAAAACTCCATGTCATTCCAAGCATGTGTGTCAATTTTTAACACTCTATCTACATTATTCCGTGGTTTATTAAGTTTTCAAATTTATACTGACTTTCTGATCACCCGGTACTTATTTTTGTCACTGTAGTAACTCGCTCCGACACACCACTGCCACACAATATAAACTATTTTACGCTGTTTGACAGTGTGTCAGAGTGAGTTATTGTAACATTGTTAATATTTGCAGCTGTTCTTCCTCTATTGGTACTTGAGTTATATTTTCAACATAAATAATAATAATTTCATCATTCGCAACTGAATGTTTCTTTTGTTTCTAACCAAATATATTTCATCTATTCATTCTAGGCATCAGCAGGGGGCTGTAATATAAAGAAAATAATTTCACTGCAAATATTTTATGAGATTACAGTCTTTCTTTCATTTTTCTCTTCTTTTCGTGTATCTATAGGTTCTGAGTAGGTAATACATGCTCACAGTACGGGCTTCCAACTGACTGTATGCTGCAGTCATGCAATTCACCACATGCAACCTTACCTGATACACATGGACTTGCTCTCTTGTACTGTGGTTGACTGAAGGATCATGGGGAATGGTAGAGCTGAGAGAGGAGCAGGAATGCTTACCGCTCAGAAGTGTGTCTCACACAGTATGCCATAGATTAAAATGAAAATATGCTAAGTCACAAAAAAGTGGACAAAAGGAAAATATTCTTACTAATTCGGAACTTACCATGAAAAATATAAACAGAAAGAGAATATACATTTTTTACTGCCTGACAAAAAAGTGAAGCACCTAGGAGACCTGGCAGGATATGAATGCAGCTTCCTACACACAATGCCACTGAGGGACATGTAAATGATTAGAGCTGCAATTCTCTGTGACCAAACAGCCATTAGAGAGCACAAGTGTTCTATGTGTTTACAGGCCTAGTAGGGTATACAAGAGGCATTAATAGAGTCAGGTGCTGAATGATTGTTGTGGAAGAGACAGTTTGAAAGAGGCCTCATTATCAGCCTCCATTCGATTAGCTGGTCAAATCATGTAACATCCAGATTTGTGAGGCATTCTGATGTGACAGTGCCCCGTTGCCGGGTTGCACGGGAACATAAAGGCAGGCATACTCGTCGTACAGTTTCCAGTCGATCACGTCTGATCACAAAACGAGGTAACCATTGTACTGTCCACGAAGCACATCGTAATCTCTTCACAAATAATGGAGTCCCTGGAATATTCTGTGATATCCCACACTGTCAGTTGGAGACTAGTGGCATCTGGGCTAGGGAATTACCATCCCATGTGTAGGCTGCAGTTAACACAACACCACAAATGGCTGTGTCTGGAGTCATGCCGTGACTGGGAAGTGTCTATAGTGTTCAGCAACGGAGTGCACTTCTGTACTATACTGGATGATAATCGTCTGAGTGTGGCGGTGACCTCGAGAGAGGTCTCATTCTTAAAATGTTTTAGGGGGAGAGGGATAGTGAGCACGAGCAGAGTTACTCCGTAGCATGATTGTGTGGGGAGTCACCACGTATGACTCCAGGTCACAACTGGTAGTGATTGGGGGAACTCTACTGCCACAATTGTAGGACACAGACATATTGTGTCATCAAGTGTTACCTGTCAAGCAACAATAACATTGTGCCACTTTTCAACAGGACAATGCTGATCATGTCACCAGAGTCCATATTAATTGTATGCGTGAATTTGAGGCACTCCTGCGAGTAGCAAAATACCCCGCCTGGGCCATTATACAGGATACCAAGGACCAGTTAGAACACTTGTGGGCCTCAAGAGAGGACGTAACGGTTATGTCACCATCCCCAACCCAATCAGTAGGTGCATCCAGGCCAGATGAGATGTAAACACCATACTGATAAGTGGGTGCACAGTGCAAAGTTCTTTGTAAATTTGAGTCGATGATGTTGTTGTTGTTGTTGTTGTTGTTGTTGTTGTGGTCTTCAGTCCTGAGACTGGTTTGATGCAGCTCTCCATGCTACTCTATCCTGTGCAAGCTTCTTCATCTCCCAGTACCTACTGCAACCTACATCCTTCTGAATCTGCTTAGTGTATTGATCTCTTGGTCTCCCTCTATGATTTTTACCCTCCACGCTGCCCTCCAATGCTAAATCTGTGATCCCTTGATGCCTCAAAACATGTCCTACCAACCGATCATGTCCCTTCTTCTAATCAAGTTGTGCCACAATCTTCTCTTCTCCCCAATCCTATTCAATACCCCTCATTAGTTACGTGATCTACCCACCTTATCTTCAGCATTCTTCTGTAGCACCACATTTCGAAAGCTTCTATTCTCTTCTTGTCCAAACTATTTATCGTCCATGTTTCACTTCCATACACGGCTACACTCCATACAAATACTTTCAGAAACGACTTCCTGACACTTAAATCTATACTCGATGTTAACAAATTTCTCTTCTTCAGAAACGATTTCCTTGCCATTGCCAGTCTACATTTTATATCCTCTCTACTTCGACCATCATCAGTTATTTTACTCCCTAAATAGCAAAACTCCTTTACTACTTTAAGTGTCTCATTTCCTAATCTAATCCCCTCAGCATCACCCGATGCTACAATCACTGAAATAACATCACATACTCTTCCCAACTGAAGTTTCATTTCCCACCCTCCTCCCCCTTACGGTGCTTCATATTTGTGCCCGGCAGTGCATTTACCATTAACTTTATATATAATATGAATAGGTAAAATGTGCGGCTGGAAACAAATTTAACATTCAATTGCAAAAACCAAAATATTTCTTAACTAATTGATAAAAATATCTATTATGGATCAAAACAGCGTTAAGAAAAAGTGCAGCATTTTTATGAGAAACAACCTTATTTTAGTACAGTTATATGCTTTCCTACAAACACTGACAAAAAGTTATTCAAGAACTGCATAACTACATGGTGTACTGATATTAAAGACATTTCTCAACATGTCAAAAAGTCATGCACACGAGCCAACGGTTGCTGAAGTTTTAACCTATAGAGCAATTCAAACAATGTGTCGACTCACCCCAGAAGCAGCTGTCTCTGCAGCATGGTGTACTGGTACTGATACTGTTGCATCAGCAGATTATGGCCGTGGCTATCCGAAAGGATGTCGGACGTGGGTGGTGGCGCCGCAGGCACCAGCGGCGGCACAGAAACGGAAGAGACGGGGGGGATTGCGTCCGCCTGGAATGCGAGACAGTACGATTAAAGTGGTGGGGCATGAGAAACCTTGCACTACTTGTGAGCTCGAGTAACCACTCGGATTTAAGATAAGAGTCTCTCCAGTACCTAAGATTCCTTTAATTCCAGGTTATCATTTTGTTCTGTTTAGAACAAAATTCAATAATGGAAAACCCAGGATGGAATGTAACAATATTATGAAAAGAATAGTTATTATTCACCATACAATTGAGATGCAGAGTCACATCTCAGCTATATGGTGAGTAGCAACTATTCGTTTCATAATATTGTCCTGTTTCGAACACGCACTCATAATTAGAAAATACAATTAATTGATGTTATCTCTACATTTCACTACATACAAAAACCTGGCTAATCAGTATATCTGAAGAAGTTTACCAACATCGACAGAAAAGTCTGGCAGTCCCACTTTACAGGAAAGTATTTTGAATTATCAGAAATAATTAAATAATTTCCTGAAATTTACCAGAGTTTGCAATATTATTGCATAGGAATAATAGTGTCCATGCATTTTTCTAAATTTCAACCAGCAATTTAAAAAAAAATACAAATGCTATTTGTTCTCTGATTGGTTGGTTGATTTGCGGGAGGGGACCAAACAGCGAGGTCATCAGTCCCATCAGATTAGGGAAGGATGGGGAAGGAAGTAGGCTGTGCCCTTTCAAAGAACCGTATCGGCATTTGCCCGAAGTGATTAAGGGAAATCACGAAAAACCTAAATCAGGATGGCTGGACGCAGGTTTGAACCGTCGTCCTCCCAAATGCAAGTCCAGTGTATTTGCTCTCTGAATACATCAAAAACAGTAAAACCCCACCTAGACATTATTAAAAGCATTAGGAAGTTTTCGAAATAACTGTTTGTTCCTGTGAGTTTTTATAAGAAGATCTCTTATCACAAAATTGCCAGTTTGTGGTTTGAAAGATTACAAGCAAGACATGTCAGGTGAATTCTCGGTGCTAACTCACGTCCCAACTATGCACATTCAGTATGCTAAACTCTGCATACTGTCAACCGCAAAACTTGGTAATACTAGTGTTTATATAATTTGAGTGATTTCAGCAAATAAAATCAATGAACACCTTGTTGTGATTAGCAACAGCAAGGAATGTTACAGTCATCGAAACAAGTGGTTGTTGGACATAATGGTTCACATTATGGACTGAATTAATGGAGTAATGTTTTGTATTATAAAACAATGGTGATTGCAAACTTTGCCTTTTTCATGTAAACGTGAACTTGAGCCACAATTAACACCACTACTAGACTGTTGTTAAGTATTGTAGTTGCTGATCTGGATCAGTGCATTAATAAATTTTCGTAGTACATAAACTAGTCATCGTCACTGATAAATGAACTTTGCAAGGAATAAATGTGCGCGCGCGCACACGCACAAACCAAAAACTGCAAAAAATTGGTTCTCACTGATGTGAAATCCAACTTTTATACTTTTCATGGGACTTAAAAAACAAAAAAAGTGTAAAATGCAGGAAAATGTAAACTGTGAGAAATAACGTTTTAAGCTGTAAAAGTTACGCATAGGATACACCCTTGCACTTTATGTATGTTATATATACATAAGATGCATCAAAAGGCTTGTCACGAACTTTTTTATTACCTAATGAAGGTTTAGCATCTAATTAAAACCACTGATGTAACTGGAACTGATAACTGTCTGGGAAATAGGAACGTTTGACTCCATTTCGTATTTCATAACTGATGTTTTTGAAAGCCTGCAACTGTCATTCATTATTTAAATAATGAAATACTGCACTAGTTACGTATTTTTTCATGCTTAGCACGACGCATTTCGAGAATTTTTTTCTCGTTGTCAAGTGCAAATATGTAAATAAGTATTTTGTATGGTGTTTGAATATGGGTTATTGCACTTACACTGTAGTCATCTTTTTGAGGTTATCACGTACTGTGCCTCATCAGAACACTAACACACTCAAACTATCACTCACATTGTTTGTTTGTGTAACACCACAAAAAAATACATGCGTAAATACTGCACTTTAAAGCGAGAATAAATTCCCAAAACACATTTTGCTTAGTATGAATAAAATATGTAACCAGCACTTGGTTTAAACTAAAAACATTTGAGCAACGCAAAGTCAATGACTGTGTGAATTAGTGCTCCAGGTGGTCATACACCGAAACACGCTAAACATGGTTCGACAAAGGTATCACAATGATTACAACAATCACGAAACTGCGTTTGCGCAATAGAGACAGTTTGGAAATGTTTGTGATTGGTCATGATTTTTCATTTGAACGAACTGAGTTACTCACATCAGCCACCATGCCAAGGAGAGCTTGGCAGCGGCAGGAGATACCGCAGGAATTATTCCAACTTTCACATGTTTACCGGTTCAAATCAGCTGAGTAGGGTGCCCCGGTGTCAAGAAACCACTGGATGGCCAACATCATGTCAGTGTCAGTTTTTCTCCACAAACATTTTTTCGTAATGTGTAAATCGTAGGAAAATTATAAATATGTTGATGCAAAATCAGGTGCAAATTAACATCGTGAATGGCGGGAAAACGTTAATTTCGGGAATGTAAAAGCGGGTTTACACTGTACATGAACAAAATCTTAAATATATTTTCATCTAAGCAGTAATAACAAACTTCTCATAAAATATGTAAAGGCAGAATGTGGTGAGTTGTATATGATGAATCCTACACTATTATAAATGGCACATCACGACTAAAGGGGGCATTAGGCGATAATCCACCAGAAATGGTACAGGACGAGCACAACAGTCAACAATCGGGCAGTAGAACAGGTGGAATAAGATAGATAGTAGTTGCATTATAAACACGTTAAATAGACAGCAGCTCTAAACTCACTTGAACCTGCTCATGCACACTACACGACAATAATCTACATCTACGTAAATACTCCGCAAGCCACCTGACTATCGGTTCTCCCTTCTATTCCAGTCTCGTATTGTTCGCGGAATAAAAAAGACTGTCGGTATGCCTCTGTGTGAGCTCTAATCTCTCTGATTTTATCCTCACAGTCTCTTCGCGAGATATACTTAGGAGGGAGCAATATACTACTTGACCCCTCGGTGAAGGTATGTTCTCAAAAACTTCAACAAAAGCTCGTATCGAGCTACTGAGCGTCTCTCTTGCAGTCTTCCACTGGAGTTTATCTAACATCTCCGTAATGCTTTCGCAATTACTAAATGATCCTGTAACGAAGCGCGCTGCTTTCCGTTGGATACGGTCATTCCATTTTAAATAACTCCTAATGCCTACTCCCAGATAATTTATGAAATTAACTGCTTCCAGTTGCTGACCTGCTATATTGTATCAAAATGATGAAGGATCTTTCTTTCTATGTATTTGCAGCACATTACGCTTTTCTACATTGAGATTCAATTGCCATTCCCTGCACCTGCACCACGTGTCAATTTGTTGGAGATCCTCCTGCATTTCAGTACAACATACTACAGCATCATCCGCAAAAAGCCTGAGCGAACTTCCGATGTTATCCAAAAGGTCATTTATGTATATTGTGAATAGCAACGGTCCTAGGACACTCCTCTGCGGCACACATGAAATCACTCTTACTTCGGAAGACTTCTCTCCATTGAGAATGACATGCTGCATTCTGTTATCTAGGAATTCTTCAATCCACGCACACAATTGGTCTGATAGTCCATATGCTCTTACTTTGTTCATTAAATGACTGTGGGGAACTGTATCGAAAGCCTTGCGGAAGTCAAGAAACACGGCATCTACCTGGGAACCCGTGTCTATGGCCCTCTGAGTCTCGTGGACGAATAGCGCAAGCTGGGTTTCACACGATCGTCTTTTTCGAAACCCATGCTGATCCCTACAGAGTAGATATCTAGTCTCTGAAAAAGTAATTATACTATATTATGTTCGAGATAATACGTGTTCCAAAATTCTACAACTGATCGACGTTAGAGATATAGGTCTATAGTTCTGCACATCTGTTCGACTTTCCTTGCAATCCTTTGGAACACTACGCTCTTCTAGAGACCTACGGTACATCGCTGCAAGAAGGGGCCAAGTTCCTTCGCATACTCTGTGTAAAATCAAACTGGTATCCCATCAGGTCCATCGGCCTTTCCTCTCTTGAGCGATTTCAATTGTTTTTCTATCCCTCTGTCATCTATTTCGATATCTACCGTTTTGTCGTCTGCGTGACAATCTAGAGAAGAAACTACACTGCAGGCTTCCTCTGTGAAACAGCTTTGGAAAAAGACATTTAGTATTTCGGCCTTTAGTCTGTCATCCTCTGTTTCAGTACCATTTTGGTCACAGAGTGTCTGCACATTTTGTTTTGATCCACCTACTGTTTTGACATAAGACTAAAATTTCTTAGGATTTTCTGCCAAGTCAGTACATAGAACTTTACTTTCGAATTCATTGAACGCCTCTCGCATAGCCCTCCTCACACTACATTTTGCTTCGCGTAATTTTTGTTTGTCTGCAAGTCTTTGGCTATGTTTATGTTTGCTGTGAAGTTCCCTTTGCTTCCGCAGCTGTTTTCTAACTCGGTTGTTGTACCACGGTGGCTCTTTTCCATCTCTTACGATCTTGCTTGGCAAATACTCATCTAATGCATATTGTACGATGGTTCTGAACTTTGTCCACTGATCCTCAGCACTATCTGTACTTGAGACAAAACTTTTGTGTTGAGCCGTCAAGTACCCTGAAATCTGCTTTTGTTCACTTTTGCTAAACAGAAAAATCTTCCTACCTTTTTTAATATTTCTATTCATAGCTGAAGTCATTGATGCTGTAACCGCTTTATGATCGCTGATTCCCTGTTCTGCGTTAACTGTTTCAAATATTTCGGGTCTGTTTGTCATCAGAAGGTCTAATACGTTATCGCCACGAGTCGGTTCTCTGTTTAACTGCTCAAGGTAGTTTTCAGATAATGCACTTAAAAAAATTTCAGTGGATTCTTTGTCCCTGCCACCCGTTAAAAACGTTTGAGTCTCCCAATGTGGGCATGCGTAGAAAGGGTACCCACAGTGTAGTGGTTCGAGAATTTCCGCGTAAATTCTAGAACCACTTGTACTTCTACTGTCTCAAACACATGATATTTTAAATGTAAGTGGGAGAGTGGAAGCGTATCTACTGCACCACCTGTTTCTGTGCGCAGAGTGGAAGTTTGCTATGAGAAGACTGTAAGAGTGGTGGTCCACTGACAAGGACAAGTATTTGCCCCTAGTGCCACAGACGCTGCGTGAAAGAACACAGAGTAATTATTTGCTATCTTTGCTGTGTTAGTGAATGTCATTATTGTAAAAAAGAAAACTGAACAATTGACTACAGACTTTCAACTTACTTCATGTCTCAGCTCTGAATGAGGCAAGACGCATGTGATGTTCACGAATTATTTGGTTGTCAAGCCAATGCAATTATGAGTGTGTTTATTGAGTCTAATGTTTGATGACTAAGTTGACTTGCCCAAGTTTAAATGTTTGTATGAGAAATTGTTAAGTTGTTTCCTGTGAAAGTTGAAGATATATCGTGACTGAACTGAAAGTATTCTGCGAGTACACAGTAATTTCAAGAACAGAGAAATAGTCAAATTCCTATAACCAACGATAGTCTTCGGAGAAGAAGCTTTTGGGAGATCGACATAGCTGATTATCCAGAGAAGAGGATCGGCTACAGACATCACGCAAGTCAACTGATGAGAGTGAGATGTGAATTGTGTATGCAATCCAGTTTCGCACCGCTTCTCGTGTTGTCAAAACGTTAGAACGGTATCTTACTGGTTGTTACTGTTCATGGTGTCCTGTTATAGCTGACATCAGTGGCCAGCAGCTAACTTCAGGTTTTCGTGTTGGAGATTTTTTTGAGTGTTTTTCATAAATGCAGTAACTAAACAAAAGTAATAGTTTTTGCCAGCAGACTTTCATTTATACAGCTGTTTGAGAAAAGCATTCTTTGTATTAATTGCTTCATTTTCTGAAAATGGAAAGGACCAAAGAAACATTACACGTCCTAATCCATGTGTATAGTGAGTAAATGTGTGTGTACGATCCTCACAACCCGCTGTATCAAATAAGCAGCAATCATTTATTCCTCAGTAAATATGCACATAACTTTACATGTGAGATTTTTGATTTGTATATGTAGCACCTTAGCTGATGGAATTCATGTTTGATTTGATTAAATCTTTTACTTTATTTCAGCATGCTAGAAAGGAGACCGACTATAGTAGGTGAGAAAGTCCACTCACAAAATGAATAAAATGATGAGTTAATCCTTACTTCCAACTACACTAAAACTGCCTCCTACATTACTGTGTCACTCTAGCGAATTCCTCCCTGTATCATCGACAGCAATTTGTCATAACAAGCCACATCCACTCATGAAGTTCCGAAATTTCTTCTTATCTTCGGGCCTCAATTAATTCATTAATAGGGAATGTATCTCCCTGCGATCTCCCCAGCCAGGCTGGGATCCACCAACATCTGGCTTTTCGGTGTCATCATCAGTCTGCCCCATTCTAAAGATTACAGACACTGCCAGCAAAAGAGCTCCAAAAACAACCACTGTATGGACGTAAATTCAGATAAAATATCCTTGTGGAAACAAATGTCATAATATGAAACAATTCAGAACAGTAACAGCATAATTCTGAGATTGCTACATAGCACAATAAACAATTGCTTGATAAATAATAACCTTGAGCTATCAGAAATTTTTAGTTCTAATGAATGACTTTTCTCCTTCCAGTTTCATGCATTACTACTGTCTAGTGTGCATGTGAAAGATTCACGCCACGAATATCCCAGGTGCATCAAGTAACTGGTCGACGAGAACCAGCCTGGCAGATCCATACACATACTCTTTGGACACTGATACACAGGTGTACATCTTAGGCACACTGCGTATTAGGAGCTTAAGGCATATAGTGAGAAATGAATACCTTAATAGGAGGCACGGGTGGTCCACCAGGCGTGAAAGGCAGCCTCCCCCACAGCTTAATGATGTCTCCTAGTGACGAGTAGCGCTCGTCACACGCTCGCCGCACCAGCAGCGTCAGGTTGAAGTATCCCGAACGGAACCAGTCCAGCATCTCACTCGATGAGAATGGTCCTACAGACAATTTGGGGAACTTTGATAGTATTTCATCCTTTGATGATATATATATGACATTACATTTGACAGAGTACTGACACAAAATTAAATACACCAGCAGCCAGACACAATATGCCAAAAGCACTGGATAGTTTTTGTAATTTTTATCAAGTCACATGCTATTACCAACTGATATTAAAAAATGTTAATCAGCTGCTATATTACAAATTGTTAATCCAGTGCGTTTTCATTCTGACGTGATGCACTGAATACAAGGGGCATTCAATAATTAGAGAGACAAATTAACATAAAAATAAAACATTTTGTAGTTTTGTAGCTTCGTGACTTTAGTTTGGCACCACTTGAGTGTGCTGAGAACAGCTGGCAGATAAAAACTGTTTGGTTTAGGACCTCTGTTTTGTTTATAACCTCTACACTGCATTTAATGACAGTGTATCTGCTTGAAGTTTCCACTTTAGTTGAACAACATTCAATGATCAAAGGGAAAAATTGGCTAAAATCTTTTTTTTATTGATTTTGTAGTGTGATGAAAGGTGTATGAGTCATGGAAATGTGGATAAGACAGATCAAAAATGGTTGAACCTCAATGATTGGCAAGCAATGTCCTGCCCAACCAGTTCAAGTGCCAACTCCTTCACTCGAAACCTGTATTGACAACATTATTCGTGAAGACAGACATATTACAGTTGAACATATAGTAAAAATATGTCACAGTAAGTGCAGTCCACAAGTAGAGGTGATCCTTTTATAAAAAAAAGACTTGAATGTGTGATGAAACTTGGTTCATCATTTTGAACCAGACTCCAAAAGACAAAGCATGGAATGGAAATGCACCAGCTCACCTGTGAAAGAAATTGAGAGCACAAGCATCAACAGGAAAAGCGATATTGACTGTCTTTTGGAATGCCCAAGGTACCTGCTTTTGTAATCACTTGGAAGATCAGTGTACATTAATAGTGCCCACTTCTCAGACATGCTGATGTACAAAGTGAAATCATCAGTAAGAAAATAATGTTGCGGGTCTCAAAGAAAAGGCACGATATCACTCATGACAACGCTCGCCCTCTCACCACCCAGCTGACCCAAATATCATTGAAAAAATAGGTTGGGAGATACAACCTCATCCTCTCTACAGTCCAGATCTGCATCTATCAGATTTTCATTTGTTTGTCTACATGATAAATCCCCCCCATGAACCATGGACCTTGCCGTTGGTGGGGAGGCTTGCGTGCCTCAGCGATACAGATAGTCGTACCGTAGATGCAACCACAACGGAGGGGTATCTGTCGAGACGCCAGACAAACGTGTGGTTCCTGAAGAGGGGCAGCAGCTTTATCAGAAGTTGCAGGGGGCAACAGTCTGGATGATTGACTGATCTGGACTTTTAACACTAACCAAAACAGCCTTGCTGTGCCGGTACTGCGAATAGTTGAAAGCAAGGGGAAACTACAGCGGTAATTTTTCCCAAGGGCATGCAGCTTTACTGTATGGTTAATGATGATGGCGTCCTCTTGGGTAAAATATTCCGGAGGTAAAATAGTCCCCCATTCGGATCTCCGGGCGAGGACTACTCAAGAGGACGTCGTTATCAGGAGAAAGAAAACTGGTGTTCTACGTATCGGAGCGCCGAATGTCAGATCCCTTAATCGGGCAGGTAGGTTAGAAAATTTAAAAAGGGAAATGGATACGTTAAAGTTAGATATAGTGGGAATTAGTGAAGTTCGGTGGCAGGAGGAACAAGACTTTTGGTGAGGCAAATACAGGGTTATAAATACAAAATTAAATAGGGGTAATGCACGAGTACGTTTAATAATGAATAAAAAAATATAGGAATGCGGGTAAGCTACTACAAACAGCATAGTGAACGCATTATTGTCGCCAAGATAGACACAAAGCCCCTGCCTACTACAGTAGTACAAGTTTATATGCCAACTAGCCTTGCAGATGATGAAGAAATGAAGAAATGTATGATGAAATAAAAGAAATTATTCAGATAGTGAAGGGAGACGAAAATTTAATAGTCATGGGTGACTGGAATTTGGTAGTAGGAAACGGGAGAGAAGGACACGTAGTAGGTGAATATGGATTGAGGCTAAGAAATGAAAGAGGAAGCTGCCTGGTAGAATTTTGCACAGAGCATAACTTAATCATAGCTAACACTTGGTTCAAGACTCATATGAGAAGGTTGTATACATGGAAGAAGCCTGGAGATACTGAAAGATTTCAGACAGATTATAAAATGGTAAGACAGAGATTTAGGAAACAGGTTTTAAATTGTAAGACATTTCCAGGGGCAGATGTGGTCTCTGACCACAATCTATTGGTTATGAACTGTAGATTAAAACTGAAGAAACTTTAAAAAGGTGGGAATTTAAGGAGATGGGACCTGGATAAACTGAGTATCAGACAGAGCGTAAGGGAACAAATGGCAGGAATGGGGGAAAGAAATACAGTAGAAGAAGAATGGGTAGCTTTGAGGGATGTAATAGTGAAGGCAGCAGAGGATCAAGTAGGTAAAAAGACGAGGGCTAGTAGAAATCCTTGGTAACAGAAGAAATATTGAATTTAACTGATGAAAGGAGATATAAAAATGCAGTAAATGAAGCAGGCAAAAAGGAATACCAACGTCTCAAAAATGAGATCGACAGGAAGTGCAAAATGGCTAAGCAGGGATGGCTAGAGGACAAATGTAAGGATGTAGAGGGTTATCTCACTAAGGGTAAGATAGATACTGCCTACAGGAAAATTAAAGAAACCTATGGAGAAAAGAGGACCACTTGTATGAATATCAAGAGCTCAGATGGAAACCCAGTTCTAAGCAAAAAAGGGAAAGCAGAAAGGTGGAAGGAGTATATAGAAAGTCTATACAAGGGCGATGTACTTGAGGACAATATTATGGAAATGGAAGAGGATGTAGATGGATATGAAATGAGAGATATGATACTGCGTGAAGAGTTTGACAGAGCACTGAAGGACCTGAGTCGAAACAAGGCCCCGGGAGTAGACAACATTCCATTAGAACTATTGATGGCCTCGGAAGAGCCAGTCCTGACAAAACTCTACCATCTGGTGAGCAGGATGTATGAGACAGGCGAAATACCCTCAGCTTTAAGAAGAATATAATAATTCCAATCCCAAAGAAAGCAGGTGTTGACAGATGTGAAAATTACCGAACTATCAGTTTAATAAGTCACGATTGCAAAATACTTACGCGAATTCTTTACAGACGAATGGAAAAACTAGTAGAAGCCGACCTTGGAGAAGATCAGTTTGGATTCCGTAGAAACGTTGGAACACATGAGACAATACTGACCTTACGACTTATCTTAGAAACTAGATTAAGGAAAGGCAAACCTACGTTTCTAGCATTTGTAGACTTAGAGAAAGCTTTTGACAATGTTGACTGGAATACTCTCTTTCAAATTCTAAAGGTGGCAGGGGTAAAATACAGGGAGCGAAAGGCTATTTACAATTTGTACAGAAACCAGATGGCAGTTATAAGAGTCGAGGGACATGAAAGGGAAGCAGTGGTTGGGAAGGGAGTGAGACAGGGTTGTAGCCTCTCCCCTATGTTATTCAATCTGTATATTGAGCAAGCAGTGAAGGAAACAAAAGAAAAATTCGGAGTAGGTATTAAAATCCATGGAGAAGAAATAAAAACTTTGAGGTTCGCCGATGACATTGTAATTCTGTCAGAGAGAGCAAAGGACTTGGAAGAGCAGTTGAACAGAATGGACAGTGTCTTGAAAGGAGGGTATAAGATGAACATCAACAAAAGCAAAACGAGGATAATGGAATGTAGTCAAATTAAGTCGGGTGATGCTGAGGGAATTAGATTAGGAAATGAGACACTTAAAGTAGTAAAGGAGTTTTGCTATTTGGGGAGCAAAAAACTGATGATGATCGAAGTAGAGAGGATATAAAATGTAGACTGGCAATGGCAAGGAAAGCATTTCTGAAGAAGAAAAACTTGTTAAAATCGAGTATAGATTTAAGTGTCAGGAAGTTGTTTCTGAAAGTATTTGTATGGAGTGTAGCCATGTATGGAAGTGAAACATGGACGATAACCAGTTTGGACAAGAAGAGAATAGAAGCTTTCGAAATGTGGTGCTACAGAAGAATGCTGAAGATAAGGTGGGTAGATCACATAACTAATGAGGAGGCATTGAATAGAACTGAGGAGAAGAGGAGCTTGTGGCACAACTTGACTAGAAGAAGGGATCGGTTGGTAGGACATGTTCTGAGACATCAAGGGATCACCAATTTAGTATTGGAGGGCAGCGTGGAGGGTAAAAGTCATAGAGGGAGACCAAGAGATGAATACACTAAGCAGATTCAGAAGGATGTAGGCTGCAGTAGGTACTGGGAGATTAAGAAGCTTGCACAGGATAGAGTAGCACGGAGAGCTGCATCAAACCAGTCTCAGGACTGAAGACAACAACAACAACAACAACAACATTATAAATAGACCAGCAACAATGACAAGGCCAAAGAGTTTGTACGAAAGTGGATCAAACACAAGACAAAAACGGGAGAGGGGAGACGGGAGAGGGCTATGCTGTTGCTCGTCTCCACACACAGCAGAGCTGCCGAGACATTACCCGAGGACCACCCCTTCAATGTCAACATGCGTGCTCTGGTGAAAACATTGTCTTTCCCAGGCAGCAAAGCCTTTCGTAGGAGCTACACTAATCGCAACACGACCTGTCACCTGTCTGATGCTGTGATTACGTGAGCCAGACACCGCATGTTGACATTCACCAGAGATTGCCGATACAGCATAAGCACGTTGCAAGACTGAGTACTGCACTGTTGCTGGCTAGGTTGCAGACACAGAGTAGAATACATGACTGTAAACTTTAATATAATAAATTCTTGTTGTCCTAATGTACCATTAGTGACCAGCATACCAATAGACCAGTTCCACAGCACTCCACACCCTGTCATCCTGACATAGTAGGGGTCTCAACCCAAGCTCCTACACTACTATCTTCCAAGGCAACAGTCATTTTCATTTTCACAAGACTGCATGCGTACATCTCCAGTTTGACGAACACTTATGCAGAGTGCACGCAATATTACTTGGCCCCCAGCTGTGCTGAATGTGCAGTGGTAGAGGGGCATCTGAAGTGGACGGGGCTTCCTTGTTGTTGGTTGTTTTGGAGGAAGAAACCAAACATCGAGGTCATAGGTCTTATCGGATTAGGGAATGACGGGGAAGGAAGTCGACCGTGCCCTTTCAGAGGAACCATCCCGGCATTTGCCTTGGAGCGATTTAGGAAAATCACAGAAAACCTAAATCAGGATGGCCGAACGCGGGATTGAACTGTCGACCTCCCGAATGCGAGTTCAGTGTGCTAACCACAGCGCCACCTCGCTCGGTGCTTCCTTGCTGACAGGGCAGTGAAGTAGAGTAGGCGTAGTTATACAGCATAAGCCTTTGCACAAATCTACACCTTGCAGACCACCACAGTTAACAAGTCTGCAAGTGATCATATTAACAAGTTATATCAGCATGTAGCACCGTTCTACTTCACTACCACCCTAACGTAGCTGCAACTGAATCTACAAACAATCTACTATTAATCAAACAACTGAGGATATGTGAAGGTCAATAACTTACGGAAAGCTCTAGCTTGCTATAAAAATAACAGTGCGATTCCTTCATTTATCGTGTTACAAAACCCATACTAATTCCCATTTCACTAGCTATCTACAGCCCTTCCAAGAATTACATTATTTCAATGAAAAAAAATCTGTAGTCACTCATATATTGTAGAAGAAAGTTTTGCACATTAGCTATGTAGCAAAATACTCTCTGGTTTGCATGCTAACATTTGCCAAAAATTCCTTTACGAGATCTGAAGAATATACAGATATTTGAGTTCCACTCTCATTTCCACAGATGCCTGGAAGAGAGTGCACTACATAGAATCAATTTTCTCGACATTGACAACAGATGTAGGTCTTGTCCCAACTTTAAACAAAAATACAATATGTTAGCACCATTTCATACGCAGCAAAATAATGTGGACTAACATACATCAAATGCAAATTCATAGTGATCCCTATTTTTCATTGCAAGGTATTTGAACCCTACACACACACACACACACACACACACACACACACACACACACACACACACACACACTACTAAATATAGAAACATCATTATAACTATGACTGTTAACGAAATGATATGCAGTTCATCATGAAGCTGATGAATAATGTTGCGAAATGTGAGAGAATAAATTTTTTTTACTGAATAGTTTCTTTACGATTGTTTGAGAAACTTTGCAGTGCAACTGGTATGCGCATGCCTCTGTTCCAGCAGTGTTGCCGAGGCGAGCAGGCTTCACAACGAACAAAGCTCACAGCTGTGTGGGCTATAGGCAATTGAGGTAGACACCCTTTGGAACAGAGGGATGACCTCGGCCAGCATCGAGAACGAGAATGTGTTTTCTGCAAACTGACCAAGTAATCCTGTTCAAGCTCTTCTCCGACACACATTGACAGGCCCACTAAATTGCCAGATCTTAAATGGACTGAATATATTTGCAACTTTTTGGAACAGTTGGTGAAACATAGAAATTACCACCACCACACGATAGAATATGTATAGGATCTTATCATCAATGAGTGGCAACAGCTTTATACGGCATACCTGAAAATACTTGTTGGCAGTTCCTCACCAATGTGAGGTCATTATTAAGGCCTGAGGTGGTGTTACACAGTATTAGCATGATGCATCCTGGGGACGTGCAATTTTACACTGACTTATGTGAAGTACTGCAGTGTTATCCACAACTCTTGGATACTACTTACTAACTTCAATTTTTTTGTCACAAACTAATTCATCTACACTGCTTCTATAGTAGAAAGGCAATGCTGAAAGCAAAAGCTTGTATTTCTCTAGCAGCACGGCTCACCTAACATACCCAATAAGAAAGAGTATGAGGCTATTTGGTGCTGCTACAAAAAACAGACTGATAAAAATCTTCAGCTAGTATAAGCACTAGAGGAAATTCTGTACAAATGCTAGCCAATCGTGCACAAGTAATGTAAGATTATCAAATAGCACTCTGCAAAAGAACCTGAAACAGACACTTTCAGTCAGTATGTCAAGAACAAATTCTGCACGATTACATAATCCCAGAAGCAATCGACACATTAATACGCACAAAACATATTCGTATACAAACCACACATAGGAACAAGTCCCTAGACCAGAATGTTCCACTGCATTGGGGAAAAAAAAAATGGATGCATATACAAAATTTTACATCCATGAAAAAGTAATTCTTTTCAGTGAACACATTCCACGCTTAACTCGGAAACAGAAGCTTAAAGCTGCTTAGCACATTTTACAGAAATATAACTGTTACTTTGCATTTCATTGTGTCAGAATAATCTACCAACAACTGTTTCTTGCCTATAGATAAAGGCTGTCAATTTCAAGAGAATAACAAAATCTGGCACATTTTGCAAGGACATGATGGATTCTGTAAACTTTGAAGTGTGTGATTTTGATCTCTTGCATCTGCATTTATGATAAAATGAAGCACAGTGCACATTTATCTAACAATAAGCTGAAAGACCTGGAGGCGCTTAGCCCTCAAGTAATATTTAGTAACAGCAGCAACATACACACATTTGAATTCACTTACAGCACAGTAAATGCACAGACACAATAGAAATTAATCTGGGAACTACAAAAAGATATGATCTATCATACTTATTGTTTATTGTTTATATGGACCAAAAACCCAGGTGTAAAAATTGACAAAAAACACACTGCTGTAACCATTATTATTTGAAGACAACTATGCATTAATGGCTAAAAACAAAGATAATTTGCAGAGATCAGTATACAAACTTCAAAACATTTATGCAAAGTAAGAACAGAAAATTCTGGAAACTAAAAGACAACATCTGAAAGAGGAAAAAGAGTTATGAAAGAGTAAAAATTTGAATGAATAGAAAAGGTACAAGACTACGTATATTTTGGACATCATATTTCACAATTTACAACCCACACTGACATGAGGTTTTCACAAAAGTGCAGCAAATTGAATGGAATATTAAAAAAGGAGAAGTGATACATAATGTTGCGACTTACAAGTTTAAATGTTACAACACAAACAATCTACTGAGCACGAAGTATGAATTGAAAGTGAACTGAAGAAAGATGAAAGTAATGAAGAGAAGCATAAATGAGATTAAAACATATCATCAAAATTTAGGACCACAAAGTAGATGAACTAAAAGAAATCTTCTACCTTGGAAGAAAAATAACCCATGACAGATGGTGCAAGGAAACCATGAAAAGCAGAATAGTATAGGCAAAGAGTGCTTTCTGGCTGAAATAAGTCTACTAGTTTCAAACAAGGCCTTCACTTGAATAAAAAATTTCCAGACATGGATGTTTGAGTACAGCATTATGACAGTGAACCATAAAATAGGAGAAAACTAGAAGATGTAAGAACAGAAGTGTTTTGAGATGTAGTTCTATAGAAGGATGCTCAAAATTAGGTATACTGAGAATGTAATGAATGAGAAGGTACTCCACAGAAAAGAAGAAAGTAGGAACGTATGTAAAACATTGACAAGGTGGAGGAACCGGATAATAAGACAATGAGGAGTAAATTTGGTGGCTGTAGAGGGATCTGCAGAGGGTAAAAACTGTAGGATATAGAGATTGGAATCATCCAACAAATAATTGAAGCTGTAAGGGGGGGAGAGGGTGGGAGGGGGGAGAGGGTGGGAGGGGGGAGAGGGGGGGAAGGGGGAGAGGGGAGGAGGGGGGAGAGGGGAGAGGGGGAGGGGGGAGAGGGGGAGGGGGAGGGGGGAGAGGGGGAGGGGGAGAGGGGGAGAGCGGGGGAGGGGGAGAGGGGGGAGAGGGGCGTGAGGGGGGAGAGGGGGTGAGGGGGGTGAGGGGGGAGGGAGGCATCTTAATAGGGTGCCAAAGAATACATTTCCACATCAAGTGCTCTGATGTAAATGCCAATGAAGGAGAGATACAGAAAGACAGTTACACAGACTGAGTAGCATGTGGAATCGCAAAGAGCAAGAGCAGTTAACAATAGACTTATACAACACAAAAGAAAAGCAGTCAGTCATGGTGAAAAGCCTCACCCTGGACGTCCCCCTGTGGGTCACGGTAGTACCACTTGTCACTGCCGGGCGGGACGGACGTGGGTGGGGGCACGCCCGTACGGTGGTCCTCGTCCTCCATGAGCTTCGCCACCAGGTCGTCCGCCACCTCGCGCATTCGCTCCATCTCCTCGTCGGGCCTGCTCGAGCTCCTCTCCCTCTCCCTGCCCCTGTCAGAAGGGGCGATCGAAGGTGCCGGCGGCGGCGGAGGCGTCTGCTTTTCCGTGGCAGTACGACGCGACTCGACATCCTCGGTGCCACCAGATCGATCTGTGCTCCTCGATGTTACACTCCTGTGATAAATTGAAAAGACATTGTAGCAGTGGGCAAAACTGAACAATATCATCTTTTGTGTTTCTTTTAATGATAAAAGATTTTATTTTGGGAAAAAGATAATTCTGATACTAAGAAGAAATACTCTGCAGCAGTGGAGCAGCCTGTGCACTGTTCGGAGAGTTCTCAACAGACTGACGGTACGTTTACACTGCAGCCTCTCCACCCACCAAGCGCATCGCCGACAGCACCGCAGAGATTAAATGAGACCACCAAGTCAGACTGGTGGACAGTGCCTGGTGAGGATACAGAGCTGGTCAGTGTTTTAAGCAGTAACCGTCAGTGGACATTCAGAAACTTGAACTGTGACTGGCTACTTTGAGATCACTCTAGCTGTGCCACTGCCAAGGGGACGGCTTCTTATTTGTGCAGTTCCCCAGGCACTATTAAACCATGCCTACACTCGTACACTGCAAACCACTGTGTGGCACAAGCGACAAATGGAGCTTCCCACAGTAACACACCTTAGGGTTTCTAGCCATCCCACTTGTGTACTGATCACGGGAAAGATGACTTCTCACACACCTCTAAATTCACTGTAATTAATTCGCCATCTCTATAGGAGCAATATGTAGGGCGCTGTAGAATATTTCTATGGTGCACACTTAGGACTAGATGGCGAGGTAAAATAAGGAACAACCATCTCACTGAGCACTTTTCTCACCAGGAACTGTGATGAAATGAAGAAACAAGTATTGATACATTCCTATGCATTTTGTAAATACAACAAAGTGGGTTATTATTTTGATTTTCTAATTATGCTCATAAGGAAACTATGATATTTATTAAAAGGCATATGAGAAACAATTTAAATCCAGTACTATGGTATGAATAACCACACAATCCAAGGTACAGTAAAGCAACAGTGTAACGTAACAGTCGTGACACTTCATCTCATTTCTGTTACCTGCAGTGACAACAGCACCCCAAGCAGACAGAAGCGACACTTCTGGACGGGATATCGGTGTGTGGAAATGCTAACATTTCTACTGATTTATAATACAGTTTTTACAGTAGGGAGTACATGTAATGCCGTAAAAATCGACAACAGAAAAATGACACCACATTTGTCAGTCTTTGGTTTCCTAAGGAAACTCCTGAAGGTATGAAACAACAGATTACAGGACAGTTTTAATAACAAAAAATTACCAGTAAACACCAGATCTGACTTTCTGCAGAAAGACACCATATATCGACCCAACAAAGCAAAATATTGTTTGCTACACTTTCAGCTAAATCAGCCAATGTGGAACATAGGAAACCTACAAGGAATGTAATACCTATACGATTTAACTTACCAAATGAACCACTACACCTGTAGCTTAAGGGAAAACCACTCTGATGTAATAATTCGTCAAAAGCAATACAACTGTTTCCCAACCCAGAAGTAATGAATTCCATAATTATAGCTAAATCAGAGCCACAAATGGCAAGAATCTTCAACATATTCGGTTTTGATGTGAAAGTAATTAGTTACAAAAATACCTGTATATTAGAATGTTGAGTGAAGTGTGAGAATCATTTGAATTATTAGACTCCATAAATTTTTTTAAGTGCCAAGAAAAGTGCCTATGCAACAACAATAAGACAACAGCAGAAATTTATGCTGTGGAAGAAGGCAACAGTTTGTCGATCAGAAGAATGGTGTCAATCCCAACATAAAATACTAGGGTGACTCCAAAGGAAATGCACACTCTTTTTTTTTAAATCCATCTTTCATTCTACACGTTTAAAAGTTCTACAGTGTGCAGATAGATCCTTTAGGAACAATATTTTCATTTCTCCACATAATTTCCATCTTGGAACCAGTGCCTGTATACCCGCACGGTAAAATCCTGGACAAACCTGTTGGAGCCACTGTTTGGCAGTGTGCACAAGGGAGTCATCATCTTCAAATCTTGTTCCACAAAGAGTGTCTTTCAGTTTCCCAAAGAGATGATAGTCACATGGAGCCAGCTCAGGACTATAAGGCGGTTGTTTCAGTGTTGACCATCCAAGTTTTATGATCGGTTCCATGGTTTTTTGACTGACATGTGGCCGTGCACTGTTGTCCAACAACAAAACATCCTGCTTTTGCCGATGTGGTCGAACACGACTCAGTTGAGCTTGAAGTTTCTTCGGTGTTGTCACATATGGATCAGAATTTACAGTGATTCCACTTGGCATGATGTCCATAAGCAAGAGTCCTTTGGAATCGAAAAACACCATAGCCATAACTTTCCAAGCAGGTGGTGTGGTTTTGAATTTCTTTTTTTTTTTTTCTTTTTCTTGGATGAATTTGCACGATGACAGTCCATTGATTGCCTCTTTGTCTCTGGTGAAAAATGATGGAGCCATGTTTCATCACCTGTCACAATTCTTCCAAGAAATTCATCTCCACCATTCTCGTACTGTTCCAAAAGTTTGCTGCATACCATTTTTCTTGTTTCTTTGCAAGCCACTGTCAACATCTTGGGAACCCACCTGGCACAAACCTTTTTCAATGCCAACACTTTCAGTATTCTGCAAACAGTTCCTTCCCCTACCCCAACATAGCATGGCAATTCGTTCACTGTGATGTGTCTGTCAGCAGCCACCAATCCGTTAACTCTCTGCACATTGTCTGGAGGGTGTGCAGGTCGAGGCCTGCCGCTGCGAGGACAATCCTCAATATTGCCGTGCCCGCTTTCATCACGTAACCTGTTAGCCCATCGACTAACTGTACTGCGATCGACAGCAGCATCTTCATATGCCTTTTTCAACCTCTTGTGGATGTTTCCTACTGTCTCATTTTCACAGCACAGGAATTCTAGCAGCGTCTCCATATGCCTTTTTCAACCTCTTGTGGATGTTTCCTACTGTCTCATTTTCACAGCACAAGAATTCTATGACATCACATTGCTTCTGACGAACATCAAGTGTAGCAGCCATCTTGAAGACGTGCTATGATGGTGCCACTCACGGGAACAGGTTGAAAACAAGTGGGAAGGATGTATCTACACACCGTAAAACTTTCACACGTGCAGAATGAAAACTGTATTTTTACAGAAATAGCGTGCATTTCTTTTGGAGTGCCCCTTGTATATCATCGAAATGGAAAAGGATGGCAAGCTACCATTCTTGGATAATTTAGTTGAGCAGTAGGCTGCCTTGGTCATTCAGTGTACAGGAAGCCAGCATGCACTGATCGATATTTGAATGCCAATAATTTTCATCATCCTGTACACAAGAAAGCAGTCCTGAGCACGTTCATACACAAAGCAAACGTTATTTCTGACAACCACTACCTACAGTCTCAATTGGAGCACCTGAGACCCGCGTCCAGAGAAAATGATTACAGCAAGAGAGAGACTGCAAACGCTTTCTGGCGCCACCGAAGGACGACGACTTGTGAATCGACACAGGAGGCCAGGCCGGCTGCTTTCTGCCATACTGTGGGGCAATGAGCGGCAACTTATGATGTGTGCTACAGAAACACGGACCGACACTGATGTTCCGGCCTACCCCCAACATACGAGATATGCTGCGCCCTGTTCAAGACGACACAGCTCTTCGTGTGCCGAATGTGTACGGTGTACCTTGCAAGTGCGGAAGCATCTATATAGGCCAGACAACTGAAAACACGAGACTCTTGGTTCATGTGTCAACATACTGGGATTCCATTATGAAAGAGGCAGCTGAGATTAGAATGAACAACAACAATTTTTACAGAGACCATACGTACACACTTAGTTGGCATGGGGTTGGGCTTTGGATGTCTAAACAGTGTAATGACAAATGCTTGATGCTTGGAGGAACACAGAAGTGGAAGGTTTCAAATGTGATGTCAGCCCCTCATGTCACCTGACGTCACTTGGTCCCACAGTGGACCAGAGCTTTCAATATATATTATTTTGTATCTTGTTATAATTTTCTTGCTTACAACTTTTGGATACTAGACAACATTATTACAGCAGAGTACAAACTGATCTAGAACTTTCTCCACAAAATGTTTCTAAGCTTACCTTTTACTTATTGTGCGTGGCCTCTTTTGAAACACTCTACCCTACATTTGATACACTGCACCCAATGTGCTTTCCACTTCCAGAAGCAGTTTTGGTACGTCTCTTGCTAGATCGCAGAAACCACCGTCTGCGAATGTTCCTTTATCTCATCTATCGTTGGAATTTTCATCCTTTCAACGGGATTTTCAACTTTGGAAATAAAAAAAATAAAAGTCTGCAGGGCCAGGTCTGGAGGGTCCGCTTGTTTTATTTTAGGGTGCAAAAATAATTAAGGTCATATATACTCATGTCAGAACCGTACAACACGAAGACGAAAAAGGAGTTAAAAGCGACTACACGTTGAGCATAATTGATGGAAGTAAAGACAGCTAAAACCTCGAACTTTCTCTTGGAGAAAAGTCCATAAAATACGCCAGGGATACAACGGAGGTCCTGAACTACAGATTAAATGTCCTTCACCATATTGCTACGATGGATAAGAAGTAAAATATGGTCGACAGGCCACGCATCCCATCAGGAAACAGTAAACCATCAATGGCTGACAGACAATGAGCACAAAGTAGTGGGGAATCACCACTTAACAAATGACGATGGATAAAATTACAGTGCCCAATAAGCAAACTAACTAATATGATCTCCTCGCAGCAAAAGGAGCGAGAGGAGGTCGGCGAAGTCACTGGGAGAGGTTTAATTCCCCAGAGCTTGTGCCAATGAAGGGAATACAAGTGGTAATGCCAAAATGACACAACCTGCTGACAGACAGAAACACATAGATCACCGAGGGAATGGAAGAACTAGCATGTCAAGGTATGAGGATTGCATGAACACCAGCATACCCCCATTTCCATCAGTACTGAAAAATTTCTGTATTTGATATCATCTTCAAACTGTCAGTTTAGCAACACAGCTTCTCACATGTGATGTCATATTTGAAGAACAAACTGTACAGTTACTTCAGATAACTGCAAGAGCATTTCACAGTGATAAACTGCACAGTTCCCTCCAATAACCCCACATTGTCTGTCACCAGAATTTCAATTTGTTAGCCTCATTACCTCCACTTAGAAAAAGATGTGCTTTTGAATTTTATTAAAAGCTTCTGGAATATTTATGAACTCTGGGATACAGAATGAGTTTGAAATCCCAGCTGTGTCAAAAAAAGTGGCTATCTACAATGTTTTAATTTAAAAACTTAAATTTTTGGGGGCTATGATGCTGCAGTGAAGAAAGTAACTTTTGATCCTCTTTTCAGAAAGAAGTTCAACACTGCGGCAACCACCAACAAATTGCAGTTCCTCTTTTTTCTATTCCCCATTGCCACTTTACAATCATGAACATGAAAGCATTGAGAGAACTGAGGGGAAAACTGTAGCCTACAGCTTTAGTGCAGATAAAGTGTCCAAATTTTCACTCAAACGGATAACTGCACAATTAAACTGAAGTAATGTACATAACTTTAAACAATGAAACACAAACAATGACGATGGCACAAAATCTTATTTATCTGCCGCGTTGATGAGTTTAATGTTTTGACCATCTTCAACATTGCAAATAATTGTCAACTTTTGCTGTTTAATCTTAAGCTTTTCATCTGGCAGTCACAGGAAGACTAACTGTCACAGTATATAATTCAACATTCACATAACTAACATAATGCCATCTATCTGAGTGTTACGATATGATAGCAAAGTATTCTGGGCCACCAGAGCACGTGACCTGTGTGTGGAAGTCAACGCCTGTTCAAATCTAGCAGCAGTAATAAAAAAACTACTGTGAATTACAAATGATTTCTCCAATACCAATTTCATGCAACTTATTCGAATACGTTAGGAATTTGGTCATGACTGGTTTTTAGTTTTCTGCTTAATATTTATTCCTTAAAAGTGGACTACTACTCAGAGCAGAGTTCATTAAAACCAAATTTCTGGAACATTGTTCTTATGGCAATTTCAGTGTGACCGACAGAAATATTCATTAAAAGTTGGAATTCCTTAAAATTAGGTTCATTAATAAAGAGTTCTACTGTACAAAAAACATTATGTACAGAAATTTGTTGTAAGAAAAATACATTATAATTACCAAATAAAGTTATCAACCAGAAACTTCATATGGAGCGAGTGACATTTTGAATTAACTAACATCATTGATTTAATGTCTTAGTTTGACTTCGAACCACAATTTCTCAAAATGTTTTAATGGTGCATCCTACTAAACCAGATCTGTCACATCTCAATGTGCTACAACAATGCAAAAGATCACAGCAAAAACACTCTTAACCATTGGGTGTGATAGCTTACAAGGTCTCTTTACAACTACTCCATTACACACACTCTTCTTTGCTGCTTCTACCACTGGAATATATTTTATATGTGCCGCCCCCACCTTTGTTTTCCTTTCTAGCAGTAAAGCAGGTTTCCAATCGCTTACCTTGGCGAATCGCTGCCAGTAGAAGCACTCTTGGTCACCTCCTGCATTGGTCGAATGTGCCGCTCTGCCGGGTCTCCAATACCATTCTGTGATGCCGACCGCGACACTCCCGGTGGGACAGTGTCACGCTGCGTGAGTGGTGACCCGGCCCTCTTGCCGGGATCTCCCGACAGAGCAGAATGGCGTTGCCCACGAGCAGTACTGTGACCTCCACTACCGTCCTGCGACAACAAGAACTATACACAATATAGTAACGATATCCTTGTTGCAACAAACAACAAGCAAACACTGACATCTTGAAAAATCTCTGCCAAGTCAGAATGGTTATGCAACTACGTAATGAAGTTACTTTTAATTATTTCAAGAAATTGGACAGAGAACAGAAAGAAAAAAGTAACAACACTTCACTAGAAGGCCAGAGGAATGTACACACACACACACACACACACACACACACACACACACACACACACACACACACACAATAGGGACAATGATTACGGAAAAATAGTTCCATAAGTAACTGTGTTAGAAATGAAGATGCCATTCTCTTCTTCCAAAATCCAATTATTTTTCTGCATTTATCCATTACATATTACACAGCAAACATCTTTTTATTACTCATAAAAAACAGAAATTCACAAGAACTCTTTAGATACTTCTCTGCCTCATCAATGTCCTCTTAATTTGAGCAGAATTCTCTTGCTTTGAGTCATTCATGCCCATTTAAGAAAAAGAAGAAACTGCATGCAGCCAGGCCAACTACATAAGAAGGAAGATTTACAGTTTTAACATCCAACTGACCTTGCCGTTGGTGGGAAGGCTTCCATGCCTCAGCAATGCAGATAGCCGTACTGTAGGTGCAACCACAACGGAGGGGTATCTGTTGAGAGGCCAGACAAACGTGTGGTTCCTGAAGAGGGGGCAGCAGCCTTTACAATAATTGCAGGGCCAACTGTCTGGATGACTGACTGATTTGGCCTCGTAACATTAACCAAAACAGCCTTGCTGTGCTGGTACTGTGAAAGGTTGAAAGCAAGGGGAAACTACAGCCATAATTTTTCACAAGGACATGCAGCTTTACTGTATGAAGAGGATATAAAATGTAGACTGGCAATGGCCAGGAAAGTGTTTCTGAAGAAGAGAAATTTGTTAACATCGAGTATAGATTTAAGTGTCAGGAAGTCGTTTCTGAAAGTATTTGTATGGAGTGTAGCCATGTATGGAAGTGAAATATGGACGATAAATAGTTTAGACAAAAAGAGAATAGAAGTTTTCAAAATGTGGTACTACAGAAGAATGCTGAAAATTAGATGGGTAGACGACGTAGCTAATTAGGTGATACTGAATAGAATTGGGGAGAAGAGAAATTTGTGGCACAACTCAACTAGAAGAAGGGATCAGTTGGTAGGACGTGTTCCCAGGCATCAAGGGATCAGAATTTTGGTATTGGAGGGCAGCGTGGAGGGTAAAAATCGCAGAGGGAGACCAAGAGATGAATACACTAAGCAGATTCAGAAGGATGTAGGTTGCAGTAGGTACTGGGAGATGAAGAAGTTTGCACAGGATAGAGTAGCATGGAGAGCTGCATCCAACCAGTCTCTGGACTGAAGACCACAACAACAAACAACATCCCACTGACAGCACAATTGTGTGAGAGAGAGAGCAACAGCTCAAATTATGATACAGGGGAGAAAGAAACTGGTCATCTGTTCTCGAAAGGAGCCGTCATGGCATTCACCTGGAGTGATTTTGGGAAATCATGGAAAACTGCTGCCCAGTCCAAGTCTGCTAACCACTGCAACACCTCCCTCGGTCCCAGCAAACACGACAGGGTGGCAGCAATTCATAATGAAGCTCATGTGTTGACACCTCCAAAAGAGACGTGCAGGCACAATGCAATAGTGATATGGCCCTTTCTCCACTTCCAAACAGTCACATTTCTTTGATTTACTTGTTGTACTGGTACCGTATCTACCTGTACAACTGTCCACCATTTATACTTAGTACTGTCTTAAAGAATTGCATCTCTGACCTTTTGAGTGAGTTCTTTGTAACCACATCTACTTGGTGACATGGGCTATTGAAAACTGATGTTCAATCATCTGTAAACTCATTGAACCAGTATCTAACTGCTGTCCCAGATGGTGAAAGGTCACTACTAATAGCATGAAACTTCACTTTTATCTCACCATGTTTTTGCACGCAAAGGCAAAAACCAAATCGCTGAAGAATGCTACATTTGGTAATCTCTGTGAAATTCATATTCGGCTTACTTAAATGGCTGCCAATTCTGAATTAACAAACACATCAGTGTCATTTTTGTTTTAGTGCCATCTAAAAGAGGGTAGCACATGGCGGTAATACCTACTTATGTTCGCAATAGCATCTTCATCGAACATAGATACTGACTGGTCTGAAGCAAAGGGACAGAACTCAAGATAATGTGACAAACTTTACCAAAGAGGGTAACATTACCTTTTTACAAGCACACAAAAGGAACCAGATAGTATTAAGACTCAAGAACATAAGAGAACAACAGCGAAATGCAAGTATTAATAAGATGCGTTTGACAAGAAAATAACAGAAAAACAAGATTCCCATGCATTAAATATCTTGCCTACAGTCAACTGTAATGAACAACTGTGCAGTGTCACTAAACTTTGGACACTGGCACTCACACTCTTACCATTTGCACAAGCACAGGTAATGTCAGTTATTATAAAGTTTAATAATTCTCTAGGTTGCTGCCAAGGTCAATGTTTATACATTATTTAATAGATTAATATAGTGATCCTTTTATATTTACAGAAGAAGCTTTGGCTACTGAGGTTTCATACAAATTTATTTTGAACAATCCCTATGGGTAGGGGATTGCAAAAGACGATTGCATTCAAATAGTTTCGAGATTTCCCGATACACCGAAGCGGTGGATACAGTGCCGACTTGATCAATCGTATGACATTTAAATAGCGGCACTAGCGTGAGGGGCGTGCAAGAAACTGATGTACTAGGGACTACAACAATCTAACATGCTGCTTAAAAAATTCACAATTTTGTGAAGCACTAGAGGGAATAACATTAAATTTTATCAGCTTGTTAACTTCTGCTATATTTGAACAGGTCTGTAATACAAGTTCTGATACATACGGACACCATATACACATACTTACGGTGCTTTTTAAGTGAAGGTAACATTGAAAGGCAGAAAAACTACTACTTCAAAAACCATTACTTGATTCTAAACCCAAGTGAATATTTTATTTGTTTATGAGAAACTGTCAGTAAAAAGGTTATATACCAGTCATACTAAATCCTGATCCTGACATATGCATCCGAAACCTGGGTTATAAAAGGAAGAGACAAAAGCAAAGTACACGCTAGTGAGATGAAATTCTTGAGGAACAGTATTGGAGTGACAAAGATAGACAGGTTAAGAAATAAGAGGACCAGAGTGTTAATGAAGGTGGAACCATTATAGGAAGAGAGAGAGAAATCAAGGCTGAGATGGTATGGGCATGGAGGAGAAGAGGATACCAGGAGGATACACAAGATGAAACTGGAAGGAAAGACACCAAGAGGAAGACCGAGAGAGAGATGACTGAAAGGAGTGGAGGAATGCGTCCAGAAGAAAGGAGAAGACAGGACCAAGGTGAAGATGGAGAGATGGTGGCAAACAGAAGACAATGGAGACGCTTATGTTCCAAACAGACCCAGACAGAGGCTGGAAACTGTCCAAGACGGTGATGATGATGAACTGTAATGATTTGCCACATGGGTTGCAAATAAGAATTCATCACTGTTCACATAGAAAAACGTTACCAGCTTTTAATCAGCTTTGGATCAAGCTGATAACATTCAGATGAAATGAGAAAGAAAATCCAGAATGTCTAAGAAACGAAATAAGTATCGCTAAACTGACTGCAATTGTTATCACAAGAATAAATTACTGCAGAAAGACCCATTTTGGAGATAGTATCAACAGGCATAACTAAATCTCTTGTTTGATAATTGTACTGAATCGTGATTGCAATCTTTTATTTATGTATTAGTTGTTGTTGTTACACATGATCTGCACCATGAAAGGTATTACCATCTACGTTTCGCTGCTGCTGAAGAACAGCATCACAGAACATTTAATGGGGCACCGTGAAAAACAAACTTGGCTGTGGGCGAGCAGAAGTTACATCTTGTTGCCAACCATGGGAATGTATACTGTATATTGGGTGACAATTATTGAACTACACAATCCAAGAGCGTGATAGCTTCTGATTGGTTTGCATTAGGACATCTCGTAACCTAAATCCGAATATCTGTAGTGACTTTTACATGTTGATAAAGTGTGTGCAAACCATAGTTTGCAACTAATTTATGTTTTTTTCCCCCTACAGTTCAATAATTATCGCCCTGTACTTTAGGTTTTTATGAACATCCACCACATTTAAACTGCAGTTTGCCTGAATCCATCGGCATTTGGAATCAAATTAACTTTACAATTGGACAAATACTCAACAACAGCACACACTTCTGCAGGATATGCTCAAAGTCTAGATAGGGGCCAGTTGCATACTTTCGTGTTTCATGCAGCAATATTGTTAATCCTCACCATGAGCTATGATGGGAACATTTGGGGGTGTGTCAGCTGTTGATTCTTCACAGCCATGAGAGAGCAGCAATGCTTTCAGGAAAAATAACAGCTATGTTCTCAGGTCTTACTGAAATCACAACATTTTTGGAAGAAACATCCAAATATCTGTGACAATGAAGATATAAATATCACAGCTACCCTGCTAGGAAGACGACGAAGAATAGTGATACCACAGTAGGTAAACAAAAAGGGCAGTGAAGATAAAAATTAATGTACACAGTTTCTTTTTATTTTATTCCTCCTTGTATTATCAAAATGTAGACAATCAATAAATGACAGTTTATGTTAACCGTTTAGGAAGAGGAAGTTTGTAATTTTGATTAGTCAGAATATGTTTAAAAATAAGTTTTTCTCAAGGAACTACTTTATATAAAAGGGGGGGGGGGGGGTGTCTGGGGGTTGTCTTATATTCAAGGTCACCTTATAATTGGGTAAATATGGTAATTACATTTTGAGCTTTGGTAGATTAGAGTTTTAATACAATTATTTAGTATTTTTGTAAGAACTGACCCATCCAAACAAATTTCTTCTGACGCGGGCCAAAAATTAGCCACTCTTTGCCTACCACACCGTCCAAAGATCCTAACGAGATTACCTTCTGGACACTGCACATCCACTGGTCTTTGATACTTTTTGTTTTTGTTATAATGTTACATGTCTGAAGGAAAAAGTATGGGCTATGTTAATTATGTCTATCAAGCAAACTTTGATATAGTTAAAAATATTATATACAGGCATCAGTAAAATGAGAAGGGCTGAAATTTATATCAAGGCAATAACAAAGCCAACGGTAATACTTTTTTGTGTTAGCTACCTTCCAGAAAATAGTTAGCTATCCTCCAACGAAAAATATTGAAAGAGAGGCATAACAAGTATCATACTAATACGAATGGGAAGTATATAGTTCCCCTTTTCTCACCGACGAGTTAAGACAAAGACTGTGTGCAGTGGGACTTACCTCGTCATCAGACAGGGGAGTTCCTCCGTGGAATGCCCCCGAAGCGTCAAAGCTACCCCTCGACTCGGTTGGCGTCTCTGTCGCCCTGCAACAAGCTCTTATTCAGTAAATAAGCCCTCGTAGCTATTTTTTTTCTCCCTACCATTCAACAAAGTTTCATTCTAATTAACACATTTCCAAGAACTTTAAACTGTGGCATTGTCACTGGGCTATAGTGATCACAATACTGTTATCAACATAAAAACTTACTTTTGCTTGAATTGCAAAGTATTTCTTTTAATATACAAGGCAATGCATTGTGCACAGGACCAGTTTGAGAACATTTTCTCACACAATGTTACTGCCCCCCTCCCCCCCCCCCCCCCCATGACAGTTGCTTTTTACTCATTTTATCAATGTTATTAATCCAATTATCCCTCTCCACTGCTGAAACGTAGCATTCCCACTTTCCTCATGATGGAGCTGCATTTGATTACTGGTCACAGCAGCAATTTAAACTGACATGCTTGTCAGTGAAATGGCTTCCAATAAAAATAACTGCACCATATGAGATGTATTATGTATTTCACGACAAATGTTATAATTTTGTTTTATATCGGTTGTCCCTACTTAAGAGTTGTCAGGTACATTTTCCCCTGATCTTCTGGCAGATATTCTGCAATTTTGTTTTTGGAGTCAGCTCTTCACATCTTTTGTAGGGCACTCAGTGTTAAAAAAAAAGTGTCCATTTGGTGCTGCTGCCTAGTGGTGGCAGTCATTGCATGCCAAGGCGGTGTTGTTGCTGCTGGAGTACTGTCTGTTATTCTTGGTGTTGTACAGTCCCTCGTAACGCATGCCAGTAAAACGGGTACCACACTAAACTAACTTGGGGCCATTCTATCAAACGGACATGTACAATTCCACTTCAAAAATAATTTTGTCTGTAAAGGAAAGACTCTTATTCGTCACACTAGGTGTCACATGAAAGATGGGATGAGCAGTATTTGTTTGGGCTGACACTAGTTACACACTATAAAAACGAAATTGCAAATAACTGCCAAACACAGTGAGAAAATAAGACTGACAACTCTCAGGAGAGACAACATGTATATACAGAATGTATCACAATTAACAAGGGGAAACAGATGTGAAAATATATGACAAAAGTAGCAAAAGTATTTCAGCATACATGGGTTCACAAATGCACTGTTTTGGAGATAACAGGATGTGTGGTTACCAGCTAGCACTGACTTCAGTATTGATTGATATAAATGTAAATTTTTCAATTAAGTTTCCATCTAACTGGGCTCAAATTGCAACCACGGCCTATCATACCTAGTACAATGATGGAGAACCTGGTATATACGAGGGCGGTTCAGAAAGTAACCTCCGATTGGTCACAGTGCGGGTTGTGGGGGGAGTAGCGACGCCATCTGTGCGTTCACGCACTCAACAGGTCAGTCGGCAACAAGCCGTGGTCGAGTGAACGTCGTACCTGCGCTAGTTTAGTTTTTGTGGCACTTTGAAATGTGTGCTGCAATAGAAAACCCCGCCAAATGTGAAGTGCGTGCTGTCATAAGGTTTTTTACAGCCAAAGGATATTCTGCAGCAGCTATTCATCGTGAGCTTTGTGCCGTGTACGGACCAAGAGTTATGAGTGAAGGAGTTGTCCGTGAATGGGTATGTTTATTTAAAAGTGGACGAGAAAACGTTCATGATGAAGAGAGGAGTGGTAGACCATCATTGGTGACTGACGAACTCGTTCAGACAGTTGATGCAAAAGTTCGTGAAAATTGACGTTTCTCAATGTCGGAGTTGTCTACTGGTTTTCCACAAATTTCTAAGACTCTCTTGTACGAGATAGTGACAGCAAGATTGGGTTACTGTAAGTTCTGTGCACGATGGGTGCCCAAAATTCTTACCGACCACCACAAAACTCAAAGAATGGCCTCTGCATTAGACTTTCTGTCACGTTATGAGGACGAAGGAGAACCATTGTTAACAGAATCGTGACCGGTGACGAAACCTGGGTTAAGTACGTGAACCCTGAGACAAAAGAACAATCAAAGATGTGGGCACATTCAAATTCGCCTACCAAACCAAGAAAAGCCTCGCAAGATTTTTCTGCCAGAAAACTGATGGCAACGGTGTTTTGGGATGCCAAAGGGGTGTTGTTGGTTGAATTCATGGAACGTGGTACGACCATTAATCAAGACGTGTACTGTGAAACAATAAAAAAGTTACGACGAGCTATACAGAACAAACGCCGCGGTATGCTGACTTCCGGTATCGTTTTTTTCCACGATAACGCCCGTCCTCACTCTGCTCGCAGAAAAACGGCCCTTCTTGAGTCCTTCAAGTGGGACGTTATCAACCATCCACCTTACAGCCCAGACCTGGCGCCAAGTGATTATCACCTCTTCATGCGTTTGAAGAAATGGCTCGGGTCACAGCGGTTTGATGACGACGAAGAGCTCAAAGATGCGGTCACAGGCTGGCTCCAGGCACAAGCGGGTGATTTTTATGCAGAAGGAATTTCAAAGCTTGTGAAGAGATACGATAAGTGCCTCAATCGCTATGGAGACTATGTAGAAAAATAGTGCAAAGATGTAGTTGTAAGATGTATATATTAAAATATTTTTATTTAACTTGGTGTATTTTTTTAAATCAACCGGAGGTTACTTTCTGAACGGCCCTCGTACATTGTTGGGACACAAGCACATTTTGGAGTCGATGTACGATGACATCTAACATGTCAATACAGTTCAAGATGGGTAAGTTAAGTGGTGTCTGTACCTCAGCCTCCTAGGTAACATGACTTCAACTACCCGAGTTTTCTGCCTGGAGTCACTTCAAAAGTGAGGTACACAGCACTCCCATTAATAGGACTCAAGAACTGGAGCAGTGAATTGTACCATCTTGTCAAGATTTACAAAATGATACGGGGATGTTTCAAAGAATTTTAAACACTGCGGATACAAATGTAGCATCGACATGAATGCGAGGACGACACTTTGAATGAGACTTTTCACAGGTACTAGTGTACAGTAAATTTTAATGTGTAATGTGCTAAAGTAGTCGATATTGCATTACTTGTTACCCCTTAACTCACATTTCTGTACTGTATGCTAAGAGGTGTTGTCTGCCCCTATGTTTAAACCAACATTTAAGGCAAAAATCACTTGAAAATTTGAATGTAAGTTATATAAATTTTATTTTTGCCATTAGTAAGTGTTGTTCAAAAATTCAATATTATGAAAGGGGTGATTACTACTCACCATATAGCACAGATGCTAAGTTGCAGACAAGCACAACATAAAGACTGTAAGAAACTTAGTTTTCTGCCAACAAGACTTTCTTGTTGTGCCTATCTGCAACTCAGTATCTCTGCTATATGGTGAGTAGCAACTATCCTTTACGTGATATTGTCACATTCCATCCTGCATTTTCCATTGTTTCATTTGGCTCAAATACTCCTTGCACTGAACAAATCCTGGAGTATTTTACTTTTGTCACACAAAATCCCACACTTCTGAATAGTTTTTTAATAGCACACATAAATGAACTGTTAGAGAAATGAATTTTACATTCTGAAAAAATATAGTACCTATCTAGCAAATAAATTTTCACGTAACACTAACTTCTATAACTCAAACTTGCATATAAAAATTGCACTCAATTGACATTCAAAGCTAGGATCTACATTTCTCTTTACTACCACTCACAAGGAGAAATCCATGTGGTGGAATAAACTTTTTGAAACCAATTTTATGGTGACATATGTAGAGGTCCTGTGTATCATGCCCTGCAGCCATTCACCCTGATGGGCCCTCATTTACGAGTAATTGACGGGAGGAGGGAATAAGTAAATAAATAAATACATTTCATCATTTCACATGACATACAATAGCTTTAAAAAAAGTAGGGTAGTGCAGACTGGTTGTCTAGTGTACTGGTTAGAGAATGGGCCTCGCTCGCAGAAGTTTGCAAGTTCAAATCTCACCAGGTGCGTTAAATTTATTATATTTTAATCTTTTTCGAAATTACTTTGATCGTTACTCTTATTAAATTAATTTTGTTAAATGCAGTTATATTTATCTATATTCCCTTGTCACATCATTTCAATCATTATACCAACTTTCTCATTTGCTCTCATTTTTCTCCCTATCGTTCTTTTTCCACTTATTGTGAATATGAATTTAATTATATTTATTTATCTATTACAATACTTAAATTGAAAATACCAATCTATCAGTTAAAAATACAAAAGATGAAATAATCTTTTTATGCTTACTGTGAAATGGTGTCAAAATGTGTTTTTTGTAGTAAGATTTGCAGTTGTGTATGGTAATTGTCATACAAACATTTCAAACCAATTCCTATTGCACTATGGATAAAATGATGCAGATGGAGATTTAAGCAAAAGAAGGGATAATAAGTAAAATGATATCCAAGCAAAATGAGGAATTTAACTAACGACTGTAATAACAGATGAAAATATAGGATGAGAGGGACAAAAGTATTGGGTGACAAAAATGAAAGAAATTAAATCGTAATTAACAGACAAAATTAATTAAAATCACATGATCAAAGATTCCAAATGGAAACAGAACAATGAGAGCAAATGAAAAAGATGGTACAATAATTAACATGATGTCACTGATAAAAATTTGAAAACAACAAAACTTAAAATATCTGTCAAGATTAGAACCCACAACCTTCTGCATGTGAGGCCCGTACCCTATCCATTACACTACAGAACCAGTCTTCAAAAAACTGCTTTTTTTTTCAATCTACTGAGTGTCGTGCAAAATCCCGCAATTCTTTTTACATTGGTTACTCATTAACGAGACCACCAGGATGAAAGGCTGCAGAGTATGAAACTTTGTATCTTAACCTATATCACCATGCAGATGGTTTCAAAAAGTCGTCTCACCACTGGGGATCTGTTCTTGTCAGAACACATTCGATTTTACCCAAAATTTTTACATATTTTATTGGAGAAACATGAAGATGCCTATCACCATTGTCCTGAACTTCCTTCTCAATGATTAAATTTTACACGTTCCTATGAACACATTTTGCACTACACTGTAGAAAATGGGTACCCAACGTGTGTCAACGACATACAAAGAAGGTGACAATGCAACCGACAATAAAACATGTAGGATTAGCAATTTAAGAAAGGTAGGGGGATATAGAAACTTTCCACCAGAACTTAGCTCAGTGCAAGTTCAAAAATTTCCATGTGGCCTGAAAGAGAACTTCATGCGTTAAGCGCTAAGTTAGGCATTGGGTGAAATATTAACCCAATTAAGCAAGGGTTTAATTGACAAGTTTAAATTTTTAACACATTTATACTAACCTGAACAGTACTTCAGACTGAAGTTTGTGGCAACTCGTAACCACACATTTGCAATTATTCTATGAATGGTTTGTTTGCAGGCCCATTTTGCTCATATTCTTTCACTTGTGCCAGTTTTCACTACTAATTATGATATGTTCTGTATACAGATATTGCACTTGTGGCCTGAGGTACCTCTCTCATCCCAAGCAGTCACTTGAGTTATTTGGTCTTAAATTGGTCCTGATTGTGTAACATTACAGATATACACTGAAGATCCAAAGAAACTGGTACACCTGTCTAATATCATGTAGGGTCCCCGTGACCACACACAAGTGCTGCAACATGACATGGCATGGACTTGACTGATGTCTGAAGTAGTGCTGGAGCACCATGAATCCTGCAGGGCTGACCATAAATCCATGTGAGTACGAGGGGGTGGAGATCTCTTCTGAACAGCATGTTGCACAGCATCCCAGATATGTCCAATAATGTTCATATTTGGAGAGTTTGGTGGCCAGCGGAAGTGTTTAAGCTCAGAAGAGTGTTCCTGGAGCCACTCAGTAGCAAGTCCGTACTTTTGGAGTGTCGCATTGTCCTGCTGGAATTGCCCAAGTCTGTTGGAATGCACAATGGACATGAATAGGTGCAGGGTATCAGACAGGATGCTTACGTACATGTCACCAGTCAGAGTGTTCTCTAGACATATCAGGGGTCCCATATCAATCCAACAGCACACACCCAACACCATTACAGAGCCTCCAGCAGTTTTAATAGTTCCCCGCTGATATGCAGGGTCCATGGGTTCATGAGGTTGTCTCCATACATGTCTATTCACAAGATACAATTTGAAATGAGACTCATCTGATGAGGCAACATGTTTCCAGTCATCAAGAGGCTAATGTCGGTGTTTATGTGCCCAAGCGGGGCGTAAGCTTTGTGTTGTGCAGTCATCAAAGGTACACGAGTGGGCCTTTGGCTCCGAAAGCCCATATCGATGTTGTTTCATTAAATGGTTCACACACTGACACTTGCTGATGGCCGAGCACTGAAATCTGCAGCAATTTGCGGGAGTGTTGCACTTTTGTCACGTTGAATGATTTTCTTCAGTCGTCATTGGTCCCGTTCTTGCAGGATCTCTTTCCCGCTGCAGCGGTGTCAGAGATTTGATGTTTTACTGAATTCCCGATATTCACGGTACACTCGTGCAATGGTTGTATGGGAAAATCCCCACTTCATTGCTACCTCTGAGATGCTGTGTCCCATTGCTCAAGAGCTGACTATAACACCACGTTCAAACTCATTTAAATCTTGATAATCTGCCACTGTTGCAGCAGTAACTGATCTAACAACTGCATCAGACACTTGTTGTCTTATACAGGCATTGTCAATCACAGTGCCTGTTTATATACATCTCTGTATTTGAATACGCATGCCCACACAAGTTTCTTTGGCACTTCAGTGTAAAATGATTTGCTATGAATACACACATCAATGTGAACTGCAGTAAAATAAATATGATTTAGAATAAGACATCAAATGATTCTGAATATTTCTTCCAATCTCCTGAAAAATGTTTATTTTTGACAATTCATGCCTTTGCAATGAACTTGCCAACTGTGGTGATTGTATGCGATTTGGTATTGAATTCTTCCAAACAGTGCAAAGCTTTAAGCACCAGGTAATCTCACCCACCTATCAACATTGTCCCTGTAGATTGTGTAACTGTACACAGAAAAAACTCTACTAACAACTCTCTCTCAATTTACTAACATGTTAGTAGTGACATTTTTTATTATTATATATACAGTGGTAGACCCTGCTACTTTCTGGACACCCTATCTTAACAATTATTTTTGTCACACAGCATTTCATCTACATTGCTTCTGCAGTAGTAAAGCAGTGTGCAGAGCAAAAGCTGGTATTTCTGTAGCAGCACGGCTCACCTAACATACCCAATGCACATGGGTATGAGGCTATTTAGTGCTGCTGTAATAGGCAATTTGATAAATTAAACCAACAGTCTGCCACGTCAGAAATTATTAAGTCACTTTTTCCTGTGTTAGGCTGCACTTGTTACACACACTATCACACGTCCGTGAAACCATTTTTTTTTGTCATTACCCATTTCATCTCCCAATAAATGTATGGACTCTACCCTTGTAACACGTCGAAGTCCGATTTCTTTTCTATATGTTTGTCTTAACTCTTTCCCTAGGCATTAAAGTTCAATAATTTCCAACTCACTTTACACCACCAGTGAAAGAAAATGATTTAGATTTTCTTCTATGATGGATCCCTTCAGAATTCTTTCTCTGTGTTAATATGAAATGAAAGCATCTGTCAAACATCACAATGACGAATGCATTGTTGAATGTACTTTCCTGGCCTCCGACAGATCACAAATATCACAGCATCTAAAATGGATAAGTGACACTGACAGTTAACATTTGTCACAATTCTTCTTGTTATTGAAGTTATAGATGGTTTGAATGTGTTAAAGACAAATGAACAAAAAAACGTGTTCTAATGATCAGAAAGTTACAGATAAGTCAGTAAACGGCGAATCTGCATTAAAACTTTTTAAGGATTATGGGATGGGCATACAAACACAGATACTTAATGAATAATAATGAAATATTGAAGTACACTATGCTTGTTGAAATATAGTTTCAGACTTTTACTTAAATTTCACAATCTGACTTATCTGAGGCGTCACACACTGTAAATATGCCCCCTCCCCCAAATAATTTCATTCTGTGGGCCACAGAACACCCAGAACTTCATTCTGTATGTCACAAACTAATTCATCCACATTGCTTCTAATGTGTAAAGCAATGCACAGAGAAAAAGCTTTACTTTTTGTAGCAGCACGGCTCACCTAACATACCCAGTTAACAAGGGCATGAGGCTATTTAGTGCTGCATAATAAGCAAAGTGATAAACATAAACACGTGGTTGTCATAGCTTGTTGTCATAGCGGTTGTCATAAGCTGCAGTACCTTTTAAATGTAAGAACTGTCTGTCTCAATGAGTCACATCTCGTTAACTGCATTTTGTTTCTATGACTGATTTTTCCCCCCCTCACACCAACATCCTGCATATCATCATATGCTGTTTCTACTGGCTTCCTAGCAATTTTTCTGTTTTCCATTTTGTACACAACTGCTCATGACAAAGGAACTTATTTAAAAGTCTTATTAATGTTTCAAAACAGGTTTTCACCTGCCAGAGACTATTTCAAGTTCACTGATGACAAACAAGATGTACACAAGACTCATTCTGATGCTGTCGCTGTTCATAAAATTATGGTCAATTTTAATACTTTGCAATATAGTCAATGCAGATAAATCTAAATTTTTTTTAATGAGGTTCATTTGCAAAGGAAAAACTCTTGCCACATATACGATTTTCATTATTTTATCAACCACATTTCTTAAACTTAAAGGCGCATTTATAAAAATATTCCAACGTATTTTGGACATTCATTCAGTACGGTAACACTTCTTGTTTTGGTATTTCGCTTAACAACCTTAACTTCTATTTTCAAGGCAAGTTGCTGGCAGAATTTAAACCACTTTACACAATACTGTGGAGTAAATGTGCGTGGTCAGAGATAACACGGTCAGTAAGAATGTCAGTCAGACAATACTTTATACATCTGAGAATAAAACAAAGCAAGCACAGATTCAGCATATCCACAGTGATTACGAATTATGTGGTCGATTATTACAGATGGCCATTGCGTGAAGTCTGGCATTGAAAAGTTGGAAAATAACTTCTCTGAGAGTGCAGACATGAAATGAGGAGTTTCCATATTTTTTTGAGCTGGCAACCCTCGACTTGGTTGAGCAGGTTGTCTGCCAATTCTATTTCCACAGTTCCCTTGACTACTCAAACCCAACAGGATTAGACTCTGGCCAATATCCCGACTTTCCCATGCTCAATGGAATGGCCAGTGGAAATACAATGTCCAGCCACTGCAGACATTGTGCTGTAGAAGGCAGTGCGTAACTGGCATTAGATGCATTGTTCTTATTCAGCACGTATTGTTTGTCCTATGTACCTTTTAACCTCCCCCCCTCCTCCCTACACACACACACACACACACACACACACACACACACACACACACACACACACACAAAAAAGAATTTCATATATCTGCCTTTTGTGAAAGATTATTTTCCACAGAACTTGACAGCTCTTTTTTCATGCTCCTCCTTGCACTTGGCTGCCATTTTCATTTGCGGATATCTCAATTTGGTTTTCGTACATCCGTTTTTACTGAATACCATTTACAATTTGCCCTGCACGCTGTCAGGGTGGATACTACATGAGTCCTGTATATTAAAGTTCTTAGTATGCTCTTAGTTTGCGACGGCTGGGGGCAGGCAGACACCTGCAAGTATTAGTTGGTATGGGTGTGCTTCCAGAAAACTGTTCCAATTTACAAGATACACAAATACTAGTTTCCTAAGATCAGAACTAAAGTTGTCAAGAATATCCTCTGACCTGTGTGACCCCCCCCCCCTACACACACACACACACACACACACACACACACACACACACACACTAGAATGTAGCACTTCGCTTTCCTACCAACAAAACACATGACACACCCTACTTCTTGCAAATGTGTGCCTCTAGCTCATTTATACATGTCTCATCTATAATTTCACCTTAGCAGCATACCAGCGAACCCCTAATTCTTTAGAAGATCAAACTCCCATGCAGATATGAGCTGTACTGATTATTTCATAAATGCGTTATTGTGTTAAATATTTGCCTTTAAGCATTTATGTGAGAAAGTTTAAGAGAGGTTTGAAATTATACATAGAAGTTTGTTGCAAGTTGCTAAGCGTTCTCATTATGAAACACTGGATGAATATGGACTGTGCAATTTGTCACACTCCATGGTGTATCTGGTACAGCAACCACAAAAGAAACACTCTAGGTTGCAGGGCCAACAATACTTTTATTGGCGCATTTTGCTCTTCTGGGGCGTCACAAGGGCGAAATATGTTAATAAAAGCATTGTTCCCCTGCAACTAAGACTGTTTTTCTTTTGGAATATAAATGCAGTAATTTTTGCTCCATTTTAAAAGCTAGCTTTTCACACATATCAAAAGTTTATGAAATCATAACCCCTGAACTACGTGCCGTACAATGACACTATTTTTCAGGTACATTAAGTGCTATACGCAGATACTGTATACAAAGTGTGTTGAAAACAATTGTAAGGAAGTGATAGATTAAAATGTCATGCCCGACTCTGAAGTCTGTTGCATGAACAGTGAGAACGTAGAAACAGGTAAGCTTCTGCCTTTCATTATTGTGTGTCAGTGAGATAAATATTTGAAATAATGTTTAAACATTGTTAGAAGTCGCTAAGGGCTCCGATTCTCAAATAATAGATGAATAAAGCCCATATCAGTAATGTTGCCTCGATAAACACAGATTTTCTAACTGTCTTATACTCTTAAACTTTTAACGTAAGATTATACCTCTCAATGAATAGATTATGCCAGTATATCTAATTTTTGAAGTCGATCAATAATTACAATAAATATTATTGCCCCTACATTCCAAGTGATACCATGTTCTGGGACAGCATTTTAGTAATATAGTTCAACAATCTCATTTCTAATATATGGCTCTCAGGTATTTGCTATTTATTTATTGTGGGAGGCACAAGATATCTTTCTGATGGAACTGTGGCTAATTTGCAACGTAAATATTCATTTGATCTGCAAGAAAAGCCTTGACAGTTAAAGTTTGTACCAAGTAGTAAAATTATAGCTATTAACAATGGTTAGAGGTATTCAGTGAATAGCTCGACTTACCATTCGGGTAGTGGCCCAGACACGGAGTCGCTGTCCGTCCCGTGCGCCGCAGGGTGATTGTGGGCATGCGGCTGTGGATCCCAAGGCCTGTGCACGTGCGGGTGGGGACCGCGGGACGATACGTGGTCGTCGCCCCACGAGTTGCTGTTACTGCGTGGGACCGACCAGCCGCCCGTGTCCTTGTTAGGTTCCGAGTCCGAGCGCCAACTATTGCCACCGGTGCGACCTGCTGGCACATTGGAAACTGTAGAGTCTCTAAAGTGAGGAAGAAACTTGGAAAAACAAAAATTAAACGAATATGTTTTATGCCTCAGCTAACATGCAGAATATCTCGTGTAGAACAGTTACAGCTTTCAACACACATTATTTTTGTGTGTCTAAAAACAGCATATACCATACTGGCCCGAATATAATTCACACTTTATCCTCAAAATCTGGCCACAAGAAATTAATGTGTAGTTTATCTGGGCAACCCTACACATGGAAGCTACAAATATGGTGCTATTTTCTTATATATAAAAACAAAGATGAGGTGACTTACCGAACAAAAGCGCTGGCAGGTCGATAGATACACAAACAAACACAAACATACACACAAAATTCAAGCTTTCGCAACAAACTGTTGCCTCATCAGGAAAGAGGGAAGGAGAGGGGAAGACGAAAGGAAGTGGGTTTTAAGGGAGAGGGTAAGGAGTCATTCCAATCCCGGGAGCGGAAAGACTTACCTTTGGGGGAAAAAAGGACAGGTATACACTAGCACACACGCACATATCCATCCACACATACAGACACAAGCAGACATATTTTAAATATGTCTGCTTGTGTCTGTATGTGTGGATGGATATGTGCGTGTGTGCTAGTGTATACCTGTCCTTTTTTCCCCCAAAGGTAAGTCTTTCCGCTCCCGGGATTGGAATGACTCCTTACCCTCTCCCTTAAAACCCACTTCCTTTCGTCTTCCCCTCTCCTTCCCTCTTTCCTGATGAGGCAACAGTTTGTTGCGAAAGCTTGAATTTTGTGTGTATGTTTGTGTTTGTTTGTGTATCTATCGACCTGCCAGCGCTTTTGTTCGGTAAGTCACCTCATCTTTGTTTTTATATATAATTTTTCCCACGTGGAATGTTTCCTTCCATTATATTGATATCATTAATTTGAATCCAACAATTACGTGTGCTATTTTCTTAGTTTTAAATAGAGCAACAATATGAAGTGGGTTTCAAAAGAGTCACAAATCAGGTAATAATATAAATGTCCCAAATGTTTTATTTTAGTAACGGTTATTACAGTGCTCATAGTTTCACCATTTTATGCAGCAGGACTAATACAGTTTTTAAATAGCTGAAGAGTAAAATTTAGTCTTAAGCAACGGAGTGGTATTGTCAAAAGAAAAACAACAACTAGCTTCAGGATTGGACACAATTTGGTGCAAAATTCAAATTCGCAATTATTCATTATGTGAAAAGTAAATCTAATAGAGATACTGGCAATGTGTTTGGATGAAGCTCCAATGCAACATCGGTTTTCAGTGGACACTAAGCTGAAAACTGCTGATTATTCAAGAAAATCAAACAGGGCTGACCAGTGGGTAATATCTTGCACTTGAAGGTAGCCCGGCACGCAAGTGAATTGTCTCAAAGTTGAACAATATTACCATGTTCGAGCATCACAGGCTTCGAGAAGTGCTGCACATCCGATGCCTCATGCAGTAATGAGAGTAGCAAACTTTGGGTTGAATGTGAAAAAATACTGATAGTGTACAGGAAACATCTGCAACGAAGTTAGCAATGATGACTGATCTGGTACTTCTGCATAATTCGTCTATATTACAACATTATAGCATGTGATTCAGTGTGACTGGCCATACATGTGCAACATCTAAGAATGTGGTCCTTCCCTGATGGGCTCAGTCTAATGGTTTGGTCTACTTTTACTCCATGCTTCATCCATGTGGTGAGTAACAAACTATCTGAATTCATATTCTAGTTATTCCATCCCGACTTTCCCATTTTTTAAATGGGTATATCACAAACGTGTCCTCACTTAGTTTCTGCCTCCTCTTCCTCTACAAATTAGAGTGTACAATATCTATTTGCACCAACTTGGTAAACGTGCAAGAGGTAAAATACACTGTATTGCTGACATTGTGGTTCCAAAAAAATAACATACTGTAACTTTTTATCAATATAAATACACTCTAAATATTTCACAACTGTTTCATGGTGTTGCTTCATGAAAGTCAAGCAAATATTTTAGTTGATCTATTGTCAACATGCTACCAATAGTCACTGTTCACCTGCAAGGAAAATGAAATACAATAACAATATGAAAGACACGGTAGCCAGTAGCGAAAGTTTGTCACACAGCAAAATCACAAACAATGTTAATGCAGATTTGAATAGGGCTTGATAAATATGTCTGTGGGATTCCTTTGGACATGGCAATGTGTGCAGAAACATCCATACACATTCCCACAATTGCTGTTCCCACAATGAGCACACAACCTCAATAATTGATACCATAGGTTGCCGGCTTATTTTAGTGGGGTCAACTTTGACTTCACAAATTATTTATTTCCACTAATTGTATATGTTGTAATAGCCTCAAAAGCTAATAACCTCAATAAGGCAAAAGATTTGTCAGTAGTGTTTGCAAAAATATGTAATCTTTACACTTTCTGTTAACTATCGTATCATTGGATGCATGATCTTAGTAACAAAAACAGTGTGACAAAATCATCGTATTTCCCCCCCCCCACAAACAACAAATACATTTGCTTCAACATACATATTATCACATCTTCCACTTTTCAAAACTATAGTATCTACTGGAACCATAAAATGTCTCACCCGACAGGGACTCAGTACATATTACTTACACATTTCACAAAATAAAAACAAAAATCCTTGGTTAAAAAACAAATAGAAAAAAATATCACACATGGTTTGGTCAAGCAGAACCAAACTAATAAATAACAGATGACTTTTGGCAGAGCTTGATTAAGGTGTCTGAGGGATTCCTTTGGATACGGCAATGTGTGCACAAACATCCATACACATTCCCACAATTGCTGTTCCCACATTGAGCACACAACCTCAGTAATTGATACTACAGATTGCCGGCTTTAGAATGTGGGGTTAATATCAAAATACTGGCACAGAAACTTTCAATCAATACACAATTTACATATCATATTTTCAGCACTGACGAGTTCTTGAACATGACGATTTATGGCGTAGGAAGAAGTAGAAATAAAAATTAGACTTAACCAACTTATATGATGCTATTGCTATCACTTCTGAGGATAACATTCCACACGCAATGGGAGCTGGAGCAGGTTGTAAAGATACTCATGGTAGCCACAAATTACAGATATAATCAGTGAAGTTTTCCAAATCTGTGAGATATATTACAGACAAAATTGTGGCAACCTTTTGGCTGTCAAAACAGGTTACTGCAGGTGTCATATGACGCCGGGACACAGAAATAGGCCCAGTGACACAAATTTATGTTGACTTTTCCACTTGTGAGTTAACGAGCATTGCGCTCTCATTTAAATATATGTCCGAAAGATTCAGCCTACAGGAAGTGTAGATCCAGAACCGGATGCCACAAAGGGCACAGATTCACCACGAGATGGGGAAACTCCCAGGCGTCTATTGAGGCCTAAGCACTGTAGTGTGTGAGTGAGACAGACAAGATCCTACATCATAGGGAAACCCATTCCCTATGATGTAGGATCTTGTCTGTCTCACTCACACACTACAGTGCTTAGGCCTCAATGGACGCCTGTGAGTTTCCCCATTTCGTGGTGAATCTGTGCCCTTTGTGGCATCCGGTTCTGGATCTACACTTCCTGTAGGCTGACTCTTTCGGCCATATATTTAAATGAGAGCGCAATGCTCGTTAACTCACAAGTAGAAGGCTTCTGTGGCCAAGGAGGTGTAGCAGCGTTAAATATGGCGGACCTAAGATCAGCTATTAAGGGAAACATTTATGGAAACTATTTAATTCTGTAGTAATGTAGGGAATCAAGCCACAGTAATTTTAATCTGCCATCCTCCATGAATTTTCATGGTGATCCCAATAAAACTTGAATATTGATCATAGCTATAATCATTTAGGATTTACTGTTTAAAGTGAGATTCATAACTTTTGTAACAAAGACTTGAACGCTGAAATCTGAACTCTTTAGTTAATCTTGACGATTGACATTTCATATAGAAGCACATCATTAAAATGATGAATGTTGTAAATATCAACTTTGTAACTTCATTTGTTTAAAAGATACAGTAAATTTAAATTATCACTTTTTCAGTTAAGCATCAGCAAGGCTACTGGCTCTGACAGTCAAAGTTAAGAAGGGAATTGTATTGGTTTTATGTACAAGAATTTAACAATGGATATTATTGGTACTTTATTTAGAATGTGAAGGTGGTCAAGCTTTGATTATTTAAATATGTTATAATGTAAAATAATGTAGAATAAGCTGTAGTCAATCAGATGGACAGCTTCAAGAAAGGGAACGGCCCTAGTCAGTTGAGTGACGATGTTCGGCGCGTGGATAAACGTGGCCGGAGATGCGCAGAGAGGGACAGTTCTGAGCTAGACACCAGAGAGTACAGTTCAGCTGAAGACACCAAAGGGTACAGTTCAGATACAAACGCAAAAGCGGAAGGTCAGTCTTTAGGCAGCTAGGAAGTGAAAAGACTTAGAAAATTTCGCATTGTGTGGTATCGCGGGACTTAGTCTCTGAGCAGTGAGCAGCTGCATGCCTGGTATGAACTCTTAACTTTTCGCGTCGTTAACAAGGTGGGGTATGGAATTGGTAATTCGCGATGTGATTATGAATGATCGAACTGTGTCAGATGGACATCAATCAATACACAATTTACACATTTTCAGCGCTGATGACTGTAATAGTAATTCTAAAGATGTTCACTTTTGCTATTAATTGGCTTTCTGAATAAACATTATTCTAACCACATTGCAACTGTGTGGCCTACATCATTTATGGGTCGTTAATGTAGTTCCCGATATTATTATTACTGTTATTATATGTTATATTAACTTTGTATTTTGCAGACTTGCCATCAGCCATACAATTTAACCAAACGGTCACAAGTGTCTAATTTAGGACTTGTGATGCGACACAAGGTAAGTTTGGGCCAAGACGAAGAGGAACCGCATGTGAGCCCGAATGTCTTTGGGATGTTAGCCTGCACTATTTTCAAAACTACAGTATCTACTGGAACCATAAAATGTCTCACCTGACAGGGACTCAGTACATATTACTTACACATTTCACAAAATGAAAATAAAAATTCTTGGTTAAAAAACAAATAGAAAAAAATATCACACAGTTTGGTCAAGCAGAACCAAACTAATAAATAACAGAATGACTACTGGCACATTTTAAAAAATAGACTGGATGCCGAGCTTGATTCAGGTTTTGATTTTATCCATACTGGATGAGAGGTCGTGGTTGTGAATGTCAATATTAAAAAATATATCGGCTCAACCACTTGTTTATAGTATAAAACACTAAGATTGACGCGTTTCGGAAGTCAAGCTTCCATCATCAGAATAATAAAAAAAGAAATAATTTGCAGCAGGAAAGTGATAAATATGAGAGAGCTGGGGTCTATAAAATTCAGTGTAACACGTGCTAGGCAAGCTATGTAGGTCAAAATGGTAGGTCCTTTAAAATACGTTACAAAGAACATAGCGATGCTTTCCGGCTTAATAATTTCGAAAAGTCAGCTGTAGCCATGCATATTTGGGAAATGGGGCACACCATGTTGGGAATAGATCAGGATCTCGTTATTTTACATAACCAGGACAAAGGCAAAAAGCTGGATCTACTAGAACAGCTGGAAATTACGATACATAGCATGGATAATCAGAACACACTCTGATACAAATAACTTTTTCAAACATTTCACTGGTTTCTTTTAGTAACTACATTTTTAGCAATTGGTAGGATACCATCATTTCATGAGGTCCTTGGAACATGTATACGTTATCTGTTTGTATAGACATCTCTGTGACTTCCTTGTTTACTTGCACGTGATCTCACTCGCGTTTCAGTGTCTTGTTTGGCTACGTGATGTGTGGTATCAATGAAGACGCACGGGTGGTTTACGACAATAGAGGAAAAGCCATGTGGTTAGATGTTGAACACCATAGGCGACACCATTTTAGAGTTTTTTATATGGAGATGCACCTTTGAAGACACGGCTGCAGCAGGGGAAGTAGCCACGATGTTTTAATTTTATCATCAATTCCATTGTGCCTGGTGCATGTTCCATTTCAGCGAGTTTTAACAGGTTCTGACGATGGAAGCTTGACTTCCGAAACGCGTCAATCTTAGTGTTTTACACTATAAACAAGTGGTTGAGCCGATATATTTTTTAACACTGATTCAGGTGTCTGAGGGATTCCTTTGGATATGGCAATGTGTGCACAAACATCCATACACATTCCCACAATTGCTGTTCCCACATTGAGCGCACAATCTCAGTAATTGATACTACAGATTGCCGGCTTAAGAATGTGGGGTTAACATCAAAATACTGGCGCAGAAATTGTAGGCAACATTGCACAGAAAAATTCAATCAATACACAATTTACACGACACATTTTCAGCACAGATGAGTTCTCGTATGTGACTGTTCATGGTATGGGAAAAAGTAGAAATAAAAATCAAACTTAAAAAGGCATTTTACTAACCAACTTATGTGATGCTATTTCTGTCACTTCTGAGGATAACATTCAACACACTGTGGGAGCTGGCACAGGTTGCAAAGATACTCATGGTAGCCAAAAATTGCAAATATAATCAATCAAGTTTTCCAAATCTGTGGGACACATTACAGACAAAATTGTGGCAACCTTTTGGCTGTCAAATCAGGTCACTGCAGGGGTCATATGATGCTGGGATACAGAAATAGGACCAGTGGCACAAATTTACGTAGGACTCCTTTGGACATGGCAATAAGAGCAGGTACATCCACACACATTCTGACAGTTACTGTTTTCACATAGAGTGCACAATCTCACTGATACAACAATCTGCTTGGATATGTATGTGGGGGTATACTTTTAACACTGGTATTAGAATTGTGAGCAGAAGGGTAGAACAGAATTAAATCAAGAAATGATATACATATCATTTTTCTGTAAGCCCCACCACATCCAAGGAAATTAATCTTTGATAATGCAATTAACAAGGCGACAGCTATGGCTCAACAGTACGGAATACATTGATTTCTCTGTAAATGTGTGTCCCTTTCTTAGGTTTCAGCATTTACAGCAGGTATCACGGTCCAAAATCTTATTACTGAATAGGCCAGAAAAGCGTATTGATATCAGTTGGAAAACACAAATGTCTCTGGGGTTACATTGGACAAGGCAAAAGACACGAGCATAGCCACACACATTCTCACAATTAATGCTCCCACATTGAACATGTAACCTCTGTAGTTGATGCTACGAGCTATAAATGATTTACCTACCAAACTTTTCCCTGACAGAAATCGTATCACCAGAAATTATACCTTGATAATACAAATGAGGCAACAGAAACACACACATTGATTTCTCAGTTATTACAATTACACCATCTATTTTTGAACACTTATGAGCTGTTCTATGTGGCAATTCAAATCACATGGAAAGGAAAAACCAATATTTTTTCTTTTTTGCTTTAAGGTAAGCAACATTTTATGATTGAAAATAATTATCATTCCAGACTAAATTTTAGCAATTTTTGTCAGTCAAATCAGGTTACTTAATGGGCCATATAACACCAGTACAAAAATATAGGATGTGAGGCAGAAATGTCTGTGGAAGTCCTTTGGACATGGCAATGCGTGCAGACATATCCATACACATTCCCACAATTGCTGTTCCCACATCGAGCGCACAACCTCAGGAATTGATACTGTAGGCTGCCGGCTTATTTCAGTGGGGTCAATCTCGATTTCACAAATAACTCAATTATGATATCTGCACCTGTTATAATAGCTCAGAAAACTATTAACCCTGCTAAAGAAAATATTTGTGACTGCTGCTTACAAAAATATCTAACACTGATATGGCAAAGATGCTATACATTTTACACTATGTTAGCTATCATGTCATAGGATTCATGATCTTAATAATGAAAACAGAGTGAAATCACCATATTTACTCCAGCAAGCTACAAAAATATTTGCTTCTAGTTATATGTTATTAGATCTACCTTTTTTTAAAAAAAAACAACAACAGTATTTATTGAAACTATACAATGTGTTGCCTGATGGAAAAATGACAGTACACAATATTAACACACATCTCAAACTAAAAAAGAAGAAGCAGAAGCTGGGCTAAAATGTAAAAAACTACAGAACAGAACAAATGCCTTAACATATGGTTTTGACAAGGGCAACCAAAATAAATAGCTGAATTTAACTTCTGGTAGATCTGAAAAAATTAACCCGATGCAGCGCCCAATTCAAATGTCCGAAGGATTCCTTTGGACATGGCAATGTGTGCTGACACATCCATACACATTCCCACAATTGATGTTCCCACATTGAGCACACAACCTCAGTAATTGATACTATAGATTGCCGGCTTATGTAAGTGGGGTACATATATTCTAACTGGAGCTGGAGTTGAGGGTAAGGGAGGAATGACAGGAATCAAAAGGCAAGTGACGTACCTCATGTACTTTTGTATGACACGTTACTCAGAAAAACATTTGCTTAATAATGTACATACTGTGGCTATCACTAAATAACACTCCAACTAATTGTTCACCCTTATTGACTGGTGCATGGTGATGTCTGCAGGTATAGAAAAGAGCAGAACAGAAATATGATATTTACAAGGAGATTAAATGACCGTGAACAATATTACATTTTCACAAACAATGGAACATAAGTAGGTGATCTTAGCACTATCTCCAATATTGCCAGAGGTGAAAGAAGTGTTAAGTGATAGATAAAAACACTAGTACACGTAACACCTGCCTTCTTTAAGACATTGTGGACGACTATGGCAAACTCACCACTCCACTTGGTGGTAGAGCTCCTCCAACCTCCAGGAGCTGGCGGGTCGTCGTCCTGCTCGGAGTTGACCGTGTTGCGCCCCTGCCTCCGCCAGCTGTCGAAGCCGCGCCCGAAGTCCTTGCGGGGGCTGGTGCCGAGGGCGGAGCTGCCCGGTCCAGAACCCCCGCCCCACTCGTGGTCCGTGCCGTTACGGTCCGACCAGTTGCGCTCCGAACTCTGCTTTTCGACGGACGAACGAGTAGACGAGTAAGCTACTGTCGTGTCATCACAATTTGCCAGTATTGCAAACATTATTGATATACAGAAAAAAATATGTGCCAAATATACTGTTACATGGAACCTTAAGAACAGTATGCCAACAACTTTTATTGTACATATGGCTTCAAACCTGATACAAATTATAGTAAAATTTATAGAACCCTGGGTACCATGTGGGAATGAATTTGGGAGGTATGAAATCACTTATGGTAAACTTAATGAACTGGAATTTAACATCCTCCTTTTACAATGGCAGCTATCATTATTCCAACTTTACATAGCTAGGTTTTACTTTCATACTTGGTCGAGTGAAAGTGATTTCATGTAAAATGTATTTTCTTGAGGTATCACTTGAAACTACACTATAGTCTGATCCACGAACGATGGTGGTTTGTGCATCTCAAGGGATGGGGATTGAATTGTTGACGAATTCAAGTGACAGTTGCAGTACACTCATGTGCATGCTTTCCACCTGAAGAAAGCGTATATCTTACAAATATGTCTCTCGCTTACTTATGTAGAATTTATCACTTCCACCACAATCAGCGATGACAACTCGCAAAAAATGGAATCAAAATTCACTAAAAAAACTCACTAAAATCACGTTTAATGCTCACATTAGCTATGGCGTTCACAGCATACATGGCGTAGATGCGCATAACAAGCCTAAACTCTACCACCATCGTTCGTGATTCCAACTATAGCAGGTCTAAAACCAGTTGTGCTGTAGCAACAGATGTGCTGCGGAGGTGGTATTTTGGGAAATGCTTTTACACTGGCAGTTGTCGTTATCCAGAAATGCCAGGAAAAATTGGCCCATGCAAGATTCAATGGAGAAAAGAAATTAAACACAGACAGATAGACACAGACACACAAGGCATTCTGTAGAAAGTCAAAATTACTTCAGACCTCTGTTTACTTCTTTCTGTGATAGTGAAAGCATATTATTGGTCAAAATAATGATACATATAAGAGAGCAAAATAATTGGCAAAATGTTGAAAGAAAAGAAAAATACATGAGCAAAGAAAATGAAGTCAAATTTATTTTTTAAATTAATTATAAATCAATAGTAAAAATGAAGAAAGGTCACTAAAGGTACAAAGCAAGCATTATATATGTGGTCAATAATATTATCACTAGTCGTGCATTATCTTCAGTCACAGTATTTTACTAATAATCATTCACATTTTGGGATGACCAAAATCAAAACCAGCCAGACAGCATACACATGAAGATGATACAATATTAGTTTAAGGTATTTCAAATCCATCTTTGCACTACTAAAATTTTGTTTTTATTTTACCATAAGCTTCTCGTTTACTCACTTGAAACATTGCCAGGGGTCTGGACCAACCGATCTTGTTAACAATTTTAGTAAGCAACTCATTTCATAAGCCACTGAACTCTGATTTTTTCTCACTGAACTTTTGATGAACTTCTGCCTAAAACCAAAAGTGTAATTTGTATGTACTTTTTCCAGGTGTTCTTACATATGGTACTGATGTTGGCATGTTATCACTGATTTGCAGCACGAACACTTCTTGATCTAAAATATGACCAAATATTCACACCACTAATATCTGTTTTCCTGTGATAAAACATACGTGTGTGTGTGTGTGTGTGTGTGTGTGTGTGTGTGTGTGTGTGTGTGTGTGTGATGTCACAAAATAGTTGACACTATGTCCATATGCCTTTCACTGGTGCAGTCACAAGTAACGTCCAATTATGCTTTGTTTAATGGACTATGTAAAACATTTTCTTTCACTAGGATTTAGTTCCTAATCTCCTTTCTCCACTGCATCCTTGTATCTAAAACCAAGACTAAAATAGTCAGTACATTTAATTTCCGATAACTGACGACAGTTTGAACGAATAAAACAAAATCTTATGATAAAATACAAACACATCTTTAGCAGTTGCAGAAAGCAGCAGTTTCCTTCAGACCAAAGACAAGTTTTATGCAGTTCTCCACACTGGTCTATGCCGTGCAAGCCTCTTCATCTTTGCACAATTACCGCACCTTACATCCATTTGTATCTGCTTACTGTAGTTGGGCCTTTTTCAAGTTACACCATACATTTCCTTTCTCCACGTTCCAATCCATACCTTCCCGTCAGTTACCCAAAACGTGCATATAATTTGCCACAATCTTGTAGCACAAAATTTCAGAAGCTTCTATTCTCTCCTCACCTGAACTGTCTATCATCCAAATTTCACTTCTGTAAAAGGCTACACTCTGAATACCCACAGAAAAACTTTCTAACACTTAAATTTAAATTTGATATTAAAAAATTTCTCCTTTTCAGAAACGCTTTTCTTCTTATTGCCAGTCTGCATTTTTAAATCCTGTCTATTTTGGGTAGCATCTCTTCTTCAGCTCCCCAAATAACAAATCTCATCTACTACTTTTAATGTTTCATTTTCTAATCCCTTTCCCTCACTTTTAATTCATTTTATTCCACTACATTTTGTTACCACTGTTTTAATTTTGTTGTGTTCATCTTACAACCTATTTCCATGACACTACTAATCCCGTTCAATTTCTCTTCCAAGACCTTTGCCATCTCTGAAAGAATTACAATGTCACTGGCAAACCACAGAGTTCATTTTGCTTCACCCTGAGTTTTATTCCCTTTCCATATTTATCTTCAGTTTCCTTCACTGTTTGCTGAATGATGGATTTGAAATACCTTACCCTTTGCAATAGCAAGGGACAGGGGAGCAGGGTCTTGTAAATACTGTAATCTAGTCCTGTTCTTCATATTTTCAAATTTTGAAATTCTTTTAATGCTTTCTTATACCAGACACTGTAATAATTGTAAATTTTCCAGTAAAATCCATCTTCTTACACATCTGTATAGTTTTAAGAAGTATGTTGTGAAAAATAATGAGAATTAATGAAATTCATATTTTTTAAACATTTCTCTGGTGGTCACAAAGTACCCCTCCCTCCCTACGGTGTACAAATTATGAAACATACATCCTTATTGCTAGGGTTAATTATCCAACAACTACGGACACTACGATCACACAAATTTGGAATAGTTTACTTCTCAGAAGGTTCACAACACACCTGCATCCTGACGAACGGTCGGCCCGGCCTGAGGGAGCCGATGCTGCCACCGCGGATGCCGTCCCCACCACTGTCACCGCCGGCAGCACTCGAGTCGTCGTACCGGTAGAAGGGGGCGGAGCCGGACAGCACGCCGGGGCCGGGCCCACTGCCAGCGCCCCTGCCCGGGATGCCGAGGCTGCGCGACTGTCCCCGGAGGCCTCCGGGTCCACCCGTCACCCCGAGGCCGCCTCCCCTCCCACCCGCTCCGCCCGGCCCCGAAGTCGGCTGACCCGATGGGCCGCCGGCACCGGTGCTCTTCGACATCCTCAGGACTGCGTCGCTATTCACGCCTCGGTTCCACACCCGCTGAGAACATTGTCAAAAGAAAAAGGTAATATCCAATATATAGATGGTAAGTTAGCTGTTTATTCGTCTACAGACATATTTGAAATGGCATTAGACAGTAGATAAATAAAAAGAAAGATGACAGCAAAATACAAGCAACAGAGATGAGGTTATTAGGGAGAGTGAATGGTTGCAGAACAAGAGATTTAACTAAAAATATAAACATTCAAAATGAGCTGGATGCCCAACCAAATGATAAGGAAATAGCTGAGCACAGACAACGGCGGATGCAACATGAATACAACTAGAGGTGACATACAACAACAAAAATTCTGAATTACAGTCCAAATGAAAGGAGCGACATATGTCGATCAAGAAAATGGAGGGGATAAACTTTACGGACGAGGAATAAGCAGATGCTAATATTGATATGTAAGGCGACAACAGCAATTTTATAGGCATGCAAGCTTCATACAGCCATAAATCATCATATAAAGTACACAATAGAAATCATTAAATGTTAAATAAAGACGTATCATTAAAACATCATTGGATGTTCTATTTCAAAAGATAGAAAAGGGGGTGGGCAGCAGAAAGCTAACAATGTCTTAATTCGTAAATCAGAAATATAAGATTAAAAATTTTCACAATATGAAATCCTGGCTGTTTAGTGTGTACTTATACACACCTTGTGAATTGGTCAGATTACTGTGTGTTTCTTTTCTAATGTTCCCCACTCTTTTTAAGAAAAAATGTTTGACAAGCTAATATTTTATCCTCTCCCGATACCTTGTCATTTTTCCAGTTTCAGGTTACTGTTGGTACTACTTCTTAATCGGGTAGCAATTACGTCTTAATCAAGTAGTGTTTTCAGACTGAACTTGATTCTTCACTCCTTCTTATCACCAATATGTTCCAGCTACATTCTGTTATGGTTGCTCATTCTTTTAACTTTCATATCTTACTGCATGTCTGGTGGTTCGTGAATGAACATGCTTCATTAGAGACTATGTAAAGGCTGAACCGGAATTTTTGTACATACTGATCATTATCTTTGTAGCATGTTCTGAAATTTCCAGGTACAATGATTTGCTGTATTGACACTCTGACTGGCTATACCTGCTTCTTGGTATCTGACATCTGCAAATCTGATTGCGGGTATCAAATCTTGTTTCTTCAACATAGCTGCTATACTGTGTATTGATTTGCATGTGTACATTACTGTGCACCATTAATTTTTGTTAGTTCTCTCATTCATCTTAGTACTGTCTTAGCTTCTGTACGATAATGCGTCCAAGTTAGTGTTGGAGTATTGTGGTCCTCTTACTTTCTGCCTGTTTTCTTTCTGCCATAGTCGGATGTGCTATTGTTATCGAGGCTCCGAATTATTCTGAATTATGTGGGTGTTATATCATTTTATTGTATTTGTTTCCATTTCTTTTCCATGGTGTTGAGTGTTAAATGAGATTTTACTAAGCCTGTACATTGTATGTACCTGCCAGTTGATTATTCTGTTAACAGTTGTATGTGACACGTAGAATACTTCTTTTCCCAGCAGTCTATGTGGTAAATGCATGCTGTGTGTTTCTGTACGTGATAGACACTAGATTCCGTACCTTCAACAATTTCTGTTAGCTTTCATAGCAACAGGAACAACCGTCATTGGCTAACTGCGAGATAATCACCGGTTTCTCTAAAGCACAACTAAACTTCCTAGTTCACAAAACTAATGTATCTACGGGGAGGGGGGGGGGGGGGGTCATAAAACTGATGCGAACAATAAACTCCATATTATGGACAATCAGTTCTCCCTAATTATAAGTAACATTAAATACAGTCAAACAGCAGGTTCAAAAAGGAGTAACAGACATATATATAAAAATGATAAAGTTTTGGTAACAGAGGAACGAAATTAGTGATCAAATTTAATCATTCTGCAAATACTGGATATCTGTCAGATTTTACAAAATGGCCATAATACAGGCTTCAATAATGTCTTTGGGGTGTTTTTTGGACACCAATTTGTGCACACACATACACAGATGTCCATACAATTGCTGTTCCCACATTGATTACACACCACCACCAGTAATTGATACTATGGTTCAAATGGCTCTGAGCACTATGGGACTTAACAGCTATGGTCATCAGTCCCCTAGAACTTAGAACTACTTAAACCTAACTAATCTAAGGACATCACACAACACCCAGTCATCACGAGGCAGAGAAAATCCCTGACCCCGCCGGGAATTGAACCCGGGAACCCGGGCGCGGGAAGCGAGAACGCTACCGCACGACCAATTGATACTATGAGTTGCTGACTTAAAGTGGGGTAAAATTTTGAATGCTGCTACTGTAGTTGGAGGTAAAGTGTGTAGCAATGTAACTAATCAATGGTTTTGGAGCAATCATACATAACGGGAGAAACAATCTTCAATTATTCAAAAATTGAGCTAGTGCTACAGCTGAATGGTAAGAAGAAATATATTTGACTGACTTCCCTTAAAAATAATTGTGCACTCCATGTTACAGCACTAATGGGCTGCTATTACGGCAATTTGTATTAAACGGGAAATGTGAAACGAAACAGCTGTTGGATATTGGAATTAAAACTACAACCAAAAATTATTTTGTTAAATTTTAGAGTGAAATTGTCCACAAATTGTTTGAACAATGCAGTGCTGTTGGAGGCAGTACACTGTTGCAGTCCTACACCTATAATTGACATGTACTGTTATACGTCGGACATACAGTTTAATGTGAATTCTGAAACACCAGGTGAAAACCAGGAAAGACTTAAATATTGCTCAAAGCATTTCCTTGGAGCTCAGAATTATCATGTGTAAAATTGCAGGGCTTGTCACGGGTCAAATCAGGTGATATATATATATATAAAAAAACAAAGATGATGTGACTTACCGAACGAAAGCGCTGGCAGGTCGATAGACACACAAACAAACACAAACATACACACAAAATTCAAGCTTTCGCAACAAACTGTTGCCTCATCGGGAAAGAGGGAAGGAGAGGGAAAGACGAAAGGATGTGGGTTTTAAGGGAGAGGGTAAGGAGTCATTCCAATCCCGGGAGCGGAAAGACTTACCTTAGGGGGAAAAAAGGACGGGTATAAACTCGCACACACACACATATCCATCCACACATATACAGACACAAGCAGACATATTTAAAGATATGTCTGCTTGTGTCTGTATATGTGTGGATGGATATGTGTATGCGTGTGCGCGCGCGAGTGTATACCCGTCCCTTTTTCCCCCCTAAGGTAAGTCTTTCCGCTCCCGGGATTGGAATGACTCCTTACCCTCTCCCTTAAAACTCACATCCTTTCGTCTTTCCCTCTCCTTCCCTCTTTCCTGATGAGGCAACAGTTTGTTGCGAAAGCTTGAATTTCGTGTGTATGTTTGGGTTTGTTTGTGTGTCTATCGACCTGCCAGCACTTTCGTTCGGTAAGTCACATCATCTGTGTTTTTAGATATATAAACAATATCAGATAGATGATAAATGTCCGTAGGATTCCTTTGGACGTGACAATGTGTGAAGACATATCCATACACATTCCCACAATTACTGTTCCCACATTGAGCACACAACCTCAGTAATTGATACTATAGGTTGCCGGCTTAAGAAAGTGGGGTAAATATTGAGACACTGCCACTGAAGCTGTGCTCATGGAAAAACAAAAAATTTAATCAATACATTTGGCATTTTTGCCATAGCAAATTTTTGTCTGTGGCAAAAGAAGTGATATGTAATGTAAAAAAACTATGCGACATTGGAACGAAGGGTCTTTTAATTTGTAGTTTGGCAGTTACGCACACTAAAAACTTATTCTTCATAGTGGCAGCTGCTACTAAATATCTGAACAATCTGCTCAAAGTACTTAACTTCTAATGCTCTAGATTATACAAGGCAATGTCTTTGTCACATGCTACTCGGGTTGCAGACATCATGAGATCCAAAAATTACCAGCAGTGACACATTGGCACCTAGTCAGTACTGACTACATGTTGCTGCTGCAATTTTTAGATCTGATGATGGCTGTAAAACCAAAACCTATTATCAATTATAATAAAGTAGCATCTGACAAAGACACTGACTTTTATAATATAATCAGACACAAAGGTCAACGGTCTCTCCAGCAGGTTGTGGTATAACATATCACAATGGTAGAGTGATGTGTAGCCCTACACCTACTTAACCGACAAATGACGGTCACGATAGTTAACTTATACAATAATTTAGTGGTTAAAATTAGCTAGCTGTTTGCAGTTTTTGTTATCTGTTATGCATGTGGCCCATACATGGAGGGAGTCCACGTCTTCGGGATGAGATAGCGATCGCAGTATTATCACAAGTCCCAAGTTTAGTGCAACCACTGTAAATCAGCAACGCAGTTTGGGGTGACACAGTGCACCAGTGAGTAAATGCATGTGCCATAACAATGCTGCCCGACATCAAGGCATGACAGAATAAATCCACTAGCACGATTTAATTCATTCTAATGTTAGTCTCCTATGTATGAACTCGTCATGAGTAGATGCTGTAATGTTTGAAGTGCAAGAGCTATTTTACACGGTTGTACAAAATATAATTATAGAAGAAGTGCTTTGACCTCATTTATAAAAAGTTGACATTCTGCTGAAGTGTGTTCAATTTCAGCACAAGCACAACTGTATCAGAGACAAGGTACAACAGAGTTACACGGGCATATTCTGAAGAGTTTGATTTCTAGATGCAAATGTTCAGAATGACAATAAAACAACAAATCTGAATCTGAACATACAATTATACAAAGAAAAACACTGTATGGTCCAAACTGCCCCATTTTGTGTTCTTGCATTCTGCTAATTTAAGTCATCCCATGTTTCCAGCTGGATGATCTGAACAGATTGGCACAATCACCTACATCATCAGGTGCTCACAGTGCACTGAGCTGTCACAGGAGCTGCTCCTTACTTTAGTACTTAACACATTATACCACCACGGGGCAGGTAACAGCATTTTATGAACGCTGTGTGTTGTATATTTGGCCTATTTATTTGCACTGTATTACCTTGAAAAACACTGTATCATGGTGTAATGAACTTAGGATGAATAAAGATGGGTAAAATCAAACACTGAGACGTTGAGGTTGCAATATCAACAATATTATGAAAATGTAACATACAGTAACCTACTGTCCCCGCACTCTCCATGCAATGGTTTCCGCCCCCTCTGTCCTGTCACCTCCTCCCTATTCACATTCTCCACTCTCTTTCTGCGCTGCCCACTGCCGATGCACCTGCCTGTCTTTCCACTTCCCTGCTTCTCTCATTTTCCAATCCACTTTCCACCCCCCCCCCCACCCCCCACCCCTCCCCGCACTTCAATTTTTTTTACATACATACTTCACAAGCCATCATATGGTGCATGGTGCAGGGTACTCTGCAACACACCTAGTTGTTTCCTTCCCTGTCCCACTCACAGGTGGAGCAAAGGAAAAATGACTGGCCATATGCCTCCGAATGAGCCCTAATTTCTCGTATCTTATCTTCCTGGTCTGTACGCGAAATGTATGCTGGCGGCAGTAGGAGCGTTCTACAGTCAGCTTCAAATGGCAGTTCTCTAAACTTTTTCAGTACCGTTCCTCGAAATGAACATCATCTTTCTTCCAGAAATTCCCACTTGAGCTCCTGAAGCGTATCCATAACATTTGCATGCTGTTCGAACCTACTGATAACAAATCCAGCAGCCCTCCTCTGAGTTGCTTCGGTGTCTTCCTTCAGTCCAACCTGGTGAGGACCCCAAACACTTGAGCGAAAATACATCACACTAGTGTATTATATGCAGTCTTCATTACCGATGAACTACACTTACCTAAAATTCTCCCAATACACCAAAGTCGGCCATTTGTCTTCCCTACTACAGTTCTCACTTGCTCGTTCCATTTCATATCGCTTCACAACGTTATGTGCAGGTATTTAAATGACATGACTGTGCTGAGCAGGACACGACTAATGCTGTATCCAAACACTACAGGTCTGCTTTTCCTACTCATCTGCATTAACTAATGTTTTCCTACATTAAGAGCCAACTGCCATCCATCACATGAAGTATAAACTTTGTCTAGGTGATCTTGTTTCAATCTATAGTCACTTATCTTTGACACTTTGCTGTACATCACCACATCAGCAAACAACCAGACACTCCTGACGTTAACCCTGACCCCGAGCAACACTCGCTGTGGAGGACAACATACTGGGTTCCATTATTTAAGAAGTCTTCGTGCCACTCGTATATCTGGAAGCCTATTCCGTATTCATGTACCTTTGTTAAAAGTTTGCAGTGGGGTATCACATCGAATGCTTTTCAAAAATGCAGAAATATGGTATTCCCCACAGCTTCCTGATGCTGTGTCTGGTGCCTAGTCCCTGCACACACTGCCAGACAGCACTCTCCTCTCCCACCATGCGTACACTGCTATCTGTTCCCCTTCCTGCACCCGCTAGATGCTGCTTTCATTCCATGTTACAGCTGCATTCCACTCCAAGCTGCCAAAGATGGCAATCTTGAAACTTCCTGGCAGATTAAAACTGTGTGCCAGACCGAGACTCGAACTCGGGACCTTTGCCTTTCGCGGGCAAGTGCTCTACCAACTGAGCTACCCAAGCACAACTCACGCCCCATCCACACAGCGAAAGGCAAAGGTCCCGAGTTCCAGTCTCGGTCCGGCACACAGTTTTAATCTGCCAGGAAGTTTCATATCAGCGCACACTCCGCTGCAGAGTGAAAATCTCATTATGGCAATCTTGTGTTTATTTTTCTCCTTTTCTGAAGTAGTCTTTTGGCAAAAGATAATTTTTTTGTAAAAGTCTTGTCATTGTGCTCTCTGTAACTTAATGTGTCATCTTTACTGTGAGTACCAATCTATTGTTTTTCCTCATTTTCTGATATGATGACAGAGAGACTGTTACAAATATTCTTTGAGCCCAAGCTGCCTTCAGAAAAGAAAAACACCCATTCACACAAACAAGGACATCTCACACCACACTCATGACCACTACCTATCGCTGGAGATAGCGGCCAAGTGTGTTTGAGGTGAGGTTGCTTATGTGAATATGTACACGTTTTTCTTTTCTGAAGGCAGTTTTCACTAAAAGCTTATGTGCAATAGTCCTTTTGTCATGCCTGTCTGCAACTCAACATGACACCTTTACGTGGGCAGTAATTTATCTATTTCGTAAGATTATTAATGACAGATAAATTAACAGTCGTGACACAAAGACACAGAGAGAGAGAGAGAGAGAGAGAGAGAGAGAGAGAGAGAGATGGTTCAGTACTTGAGACGCACCTAATGATGGTGAAATATGTCAATGAAATATTGTCCAGTCAGGCAGAAGAAGACTTAAATATTGCTCAAGGCATTTCCTCAGAGCTCAGAATTATAACATGTAAAATGGCTGGGCTGAGTAAGGGTCACATCAGGTGACATATCCAAGCAACGAAATCAGATACATGACACAAATGTCCATAGGATACCTTTGGGCATGGCAGTAAGTGCAGACACATCCATACACATTACCATAACTGCTGTTCTCACATTGAGTGCACAACCTCTGTGATCGATACTATATGTTGCCAGCTTATTTTAGTCGGGTCTATCTTGACTTTACAAATTACATAAGTCTGCTAACTGTATACCCTGAGGTGACAGAAGTCATGGGACAGTGATATGCACATATACAGATGGCAGTGGTACCAGGTATCGTGTACACAAGACATAAAAGGGCAGTGCATTGCCGGAATTGTCATTTGTACTCAGGCAATTCATGTCAAAAGTTTTTCAATGTGATTATGGTCACACAGCAATTAACAAATTAACAGATTTTGAACACAGAATGGTAGTTGGAGCTACTCGCATGGGACACTTCATTTCAGAAATTGTTAGGGAATTTGCTTCCAAGATTTACTGTGTCAAGAGTGACCAAGAACACCAAATTACAGACATTAACTCTCACCACAGACAATGTAGTGGCCAACAGCCTTCACTTAACGACCGTGAACAGTGGCATTTGCATAGAGTTGTCACTGCTAACAGAAAAGCAACATTGCGTAAAATAACTGCAGAAATATACGTGGGACATACAATTAATGTAGCCATCAGGACAGTGAGAGATATTTGGCATTAATGGTTTATGGCAGCAGACAACAGACACCAGTGCCTTTACGAACACACGGCAACACACGCAGCGCCTCTCATGGGCTTGTGCATATCGGTTGGACCCTACACGTTTTGAAAACCATGGCCAGGTAGATGACTGCCGACATCACTTGGCAAGAGCTGATGGTAGGGTCGAGTGTAGTGCAGATCCGACAAAGCCATGGAGCCAAGGCAAGGCACTGTGCAAGCTGTTGGTGGTTCATAATGGTGTGGGCTGTGTTTACATGGAATGGACAATGTCCTGTGGTCCAACCAAAACCAAAAATTGTCTGGAAACGGTTATGCTCGGCTACTTTGAGATCATTTGCAGCCATTAAACCATGGAATTTCTATGGGTGACAGTGTGCCATGTCACAGGACCACAATTACCTGCGACTCCTTTGAAGGACATTCTGGACAGTTCTAGAGAATGATCTGGCCAATCAGATCGCCTGATATGAATTCCATCAAACATTTATGGGGTTTGTGCATAAAATCCTGCACTGGCAACAGTTTTACAATTATGGATGGTTACAGAAGCAGTGTGGCCGAATACTTCTGCAGAGGCTTCCAACGACTTGTTGAGTCCGTACCACGTTGAGATGCTGCAATACACTGGGCAAAAGGAGTAAGACCAACACCATACTAGGAGATATCTCATGACTTTTGTGACTTCAGTGTATTTTACAACAGCTTTGAAAACTATCAATTCTGATAAAACAATTATTTGTCACTACTGCTTTTAAAAGTATGTAACACTGATTTGGGAAACATGCCATGCCTTTCACATTTTCTGTCAGCTGTCATACCATGGGATACATTATCTTAATAATGAAATAAGTATGATAAGTCACTATATTTGCCTCCAGCAAACTACAAATACATTTGTTTCTACATAAATGTAATCACACCTATTTCTCAGGAACAGAGTATTTACTTGAACTATAAAACGTGTTGCCTGATGGGGATTGCCAGTACACACTTTTAATGCACATCTCAAACTATATATATAAAAATGTTGGGCTCAGACATAAATAGCTACAAAACGGAAAAAATACCTTGGCATATGGTTTGCTCCAGGAACTCACTTTCTGATAGATCTGAAAAAACAGACCTATGCAGAACCTGATTCAAATGTCTGAGGGATTCCTTTGGACATGACAATGTGTGCAGAGACATCCATACACATTCCCACAATTGCTGTTCCCACATTGAGCGCACAACCTCAGTAATTGATACTATAGGTTGCCGGCTTATGAAAGTGGGGTCACCTTTGATTTCACAAATTACTTTAGATGTTGTGATAGCCAAAAAACCAATCAACTGATCAGGTTAATAGTTTTCCATATTAGTGCTATACATTCTTGGAAATAGTAGAGAAACTCAAAAAGCCTGTAATAGGCTACTTCTTGTTAGTCCCAATATCAAAGGAACATAGTCTTAATGACAAAAACTATAAAACTGTGTGGTAAGCCACCACATTATTCTCAGCAAACAGAAGTACATTGTCTTCTATAAATATGTAATTACATCTTCTACTTCGTAAAAACACTGCATCAAATGGAGTAAAACAATGTTCCATGTGATAGGACTATCAAGATATGTCTTCCTGCATTTTACAAAAACAAAAAATAAATGCTAAGTTCAAAAATAAATATGCATAAATCAGAAAAATTACTATATAGTAAGGTTTGAGCAAGGGCGATAAATAACCAAATCTGAACTAACAGACCCTACACTGCGGTCAGATTTTAAGAAATTGACTTGATGTGAAGAGCAATTCAAATGTCATGAGAGGGGGGGGGGGGGGGGGGGGGGGGTGTCTCCTTTGGACAAGGGAATGTGTGTAGAGACATCCATACACACTCCCACGGTTACTGTTCCCACACTGGGCACACAACCTCAGTAACGGATACTATAGATTGCCAACTTATGTAAGTGGGATAAATATCGTAACATTGCTACTGGAATAGTAGGCATGGAAGTACTAAAAAATTCAATACATATTTATTTTCAGTGTACATGTGAATGTGGAAGTTTTTCCATCAATGCAAAAGATGAATATTTTATCTGGGATTTTTCGGCATAAAACTAACAACAAAACAGTTCATTTACTGCTAGGTGATAAAATGAAGCAGATGTAATGTCCAAAAGATGTCAACATAGCCCTTCAGAATGGATTTGTAGTTCCAAAACATACTGGACTGAAGTAAGAGACTGAAGCCAGGGTATTATTAACAAAACTATTCCCAATCAAAACCTTTATCTCGGCAGGAGCTTTAATTGTTTAGAAGGCACTGTAAGGAAGTCTGGAAGAACTGTATCTCTAAGACGTTAAACTAGGTGTTATATGTCACACTTATACTGTTGAGCACTAGACAGTAATGCTCCGACTGACTACAAACTTGTAAACATCTATAAGACAACCCCTAGACCAGGAGTGGACAAACAGCAGCCTATGGCCCACACAACGCTCTCTGAGGGTTTTTGTGTGGCCCGCCAAACCACTGAGAGAAATCTCCTTCGAACTGAGACTGACTTCCTGTTTGTGATCAGAGATTTCCACAAGAATGAAGACATCAGTACGAGTGTGCAGTGTAGAGACAACCTGTGCAAACCAATTTAACACTCGGCATGCTGGCTGATGGAAGCAATCGTAAAGGCATTTATCTTTACTCGGAAAACAGAAATTGCCTGAAGCAGTTTCTGCTAAATTCATGATCATCTGTAGAGTTTGGACAACGATGTCACAAGATTTCAGAATTTTAAGAAAATTCAGTCTAAATTCAATTTGCTCTCTTATTCCACCACAATACATACACTGAATAAAATTTTATTTATATTTACTGATTTTTATGGCACAACTTCTACATTTTCTGAAATGCAAAGTTAAACACACGCACACACACACAGCCCTCAGCTAACACCCCCCACCCAAAAAAAAAAAAAAAGAAAAGAAAGAAAATATAAAACAATTGCTCACACCTACCCTATACAAATGCACTCCAATCAGGACTAATCCATTATCAAAATAGCATCTTATCAAAATCTCATTGTGAAGCTGTAGTGAGTAGGGTCCCATTTCAGTATAGTCAATGTGTGTAAGTTGTCTCACATATACATACTGCTCCTGATACTGCACAGCCATCAAATTTCCCTCAGTACTGATGACAGACATTTACAGTTGTCCACGATACCAGCTCATACAACTGGCAAACCTGTGCGACTGCACACCTAAGATTCACATTGACCACTGGCCGCCTCCGCACTCTTCTACTATGATCGTCGGGCACAGAAATTGTTGGTGATGAGAAACCAATACCATCAATCCAGATTCAATTACATGTGTTCCTTCACCCACCTCCTTCGTGCACGGCGGTGTGCTTTGTACCACTGTTCTTAATGGACACCTAGAAACCAAACTGATGCGACGACAGTTGTATTCTCACCGATTTGGCACAGTCCTCCAACTCAGCTCCTAAGGCGCCGTCACAGTGGCACCGACACGAGGGGGATTCAACCGATGACCTACATCGGCCAAGGACTATCGATCTTCAAACTGGTACAGCGGTATGTGTGCAGTCTCATTGCAATCAATCTCAATACCCAAATGTACAGACCCCAGACAATGGCTGACGGTATTCAAATCAGTTTGTTTTCTTTGGTCAAATCAGGCAACATTCCTACATGCGATAACATGGACTGTGAGAAATATTAAAGTTCAGTGCAAAAAAGGAATTTGTGGCACCCTGAAGATGAGAAATATTGTAACAAGGATAGGTCTCAGAATCTATGGATTGAAATCGCTACTTTATTGGAAACCCTAAGTTTCAAACAACTTAAAAATTTAGTAACAATTAACTGAACATTACCCTGTACTACCTACACACGTTCTGAGGTTGTCTCCACCCATTTCATCCCATACTTTGTGCACCATTTACTTGGCAAAACAGCCAAAAACAGTGTTGAGATATGTTACGCCTAGTTTACATCCTCAAAAAATTAGGTGTTCAAGTGAGAAATATATCAATTCAGATGCTTGAAGTTACTGTGGTGGATTGTTTCTGGAGAGTGGTAGGAGCATAACTTATTACTGCTTATTAACGGTTCTATGTCAGTAGGGTGGTAACGACATATGAGGTGGTTTGTGTAAAATTTATGTTTGTCATTGAAGGCTAATTGAGGTATGCCTGCTTTTCAAATTTATTTGAAGCTGTGCAGAGTGTTTATAATCTTGCTTTTCAATGTAACCACAAATCATTCTGGGTATGTAATAGATGATTTTCTATTCATCTCAGATATTTGTAAAACTTTTCTGGTTAGTCCAACAGCAGAAGAATGAGTGTCCAGTACTCACAGTGTTGTTTTCGAAACAGATATAGTCTATCTGTATGTATTTGGCGTCATTTTAACAGCAAAGGTCGCACCTCAGTCATGGCATTCTTCCCGTCAAAAACAGGCAAAGGAGTTGGGATAAAGTGTAACCGAACTGCCAGCTGGTGTCTTCAGGCTACTTCTGATGACGGCATTTGGTGACCACTGTCGGTCCCACTGCAATTGCAGCCTAAAAGGCAGTACACAGTGCTGTTGCATTCCCCTCAGGGTTTGAACAAGCCATAATTTGTAGGTGGCAGTCATCACTAGTGGTTGAGTGCATGGACTACTACAAGGCAGATCTTCAATGTTTTGCATTTCATGGTATCAGTTGAATGATGTTGCTAATATGTGTATCTATTCGCTGAGCAGCTTCTTTGTTGACTATCCTCCTTACCCTGGAGTGACAATGTGCACTGAGTCTTAAGCTTGAAATAACTTTCCCATTCTTGTCGACATTCTGTAGTGTTCACAAGCTGTATTCTCCCATTTACCATTTATGATTGGCGACAAGAGCACACACTACTGAGATGCATTAAGAACGCGCATTTACTCATGTCCATTACACAAGAGCCTATATACAATTATTACCTTTGATCAAAAGCATACTGAGAAGGGTGTTTCGATCAAGAAAATCAAAATCCACAACTCGTGAGAGTGGTGCAAAATCTGTCCTATGAAGTTTAACTGGATTTCATTATGCTGTTAAGAAAAGATGTATGTCGTGATAAGGGGCCTACATAAAGTCTTTGTGGTGGTACAGAATGTACCTCTTCAACATATTATGTCTGCATTAGGTTCAAAGTGTTTATCAAATATGCATGTCATGTGAATGCTGCATTTTGTTATTTTCCAGATATGTACCTACCCAATGCAAGGAATACTATTTTCTATGGAGTTAGAATAATTCTAGTAAACATATATGGCATTTACAGTGATTTCTAAGATTTTTTTATTTTTCAAGTTTCTTCTTTTCAATCATTACGTCTTCTATAAAGTGCCACTTATTGGTTGGTTAGTGATGATGTTTTTAGGTTTCAGTACTAACAAAACATTTGTAGAGCTCTCTACATTAGGTCATCTCTTCTCTGCAACCAACATTCACTTGAAACAGCTTACTCTAGTCAATCTTTATTTTTCTCTGCAATTTTTACCCTGCACACTTCCCTCTCTTAACAAACTGACTTTTCCTTGATGTCACAGAAAGTGGCCTGTTATTCCATTAATTTCTTTTCTCCCTAATACGTCTCACTACCTCATTATATCTAAGAAGATGTGACTTACCAAACGAAAGCACTGGCAGGTTGATAGACACACAAACAAACACAAACATACACAAAGTTCAAGCTTTTGCAACCAACGGTTGCTTCATCAGGAAAGAGGGAAGGAGAGGGAAAGACAAAAGGATGTGGGTATTAAGGGAGAGGGTAAGGAGTCATGCTAATCCCGGGAATTTTGTGTGTATATTTGTGTTTGTTAGTGTATCTATCAACCTGCCAGCGCTTTCGTTTGGTAAGTCACATCTTCTTTGTTTCTAGATATATTTTTCCCACGTGGAATGTTTCCCTCTATTATATTCACTACCTCATTAGTTATTTGATCTACCCATCTTATCTTCAGCAGCACTACATTTCAAAAGTTTCTGGTCTCTTTTTGTATGGACTGTTTATCATCCTTACTTCACTTCCGCACAAAGCTACACTCTACACAAAGAGCTTCAGAAACGGCATTCTGACATCATCATCGATTTTATGAAACAAATCTCTTCTACTGCAAGCTCTCTGTTTTCAGTTTTTCCAGAGCTATGAGCACTAGAGATGTGTTTCACAGTAGCAAAGATGAACAAAAGCTCATCACTCTTAAGGCTTGCGTTTTAGAGCTCATGTTTAGTAGACTTCTTTGGTTTGAAGGAGTGTTCCTCTCATACCCCTGATTACTGACCATCCCTCCTCACACACCTAGTGTACTTGATATTAACATCTTTATTTAACAGAAAAGATTTTCTTGTTACTGCCAGTTGGCATATGTTCTTTTTGTTTCTGTTTTCATTGCTGGGCTACCCCATTACCAAAACTAAATAAACCACTAGTTTTAACATTTCCTAATCTACTACTCAGCCTTTACTCCTAATTCAAGTACAGTCCATTATCCTTTTTTACTTTGGACATAATTTGGCTCTCTCGATGACACTATTCATCTTGTTCAATTGATCATCCAAATCCTATGCCATTTATGACGGGTTAACAATATTGTCAGCAGACTTTAAATGGTCTTTGACTTCTCGTATTTTATCACTGATAACCTCAAAAATCTAAAGAGGACATTTCAGTCAACATTGTTAAAAACTTTTTTAAACCTATAAATGTACATCCTGTATTTCTACAATCTAGCCTGCAGGATAAGTACTGAAAGTATTGACTTCTGTGTTCCTACATTACTCCAGATTTGCTATATATGGTAATTATTAGGGAGGGATACAATAAAAGGACAAAACATAAGCAGGTAGAAGTGAAATAGATTTTGAAAAGGAAAGGCACACACAAAATGCCAATATGGAAGCTGCTTACAGTAGCTGATCAGACCTTAGAACTATCACTGGCAACATGGAAGTGAATTCTAATGAGTAAAATCAGGCCACTGAGTGGGCCATCTTATACCTGCAATCAATAGGATAAGAGATATTGGAAGTGTTTGTGGGATTCCTTTGGAAATCTCAACATATGCAGACACATCCATACACATCCCACAATTGCTGTTCCCACATTGAACACACAACCTCAGTAATTAATACTACAGGCTGTTGGCGTAAGAAAGTGGGGTTATCTTACAAACAAGGCTACTGGAGTTGGTGACATAGAATTCAACTAATGAATGATTATCCCATCATACTTTTTACTGTAATATTTCATATCCACAGAAATTATACCATGACAATACAAGTAATGAGGCAACAGAAGAAAACTGCAACCAAACACTAAAAAATACACTGATTTTTCAGTCACAATGATTGGACGATACACTTTTCAGCCTTTGTTGGCTGTTTTATGTCTCAATTCACACCACATGGAAAGGCAGAAACATAAAATTTAAAACAATATTTTACTAAAATATTGTGCTGATATTACTTTCAATCTCTTTTAAAGATAACAACTCTTACAATAGTAACTGGCACAATTAAATGTTACTCAAAGAAGTGCTCCTAATCTGAACATGCAGCAACTTTTTGGCACTCAAAGCGGGTTACTGAATGGATCACTGATTGCTAGTAAAGAAATATGAGATGCAAGGTACAAATGTCTATGGGACTCCTTTGGACACTGCAAAATGAACACACACATCCATACACATATCCACAATTGCTGTTCCACATTCAGTGCACAACTTCAGTAAATCATGCTAAAGGTTGCCACCTCAAGAAAGTTGGACAAATTTCAAAACAGTGGTACTAAAGCTGTGGGCAGACTTAAATCAATATACCATTTACATATTATATTTTTCAATACTTAGGCACTATTGCCGAATGTACATTACGACTCATACTAGAGGGAAATGTAGAAATAAAAAAAATAATTAAAAAAGCATTTGATTACCAGTACTAAGCTTATGTGATGCTTTTCATTCCTATCACTTTTGAGGATAACATTCTATGTAATCGTAGCTGCATCAAAGACTACTGAAGTTACTCAAAGAAGATATCCAGAGCTGTGGGAGTCATTACAGATGAAACTGTAGCAACTTTCTGGTTGTCAAATAAGGTTACTGCATGAGCCATCTGATGCCAGTACACAGATATAACATGCAAGGCACAAACATATGCAGGACTCCTTTGGACATGCTAATATATGGAAAGAGACCCACAGACCTCCTTGCAAACGGTGTCCCCACACTCGGTATAAAACATCAGTAATTGATACAATGGGCTACCAGCTAATGTAAGATGGCTACACTTTTGAACAATGACACTGGAATTGTGGACAAAGGAGTAAAATAGAATTAAACTAAGATATATTTTTTTAAAATTAGTCCTTGATAATGCATATAATGAAGCAACAGCTACAGCTTAGCACTAATCAACGCAATGGTTTCTCTGCAAGTATGACTCCCTCCGCTACATTTCAGTACATAAGAGCAATGTGTATAGCATTTCTAGTGAAGACTTCAATGCAGATACAAAGTCATCATTAATTAATTGCACTAAAAATACAAAAACTCAGACAGAAACACTCACTCAATCACAGCTGCGGCTTATGTTTTAGTTGCTTCGAAAGTTTGACATAAAATGATAATGATTTCTTTTTAATCAAACTTCGTTACTGTGGGTCCAGAAAACGCTAGCAGAGAGATAATTGACAAGAATGTCTGTGGGATTCCTTTGGACACGGCAATGTGTGCAGACACATCCATACACATTCCCACAATTACTGTTCCCACTTTGATGCACAACCTAAGTAACTGATACTACAGGCCGAATCTTATGAAAGTGGGATACACGCACAATGTCTACTAGAAATTACAGACAAGGAGAAATGACAGAAATTAACAGATGTGTTTTCACATGACTTTACAGATGCAGGATAAAACAGTTAGCCACATGAACATCACCATACAATGTTGTACAAATCATACAACTTTTTGAGTAATCACAATAAAAGACAGAGAAAAGTTACTGATATCACAGTTAAGACATAAAACACACAATTCTGTATTAATTATGTTCACCTTTGGCTTAATGCTCTGCCACCATGTGTCAGTTGCCACAGTCAGTTGCAGAAAACACTACAGGTCGGTGTCTTAATAACTGGGATTCATTTTCACTGTGTGCATTGTTTATCTGTGCAGCAAGTTAATTGACTTAATGGATAGTGTTTCAATGTAATTAGACCAGAAATATCCAGCTGTTGCTGCCACAGCCATAATGTATTCAATGACTGACGTGAATTTACTGACAAGCAATGTGTTATTTTAACTGAGTTGAAATCATTTGCTGGTCTTTACTCTGTGTACTCAAAGCTTTACAATTAGGAATGCCAATTACAGATATTCACTCACTGTTTCATCATCCGACATCTGCACCAGAGCAAGAGGTGGCTGAGCGCGCTCCACGAAGAGCACGGCAAGGGCAGCTGGCGATGGAGGCGGGGGCGGAAGGCCCGGGTCGAACAGGGCCAACATCTCCTCGCGGCCGTACCGGTGCCGAGCAAGGGTAAGCGCAGGCCGCGGCACCATCGGCCCCGCCCCCACCCCCGCAGTCGTCGTCGAGGGCCCGTGCCCGCCCCCACCCCCACTGCTGCCCTCGCTGGAAGGCGGCGTGCAGGCATTGCTCGCAGCAGCTGACGCAGCCAGTGACTGGTTCAGCGTGCGCAGCCTGCAAAATATGATCGGACACAAGTTAAAAATTGTACCCCTTCCTCAACATCTTCTCTTTACTCTCATATGTAGCACACTATGGTCATACACATTAAAAAGCAGACACAAATGAATAAAAAGTACACTTCGTAAATTCAGTGACATAAAATGAAATGGAGGGATGATATTTGTGAAGAATTAATGATATGGAATGCCAGTGAAAATTGCTCATAAATGCTGAACCTCCATCTTACTGAATGTCGTGACAAACAAAAATTTGTGCCAAACTTGGACTCCATCCCACATTTCCCACTTATCACAAACAGCCACCTAAAATGTCAGGGCATCTGATACCTCCAGATGCAATTGAAAGGCTCATTGTCACTGATGTTACCGGACCCTTCATAGATACCTCTTGTGGAAAGGTAAGGCACGAACTTCCACTGACTCTGATCCCACAGCATCGATTTTCTATTCTAACAGTAATGCCCGTCATCAAGTAACATCCACACCATGCGTATAGCGAGGCACTGAGAAGAATTACTCAATGCATACAAACTGTAACTAAATATTCAATGAGGGCAGCTGTAAAAATTACTTCTCCACAACAATGTTACCACTGTCATTTATACATTAGCTCAAAACAGAGTCACTCAAATCGAAGTCTCCAACAGCTGATAGTTTATATACAATAATTTTAAATTATTTATTTACTTTTCTCAGTTTCTTTGACAACATGTGAGTCAAAACTACTCAATCATCCAACAAGTCACTATATAATTCACAGACTGGCTATTAAATTAAGAAACAACAGACTTGTGATTTAGGACAATTTCCCATATTACCCATTTGCATAGATGGATGCATTAAAGGGCTGCTTTCAATACACACAGGGAGGCGAGCTAGCCCCAGAGTTTATCTGCCTCACACATTAACAATGAGGGCTGGTGAGCCGGCTAGCCTTTCTGTGGCTTTTAGGTGGATTCCCACATCCAACTAGGCAAATACTGGGCTAGTACCCAGTTTCCAACTCGGTTACACTTTCTGCAAACACGTCAAGAATATTACCACACTTTAACATGAGATAGAGACAGATTGGGTAAAACGATGCCTTGCCGGAGGGGGAGGGGTGGAAGAGTTGTGCCAACATGGAGGGATCCAGTCACCTAATATCACTACCTTACCAAAACTGGTAACAACAACCCCTACCCCACAACAAATGGGAAAAGGCTACAGGAAAATAGGAAGTGTAATTTCTCATTTCAGAGGTTCTTTGTTATCTCTCCATGCACAGTAACATAAAAACCAACCAAGTTCGCAAAATCTGTTCAGCCCAAGTCAACCTGGCTGCATGTTTCACAAAAAGCAAATTAAAGCCGTGTCGGAAGGATTTCTCTGGGTACACCACATCTGATATTCCCACACGCATTCCCATCATAACTGTTACCACAGTGAGCTCTTAAGAAAAGTAAATGACACTAAAGGTTGTCAGCTTATTTTAGTGAAATCAGAGTAACAATACAGGGTAACAGCACAAAAAGCATTTCTGTATAAAATTCAACAATTTTTCTCGAAAGTAGTAATCTTATAAAGCCAAATTACTACCGTCAAAAATAGAAATTTCTTACAGCAAATTAGTACAAACACGGATAACATAAAAAGAAACTAACTCAAATTAAAAAAAGGGTTTCAAAGCACAGACACAAATTACTTAGATATTTGAGACACTAAAATGTAAACCAGAAGTGTATCTATCACTCAAAACCACAATATTACCAGAAAGTATAGGTACTAGACTTCTTTTAATATGCTAAACATTGAGCAGCTACCAAAAAAACTTAATGGTTTAGAACAGACCTCTGATCAACATGAATGTGCGCGACCAACAGTGCTCTTCAATCTGCTCATGGACATCGTAAGTAACATTTGCCCAAGGTCAACAACAGATTATATGAAACTCGTACCACATGCAGGTGAGGTGATATGGGAAGACAATGAGCAGGAATTGGGAAACAACTAAATACCTGGCAGACTGGATTTGACAAATCAGGCATGAAAATAAGCCTAATAGAGTTGAGTAATGAAAATTAACAAGGAAAATGAGGAATGTAAGTTGTAATGGAAAAATTATAAAAAATGTTTCCAAAAATCTCCAGGAAAAAAAAAAAAAAAACCAAGGAAGACATTTAAATTTTATTATTGTGTATCTCACAATATTAAGAATTTATTATGTATCAGACAACTAAGAATTGGCTTACACCTGTGCAAGCAAAGACTATGATACAAAAATTGTTCTCTACCAAATTTTGATCTATGAATCAGAATGCTGCAGCTGAGCAAAAATATCTGAGTAGAATAAAAAGGCAGAGAAAAGAAATGAAAAATTCTTCAAATCAAACCCGTAAAAGAAATTGTGGAACTAAATTGACTGGAAAGATTTGGGCATGCTAAAAGAATGGAAAAAACTACCACAAAGCAATCTGGAATGGGCAGAATCTGAAAGAAGATTGATTGGAAAACCATGAAAATGATGGAGGGAAATATGGAGGCGTCCGATCCCACCCGTCTGCTTTGGCCCATGACGTCACAAATATGGCGGAAACAAAAACAAACACACACACTTTCCACAAGAAGCCTAATGACACTAACGGGACAAGCGCAGGAAATGGGGTGTTTTGGGTGGGGGGCAAACTAAATATAAACAAATTTAGACGCCTTGCGTAGCTACAACGTGTAAGTGAAGACAGCCATGCATGAATACCCACCCACCTCCCCAGGGGTCGTAACCCCTGCAACCCATAGAAGATAAAGATGCTTCAGTAGCTGATTAGTGTTTTTTGTCATTTAAAAAAAAAAAAAAAAAAACCACCCCCTCACGGGATAGAACGAACAGATCAGAAAGATAAATATAATAAACTAAAACAGAAATTCGAGGAAACAGATAATTAAAATAAGTAATAAGTGTTTAAAAAAAAATCTCGCAAGATAGAACGAACAGATCAGAAAAGTAAATAAAATAAGATAAAACAGAACTGGAGACAGCCACACTCAAACCAAACTCTGCGCCGTCATGACGTCACACACGACAACACCCTTACGTCATGGGTCAAAGCCGACGCGTTGGATTGGACGCTTCTGTCGACCCATGATGGAGACCTGGGGAATGTCGCAAATCGAAGAGGACAGAACAAAATGTTGAAGGTTAGACTGTGTGAGGAAAAAAAAAAAGATCGGACAAGCTCTGAACAATCTGCACAAGTAGAACTATTTCAGAAAGAAAAATAAGAAAAAGAGGGAGAAGTTGGCAAGAGGATAAGCAGTCTTCATATAATAATGATATAATTAAATACAGAATTGCATTTCATACTTGTAATTGTGGTTTTACCAGTATGATGATAACAGCAAAAACTCAGTTTTAGCTTAAGTGATAACATTTGCACCACAACAAGAAACTTAATCTTTGCCACAACATAGCATTTGCTGGCTTAAAAATGTTGTGTTTCACTTCTGTCCACTTAGAAAAAAAACCAGCTCACAGAGAGAAAATTCCATGTAGGAATTATTTGTGTATCTTTGTACTCTTTCAAGAATATGTGGGTGGACCAGAAAAAATTACTGTAGCAAAGTAATTCATTCTTTTCTCACAGAATTAAGATCATAGTTGCTTTTGCATCTAATACTACACATTAGAGGTCCTCTTATCACCCTCTTCAGTCTGATAACGATCTCAAGAAGCGCAGCCCTTGAGATAATAAATATCAATCACTTTTACATGAATTGGTAAACAGACCTTAATCAAAAATGCAACAAGAGTGTAAATAGTAGGAGGAGGAAAGATAACTCACTTTATGATTTGTGTTGAGCATTCAATGGGCCCATAAACAACAACACAGAATATGTGATTCTTGAAGTTTTCTCAGAGAAATGGGCATACCAAGAGGTTTCGGGCTTCCAGCTACATGACAACACCTTGATACAATATTTCGATATCATCCAGCTGCAACCCAAAACCTCATGGAATGATGAAAATGTTGCTAAGCTCTCAAATGATACCCTGCTTCAGACCAAACTAGTACAGAAAATGGTAAAATTGTGCAAAGTAATGAAGAGTAGCAGAAATGAGATTAGGATGTCAGAAGGATTCCTTTGGGCACAACACGTTGGACATTACATTCCCACAGTGAGCTCACAACCAAGGTAAGCGAGACTACAGGTTGTGAGCTTATTTAGTGGGGCAGACGATAAATGTGGTAATGAGAGTGAATAAATCACAGCATAAATAAAAAAATTGATGAATGAAATGTTCTCTCTCTCTCTCTCTCTCTCTCTCTCTCTCTCTCACACACACACACTCACACACACACACACACACACACACACACACACACACACTAAAAAGAAATAGTAGGACTGGTATTTGCATCAAAATAAGTTTTTGCGAATGTAACACGTTTACAGACATTACAATATTTAAAAGATGAAAATAATGCATGAAGAACAATTTCTGTAATGAAAAATATTGCTAAATAATAAACCAGGGAAGCTTTGTATTAGGTCACTTAGTATATGGCTGCTACTTTCAAACCTTAGGCATAAACATTTGCACAAAAAGGATGTATTCAAAGTAAACAAGAGGGCAAATTTCACCTTGTGTTATCAAAATTGTTTTCATTATGGATGTGTATTAACAAATGAAAGAATGGGGATGCAAAATTAACTTTTGCTTATCAACAGATGCAGTCACACTATTTGATAAGTCTATATTCTGAAAATCACTGACATACCAAGAGATACTCTGCAGGAAAGCATATTGCCTTAATATTCTCATTCCACTGATAGACAAAATAACTGTATCACTCTAGAGAGGCTTAAAAATAACTTCATGTCAACAATACTTAATAGCATGTAGAAGGCCACATGGTGTTATTCCATTGAGTTCTGATGGAACATCCTTGCGTTTCATAAACATTTTCCCAACATAAAATATTTTGTATAACACTAAGTGAGAGCACTTTTTAAGAAGTTTATCTTGCCATGAAAACCAATTTTCTCAACAACCTACTACTTCTAACATATTGCTGCAAGTAGCAAATGCACTTTGTCACTGCACCTATGGGCTAAAGATCAAAATTCTTTTACCTTTCAGCCGTCTTTAAGAAACAGACTTCTGCAGTTTTATGCTATGGAATATGTAGCTGTACCAAATGTGTCAATATCCAATACTCAGTGGAAAATAAATGCTTTTTAAGGCCTCCAAACTAAATTATCCTGTCACTGCTGTTCATGGAAAAAACTGTCTCATGAAAATGAATAATATGATCGTTACAGCTTCCTGAGAATGAGGAAATGATGACAAAAACGTCTTGCCTACACGTTTTTAGAGCAACCTCTTCTCAACTGGAGGCAATATTATAAGTGGCTTAAGTGAAGACAACATTCAATGTTTACCTCAGTTGCAGGAGTAATGTTCATTTCATACTTAAGAATGAAATGATAGCCACAATAGGAATTTACCTGTGAAATGGATTTCAATACTAATTAAGTTTTGCATTATGTGTAGCACATGGGCAACAAACTACGGCTCACAATAGTAAATGAGTTTAAACTCAACAACACTGAATCATTCTCCAGGGATGTTTTGGAACTCATTTCATACAAGTTATTTTACCCAACCCCGAATGGAACAAACTTTCAGTGGTACACACAAAAAACCTGGGATCAATACACCTACTCTATCACTTCCCAATTCTTATAACATTTAACAGGTTCAGTAGTTGGATGTCAGCTGTGATATCAAACTTTCGTGTTATTGCTTGGTTGCAATCAGTACTAAACGTTAAGAGTTAACAATTCATTAGTGCGCTTGAATTATAAACGAAAACACTGGGTGTGCGACGCATCAAAACGCTACCACCCAAAACATTACAGTCTCGTAAAAAACAATTTTCATTCACACACAAAACAAAAACATAACGCATTCAGTGAAATAGTCATGTATTGCAAACTGTCTGCTCATGACAGTGGTAGTGTACAATCTAAAAAATTTTACAGTAACACAAAAAAGATAGCAATAATATTAAAATCAGACAATACTTACCATTCAGGTCCAAACTTCAGAGAATCAGCCATCGCAGAGGACTGCAACAGGAAAAGATATCTTCTTAAGGCTACTTGCAACTATATTTTAATTAACAAGTCTCCTGACGATCAACTGGAACTATTCACTTTCGGAGATATGTCACAAGGTCAAAACCCAAGTTCTCTTTAACTCAAAACAGCTGTATGCCCTTAATATAACAAAAATAACACACGCCTTAAAAGTATACGAACAGAAGGACGTCGAGGTTGCAAACCACAAAAATTCAACTGGAAATTCGGGTTGCCTAACAGATAGTACCAAATGGATCCTAACGAAAGAAATACGCCGCTCACTTCAAAAAATACTCCGTTGAACTACTGAAGAAAAATTACTGAGTGTCAGCACACAGCCACATAGACTTCTTCAATCTGGTTGTATTTATGTGTGTATTTCTTTATAAACAGTCCCGAATGAGCGCATGACAGTAACTCTAATAACACAAATTATCTTTTTCGACAAACGTCTTTCCGTATTAAGGCAACTGCTTCGATTCAGTATGTATAAAATTAAATACCTATGTATCTCGCCGTGACTATCTGTAGAAGCAGCACAGCAATATGGCCGACGCAGAAAATTCAGCGCATGAGCAACAAAAGGTCACGTGAACAACGGTCTGTTAAGTTCAGTAGAGAAATGGACAGTATTAAACAGATGAACACAACAGTATCTCGGTGCTATAATGATCCTATGAATGATACATATGTAACAAGCAGCTCACCTTATTAGCACCAAACTTGCTAATCTTCTAAATATAACAACAATCGACTTGTCATTTGAAACCAATGCAATTCTAAAGATTCTCAAAGATGTTTGGCGTGTGTATCCAAAGATGTTTTCGTGGACCGTAGAAACATAAACTACGTGGGCTGAGGGCTGTGAGAATTTAGAGCGAGGATTAGTTGTTCCAATGTTCTGTCTTGCAGGCAGTTTGTTGCACGATCAAAGTTACCAAAAAGATATTTCTTAACTTCGATGTTGCCTCTACTAGATAAAGCGTAGTTTCCGATTAGAACGCAATAAATTTGAGTGAAATTAAATAATCTAACCCACGTATACAGAATATTTACCACATTCTAACATATGTTAGACTGTGATATTTACCCTTATAGATACAATGTAAACTGGTGTTCAAGGCATGAGAAGTTACTGCCTCTGTTGCATTAAACCATATTTATAAATGAGAGTGAAATAATTAGTTGTGCAGTTTCAGCAGCGATCATTAATAGTTGTTTCATTAATTAGCTTTATGTAATGACTGAGATGCTTTGGTAAAATTATTACAAAGTGAGTCACCGAGAGAACCTTTATTTATTTATCTACAGAGCAAGGTGGCACAGCAATTAGTACACCGTATATGCATTGAAGGGTAGATTTTTGAAATATATGAGTGGCCGTCTAGGTCTGGGAATGCCGTAGTTGCCTTAATTCACTGTAGATTAATTTTTCGGGGAAGAGCCTTGCAGTAGGCTGTGGCTGATGTCTTTTGCCGTTCTTGTCCAGCAGAGGTGGAGCACAGTCTCTATTTCTCTAATGATTCAGATGGCAACAGAGTCACACACTAAACTTCCTGTCTCCCCCAAGTGTGAGAATGCGGTGCAGTGGTTTTGGCCCTACATGAAACTGTGCCCTTAAGTCAGTAATGTCCACAAAGAGCGCTACAAATTTTTGTGCTTTGTTTTGGAATGGATTATTTATTATTTATGCATTCAGTTGGCTAACTTAATAACTACAAAGTTGAAGAAATCACCAACATCCTGTTTTCCTTAACAAAGGTTACATGAAACTTTTGTCTAGGCGTAAGACAAAGGAGAGAAGTTAAAAAGAGATGTGTTATGCTTTGTTATATGATAAATCTTTTGCATGAGGAAACGATTTTAATTATTTTAAGAGCAATATGTCTTTTAAATTAGTTCAATTTTATGTGTGTTGGCATATTTTGAGAGCATCTGTTATTATTTAATCTATACCAATGATACGTATTTGTTGCTACAGGGGATGAAGTTTTATACATCTGTTGTTTCCTTTACTAGCCATGGAATTACCTTGCCTCATAATATTTTCTATGTTTGCAGTTAGTTTCTTCTTTCTTTGTTTGGGTCATCTAAGGACCACACACCAATTTCAATGCTTCTTTTTTTGTTGTTCTTTCTTTTTCTTCCAGTATTCTTTCATCTTTTCACTATGTATCCTTTCTCTCTTCTCCGACCATTTTGACCATATCTTATTCTCCCTCTTGCCTTGGGATCCTTCCATTTTTAACACTTTCCTCTTTAAAATCTCTCTTTCTGTTGCATCTTTTTCACTTACGTTGTTTCTTTCCTATTTTCTTGAATCCAGGCTATTGTTGACTTATTGTCCCAAAGATATTTAAAAATGTGTTTGGTTATCCTGTTGTTCATTCTGTATAAATGTCCAAAAAATAGCAGTCACCTCTTTCGTAGTGTTTCATGTATGTTTTCTATGTTGCGATTAACTTCTTCATTGCTTCTTTATTTCCATACCTCTGTATTTTTTGGTGGTCCAAGTGTTTTTCGAATTATTTTTCTTTCTAGGACTTAAAGTGTGTGTAATCTGTAGTACTTAACATTCACTTGGATAAAGACATTCTGGTTTTACTACTGTTTTGTAGTGCTGTATCTTCAAATTTTTTAGACAGACACCTTTTGTTGTAGACATTCCTAGTTATTCCATAAGCTCTCTCCATTTTATGTACTATTTCTTCCATAGCGAATTTTTCTAAGCCATTTTCCTGGATAATTTCTCCCAGATATTTAAGTTTGTTTACCGTCTTTATCTGGCCAATATCTGTCACTAGGGATTCTGGAGCATTTTTCTATATTTGTCATAAATTTTGTTTTTTATGCAGATATTCTGAAATCTGCTTTGTTGGCTATTTCTTTTAAGTGATTGATTTGTATTCCAGCATTTGTTAGGTCTTCAGAAAGAATAGCAAAGTAATCCGCAAATGTTAAACAGTGAATTTCCACACCTTTGTTTTTAGTTCCCAGTCTGATTGGTGATAGCTTCTCTTCTTTTATTTTTTGTTTCAATTTTCCTACTATTTTCTCTAGTACGCAGTTAAAGACGAGTGGAGACAGGCCATCACCTTGCCTTACACCTGTTTTTATGTTGAATGCCTTCGATATTTCACCCTGAATCTTTACTTTTGATTTGGTGTCTGTGATTGTTTCACAAATAGGGTTTGCTAATTTATCTAGTGTTTCCCTATCAACTGCGTCAAATGCCTTTCAAAATCTATTAATGTTACAACTTTATCTTTGGAGTTTGTAAGTCTGTGACCAATTATGGATTTTAGGTTGAAAATCTGTTCTGAGCAAGACCTGCCCTTTCTAAATCCACTCTGATACTCTCCCAATTGGCTAACAAGTGTTGCTTCTACCTTGTTTAATAGTGTTGTATTTTATAACCCACTGGCAACAAAGATATACCTCTTTAGTTATTTACACTTTGCTTATCACCTTTCTTGTGTAAGGGATGGATGAGAGCCACTTTCCAGTCTTCTGGTATCTATTCAGTTTCCCATATTTCTTCAAACATGAGCTGAAGGTTAGTTATAATTTTGTTCAGCTGTAATTGAGTCTTCTCCACTGGCTTTGTTGTTTTTCATGGTACTTATTGCTTTTTTAAATTTCTTCAGCTGTAGGTGGCGGATCTGCTTCTGTATTTTCATGGAGATCTCGAAATTCTTGCTTACAGTTTGGGTCTTCACAGTTCAATAATTTTTCAAAGTACTTTCTAAGTATTTCACAATTCTGGCTGTTGCTTAGGCCTACTTTACCATTTTCATCTGTGAAGCAAATATTTGGAGCTTTGTAGCCCTTTAGATGACTTTTAAACATCTGATATAAATTCTGGAGTTATTTTTTACAAAATAGTTTTGTATGTCGAGAAGTTGTGATTTCTCAAAAGATCTTTAAGAACTCCTTATTGTTCTTGCTGTTTCTTTCCTTTGCATTCTAAATGCATTAAGGTATTCAGGCTTCCCAGAACATTTCCATTTCTTCCACTGTTTTGTTCTTTCTGTTACTGCTTCTTCACAAATTTCATTCCACCAGACTTTCTTCTTCATTTTTGCTGTTCCAAATACATTTTTTGCTGCCCTGGTGTTCTTTTGATATTTCTTCCCATTTCCCTGATTTAGTGCCATCAGTTTCTTCCTGAAAATTTTTTATTACCTCTTTGGCGATGATGAGTCTGTCTGTGTATTATATTTAATTAATTTTTTCTGTCTCTTTCGGTTTTTATTAGGGAGAAGTTTCAGTTTAATTTTAGTTGGGTAATGATCAGAATCAAATTCCCTGTTTTTTGCTACTTTTACATTCATGATTTCTTTAAAATTGCATTTAGAAATAGCCACGTGATCTAACTGGAACTCCCCTAGAATTGGATTCGGAGAGATCCATGTTTTTGCCTTTTTTGGTAATTTTTTGAAGAAGGTTGACATTACCTTCAACTGAAACGTTCTACAAAAACTAATTAGTCTTTTGCCATTTTTGTTTGTTCTTTTATGAGCTGGATAATATCCTATTATTTTTCAGAATGATTTTTCCCTCCCTATTTGTGCATTAAAATCCCCCATTAGTGTAAAAACATTTGGTTTTGGAATTTTTGATATTTCTTTTTCTAGAAATTCCCAGAATGCTTCTACTTGGATTTTTCTTATTGTCATTATTGATTGGATGATGTCAATTAACAAAGGTATACAGTTTATTTTTGCATTTAACGGTGAGAAGAGATAGTTTTTCTGAACTGGATTTGAATTCTGTAATGTATCTACTAAATTTTTGTGAACATAGAAAGCGGAACCAAGCATTGGCATGCCTTTCATGATTTTTATTGCTGGTTTACCCTTAAAAATTGTATGGTTTTTGGTTTCTGTAACATTTTCATCCAAAAATCTTGTTTCTTGAACTGCTAAAATTTGTATTTCATGCTTATCTAAGAGAATCTCAAGTTGTTCTTGTTTACCAATTTTTAGTAATGAGTTTACGTTCAAGGTGCCTGCAAAGAATTTCCTTTTGAAATTGAGTTTTGGAAGGATACCAAGGATACTCCGACTCATCCTTAATGCAGATGTTGGGACTCTCCAGAACCCTAGGTTCCAATGCATTGCATAAAGCAATGGTGGCTTCCTCTTTTGAGTTACCACCTGGGTTAGTGCTTTGTTCTAGCAGATTTTCCATTCTGCAATTGAAATTGTACATGGTAGGAAATGAATTCCTGGGTAACATCGGATTGTTAGTCCGAAATGATTATTTTTCATGGTTTTCTCCATTAGGTTCTTGTGCTCTCTCTGCCGTTGGGAGTTAGGATTCCTCTTCTGCCTTTGAGACCGTTGACTGGGCTTCACCTGTATCCCTAGGCAGGGGACCTCACAGGGTGTTACCATCCAGAGCCAAATGGACCCAGGTTTTTTTACGAGGTGTTACTCCTCCCCCTCCTCCTTCCTCATTGCCTGCGAGATGAGGCCCCGGGCTTGGGACCGGCAGTTAGTTTGTTTTTAATGATTTTTTTTCATTCTTGAGTTGCGCGACATAAATGGCTGATGCCTAGTCTGGATCATATGTAATCATCTTCAGATCTGATTGTTTACCATTGGTGATCAGTCAAAATCTTTTGGTAAAAATAAACACCTTTGAAATGTGTACAGTTGTTAAATCTCTGGTGGTGAAATGCCATCTACTGACATAAGTTATTACTCTTGTTGTGGTTTATAATACTGTTTTCATTGATCGCTTTGCTATCATTGAATTTTACACCTGAGTGACACCTTTTCTTCATGCCAGTTACCCTGTCTTTTCATAGAGCATTGTGTGTTTACTTACAACTGTTTATTTCAAGAATGAAAACTTAAAGTTGTTTATCTGCTTTATAGTTGCACAGAACTACTTTCAAGGGACACTTGTTCTGCAGTGCATTTAAGTTACCTCTGCCCCATCATAATGTTAAAGCTTTAAATGTGGATGCATTATTTACATAGAACACACACTGTAAACATGACTGACTGACTGAACGAACTACAAGGGGCATCTAATAAGTAATGCAGCATTTTTTTTTTTTTTTTTTTTTTTTCTCCTGAACGCAAGTTGGTTTCAGAATTCCAATACAGCAGATCATTCCCAATTCTTCTGTCTAAAAAACTCTATTTTCCAACATAATCTCCATTCAATGCAACAACCGTACACCATCTTACTGTGAGGGCCTGTATTCCCGTGTGGTACTACTTTACTGGTTGACATCAGAGCCAAAGTCTTGCTGCATCAATAACACCCCCTCCCCCCTCATCCATGTATTGCTTCCCACAGTAAGCACCCTTCATTGGGCCAAACAGAAGCATGTCGGAAAGTGTCACTCAGGGTTTTGTTCACTGCCAGGTCTCCATAGACACTCTGCAAGTACCCATGAATACGTGCAATGTTCTGGTTTATCACCAAAAGAAACTCACTGACAACTCTCTGCTTGAGAATGCACCTGCATTACAGATGCCAATTTGAAGACTATGTATAGTCTGCCACGTATCAAAACTTCCCGAAACGGTAGGGGCTGAAGCAGGTATATTCCACATCATCTCAAAACAAAATCTGCATTTTTTTTTTTTCCTACCGAAATTGGCCAAGAAGAAAAATATGTAGCATTACTTACTGAATGCCTCTCGTAAGTTGCAACCAGTAATCTACAAGAAATGCCTTGTTTGTGATCTTGGAACAAGGCTAACACATATGAAACAAATTAATATCCTATTACTGTATGGGGAGAAAAGGATAGTTACCTGAGCAGCATGGTCATATTTTACAATCACGGTTTTTGAGTACTCATAAAAGGTACGCATGATAACCTCATATTTATACATTTTTTCCAAAAATTGAGAAGAGAATTTATCGCGTACTTCCATTAATCATCAGTATGATACATTTGCGACTCACTGCTCTGATTGTTGTTTTATTTTGGTATAAATTTTTTGCAGTAATCTTAGAAGAAAGGTTAAGGAAAGGCGAACCTATGTTTCTAGCATTTGTAGACTTAGAGAAAGCTTCTGGCAATGTTGATTGGAATACTCTCTTTCAAATTCTGAAGGTGGCAGGGGTAAAATACAGGGAGTGAAAGGTTATTTACAATCTGTACAGAAACCAGATGGCAGTTATAAGAGTTGAGGGGCATGAAAGGGAAGCAGTGGTTGGGAAGGGAATGAGACAGGGTTGTAGCTACTCCCCGATGTTATTCAATCTGTGTATTGAGCAAGCAATAAAGGAAACAAAAGAAAAATTCGGAGTAGGTATTAAAATCCGTAGAGAAGAAATAAAAACTTTGAGGTTTGCCAATGACATTGTAATTCTGTCAGAGACAGCAAAGGACGTGGAAGAGCAGTTGAACGGAATGGACAGTGTCTTGAAAGGAGGATATATGATGAACATCAACAAAAGCAAAACGGGGGTAATGGAATGTAGTTGAATTAAGTCAGGTGATGCTGAGGGAATTAGATTAGGAAATTAGACACTTAAAGTAGTAAAGGAGTTTTGCTATTTGGGAGCAAAATAACTTATGATGGTCGAATTAGAGAAGATATAAAATGTAGACTGGCAATGGCAAGGAAAGCGTTTCTGAAGAAGAGAAATATGTTAACATCGAGTATAGATTTAAGTGTCAGGAAGTCGTTTCTGAAAGTATTTGTATGGAGTGTAGCCATGTATGGAAGTGAAACATGGACGATAACTAGTTTGGAGAAGAAGAGAATAGAAACTTTCGAAATGCGGTGCTACAGAAGAATGCTGAAGATTAGATGGGTAGATCACATAACTAATGAGGAGGTATTGAATAGAATTGGGGAGAAGAGTAGTTTGTGGCACAACTTGACAAGAAGAAGGGACCGGTTGGTAGGACATGTTCTTAGGTAATAAGGCATCACAAATTTAGCATTGGAGGGCAGCGTGGAGGGTAAAAATCGGAGGGAGATCAAGAGATGAATACACCGAGCACTTTCAGAAGGATGTAGGTTCCAGTAAGTACTGGGAGATGAAAAAGCTTGCACAGGATGGGGTGGCATGGAGAGCTGTATCAAACCGTCTCAGGACTGAAGACCACAACAACAAAAAAAACATCAAGGCAGTTAGGCAGATTCAGAATTTCTTATTTTCCAAAAAGCATTTGACTTGGTACCACACCTACACTTATTGTCGAAAGTATGACCACATGTGGTATCAGACGAAATACGTGACTGGATTGAGGATTTCATGGTACGAAGGACACAGGATGTTATCTAGGATGGAGAGTCATCGACAGATGTGGAAGTAACTTCGGGTGTACCCCCAGGGAAGTGTGTTCGGTCACTTGCTGTTCATGTTGAATATTAATGGTCTTGCGGACAATATTAATAGTAACCTCAGACTTTTTGCAGGTGTGCTGTTATCTACACAGAAATACTGTCTGAATGAAGCTGTACAAATATTCAGTCAAACCTCAGTAGCATTTTAAAGTGGTTCAGTGGTTGGCAGCTTGCTTTGAATGTTCAGAAAACAAAAGAACATACCTGTAGTATCCTATGGGTATAATGTTAGCGAGTCACAGATGAAATCTACAAACTTGTACAAATACTTGGGTGTAATTCTTAGTAGGGACATGAAGTGGAACGATCACTTAGGCTCAGTTATGGATAAAGCAAGTAACAGACCGGTTTATTGGAAGAAGACCAGGGAAATGCAATTAGTCTACAAAGGAGACTGCTTACAAATCACTCATGCGACGCATCCTAGAATATTGCGCAAGTGTGTGGGCCCCTAGCAGATAGGACTATCAGGGGAAATTGAAAGTATGCAGAGGAGGGCAGCGCAAATGATCGTAGGTTTGTTTGATCCATGGAAAAGTGTCACAGAGATGCTAAAGAAACTGAACTGGTGAACACTTGAAGATAGAAGTAACATATCCCGAGAAAGTCTGCTAACAAGGTTTCAAGAAACAGCTTTAAATTATGACTGTAGGAATATACCACAACCCTCTATTTATCGATTGCATAGGTACAGTGAGGACAAGATTAGACGAATTACCAACCACAACGAGGCATTTAAACAATAAATTTTCCCGTACTCCATGTGTAAATGGAATGGGAAAAAGCACAAATAACCAGTTCGGTAGGACGTACCCTGTGCTATGCACTTCACAGTGTATATGTAGATGTAATGAATTGGTTCTAAAAATCAGGACGATTCTTTTCAAAATGATTTCGAGACTAGTGAAAGATTGATTTTTGTACTTGCTCATTCTACGAGTGGCACCCATCTTGTGCAAAGCTATTTTGTAGTTAATTCACAATGTAAAGTTCTCTGCATTTTAATAAGACCCACCGAGCATCTGGCATCGTTTTGCGCAATTTACTGATGTTTTCATGTTTACATATACTCTGCAAGTCACTACGCAGGACATAGCAGAGGATATCTTATACGAGCATTGGTGATTTCCTGTCCCATTCATGTATTGATTGAGGGAAATATGACACACTATATCTTTTTCCAGTGATGGCTTCACAAGATATCCAGTGGCAGGAGCAGAATGGTTGATGTCTTTCTCAAATACGGGTTCTCTAAATGTACCCAGTAGTGTTTTGCGACATCAGTTTTCTTCCAGGGATTCCCAATTAAGTTCACCAAGAATATCAGTTACATTTTCATATCAGCCATTCCACCTTGTGCCATCCTACCAGCGTGTCTCCAAATTTGTTCCATCTCATATACGATTTCCTTTATGTATGAACCACATTTTCCTGAAATAATTTCAATAAATCAAAGCCTTCCAGTCACAATCCCCAATATGTATTTTACGTGTTCATCCCATGTTATATTGCTTCTTAGTATTACCTCTAAGTACTTACACAATGTTACATGCTCAAAATTTTCACCACTGATCTCCAGTCTTATAATTAGCTATTACAATGTTATTTCTCATTGTCATAAAATTTATCTTACATTTCCACAGTTAAAAGAGGGCCACTATTTGTTACACCGAGTGGAAATTTTGTCCAATTCCATCTGCATTTTTCTGTCAGGCTCCAGCCCCCATTAGTGACACACCAAAAGAGTTGCTAATTACATACACACATCAAAAAAAGTTTTGCATCACCTAAATTACGATAATTTGGAACCTGTACAGAAAATTGGAATAGAGTCAACATAAACATCATTTCTGCCCTTTTTATTGCTCATGAACACCACACATTGCATGTTGTACCACCATACAGCAAAACCTTCAGAGGTGGTGGTCCAGATTGCTGCACACACCAGTATCTCTAATACCCAGTAGCACATGCTCTTGCATTGATGCATGTCTGTATTCATCGTGGCATACTATCCACAAGTTCATCAATTGTCCCACTCCTCAACGGCAATTCGGCGTAGATCCCTCAGAGTCGTTGGTGGATCACGTCATCCATAAACAGCCCTTTTCAATCTATCCCAGGCATGCTCGATAGGGTTCATGTCTGGAGAAGATGCTGGCCAATCTAGTCGAGCGATGTCGTTATCCTGGAGAAAGCCATTCACAAGATGTGCACAATTGGGTTGCTGATTGTCATCCGTGAAGATGAATGCCTCACCAATATGCTGCCGATATGGTTACACTATCGATCAAAGGATGGCATTCACATATCGTACAGCCGTTACGGCGCCTTCCATGACCACCAGTAGCATACGTTGACCCCACATAATGCCATCCCAGAACATCAGGGAACCTCCACCTTGCTGCACTCACTGGATAATGTGTCTAAGCCGTTCAGCCTGACCGGGTTGCCTCCAAACGTGCCTCCAACGATTGTCTGGTTGAAGGCATAAGGCATATGTGACACTCATCGATGAGGAGAATGTGATGACAATCCTGAGGGATCATTTGGCATGTTGTTGGGCCCATCTGTAACACAATGCACGGTGTTGTGGTTGCAAAGATGGACCTCGCCCTGGAGGCTGGGAGTGAAGTTGCGCATCTCACAGCCTATTGCGCACAGTTTGAGTCGTAACAAGATGTCCTGTAGCTACATCAAAAGCATTATTCAGCATGGTGACGTTGTTGTCAGGGTTCCTCCGAGCCATAATCCTTAGGTAGTGGTCATCCACTGCAGTAGTAGCCCTCGGGCGGCCTGAGCGAGGTATGTCATCGACAGTTCCTGTCTCTCCGTCTCCCCTCCAAGTGGTTCACTCCGAGATACCAGAACTCTTCCCTTGTTGAGAGCCCTTCCTGGCACAAAGTAACAATGCGGACACGATCAAACCGCAGTATTGACCGTCTAGGCATGGTTGAACTACAGACAACACGAGCTATGTACCTCCTTCCTGGTGGAATGACTGGAACTGATCAGCTGTCAGACACCCCTCCGTCTAATAGGTGCTGCTCATGCATGGTTGTTTACATCTCTGGGTGGGTTTAGTGACATCTCTGAACAGTCTAAGGGACTGTGTCTGTGATACAATATCCACAGTCAATGTCTATCTTCAGGAGTGCTGGGAACCAGGATGATGCAAAACTTTTTTTGATGTGTGTATATAAATTTTTTTCTGTGTGCTTTCACAGATTAATTCATAAATTCTTTGCATGTGTCTGTAGTCTCACATTTCAGTAACTGTGAAGTGTAAATTTTTCAAATTCTGTAGTGCAGTTGTCATTTTTTGCTTTTGAATGGCCAGCTACACAGCCCTCTGAGACACTTGGTTCTGTTGGTGGTACACCAGAAGATTAGCAAGTTATATACTTAGCTTTCTAATGTGTTCATATAATTAATATTTAAATTTGTTTACATCTTTGGGCAGGTTTAGTGACATCTCTGAACAGTCAAAGGGACTGTGTCTGTGACACAATATCCACAGTCAACGTCTGTCTTCAGGATGGCTAGGGTGGATAGGACATGTGCATACTGTGTGCGGATGCAGAAGGAGTTGGCTGCAATTCGTGAACAGCTGAATACACTTTTGGCCATGGTCATCTGCCTTCAGGCTGCTGCCTCGGAGTGTGACGGTGGCAGAAAATCTGGTGCATGACACAAGGCAACTGGGATGTCGCTCGTTTTGCCCACCAGCTCTGCTGTCGAATCACCTTGCAGCGTATTTGGCACGGGGTCCACCCTCACTACAGTGTGAGTGGTGCCCTGTAACACGTTTGCATCACTCGAGGCAGAGAGTGGTTTGTTGCTATCTGAAACTCGAGTGTTTGGTACATTATGGAACCCCTTTGGGAAATAGCCTGCAGGGCTGTAAAGAAGTTCAACGTGCACTCGGTATGTCTGTCCAGGAAACAGGGGGGAGGGGGGGGGGTATCCTCATCTGAGATGCAGAGGAGGCCCTGCCTGCAGCTATCAAGGTTGCCAACTGCATTTCAAGTTGTGGTTCAGGTCAGCACCAATGATGTCTTTTGGTTAGATTGTGAGTCCATCCTCATTTCGTACAGGACACTGGCAGAACTGGTGAACCCACTAACTCTGCATCTGGGGTGCAAGCAAAGCTCACAGCGTGCAGCATAGTACCCAGAGTTGATAGGGGTCCTTTAGTATAAAGCCAAGAGAAGGGCCTCCCCTTGATTAGTTACAGGTGCACTACACAAAGGAAGCAGCTACTCAGGTAGCAGAGTACTTGTGAAGTGCACATGGGAGATTTTTAGCCTAGATGGTACTCTGAGGTTGGGCGAACACTTGCTAGTTGACATACAGACAGCTAAATCAGATCGTGTACAAAGTAAGGACTCTTCGACTGTTAAAATTTTAACAATAAATTGTCAAAGTACCGGGTGATCAAAAAGTCAGTATAAATTTGAAAACTTAATAAACCACAGAATAATGTAGATACAGAGGTAAAAATTGACACACATGCTTGGAATGACATGGAGTTTTATTAGAACAAACAAACAAACAAAAAAAGTTCACAAAATGTCCGACAGATGGCGCTGCACAGCAAAACTTCAGTGACTGCGCATGACACTCGTGTATAAAAGGAGCTGTAATAAGAGAGAGAATCAGATGCGCCAGCAGTCGCAGCATGTTGACGTTACCTGAAAAGGCGCTTTTAGTGAAGCTGTATTATCAGAATGGGGAATGTGCTAGTTCAGTGTTACGATCCTATTGCCATAGGAAGGGAATTCGAACGGGTAAAGGTCCGTTGACAAATGCAGCTGTGGCGAGAATGATTTCGAAGTTCGAAGCCACGGGTTGTTTAGACGATAGACCCCGTAGTGGCTGACCGAGCACAAGGTGTAATGCTGCTGAGACAGTTCATGAAGAAATGGAGACTGTAGCGCTCATGCAGTCACACGTCGCACCGGCATTCCATACACTACTGTTTGGTTGGCACTTAGGCGTACCCTCCGATGCTATCCGTACAAAATCCATCGGCATTATGAACTGTTACCTGGCGATTTAGTGAAGTGGAGGGCATTTACAGTGTGGGCGTTTCAAAAGATGGTGGAAGATGATAATTGGTTGAGTAACGCGTTGCGGACTGACAAAGCACATTTCACACTCCGAGGGTCTGTCAATGCCCACAACTGCAGAATTTCGGCTATCGAAAATCCTAGAACTGTCGTGGAAACTCCATTGCACAATGAGAAAGCCACGGTATGGGTTGGATTTACCACATGTACCGTTATCGGGCCTTTTTTCTTCGAGGAAATGCGTGATTCTGGTTTTGTAACTGCTACCGTGACGGGTGGGGGGTACGCCGATATGTTACAGAATCGCATCATCCCCAGCCTGGCTGATAAACACCTGCTGGAATGTACGATGTTTATGCAGGATGGCGCTCAACTCCATATTACTAGACGCGTGAAAGACCTCTTGCGCGTGTCGTTTGGTGATGATCGTGTGCTCAGCCGCCACTTTCATCACGCTTGGCCTCCCAGGTCCCCAGACCTTAGTCCATGCGATTATTGGCTTTGGGGTTACCTGAAGTCGCAAGTGTATCATGATCGACCGACGTCTCTAGGGATGCTGAAAGACAACATCCGACGCCAATGCTCCGGACATGCTTTACGGTGCTGTTAACAACATTATTCCTCGACTACAGCTATTGTTGAGGAATGATGGTGGACATATTGAGCATTTCCTGTAAAGAACATCATCTTTACTTTGTTATGCTAATTATTGCTATTCTGATCAGATGAAGTGCCATCTGTCGGACATTATTTGAACTTTTGTATTTTTTCGGTTCTAATAAAACCCCATGTCATTTCAAGCATGCGTGTCAATTTGTACCTCTCTATATACATTATTCCGTGATTTATTCAGTTTTCAAATTTATACAGACTTTTTGATCACCCGGTAGTTGTCACAAAATTCCTGGATTTATTGCCCCCCTAGGAAAGTTGTCATGCTCAAATTATTATCAGAATCAAGTTGGCTGAAAACTTAAGTGAAAAAGCCAAAATACTTAGTGATGTGTGGAATTTACATTGAAAACCAGATTAGATGCTGTAGGAGGCGATTGAGTCTAGCTGTGAAGTTGTCCGGAAATGACTGACAGGTCTAGATGAACTAAAATTAATTATTGGATGATATTACCAGCCACCCAATTCACCGTAACGGTTTTAGAAACATTCAAAGAAACTTTTTGCCCAGTTATGCAGATACACCCATATTGTACAATATTAGTTGGAGACGACTTTAACCTACCATGTATTGGCTGGGATGTCTATGAATTTGTTGTATGTGGTATGGATAGGCAGTCTCATGAAGTGGTTTTGAACACCTTTTCCGAAAGCTGTCTTGAGTAGCTAGTTCAATAGCCCACACACAATGGAAATATTTTAGACATTGTAGCTACAAACAGGCCTGACATTATCAACAGTGTTGGTATAGAGACAGGGATTAGTGATGTTGATGTCATACAGTAATGATTGTTACTAAAGTTAATAAATTCATCAAGAAGCCTAAGAGAGTACTTTTGGTAGAAAGAGCAATAATCAGTTTTTATCATCCCACGTAAAAAATGAGCAGAGACCATTTAGTTCCAATATGATGGATGTGGAGGAATTAGGGGCAAAGTTAAAACTGATTGCGGATCTTGCCGTGGAGAATTATATGCCAAGTAAGTGGATTAAGTAAAGAAAAGACCCACCATGGTTTAATAACAGAATTCAGAAAATGCTCATGAAGCAAAGCCTGTGCGTTCTCAGCACAGAAAAAGGATACACAAAAGTGATGGCAGGCAAAAGTTGGTAGAAAGTTGTGCATTTGCAAAAAGATTGATCTCTGAAACATACAACTACCACTATCGCACCTTAGCAAAAGATCATGCCGAGAACTCAATAAAATTCTGGTCCTGCATAAAATCTGTAGTGGATGGTGCGAGAAGGTTCCGTATTAAAACTCGGCGAGAACTTTCCAAACGATTTATTTGCTTCCACTACAGTGCCCTGTTCACCTCGGTCCGCGTCACAGGGTCCCACAATGCTGGGGCCACCACTCCAGCGATCCAGTGCAACGCACTGCTGTGTGTCGGCCTCGTAGGACCGCGTCGTCAGGGCTCCGTCGACAGCCTGCTCGGTGGTCTTCTTCCCTGTTGACTCAGCGCTGCTTTGCTGGGAGCCACCGAGCAGCCCACTGCTTTCTTCCTCGCTGGCATAGCTGAACTGCGGTAACCCCGAGCACCCTCGATCCGGAGTCTGAATCTGCAGGCCTCGCCTCGGGATGCCTCCGGCACGTGTTGGAAACCGAGACGACTGCCCACGATACCGAGCTGTGGAGTGGCCTGTCGCTGGCTGAGGCTTAGCGCCGAGCCGAGCGGGTTGCGTAACCAGCTGGCTAGGCGCCGAGCGGGCAGTGTGGCACTATGGTTTGGAATTTTTTCAAACTGTTGCGTCCTTGAGCCCTCGGTTCGCGATGTACGCTCACCGGTTAATGGCTGACACTATAGATCATACTTTATTAATATAAAAACAAAGATGAGGTGACTTACCGAACAAAAGCGCTGGCAGGTCGATAGACACACAAACAAACACAAACATACACACAAAATTCAAGCTTTCGCAACAAACTGTTGCCTCATCAGGAAAGAGGGAAGGAGAGGGGAAGACGAAAGGCAGTGGGTTTTAAGGGAGAGGGTAAGGAGTCATTCCAATCCCGGGAGCGGAAAGACTTACCTTCGGGGGAAAAAAGGACAGGTATACACTCGCACACACGCACATATCCATCCACACATACAGACACAAGCAGACATATTTAAAGACAAAGAGTTTGGGCAGAGATGTCAGTCGAGGCAGAAGTGTAGAGGCAAAGAAGTTGTTGAAAGACAGGTGAGGTATGAGTGGCGGCAACTAGAAATTAGCGGAGATTGAGGCCTGGCGGATGACGAGAAGAGAGGATATACTGAAGGGCAAGTTCCCATCTCCGGAGTTCGGATAGGTTGGTGTTGGTGGGAAGTATCCAGATAACCCGGACGGTGTAACACTGTGCCAAGATGTGCTGGCTGTGCACCAAGGCATGTTTAGCCACAGGGTGATCCTCATTACCAACAAACACTGTCTGCCTGTGTCCATTCATGCGAATGGACAGTTTGTTGCTGGTCATTCCCACATAGAATGCATCACAGTGTAGGCAGGTCAGTTGGTAAATCACATGGGTGCTTTCACACGTGGCTCTGCCTCTGATCGTGTACACCTTCCGGGTTACAGGACTGGAGTAGGTGGTGGTGGGAGGGTGCATGGGACAGGTTTTGCATCGGGGGCGGTTACAAGGATAGGAGCCAGAGGGTAGGGAAGGTGGTTTGGGGATTTCATAGGGATGAACTAACAGGTTACGAAGGTTGGGTGGACGGCGGAAAGACACTCTTGGCGGAGTGGGGAGGATTTCATGAAGGATGGATCTCATTTCAGGGCAGGATTTGAGGAAGTCGTATCCCTGCTGGAGAGCCACATTCAGAGTCTGGTCCAGTCCCGGAAAGTATCCTGTCACAAGTGGGGCACTTTTGTGGTTCTTCTGTGGGGGATTCTGGGTATGAGGGGACGAGGAAGTGGCTCTGGTTATTTGCTTCTGTACCAGGTCGGGAGGGTAGTTGCGGGATGCGAAAGCTGTTTTCAGGTTGTTGGTGTAATGATTCAGGGATTCCGGACTGGAGCAGATTCGTTTGCCACGAAGACCTAGGCTGTAGGGAAGGGACCGTTTGATGTGGAATGGGTGGCAGCTGTCATAATGGAGGTACTGTTGCTTGTTGGTGGGTTTGATGTGGACGGACGTGTGAAGTTGGCCATTGGACAGGTGGAGGTCAACGTCAAGGAAAGTGGCATGGGATTTGGAGTAGGACCAGGTGAAACTGATGGAACCAAAGGAGTTGAGGTTGGAGAGGAAATTCTGGAGTTCTTCTTCACTGTGAGTCCAGATCATGAAGATGTCATCAATAAATCTGTACCAAACTTTGGGTTGGCAGACTTGGGTAACCAAGAAGGCTTCCTCTAAGCGACCCATGAATAGGTTGGCGTACGAGGGGGCCATCCTGGTGCCCATGGCTGTTCCCTTTAATTGTTGGTATGTCTGGCCCTCAAAAGTGAAGAAGTTGTGGGTCAGGATGAAGCTGGCTAAGGTGATGAGGAAAGAGGTTTTAGGTAGGGTGGCAGGTGATCGGCGTGAAAGGAAATGCTCCATCGCAGCGAGGCCCTGGACGTGCGGAATATTTGTGTATAAGGAAGTGGCATCAATGGTTACAAGGATGGTTTCCGGGGGTAACAGATTGGGTAAGGATTCCAGGCGTTCAAGGAAGTGGTTGGTGTCCTTGATGAAGGATGGGAGACTGCATGTAATGGGTTGAAGGTGTTGATCTACGTAGGCAGAGATACGTTCTGTGGGGGCTTGGTAACCAGCTACAATGGGGCGGCCGGGATGATTGGGTTTGTGGATTTTAGGAAGAAGGTAGAAGGTAGGGGTGCGGGGTGTCGGTGGGGTCAGGAGGTTGATGGAGTCAGGTGAAAGGTTTTGCAGGGGGCCTAAGGTTCTGAGGATTCCTTGAAGCTCCGCCTGGACATCGGGAATGGGGTTACCTTGGCAAACTTTGTATGTGGTGTTGTCTGAAAGCTGACGCAGTCCCTCAGCCACATACTCCCGACGATCAAGTACCACGGTCGTGGAACCCTTGTCCGCCGGAAGAATGACGATGGATCGGTCAGCCTTCAGATCACTGATAGCCTGGGCTTCAGCAGTGGTGATGTTGGGTGTAGGATTAAGGTTTTTTAAGAAGGATTGAGATGCAAGGCTGGAAGTCAGAAATTCCTGGAAGGTTTGGAGAGGGTGATTTTGAGGAAGAGGAGGTGGGTCCCGCTGTGATGGAGGACGGAACTGTTCCAGGCAGGGTTCAATTTGGATGGTGTCTTGAGGAGTCGGATCATTACCTAACTTCACACGTCCGTCCACATCAAACCCACCAACAAGCAACAGTACCTCCATTATGACAGCTGCCACCCATTCCACATCAAACGGTCCCTTCCCTACAGCCTAGGTCTTCGTGGCAAACGAATCTGCTCCAGTCCGGAATCCCTGAATCATTACACCAACAACCTGAAAACAGCTTTCGCATCCCGCAACTACCCTCCCGACCTGGTACAGAAGCAAATAACCAGAGCCACTTCCTCGTCCCCTCATACCCAGAATCCCCCACAGAAGAACCACAAAAGTGCCCCACTTGTGACAGGATACTTTCCGGGACTGGACCAGACTCTGAATGTGGCTCTCCAGCAGGGATACGACTTCCTCAAATCCTGCCCTGAAATGAGATCCATCCTTCATGAAATCCTCCCCACTCCGCCAAGAGTGTCTTTCCGCCGTCCACCTAACCTTCGTAACCTGTTAGTTCATCCCTATGAAATCCCCAAACCACCTTCCCTACCCTCTGGCTCCTATCCTTGTAACCGCCCCCGATGCAAAACCTGTCCCATGCACCCTCCCACCACCACCTACTCCAGTCCTGTAACCCGGAAGGTGTACACGATCAGAGGCAGAGCCACGTGTGAAAGCACCCATGTGATTTACCAACTGACCTGCCTACACTGTGATGCATTCTATGTGGGAATGACCAGCAACAAACTGTCCATTCGCATGAATGGACACAGGCAGACAGTGTTTGTTGGTAATGAGGATCACCCTGTGGCTAAACATGCCTTGGTGCACAGCCAGCACATCTTGGCACAGTGTTACACCGTCCGGGTTATCTGGATACTTCCCACCAACACCAACCTATCCGAACTCCGGAGATGGGAACTTGCCCTTCAGTATATCCTCTCTTCTCGTCATCCGCCAGGCCTCAATCTCCGCTAATTTCTAGTTGCCGCCACTCATACCTCACCTGTCTTTCAACAACTTCTTTGCCTCTACACTTCTGCCTCGACTGACATCTCTGCCCAAACTCTTTGTCTTTAAATATGTCTGCTTGTGTCTGTATGTGTGGATGGATATGTGCGTGTGTGCGAGTGTATACCTGTCCTTTTTTCCCCCGAAGGTAAGTCTTTCCGCTCCCGGGATTGGAATGACTCCTTACCCTCTCCCTTAAAACCCACTGCCTTTCGTCTTCCCCTCTCCTTCCCTCTTTCCTGATGAGGCAACAGTTTGTTGCGAAAGCTTGAATTTTGTGTGTATGTTTGTGTTTGTTTGTGTGTCTATCGACCTGCCAGCGCTTTTGTTCGGTAAGTCACCTCATCTTTGTTTTTATATATAATTTTTCCCACGTGGAATGTTTCCTTCCATTATATTGATACTTTATTAATAATTATAGTACAAAGTAATATCTCCAGTTACAGTTACATTTTCAGTAAGTACACCAAGTCCTTTCATCCATACATGTATTTTTTCATCATTACTAACTTTTCTACATGAGCGAGTAACTAGGTCTACTTTGGGCCTTAGGATCTATTCCTCAATGCCAGGTCTTGTAAGTGATCACATCTCGGTCAGCGAAAGATTCAAGTCCAGGAAGCGAAGCGTTCTCACAACGAACAATGGCTAGTGTGAACCGACCACTGCCAGAATTTCCAGTAACGACGTTGAGAGCGAAATTAACCCTGCAGCCACGGAAGAATATAGGTCCATTCAATATAACAGCTTGGGCTGTTCCATTTCCCCCAAGTTTATTCTCGAGGCTGATAATATGTTTGTAGACAGGCATGCGGTGGCGGTGTTGACGATACACACATCAACGGGGCATAGTGCTTCAATACTGTTGCAGATAAAGCTCACAGTGGAATGGTTCCGCTGGCGTGCACTGCCCGCTTATATACACAGCGAGTGACCTCGGTTACATAACCCTCAGAGGGCTGAACCAGCGACCCGCTGTGGACTGGAACGCTGGCACCCCATCTGCTGCTGCGTGTAGCCGGTGGTGTGACACGCCCCGCCGTCCAGGAGAGCTGTCACGCTTGAATGACTCTCGTTAGAAAACGGCAGCTGTTTATACTCGGCTGTGCGCCCCCTGTTTTGCTAACGCGCCACTCCGATTCACGTACTCACCACACCTAGGTTGTGCCGGTGGGCTCCTTCTGCCTGTAACTTGCAGCATTCGTACCGCTGCGTTTACTCTTTTCAGTGGTCCAATGGCCCGTGGCCTCCATTCTACTTTGCAACCATTGGTACAGGGTGTTTCAAAAATGACCGGTATATTTGAAACGGCAATAAAAACTAAACGAGCAGCGATAGAAATACACCGTTTGTTGCAATATGCTTGGGACAACAGTACATTTTCAGGCAGACAAACTTTCGAAATTACAGTAGTTACAATTTTCAACAACAGATGGCGCTGCGGTCTGGGAAACTCTATAGTACGATATTTTCCACATATCCACCATGCGTAGCAATAATATGACGTAGTCTCTGAATGAAATTACCCGAAACCTTTGACAACGTGTCTGGCGGAATGGCTTCACATGCAGATGAGATGTACTGCTTCAGCTGTTCAATTGTTTCTGGTTTCTGGCGGTACACCTGGTCTTTCAAGTGTCCCCACAGAAAGAAGTCACAGGGGTTCATGTCTGGCGAATAGGGAGGCCAATCCACGCCGCCTCCTGTATGTTTCGGATAGCCCAAAGCAATCACACGATCATCGAAATATTCATTCAGGAAATTAAAGACGTCGGCCGTGCGATGTGGCTGGGCACCATCTTGCATAAACGACGAGGTGTTCGCAGTGTCGTCTAAGGCAGTTTGTGCCGCCACAAATTCACGAAGAATGTCCAGATAGTGTGATGCAGTAATCGTTTCGGATCTGAAAAATGGGCCAATGATTCCTTTGGAAGAAATGGCGGCCCAGACCAGTACTTTTTGAGGATGCAGGGACGATGGGACTGCAACATGGGGCTTTTCGGTTCCCCATATGCGCCAGTTCTGTTTATTGACGAAGCCGTCCAGGTAAAAATAAGCTTCGTCAGTAAACCAAATGCTGCCCACATGCATATCGCCGTCATCAATCCTGTGCACTATATCGTTAGCGAATGTCTCTCGTGCAGCAATGGTAGCGGCGCTTAGGGGTTGCCGCGTTTGAATTTTGTACGGATAGAGGTGTAAACTCTGGCGCATGAGACGATACGTGGACGTTGGCGTCATTTGGACCGCAGCTGCAACACGGCGAACGGAAACCCGAGGCCGCCGTTGGATCACCTGCTGCACTAGCTGCGCGTTGCCCTCTGTGGTTGCCGTACGCGGTAACCCTACCTTTCCAGCACGTTCATCCGTCACGTTCCCAGTCCGTTGAAATTTTTCAAACAGATCCTTTATTGTATCGCCTTTCGGTCCTTTGGTTACATTAAACCTCCGTTGAAAACTTCGTCTTGTTGCAACAACACTGTGTTCTAGGCGGTGGAATTCCAACACCAGAAAAATCCTCTGTTCTAAGGAATAAACCATGTTGTCTACAGCACACTTGCACGTTGTGAACACCACACGCTTACAGCAGAAAGACGACGTACAGAATGGCGCACCCACAGACTGGGTTGTCTTCTATATCTTTCACATCACTTGCAGCGCCATCTGTTGTTGAAAATTGTAACTACTGTAATTTTGAAAGTTTGTCCGCCTGAAAATGTACTGTTGTCCCAAGAATATTGCAACAAACGGTGTATTTCTATCGCTGCTCGTTTGGTTTTTATTGCCGTTTCAAATATACCGGTCATTTTTGAAACACCCTGTATGTGTAACTCACAGAAAGGTGGACAAAGGCTTTTATCCAGTTACTTATTGATCAATCTGGTATGGCAATAAAAGATAGTAAAATGAAAATTGAAGTTTTAAATTTCACATTTAATAAATCATTCACACAGGAGAATTATACAAACCTACCATTGTTGGACTGTTGTACAGACTCCCAATTGTAAGACATAGTAATTGGCACTCCTAGTTTGGAGAAGCAACAAGAAGAGTTAAAAACAAATAATTTACCAGATCCTGGTGGAGGACCAATTCAATTTTGCAGAGTGTGCTCTATAGCAGTGGCCGTTACTTAACTTCATTTATCACAAATCTCTCACCCAGTGCAAAGTCCGAAGTGACTGTAAAAAAGCGCCGGTGACTCCTGTATACAGTAAGGTATCGCCGTTTAGTGGCTATAGGAGAAGACAACATGATTTAGACATAATTTCTAGTTGGCCGCCCGGAGTGGCCAAGCAGTTCTAGGCGCTACAGGCTGGAGCTGCGCGTCCACTACAGTCGCAGGTTCGAATCCTGCCTCGGGCATGGATGTGTGTGATGTCCTTAGGTTAGTTAGGTTTAAGTAGTTCTAAGTTCTAGGGGACTGATGACCTGAGAAATTAAGTCCCATAGTGCTCAGAACCATTTGAACCATAATTTCTAGTTGGCACGATGAATGACTTCTTGCTCTAAATGTAGAAAAATGTAAGTTAATGAAGATGAATAGGAAAAACAATCCTGTAATATTTTAATACGGCATTAGTTGTGTGCCACTTGACACACTCACCTCAATTAAAAATCTAGGCACGATGTTGCAAAGTTGTGTGAAGTGGAATGAACATGTAAGGTGGTAATACAGAAGTCAAATGGTCTACTAAATGTTCATCAGCTGTCGGAAAATGCACCACATAGATGCACAGAACTATCCAAAACTCAACCATGATTGTCACAACTCCTACTATAGTCAAATATACATCAAGCCAATTACGTTTGCAATGACACTCTGTATGTTTTGATATGTGGGTCTTATTTTATGATATCCTTGACACTGATCAAGAAAAGTACTGTGCATTTAATTTGAACCACCCATTTCTTAACTGTTTAATATGAAAGTGCACACGTGTTACATCTCTTCAATAACTTGAGATGAATTCGCACTGCCTATACAGTGAGGATAAGAAAGACTTATAAAATGGTACAGTATTTCTGGTTATCCATTTGAATGAAACACTCAAACGTACTTTGAAAAGAGATACAAATAAAACTATTATGCGTATCAATTTGACAAACGTATTACATTGTTGTGCAGTGTGTACCAACATAAATATGCCATCACAAATGATGATAGAACCCTGTAATGATGATAAGAGGGTGGTTTGAAAAGTTCTCAGAACCACCACAAGTGGCCAGTGCTAACGCAGTGAGTTTTTCATGTGATATTCGTTGGACTGTTGCCTGTAAACACGTGCCACGCCAGTGCTCTTGGAAGAGAGCTGTGGTGGTGATGTGCCTCTGTTGTTGTTCCCACGTTGTGATTTGCGAAGATGGAAAAAAACCAAGATTCGAGCAGTGATTAAGTACTTCGTAAAGAAAGATATGAAAGCAAAGGACATTCATGTTGATTTCCAGAATACACTGGGGAACTCTGCTCCTTCATATTCAACTGTTGCCAAGTGGACAAATGAATTTAAATTTGGTTGGGGGAGCTTACATGATGATCCGAGCAGTGGTCAGCCAAGATGTGTCACTACTCCAGAAATCATTGCAAAAGTGCACAAAATGGTCACAGAAGATCGCCAATTGAAAGTGCGTGAAATTGCTCACGCTTGCCAGATGTCATCTGAAAGGGTATATCACATTTTAACAGAAGAATTAGAAATGGAAAAAAAATTACCTGCAAGATGGTTGCCAGACTCTTGACGATGGATCAAAAACACACCTGAGCATGGACATATTGGAACAATGTTTGGCCTGTTTTAGGAGAAACAAACAAGATTTTTTGCACTGGTTTGTGACCACAGATGAAACTTGGTTGCACTACTATACTTCAGAGATAAAATAACAGTCAAAGCAGTGGAAACATGCTGATTCTCCGCCACCAAAGCAAGCAAAGACAATTCCTTCGGTGGGAAAGGTCATGGTATCAGTGTTCTGGGATGCGAAGGGGATTTTGTTTGCAGACTATCTCCCCACTGGGCAAACAATTACTGGAGAATACTATGCCAACCTCCTGGACAAATTGCAACAAAAGATACGTGAAAAAAGGCCAGGTTCAGCAAGGAAGAAAGTCATCTTCCATCAAGACAATGCGCGCCTGCACACGTGCTGTCACCATGGCAAAATTACACAAACTAAGGTATGAATTGTTGCCACACCCACCTTACTCACCTGATATGGCTCCATCAGACTTCTGTCTCTTCCCAAAACTGAACATTTTTCTCGGTGGACGAAGATTCACTTCAAACGAAGAATTGATAGCTGGAGTTGACAACTATTTTGCAGTCTCGTAGGAGACTCATTTTCGAGATGGGATCAAGGCACTGGAACATCATTGCACCAAGCGCATTAATCCACAAGGAGACTATATTGAAAAATATAAAAATCTTTCAGTGATGTAAGTACTTTTTTGCTATTCTGTTCTGAGAACTTTTCAAACCACTCTCATAATTTCATGTGGTGTGACAACCTGGTGCATGTCTTCCATGTGGACACCACTTTAGCATCTTTCCTATCCAACCACTAACCCCAGTATTCAGCAGGGAAATGGGGACTACACTTTAAATTGTAATCCACACTATGTGTCATTCCTAGCAAATTGTGACATCTTTAAGAAGTGAAAACTAGATTAAAGGCAGAGTGAAAAATTTTCTGTGGTTTGCCCAGGACTTGACCCCATGATGACGAGACTCTAAGCATATGCTGATGTTCTGTTGCCAGTCTTCATTCTTTCAATTCATGTCGATTGCTAATCAATACTGATTCACAAAAAGTTTGTTTTTACTACAAATTATCACTACAGTGATATTTCCCCCTTTAAAAGCTGACACACCTGCTGTTTGTTTTCTTGGTATTCATTAATAAATGACTCTTGTCTTGGCCACCAAAACATTTCTTTTACATTTCATTCCTTATGACACATTTATCACAATTGTCAGACCTATGCTACAAAAATTGAATAGCATAAGATGAGGTGGAGAACAATTTTCTGTACAATGATTCAGTAAACTACATCAGTGGCCAAAGCGACTGATGGCACACAGCAAGTTACAAGGAAAACGTTTTTCGGCACAGGATGGCATAAAAGCATCAGAAACACCAGAACAAGAAATATCTCTGACATGTAATATTTACCTCAGATAATATGAAAGACATAATTATGTATGCTACAGTATTTAAATAATAAAAAAATCTACTCACCAAGTGGTGACAGAACACACACATAAAAGACTGTGGTGATTGGCAAGCTTTCAGAGTCAGTGGCTCCTCCTTCAGGCAGAAGGGTTGAAGGGGAAAGAAGAAGGGTGAAGGAAAAGCACTGGAGAGGTCTAGGAAAAATGGTAGAACCGCGGGTCAGGGGAGACTTACCGTACAGGATGAGAAGGAAAGACTGATTGTTGGGGACTGCACCAGATGAAATTTGAAAACTTGGGAGCTTAAAGGTGGAAGACAGAGTAATATGCAAGACAGAGATTACTACTAAAACATCGTGCACGAGTTAATAAGAGTGAGAAGCTAAGCACATTGTATGTAACTTGTCCTATACACCCTCCTACCACCACCTACAATAGCCCTGTAACTGGCAAAACGTATACTATCAAAGGGAAAGCCACCTGCAAAACAATAGGTCATATACCAGCTCTTATGTAAACACTGTTCAGCGTTTTACATCGGCATGACTACCACAAATTTATCAATTGGATGAATGGGCATAGGCAGAGGGTATATACTGGTAACTCACTATATCCTGTTACAGAGCATGCTCTACAACATGACATTCGTGACCTCGGCGTCCGTTTCACGACGTGCGCCATCTGCTTTCTTCCCCCAGGAACCATTTTCTCAGAAGTCTGCAGGTATGAACTAGCACTGAAACCTTGGTTCTCGCCAACCACTGGGACTTAATTTACGTTAATTTCTTCCGTCTCAGCTTTTATTCACTGTAACTACTCTGTGCTTCACTCTGTTTTAGTTTTCTATATCTTTCATTTCCTTCCCGTATTTTTTTCACTGCCCCCTCCCACCTCTGTTACATACAATGCACTTAACTTCTCACTCTTATTAACTCATGCAAAATGGTTTAGTAGTGATCTCTGTCTTGCATATTACCCTGTCTTACATGTTTAAGCTCTCAGGTTTTCAAATCTCATCCGAGACAGTCCCCAACAGTCAGTCTTTCCCTCTCATCCTGTACGGTAATTCTGCCCTGACTATCACTTCTGGGTGCCTTTCCTGAAATCTACCTAGACCTCTCCAGTCCATTTCCTTTACCCTTCTTCCTTCCCCTTCAACCTTTCTGCTTGAAGAAGGAGCCGCTGCCTCCGAAAGCTTCCCAATCACAACAATCATTTACGTGTGTGTTCTGCTGCTGCTTGGTGAGTAGATTCTTTATCTATCCAATTAAATAATTTGAATATAATAGAGGGAAACATTCCACGTGGGAAAAATATATCTAAAAACAAAGATGATGTAACTTACCAAACAAAAGCGTTGGTATGTTGATAGACACACAAACAAACACAAACACGTACACAAAATTCAAGCTTTCGTAACCCACGGTTGCTTCATAAGGAAAGAGGGAAGGAGAGGGAAAGACGAAAGGATGTGGGTTTTAAGGGGGAGGGTAAGGAGTCATTCCAATCCCGGGAGTGGAAACACTTACCTTAGGGGGAAAAAAGGACAGGTATAGACTCGTACACACACACATATCCATCCGCACATATACAGACACAAGCAGACATGTGTAAAGGCAAAGTCTTTACATATGTCTGCTTGTGTCTGATGTCAGTATTAGCTACATAACTTGTATAGTGCTGTAGAATATGTATTTATGGCTTACAGATTATATGAAATAAGCATGCACATCACATATATTTTTTATTCTGGTGTTGATGATGTCTCTTATGCCACTTTTTGGCAAAAGGTATTTACCTTGTAATATGCCGTATGGCATGGGTCACTTTGGACACTGATGTAAAGGCAGCATGTTTACAACTGACCAGATACTGTGTACTGATTAAGGTATGTAACTCATCTTATTGTGTCATTGTACGGAAAATTGTTTTCCACCTCGTCTTATGTTATAAGTATTTTGTACCACAGATCTGACGATGATGGCACCGAAGCACACCATAAGGAGTGAAATATAAAAGAAATATTTTGGTAGTGCCAAACACAGTCACAGTGCCGCTAATGGATTTTGTTGTGGCGTAACAAGCTTGCTACGCCACATTGGGAAGGGAGCCGAAGGCATGCGTACACACACGCCGACTGGCGTCAAGTCTGGAACAGGATACGTTATGACTGCTATAAAGAAAATACGTAGCTTTGGAATATACTTAACTTTTAATCTTTGTGATACATCTCTCTTGACTATACAAATGAGACTCGTAAGATACATGCACTGTTACAATTGGCGCCTTGCTAGGTCGTAGCCATGGACTTAGCAGAAGGCTAGTCTAACTGTCTCTCGGCAAATGAGAGGAAGGCTTCGTCCATATTGTCGCTAGCAATGTCGTCCGTACAACTGGGGCGAGTGCTATTCCGTAACTCGAGACCTGCCTTGTGGTGGCACTCGGTCTGCGATCACACAGTGGCGACACGCGGGTACGGCATGTACTAAATGGACCGCGGCCGATTTAAGCTACCACCTAGCAAGTGTGGTGTCTGGTGGTGACACCACAGATTTCATATCTGCAGTAATAAAATTTGCATTCACTGGTAATTTACCATACGCTGTCGAACTGTACACATCCTTGTGGGTTTCATTTGCCTTCTCTATTAGAAGTTTTGATGTTATATCAGTGAACATAAAGTTTCTGTTATCAACAAGCAGTTTTTATTTCTTATATTCCAGCATCAGTGTGTGCATTGATTTGAAACTTCATGGGCGTTTGAAACTGTGTGCCAAACCATGACTCGAACATGGGACTGTCTTTTGCCAGCAAGTGCTCCACCAGTCTCACATTTGAGCCCCAATCTGGCACATAGTTGTAATTTTCCAGAACTTTTCAGATCAGAGCACACTCCATTGCAGAACGAAAATTTGTCCTGGAAACAATCCCCTAGACTTTGACTCAATCGTTTCTCCTGAGTATCCTCCTCTTTCTTAGTGCTAGTCCCACAAAGTATGCAGGTACTTCTGTAAGGTCTGAAAAGTAGATGAGCTACTGGTGGAAGTAAAGTTGTGAGGACAAGTCAGGAGTCGTGCTCGGATAGCTCAGTCGGTAGAGCACTTGGCCACAAAAGGCAAAGGTCCCAAGTTCGAGTCCTGATCTGGTACAAAATTTTAACCTGCCAGGAAGTTTGATCCCTCATATTGTCACTGCCAAATTTTTTCATATACACTATGTGATGAAAAGTATCCTGATACCTCTAAAAATGTATGTTTTTCATATTAGGTGCATTGTGCCGCCACCTACTGACAGGTACTCCATATCAGTGACCTCATTAGACATTGTGAGAAAGCAGAATGGGGTGCTCCACGGAACTCATGGACTTTGAACATGGTCAGGTGATTGGGTGTCACTTGTGTCATACATCTTTATGCGAGATTTCCACACTCCTAAACATCCCTAGGTCCACTGTTTCCAATGTGATAGTGAAGTTGAAACATGAAGGCACATGTACAGCACAAACGTGTACAGGCTGACCTTGTCTGACAGTTAAAGAGGGTCGAAATGTGTAATAGGCAGACATCTATCCAGACCATCTCACAGGAATTCCAAACTGCATCAGGATCCACTGCAAGTACTATGACTCTTAGGTGGGAGGTGAGAAAACTTGGATTTCAAGTTTGAGCAGCTGCTCATAAACCACACATCGCACTGGTAAATGCCAAACGACAACTTGCTTGGTGTAAGGAGTGTAAACATTGGACGGCTGAATGGTGGAGAAACGTTGTGTGAAGTGACGAATCATGGTACACAATGTGGTGATCCAATGGCTTGTGTGTGTTGTAGTGCCAACAGTAAAATTTGGAGGTGGTGGTGTTATGTTTTTCATTGAGGGGGCTTGCACCCCTTGTTGTTTGGTGTGGCACTATCACAGCACAGGCCTACACTGATGTTTTAAGCACCTTCTTGCTTCCCACTGTTGAAGAGTAATTCAGGGATGGTGATTGCATCTTTCAACACGACTGAACACCTGTTCATAATGCGCAGCCTGTGGCAGAGTGGTTACACGATAATAGCATCCCTGTAATGGACTAGCCTGCACAGTCCTGACCTGAATCCTATAAAACACCTTTGAAATGTTTTGGAACGTGACTTCATGCCAGGCTTCACTGACTGACATCGACACCTCTCCTCGGTGCAGCACTCCAAGAAACCTTCTAGCACCTAATTGAACATATGCCTGTGAGAGTGGAAGCTATCATCAAGGCTAAGTGTGGGCCAACACCATACTGAATTCCAGCATTATGATGGAGGGTGCCTCAAACCTGTAAGTCATTTTCAGCCCAGTGTCTGGGTACTTTTGATCACATAGTGTAGAAAGAACTAGTTCACTACAGCACAGAAGGTAACCAATGGAAATGACATATTTATTCAAAGACAATAATTACACTGAAATCACAGTGATTTATGATGGTCGACTGTACATTACAAAAGGGAAGACATGATTCTTACAATACTGTGTGTTCACCACGCATGGCAGCACTTGCTGTGCAAGATGCTCCCTTGCTATCTACAAGTTTGATCAGGAGTTCTTGTGGGAGGGCGTTTCATTCCTCCAGCAGTACGGTTGACAACTGTCGGATAATCATCGGTGCGTGAGGATATCCTGCAAAATGTATTGCCAATGCTTCCTACACGTGCGTGATGGGACTTAAGTCCGGGGAATTGACAGGCCAATCCATTCACATATATCTTCTCATTCAAGGAGCTCCTACACACGTACTGTTCAATGTAGTCCTGCACTGTCATCCATCTGTCAGGGCCAATGCATACCTAAAGGATACACAATGAGAAGGAGTACAGTGTCATAATAACGTTCAGTGGTGAGTATACATGTTCCAGGATTTGGAGACCAATACACTCCTGTAACATTATGTTTCCTCACACCATAATGCCTGGTCCACCAAAACAATCATATTTGACAATTTTCTGGGTGCATTACATGTTCCCATTTCTCACCATACGAGGTTAAACAAAAATTACTACGCAGACAATCTGATCTCATCCGAGATGAGCACATGACTCCACTCCTCGTCAGTCCAGTCTCTACGTTGTTGTTGTTGTTGTTGTTGTTGTGGTGGTGGTGGTGGTCTTCAGTTCTGAGACTGGTTTCGTGCAGCTCTCCATGCTACTCTATCCTGTGCAAGCTTCTTCATCTCCCAGTACCTACTGCAGCCTACATCCTTCTGAATCTGCTTAGTGTATCCATCTCTTGATCTCCCTCTGCGATTTTTACCCTCCACGCTGCCCTCCAATACTAAATTGGTGATCCCTTGATGCCTGAAAACATGTCCTACCAACCGATCCCTTCTTCTAGTCAAGTTGTCCCACAAACTCCTCTTCTCCCCAATTCTATTCAATACCTCCTCATTAGTTATGTGATCTACCCATCTAATCTTCAGCATTCTTCTGTAGCACCACATTTCGAAAGCTTCTATTCTCTTCTTGTCTAAACTATTTATCGTCCACGTTTCACTTCCATACATGGCTACACTCCATACAAATACTTTCAGAAACGACTTCCTGACACTTAAATCTATACCCGATGTTAACAAATTTCTCTTCTTCAGAAACGCTTTCCTTGCCATTGCCATTCTACATTTTATATCTTCTCTACTTTGACCATCATCAGTTACTTTGTTCCCCAAATAGCAAAACTCCTTTACTACTTTAAGTGTCTCATTTCCTAATCTAATTCCCTTAGCATCACCTGACTTAATTCGACTACATTCCATTATACTGGTTTTGCTTTTGTTGATGTTCATCTTATATCCTCCTTTCAAGACACTTTCCAAGTCCTTTGCTGTCTCTGACAGAATTACAATGTCATTGGCGAACCTCAAAGTTTTTATTTTTTCTCCATGGATTTTAATACCTACTCCAAATTTTTCTTTTGTTTCCTTTACTGCTTGCTCAATATACAGATTGAACAACATCAGGGAGAGGCTACAGCCCTGTCTCACTCCCTTCCCAACCACTGCTTCCCTTTCATGCCCCTCGACTCTTATAACTGCCATCTGGTTTCTGTACAAATTGTAAATAGCCTTTCGCTCCCTGTATTTTACCCCTGCCACCTTCAGAATTTGAAAGAGAGTATTCCAATCAGCATTGTCAAAAGCTTTCTCTAAGTCTACAAATGCTAGAAACGTAGGTTTGCCTTTTCTTAATCTGGCTTCCAAGATAAGTCGTAGGGTCAATATTGCCTCACGTGTTCCCGTATTTCTATGGAATCCAAACTGATCTTCCCCAAGGTCGGCTTCTACCAGTTTTTCCATTCGTCTGTAAAGAATTCGTGTTAGTATTTTGCAGCTGTGACTTATTAAACTGATAGTTCGGTAATTTTCACATCTGTCAACACCCGCTTTCTTTGGGATTGGAATTATTATATTCTTCTTGAAGTCTGATGGTATTTTGCCTGTCTCATACATTTTGCTCACAAGATGGTAGAGTTTTGTCAGGACCGGCTCTCCCAAGGCTGTCAGTAGTTCTAATGGAATGTTGTCTACTCCCGGGGCCTTGTTTTGACTTCAAACTCTTCACGCAGTATCGTATCTCCCATTTCATCTTCATCTACATCCTCTTCCATTTCTATAACACTGCCCTCAAGTACATCGCCCTTGTAGAGACACACTATATACTCCTTCCACCTTTCTGCTTTATCTTCTTTGCTTAGAACTGGGTTTCCATCTGAGCTCTTGATATTCATACAAGTGGTTCTGTTTTCTCCAATTTCTCTTTAATTTTCCTGTAAGCAGTATCTATCTTACCCCTTGTGAGATAAGCCTCTACATCCTTATGTTTGTCCTCTAGCCATTTCAATTTTTCAATGTTTTTTTCAATAAATAAGTTGAAAAAATATGGTGATAATGAGCATCTGTGCCTTACTCCCCTCCTTATTTTTGCTTTCTTCTTCACACCATTCACATGTATCTCTGCTTCCTGCCTTTTATGAAGGTTCCAGATTAATCTTCTGTCCCTCCAATCAAGATTTATTTCCTTCGTATAACAATCAGAGAGAATATAAAAAAAGACCAGAATACCGATTGCTGTGCAAACTCAGTAAGTCGGAAGTTGGTATTTGCACGGTGATGCACAAATGAACTGTTTTGTGAAAATGGCAACTCCAGTACATGAGGCATTCCTTTATGTTAGAATTTAACAATTGTCACTCTGTCATTAAGCTGCAGAGATTTCAACAGTGCAGTCAATCACCTCCAATCGCCAACAACATTTGCTGGTAGCACTGATAGTTTGTAGAAACACATATTTGTGCAAAGGAAAAAGTACTGGCCACCCATGTGGATCAGCACAGAACTTTGAAAGAATTCATCTTTTATTTGAACTTAGTCCATGGAAATTGACAGACAGAGCCAGTAGAGAGAGATGAATGCCACAGAAAATGGTGTAGTGCATTCTCAAAACAAAGCTGAAAATCAATTGTACTGGAATTGGCACAGGTAGATGATGTCACATGTACAAATTATAATATGATAAATCTCGAAGCCATGGAGGAACTCACATTAGCTGCACAGTTCATTTTTAGCTGTTGAGGCAAACTTCTACATAAGAGGAAAATGTAACTAGCACAGTATTTGAATATGAGGTACAGCAAAGCATTTTTTGTGACTGAACATCAGCGTATCTCACTGGATGTTACAGTGTTTCAGTACACAAGCTGTAATGTCAGTATTTCTCCACTGAGCTAAGTGTGTCAACAAACATTTAATTTGGAAAGGTTAGATTCTATACCTATTGTGGATTTTGAGAAAGCTTTTGACAATGTCAACTGGAATACTCCCTTCAAAATTCTGAAGGTAGCAGGCGTAAAGTACAGGGAGCAAAAGGCTATTTACAACTTGTACAGACACCAGACAAGAGTTATAAGAGTTGGGGGTCATGAAAGCGGAACGGTGGTTGAGGAGGGAGTGAGACAAGACTATAGCCTATCCCCGATGTAATTCAATCTGTACATACAGAAAGCAATACAAGAAACCAATGAAAAATTTGTAGAAGTAATTAAAGTTCAGGGAGAAGAAATAAATACATTAAGATTTGTCGATTACACTGTACTTCTGTCAGAGACAGCAAAAGACTTGGAAGAGCAGTTGAACAGAATGGGCAGTGTCTGGAAATGAGAACATACAATGAACATCAACAAAAGCAAAATGTGGCTAGTGGAATACAGTCTAATTAAATCAGGTGATGCTGATTGAATTAGATTAGGGAATGAGACATGAAAAGTAGTGTGTGAGTTTTCTTATTTTGGTAGCAAAATAACTGACGATGCCCGAAGCAGAGAGGATATAAAATGTAGACAGGCATTGGCAATAAAAGTGTTTCTGAAGAAGAAAAATTTGTTAACATTGACTATAAATTTGAGTGTTAGGAGTCTCTTCTGAAGGTATTCGTATGGAAGGTAACCTTGTATGGAAGTGAAACATGTCCGATAAATATGTCAGATAAGAAGGCCGCAGAAAGTTTTGAAACATTGTATTAGATAAGAATGCTGAAGATTACATGGGTAGATTACGTAACCAATGGGAAGGTACTGAATAGGACGGGAGAGAAATTGTGAGAGTCTTTTCGTTGTGCCTGTCTGTGTCTCAGCATCTCTGCTATATGGTGAGTAGCAACTTTCCTTCTCATAATACTGAAGAGAAAAGAAATCTGTGGCACAACTTGACCAAAAGAACGGATCGGTTAATAGGGGACATTCAGAGGCATCAAGGGATCACCAGTGTGGTACTACAGGGAAATGGGCGGGGGTGGGTAAAAATTGCAGGGGGAGGCTAAGAGATGAATACAGTAAATGGGCTCAAAAGTATGGAGAGTGCTGTAGTTATTCAGAGATTAGGAGCCTTGCACGGGATAGAGTAGTGCGGAGAGCAGCATCAACTTAGTCTTCAACAACAACAACAACAACAACAACAGATTGCAACTCCATCACACAGAGGTGGTGTTGACTCATAGACAAGCACAATGGAAAGGACAGCTAAAATATTTAAACTTTCGAGCAACACACACACACACACACACACACACACACACACACACAAAGGCACAACTCAAATACACTGTCTCTGGCGGCTGGGACAGCAGTGGCTACGTGTATATTTTAACGGCTTTTTTCTATTGTGCCTGCCTTTGTGGTGAGGAGCAATCTATGTTTTCCATATTGTTGTTACTCCATCCCAGTGTGCGATTTGTGCTTTTACCAGAGGGGGGGATGTCTTAGGGGGCTAGTATAAATACACTCCTGGAAATTGAAATAAGAACACCGTGAATTCATTGTCCCAGGAAGGGGAAACTTTATTGACACATTCCTGGGGTCAGATACATCACATGATCACACTGACAGAACCACAGGCACATAGACACAGGCAACAGAGCATGCACAATGTCGGCACTAGTACAGTGTATATCCACCTTTCGCAGCAATGCAGGCTGCTATTCTCCCATGGAGACGATCGTAGAGATGCTGGATGTAGTCCTGTGGAACGGCTTGCCATGCCATTTCCACCTGGCGCCTCAGTTGGACCAGCGTTCGTGCTGGACGTGCAGACCGCGTGAGACGACGCTTCATCCAGTCCCAAACATGCTCAATGGGCGACAGATCCGGAGATCTTGCTGGCCAGGGTAGTTGACTTACACCTTCTAGAGCACGTTGGGTGGCACGGGATACACGTGCATTGTCCTGTTGGAACAGCAAGTTCCCTTGCCGGTCTAGGAATGGTAGAACGATGGGTTCGATGACGGTTTGGATGTACCGTGCACTATTCAGTGTCCCCTCGACGATCACCAGTGGTGTACGGCCAGTGTAGGAGATCGCTCCCCACACCATGATGCCAGGTGTTGGCCCTGTGTGCCTCGGTCGTATGCAGTCCTGATTGTGGCGCTCACCTGCACGGCGCCAAACACGCATACGACCATCATTGGCACCAAGCCAGAAGCGACTCTCATCGCTGAAGACGACACGTCTCCATTCGTCCCTCCATTCACGCCTGTCGCGACACCACTGGAGGCGGGCTGCACGATGTTGGGGCGTGAGCGGAAGACGGCCTAACGGTGTGCGGGACCGTAGCCCAGCTTCATGGAGACGGTTGCGAATGGTCCTCGCCGATACCCCAGGAGCAACAGTGTCCCTAATTTGCTGGGAAGTGGCGGTGCGGTCCCCTACGGCACTGCGTAGGATCCTACGGTCTTGGCGTGCATCCGTGCGTCGCTGCGGTCCGGTCCCAGGTCAACGGGCACATGCACCTTCCGCCGACCACTGGCGACAACATCGATGTACTGTGGAGACCTCACGCCCCACATGTTGAGCAATTCGGCGGTACGTCCACCCGGCCTCCCGCATGCCCACTATACGCCCTCGCTCAAAGTCCGTCAACTGCACATACGGTTCATGTCCACGCTGTCGCGGCATGCTACCAGTGTTAAAGACTGCGATGGAGCTCTGTATGCCACGGCAAACTGGCTGACACTGACGGCGGCAGTGCACAAATGCTGCGCAGCTAGCGCCATTCGACGGCCAACACCGCGGTTCCTGGTGTGTCCGCTGTGCCGTGCGTGTGATCATTGCTTGTACAGCCCTCTCGCAGTGTCCGGAGCAAGTATGGTGGGTCTGACACACCGGTGTCAATGTGTTCTTTTTTCCATTTCCAGGAGTGTACATGTGTTACTAGCTTGGACCGTGGCATTACCCACGGTTAAGTAGTTATTTATAAATAGATGTTAATGCCGAAACTCACTATGCACGCGTATGCACTATCAGAAAAGCCATCCCTTGTTATATGTTTAAAAGTACATTATAGGTAAAGCTTATTTACAAAATCATCTACATACAGGTATACGACTGGAATTCAAAAAGTAAAGGCACATTCGTGAAAAGCTGTACTTATTCTGATGATCGAAAACTGAAACATGCGTTATTTTTCTACGTAACCTCCTTGGACTTCAATGCAGTTTTCCCGACGTTTTACGAGTTATTTTTTTTATTTCATTAGAAAATACGTTTTTCGGTTGCATCTGTAACCAATTTTGCACCGCAGCAATGACGTCTTCATCACTTTCGAATCTTCTTCCCTGTAGTGCTTCCGTTAAGGGTCCAAACATGTGAAAATCACTTGGAGCCAGGTCTGGACTGTATGGCGGATGTTCCAGCACCTCGAATCTCAACTCCTTTATTGTACTGGCTTTCCGATTGGCAGAATGGGGGGGGGGGGGGGGGGGGGGGGGGGCGTTATCTTGCTGCAGGATGACACCTCTTCACAGTTTTCCACGACGTTTGGATGTGATTGCAGGTTTTAGTTTCGTACGCAACACATCACATCCACCATACAATACAGACCTTGCTCTAAAGCCTCGTTTACGCTGGGGCCTACTTGGTACTTGCACATGCAGCTAACAACGGAAATGAAAACCAAAGGAAAAGAAAACGATGGTGAAGAGAAGAGTATTTAAAGAAGGTCCACGAAGTAGTATCCCAGGGACTAGAAGCAGACGATGGTGCGTTATTTAGTAATGTGTGCTTTCGTCCCAGGCGCGTTAGTCCGCGCCATACCGTTGCCAAAAGCTGGCCTAACGGTGAATGTTCGCACAGGTACCGGGACGGTCGCCACCCTGTGTCAGGGCCCGGGGTGGGAACTTCAGCCCCCAGATCACCCAACTCTGCGGTACGGCTGCTGCGGTATGACTGACACACTACTTCCCTCGCAAGTAAACGGATGACGCACCTTAGGCGAAAGCAACAGTGACAACATGAGAATGATGATTTAGTTCTAAATGTTTTCAAATGCTTAACTACTACATAACACTTTTTCATAATTAATAAGCAAACATATTAATAGTATTAATAGTAAGCCTGTATTAAAAACTTTCAGTGTTCGTCTCCACAAATTTAAATTATATGAGTTTTACTCCAGTGTGTGGGAAATGAACATCCCAGGTTGGGATGCATAAACTAAAGCCAGAGGAGGGGATGGTCTGATGCAGAGGGGGGGGGGGGGAATCCTCCCCATCCCCCCCTTGAGGGGGGGGGGGATCCCAGGGGGGGATCCCCCCCCCCCCCCCCCCCCCCTGAAAATCGCACACTGCTCCATCCTGGGCTTTCCATTGTTTCAACATACATTTACCTAGCTGTGCTCGAGCAATGATTGATGCTACAGCTTATTACAGATTGCTCCTTTCAGCTAGATGAAGCACTTCCTTATTCGTGTATTTCTGGTTTGCTCACTTTTGAGCTGACATCTTCAAAATTGTTAGATTGGCTGTAGTCAACATGACAGTGGTGTGTAATGCTCTTAACCACTTAGATCTCTGGATCTGACATCCTTGGAGTTTCTGTTATGGGGTATGTGGAAGACCTGATGTACATGCCTCCCTTGCCAAAAACAATTAGAAAATTCAAAATACGCATTTCTAACATGCTCATGACTACATTTGCTTCAGAATGTATGGCATGGAATGGATTATTGTCTGTGTCACTGAGAGGAGTGAAACAGATGATTATGTTCTTTGCTGAGTGGTGCAACTGACAGTAACTGAAATACACACTTTGCAATAACAACTATTGATTTATTGACATGAACTATTCTAAATACAGGTTCTTGAGGACAAATGTCCACACAACTTGATAAAAATTGAAATGGTGATACCTGACAATGTCTAACAGGTGCTCACTAGGACGAAGTCCATGAATGTCACAGTGGCAAGGAGCGGGGAGGATAAATAATGACACAGTCACATGAGACTGTGAGTTCATGGGCAGTCGACATGCAGATCCTGCAAAGTGGGAAGCTTTGGAGTGACTGACATAAAGGAACTGTTTTTTAAAAGCTACACTCCTGGAAATTGAAATAAGAACACCGTGAATTCATTGTCCCAGGAAGGGGAAACTTTATTGACACATTCCTGGGGTCAGATACATCACATGATCACACTGACAGAACCACAGGCACATAGACACAGGCAACAGAGCATGCACAATGTCGGCACTAGTACAGTGTATATCCACCTTTCGCAGCAATGCAGGCTGCTATTCTCCCATGGAGACGATCGTAGAGATGCTGGATGTAGTCCTGTGGAACGGCTTGCCATGCCATTTCCACCTGGCGCCTCAGTTGGACCAGCGTTCGTGCTGGACGTGCAGACCGCGTGAGACGACGCTTCATCCAGTCCCAAACAGGCTCAATGGGGAACAGATCCAGAGATCTTGCTGGCCAGGGTAGTTGACTTACACCTTCTAGAGCACGTTGGGTGGCACGGGATACCTGCGGACGTGCATTGTCCTGTTGGAACAGCAAGTTCCCTTGCTGGTCTAGGAATGGTAGAACGATGGGTTCGATGACGGTTTGGATGTACCGTGCACTATTCAGTGTCCTCTCGACGATCACCAGTGGTGTACGGCCAGTGTAGGAGATCGCTCCCCACACCATGATGCCGGGTGTTGGCCCTGTGTGCCTCGGTCGTATGCAGTCCTGATTGTGGCGCTCACCTGCACGGCGCCAAACACACATACGACCATCATTGGCACCAAGGCAGAAGCGACTCTCATCGCTGAAGACGACACGTCTCCATTCGTCCCTCCATTCACGCCTGTCGCGACACCACTGGAGGCGGGCTGCACGATGTTGGGGTGTGAGCGGAAGACGGCCTAACGGTGTGCGGGACCGTAGCCCAGCTTCATGGAGACGGTTGCGAATGGTCCTCGCCGATACCCCAGGAGCAACAGTGTCCATAATTTGCTAGGAAGTGGCGGTGCGGTCCCCTACGGCACTGCGTAGGATCCTACGGTCTTGGCGTGCATCCGTGCGTCGCTGTGGTCCGGTCCCAGGTCGATGGGCACGTGCACCTTCTGCCGACCACTGGCGACAACATCGATGTACTGTGGAGACCTCACGCCCCACGTGTTGAGCAATTCGGCGGTACGTCCACCCGGCCTCCCGCGTGCCCACTATACGCCCTCGCTCAAAGTCCGTCAACTGCACATACGGTTCACGTCCACGCTGTCGCGGCATGCTACCAGTGTTAAAGACTGCGATGGAGCTCCGTATGCCACGGCAAACTGGCTGACACTGACGGCGGCGGTGCACAAATGCTGCGCAGCTAGCGCCATTCGACAGCCAACACCGCGGTTCCTGGTGTGTCCGCTGTGCCGTGCGTGTGATCATTGCTTGTACAGCCCTCTCGCAGTGTCCGGAGCAAGTATGGTGGGTCTGACACACCGGTGTCAATGTGTTCTTTTTTCCATTTCCAGGAGTGTATATATTTTCAAATTGTTTGCAGAACAACCTTACCCCTTCAAAATACTCTCCATTACAACTACTACATTTGTTCCACCAGTGCTTCCACGGTTTGAAACATTTTTTGTAGTCATCTTTAGAAATGGCTGACAGCTCCTCATCTGTTTTTTTTTTTTTTTGACTTCTTCAGTGTTGTCAAATCGGTGTCCTTTCACGCCCCTTTTCATGCGTGGAAATAAGAAAAAGTCACATGGATCCAAATCAGGTGAGTAAGGTGTGTGGGGCAGCAGAACTGTGCCATTTTAGCCAAAAAATGTTTAACGGAGATGGCTGTTTGTGCAGGTGCATTGTCGTGGTGGAAGAATAAGTCTCCCGTCTTCCACAAATCGGGTCTTTTTTGACGAACACTGTTGCTCCACCTTCTTAAAACTTCAAATAACAGGTTTGATTGATGGCCTGATCTGGGGGGAACAAACTCTGAATGAACAAGCCCTTGGAATCAAAAAAGCAAATCAGCATTGTTTCAATGTTTGATTTGACTTGACAACATTTTCTTGGATGGTGATGATGATGACATCTTCCTTTGGCTTAGTTATTGCTTTGTTTCGGGGTCATAACCATAGTACTATGACTCATCTCCAGTAATGACCTTTGACAGAAAATCTGGATCAGTTTCAGGCTTTGTTTCAAAGCACGACATGTTTCAACTCGATGTTCCTTTTCACTGTCAGTCAGAAACTGAGGAACAAACTTGACAGCAACCCTTTTCATTCCAAAGTCACCTGTTAAAATTCACTGAACTGAGCCCAAGATAATCCACTAATCTTGGACAGTTGACCAATTGTTTCTTGACAGACTATGAGCACAAGCTCTTGAATTTTACAATATTTTCAGCAATTCGGGCAGCTGATGGACATCCAGAATGAGGTTTTCCATCAGTCGACATGTCGCCATTTTTAAATAGAGTAAACCATCTTAACACTTGAGCTTTTCCCCAAGCATCATCTTGGCAAGCTACTTTGAACATTAAAACAGTTTCAACAGCATTTTTACCGAATAGAAAACAAAATTTCACAGCTGCATATTGTTCACTTAAGCTCTTGAATTTTACAATATTTTCATCAATTCGGGCAGTTGATGGACATCCAGAATGAGGTTTTCCATCAGTCGACATGTCGCCATTTTTAAATAGAGTAAACCACCTTAACACTTGAGCTTTTCCCCAAGCATCATCTTGGCAAGCTACTTTGAACATTAAAACAGTTTCAACAGCATTTTTACCGAATAGAAAACAAAATTTCACAGCTGCATATTGTTCACTTAAACTTACCATCATAAAAAAATGAAACAAGAACCAAACAGTGATAGCAAAAACAATCACTGCAGATGAACAGAACAGGCAAGGTTGACAACACAGTCGGCTCTGAACTGGCAGCGAGTTGTACTACACACTCCTAGCGGCAGAAATACATACTACACAAGCTCCGCCCATGGCAATGTTACTCCGGTTCTTTGCATGCCCCCTCATAAGTCCATTGTCATATGGTGCTAATAGCAAGGGTGAGATGCCGCCTTGTGGTGGGCAGTAGCAGCAGGTGTTGAGTCCATATTGTAACTCATGACAGCTGTTGGTTGTTTGGATCCGAGATTGTAAGGTTGTTGATAGCTGGACACATGACCTAATCCGTGGAAGACTGCAAACGCAGTTTCATGTGGACAGGTGACTGCTAATATATGCTTGTGGCTGCAGCGCTGTGTACCAGCATGGCTTGCACCACCAGATCCTGTGGGATCTGCAGGACACGCAGTGGTAAACAACTCAGCGACTCTTCTCTCTTCTGCAGACAAACAACCTCTGAGATGAGGCAGGGTTATACAAGGCCTGCAAAGCGCACACACAAGGTGTGATCAAAAAGTAGCAGGAATTTTTGTTTTTCTTAAAGTATCTTTATGTATTTATCACCATCAACAACTTTGTCCCCTTCAAAGTAATCCCGTGAAATATAATACTCTTGTGCCAGTGCTTTCTCCAATTTGGAAGCACTTCTGGAACTCACTTTTCATTATGGTGTTCAGCTCCTTCAGCGATTCGGTTTTTATATCATCATCAACGGTGGAAAAATGGTATCCTTTCACGGTTCTCTTCAGCCTCAGGAATAGAAAGAAGTCACAGGGAGGCATGTCCGGTGAATATGGTGGCTGAGACAAAATAAAGATTTTGTTTTTTGCCAAAAAATCATGAACAAGCATTGACAAGTGAACTGTGGCATTATTGTGATAAAATCTTGACATGTGGTTTTGCCACAATTTGGGTCATTTTCTTTGGACTGCTTTACGTAAACAGCTCAGAACTTTGAGGTAGTAGTCCTTATTGACCGAACAACCATAAGGCAGGAACTCATTACGTACTGTCCCATTGTAATCAAAGAAAACAGTGAGAAGAACCTTCACATGTGATCTAATTTGTCAAAGTTCATTGGTCTTGGCTCTTCAGGCAGTTGCCAATGGGGCAACTGGGCCTTGGTTTCAACATCATATGTGTATATCCAAGTTTCAACACCTGTTACACTGTTCGACATGGGTTCTATTTCTGATATTAAAGTATGTGCTTCTAGACCATTTTACCGTGGGAAATTCAAATATGTAAACAAAATATTGTTGTCAGGGATACTTTTTATGTAATATGTATATTCACAATTCATGGCAAACACAGACGTTATAGAGAAATACGGGTATGTTGCCGCATCCAGTAGTGATAGAACGTGATAATTTCTTGTGCAACAGCAGGTGGGAAGAATCAGACATCATTAGGTTATCCCCCGCCACACCTATGTCATTAAGACCACCTGAAACATTTCATTAACTCGAACGGTGACAGCCGATCGCTGCCTCGACAGTAAAGCTTCACGCCTCCTAGGGGCAGGTGCATCGAGTTTACAGTTGTGTTAGCCGCAATTTGTGTCAGTCTTAAAGAGTGGGTGTTTTGGCTGACAAGTAACTGTCTGTCATATTTCCGAGCACGGTTGAATTTTTTAGTTCCTGTGTGTAAACTGATTGAGCCTGCTGCTGAAGGTAAAACGACTGCTTGTTTTTACACATCAGCGTTCCTCTAGTTCCCTACTATTAATTTAATACAGGTGTATTACCAAAGTGGTATTTTTAAATTTGCAGAAATGCCACGTCGTCGTGGATGTCGATATAAGCCGGACAACTTCTGCTACATCTGTGGGGAAGTTCACTTTTGCCAGAAATAGGAAGAAAATTTCTTCAGTCATAAAGAAAGCATACAAACATTACTTTGGAGTAGAGGTAGGAGACCAAGATAAAGAATGGGCACCACATTTCTGTTGTGCTACATGTTACTGCAAACTAACTCAGTGGTGGAAAGGTAAAGAGAATGTGGCGTTATTTGCTGTTCCCATGGTGTGGAGGGAGCCTGAGGACCATGTTACTGATTGTTATTTCTGTCTAACAAAAATTCAAGGTTTTACAAACAAAAAGTCGAGGAGGCACATTATTTACCCAGATCTGCCTTCAGCGAGAATGCCAGTGCAGCATTCCGACAACCTTCCAGTACCTTCAAGAGCTCGAGGTCAAATTCCGAGTGACAGTGAAATAAGTAGTACTGAAGAAATCACAGATGATGATTCTTTATATCACTGCACAAGTGAGTCATCGCCACATTTGTTAACACAGGCAGATTTAAATGATTTAGTACGTGATCTAGGACTAAGTAAACAAAAGGCGCAGCTGCTTGGTTCAAGGATACAAGAGTATAATCTACTGCACCAAAGTACTAAAATCAGTGTGTTCAGGCACAGAGAACATGCCTTTATTTCTTATTTTTCAACTGACGAAGCACTGGCATTTTGCAATGACGTTGCTGGCCTGATGAAAATGCTGAACTTCACTTATATTTCACAGGAGTGGAGACATTTCATAGATGCATCGAAAACAAGTCTGAAGGGTGTTTTGCTCCATAACGGAAATAAAATACCCTCTATTCCAGTAGCTTACGCTAGTTTGACAAAAGAGAATTACGAATTCGTACAAAGGATGCTAACTAAATTCATTAAAATACAATGAACACAAATGGAAAATATGTGCAGATTTCAGGGTAATTGCTTTGGTACTGGGAATGCAACAAGGCTACACAAAGTAAGCCTGTTTTCTTTGCGAGTGGGATAGTCGAGACAGAAATTCTCACTACGTGAAAAATAAATGGCCTAGGCGAAGATGGAAATTTGGCGAAAAGAATGTACAACGTGAAAGTCTGGTAGGTCCTGAATATGTACTACTTCCACTGCTTCACATCAAACTTGGCCTGATGAAACAATTTGTGAAGGCCATGGATCCAACAGGCTGTGGGTTTGCATATCTAGCTACCAAATTCCCCCGTCTTTCAGCTGCAAAAATAAAGGAAGGTGTATTTGTGGGCCCATGAATCAGGGAGCTGCAGAAAGATGCAAATTTTGAAGCATGTTTAACTGATAAAGAAAAAACCGCATGGGACTGTTTCAAGACGGTGTCGGAAAACTTCCTCGGAAGAAGAACAGATACTAACTACAAAGCAATGGTGAAGGATATTATCAAAGCATATCAGGATTTGGGATGCAATATGTCTTTGAAGGTACATATGATGGACTCTCTTCTGGACTACTTCACAGATAGTTGTAGTGACGTATCGGATGAACATGGGGAAAGATTCCATAAAGACATTTCTACCATAGAAAGGCGCTATGAAGAGAAGTGGGTACCTTCTATGTTAGCAGATTATTGCTGGAATATCATTCGAGAGAAGAAAGATTCACAATACAAGAGAAAAAAGTGATGTGCATTACAAGGCAGATGCTCATTGTTTGTCAATTTTCTGTAATTTCTCATATCAAATAAATGTTTCAAAGTGTATACACAAAAGTTACTGTGTTATATGTTAGATCCAACCCTCCATTAATGTGATGAACTTATAACATCATAAAGATGTGCATTTGTTTGTCGAATTTCAACTCACATTTGCTGCACTATATCAGAAACTGAAAAGAGAAACAAAATTGCGATTACTCATAAACTATCCCTGACAGAAAAAAACCAAAAACAGTTTTCAATTCAGCACTCAAAATACAACTAGAATCACAACATTTTTCATCAGAAATAGAAAAAAAAGGTTTTTTTTTGTAGAACAGTGTTATTAACCTTCTTTAGAAGTTTTTATCTTTGTTAACTTCATCCAGTAATTCCTGAGTGATGTCTGTGTGATGTCATTTTTGGTTGAAAGTCAACAATTTTGGGACAAACTTTGCTGCTACATGTTTCATCAAGCCCATAATTTCCAAAATCTCGCTTGGCATGAGCCAAAGGATATGCAGACACCAGCAGCAACATCTCTGATGGTGATTCAGCGATTTTCCAGAATAATTTTTTTTATTTCTTCCACATTGTCATCAATAATTGGTGTGCTAGGGCATCAACAGTGGTCATCATCTTCAACATCTTCTAGACCCTCTCTGAAACATTTATATCACTCATAAACTCTTGTCTTAACTTGTAGTAGATTTGCCGAAGGCTACATACAACTTTTTGAATGTGGGGCTGCACTTTATTTTATTTTTCAAGAAAAATTTAATGCAATTTCTTTGATTCATGCTTTTTGTAAGTAAAAATTCACTGAGCACTCGAAAATACATATAACCTTTTGATTGTCAACAATAAACTAAATATTCAAAACAGCTGAAAACACACACACATCAGGAACATGTGTATCAACAAGATTAAAAAAAAATTGAAAATCTGATGTATAAAGCCTGCTAAATTAAAGAATTCCTGTTACTTTTTGATCACAACCTTCCTTTGATGTTCCGAGAACTGAAGGAATGATGTGGAACCATCGGTTGAGATGTGACTTACAGTATACAGGTATTATTTGTTTGGTTACTTTGAAATTAAGCTATTTGTGTATACACCACACAGAACACCTATGAAGTATTTCAAAATGAATTTTCTATTACATTTGCAATGGTCCAGCTACATACATTTTAATGCTCTGCTGAAATATTAATTTCAGATTACAAGAATGGAAATCAAACTGTCGTTGAGTGATGTTAGAATGGCACCAAGTGGGGGGAAAATCTTTTTATCGATAAATTTGGGAAAAAATTGTTTCTGTTCACCACTAAATATGTCTGAACCACCACCAAGCTTCATGGTCCATGGTCTAGGAGACTTAGTATCCATTACTGGCAGTCGCTTGCAAAAAGCAACACAAAATGGAACATTGTAGTGGTCAGTCATTGCATTATATTTATTCTGGGCGGACCAATTCTTAACTGCACAAGGGGTATCACAGTTAACGTTGTTTTTAAAAGATAGCTACATGGTTGTTTCTATGAGGTGCAGTGCCAGTAATACTATTTTTGGTGAATAAATTGTGATTGGAAGTCAGTGATCTACGATTCACCTGAGATTGACTAAAATTTTTATTGAAATTTCACTCTCTGGATTAGAGGCAATCTCTACACATGCCCCTGCTCACTTCCTTCTGTACATTTGAGGTAACCTCAGGAACAACAGTAGGGATTTTTAGATGTTTTTCAGTGATAGATACACTGCTTTATGAAAAAGGTAGTGTAATAATTTGTAAATTTTCGAGCAAATTGGCTGAGCTATGATGAATTTGCCAGCTGCCACTGTGAGAACAATGCCAATGCCATTGCCACCCAGTGGCAAATGGCAGAACTCCTCAGAGCCACAGTTCTGCACAATGCAACATCGTATCCGCAACCAAGCTTACTGTTGCGAACACTCTGCTCCCTTTGATGTACTGACAATGCAAGGAATAGGTTTGGCATAGCACCATCAGTTTGGATGTGACTTAACATATTCAGTTATTATTTGTTTGGAAACTATGAAATTAAGCTACATTTTGTGCGCAGCACTCAATAACCTAACATGCACCAACCGAAAAGTAGCAGTATTGCTCATAAATGTTGGTGGATTTGTGAGTTTCTTAAAGAAGGAGACAGACATGGGTATGATCTTAAAACCACAAAAATAAAGGATGGAATGGCACTCAGAAACTCCTAGTGGATGACTACAGAAAATTTTGAAGACTTCTACAGGGGGTTGGGAGACTCATTTCACAAGAAGATAAGAATTTCAGAATGTCAGTTTCTGCTTCCATCCCTTTTGGAATTGAAGTTCACACTCATAATTGACTGCACATTTTTCAAACAATAGGCAGCGAGTAACTTAACCTAAGCAATCACTTGCATAGTGAAAACATATGAGAGTCCTAAATCTATAGTTTTTAACTTATTAGGCAAAAAAAAAAAAAAAAAAAAAAAAAAAAACTGAAAAACTACTCCAGTAAAGGATGCACCTTTGACTTGTTTACATACAGAAAGTTTTTCAGCACTGCTGCAGGTGACTCAACTTTCAGCTTTATGCATCCCTTCAATCGAACCTAAATGCTGAAATGATTGTTTGCACGGCAGTGTGAATAAAAAATGTGACAATGGGTCTGAAAAATCAATCAGTGCAAAATTTACACGAGGAATGCTGTCACAGGCTACACATCTAGATCAGACAGGTTTCTTTCTGTTTCATTTTCTTGTATATCTGGCCTTCGGACATGATACACTCAGCCACAGTCTCTAATGCACGATATGCTACAAATTCAAAGACGTATCTATCCTACTATCTCTCTCTCTCTCTCTCTCTCTCTCTCTCACACACACACACACACACACACACACACACACACACAAACACACATGCGATAGTTGGCAACAGCATTAACTAATTGGCGACAATATACGAAACATAACATGAAGTAAAGGACTGTTCATTTCCTAATGCTGCGCAAACAAAATTTAAAGTGGCAGTAAACAGGAAACAGCTCTAAACCCAGAACAGTAAGAAGTACACTATGTGATCAAAAGTATCTGGATACCAGGCTGAAAATGAGTTAAAAGTTCGAGGCGCCCTCTGTCGGTAATGCTGGAATTCAGTATGGTGTTGGTGCACCCTTAGCCTTGATGACAGCTTCCACTTTCACAGGCATACACTCAATCAGATGCTGTAAGGTTTCTTGGGGAATGGCAGCCCATTCCTCACGGAGTGCTGCACTGAGGAGAGTTATCGATGTCAGTCAGTGAGGCACGGCGTGAGGCTGGCGTTCCAAAACATCCCAAAAGTGTTTGTAGGATTCAGGTTAGGACTGTCCATTGAAGGGATGTTATTGTCATGTAACCACTCCACCACAGGCCATGCATTATGAGCAGGTGCTCGATCGTGCTGAAAGATGCAATCGCCATCCCCGAATTGCTCTTCAATAGCGGGAAGCAAGAAGGTGCTTAAAACATCAATGTAGGCCTGTGCTGTGATAGTGCTATGCAAAGCAAGAAGGGGTGCAAGCCCCCTCTATAAAAAACACGACCACACCATAACACCACAATCACTGAATTTTACTGTTGGCATTACACACACTGGTAGATGAAGTTCACTGGGCATTCGCCATACCCACACCCTGCCATCACATCACCACACTGTGTACCGTGATTTGTCACTCCACACAATGTTTTTCCACTGTTCAATCATCCAATGTTTACACTCCTTACACCGAGTGATGTGTTGTTTGGTATTTACTGGAGTGATGTGTGACTTATGAGCAGCCGCTCGACCATGAAATCCGAGTTTTCTCACCTCCCTCCTAGCTGTCATAGTACTTGCAGTGGATCCTGATGCAGTTTCGAATTCCTGTGTGATGGTCTGGATAGATGTCTGCCTATCACACATTATGACCCTCTTCAACTGTTGGTGGTCTCTGTCAGTCAACAGATGAGGTCGGCCTGTACACTTTTGTGCTGTATGTGTCCCTTCATGTTTCCACTTCACTATCACATCGGAAAACGTGGACCTAGGGATGTTTAGGAGCGTGGAAATCTCACGTACAGACGTATGACATAGGTGACACCCAATCACCTGACGATGTTCAAAGTCCGTGAGTTCCGCGGAGTGTTCCATTCTGCTCTCTCACAATTTCTAATGACTACTGAGGTTGCTGACATGGAGTACCTGGCAGCACAATGCACCTAATATCAAAAAAATATGTTTTTGGGGTGTTTGGATACTTTTGATCACAGTGTGTATATTAAAAAATTGTTAATAGAAATTTAAACTATCATTACACCATGGAAAATCAAAAAGTGTCAGAACTATTATAACCTCAATGTACAATATCGAATATGTACCACAAAATAATATACACCAAATATGTAAATATTTCAAGCCACTGATGACGCATTTCAAATAACAAAGGTGAAACACGTATGGCACAAAATGTTCATTTTATTTTGTTGGAATTAGATGGACCACAAGTAACAAGTATAAGCATAAAACTAAAAAGTGTTTTCACAGTATTAATGCATGCTTCTCAGAGGAGTAGAGTATAGTCACCCTTCCTGTACTATTTATAAATTATTGACATACATCGTTTTTCTGTAATTGAACCCAGAAAGTTATTGTATGAATGTTCCCTCAATCCAAAACAAATCATATCTGTCTTTGGAGAATAAAATAAATAAATCTACATAATGTGATAAGTGAATCAATCAATCAACAGTTTAACATTTCTCTTTATTGGCTTCATAAACAATGGACAAGACACACATGACTACAGAAAATATTACACCCATTGTTTACATTATAAGCCAGTAAGCTAAACAAAGAATCCATAAATGGTGTCAGCACTATGCTGTCTTTAAAAACAACACACAGGTACACTTAAGTGACAGAGCTGTCATAGATATGGCAACAATATAAATATTCCACACTATCAGAAGACAAAGAATTGTGCATATTATTTTATTTGGAACAGACGTGCCACGTTCGAGTTTAGAGTGAAGAGCTCATAGTGAAAGTCGCCTACTTACAAGACAAGCTGTTAATATTTCTCTATATAAGACAGAAACACAGGGGCCTTATAATTAAGAAATGTAATAAAAATTTACATCACACTTTGTTAATAGATGGCTTTCCCTAAATATTTCATCAGGAATCAGACTTTACACACTGACCATCTAAATTACAATGTGTCTAACATAATATAACTTCTTTTAGGGTTTGAAGAAAATAAATACCAACAGCCATAATTTTATTATTTATTTTATTGGACTTCCAGTTTCTGTACCTCATTTATACCATCTTCAGGTCTTTATACACATAGCTAGATAAGTTATATAAACGTACTTGCTGTTATAGGAATCACTAATTTCAACTAGCTTCCATAGATTTCTGAAACTTCTCTGTAGACGTGGACTCTCCACAACTCTGTCATCAGTAGAGTGGCGAGTCCACATCTGCGTAGAAGAGTCAGAAATCTATGGAAGCCAGTTGAAACTAGCGATTCTTATAATAGTGTGAATGTTTGGATGACTTGTTTAGCTACATGTAAAGGGACTTGAAGATGATGCCATTGAAACACCGAAACCGGTAGTCCAATAAAATAATCCATAAGATTGTGGCTGTCAATATTTAATTTCTTCAAGTCTCTGATCAGCTGCAGCCCCATTCACTTCATACAAGATGGAACTACAGGATCTTTTAAGGTTAGCTTCATATGATTAAGTAGCCCAATTTCTGTCGTACCATGTTTGTGAGAAGTCTCGAAGCTACCTCATTCGAGAAGACGTGCCCGGTGCTGAAATAACACATTTGCCACACTTTGGAGCTACCCAGTTTACACTACGCTGAAGGCTGCTGACTAATAATGCATGTATCTTTTACAGTTTGCCAGAACTGAGTCATTATTATGAAAGAATACAAGATGTATGTAAACCTATTCAGCACTCAGTTCGTAGTTACAAACACATCACAAATATTCAGCTACTGCTAAAGTTTGAACTGCAGCTGCAATACACAGTATGCAAATCTACACTTGTAAAAATTTAAGTTCCGCTTTCAGATCCAGAGACAATTGGATATATGTCGATGTAATGGCAACACTGCTAATGTTAGCCACCAATGTATTCAAACGGCATCTTGGGGAGAAGGAGGGGGGAGGGGGGGGGGGCAGAAGACAGCCTAAATGCATTGTCATTAGAGACGTGTCGCCCCCATCCGGGAACCACTTCCAGCATTTCGGTTACCCCTACATACACTCGTGGCACCCCACAATCGAAAGTTCCCCCGACGCACGCGCACACTGTCCTTTCGCGAGTGGTTGTTCCACCACATTTGCTCACTTCAAGTTCTCGCTGCCACAGCAGCCGACCCGGACTCGTGAGTGACCTGTCGTAGAATCGGATAGGTGTCCAGCACTCCGGCACTCGGCGTCCGTCACGACCTTCACTCGGCGGCTGGCGAGCCGCAGGGCCGCTCCTATTTGTCCCACAGGCCGAGCTCACGCATGCGCGTCTGGAAGTACTTCTCGAGGGCGTTGGCGCACCGGTAGTACTCTGTGTCGGGGCTGTTGTAGAGCCGGCAGTTGGTGAAGATGCGCGTCATGTCCGCCACGAACAGGTGCCGCGTCGTATAGTACCTCGCCTTCAGCCGGTCCCCCATCGTCTTCAGGTCTGTGACGAAAAGAGGGAAAGAGTGGAGGTTAACACACTGCCGACGATAATGTCATCAGATTACAGCAGCAATCTACGTTACTAAGCTGCAGGTGGCCATCTAATGACTTCTAGTGCCCACAAAAATTTTATTTTCAGTAACGAAAAAAATCTCGGGTGAACAGCCTGGTATGAGTGTGCATAGGACACAATATTTCGGCAATATGGCAACGTGGTTGATTGCCAAAATATTGTGTCCTATGCACACTCATACCAGGCTGTTCACCCGAGATTTTTTTCGTCATACAATACGCCTGGAGAAATTGAAGAATCACATTATTTTCAGTACTTCATACAATTACTGATTGGATTTAAAAATTTAAAATGCTGTCATAATGTGATCATTAACACACATAATCTTACGAGGGTAATCACAAAAGTAAGGTCTCCTATTTTTTTATAAGTACACAGACCTGTTTATTTCTACAATTGTTTACATCAGTTTTTAGCTTGAACATTTAGCTATTTTTCAATATAATCACCATTTCTGTCGATGCATTTTTGTAGATGCTGTGGCAGTTTTTGTATGCCCACGTCATACCAGCTCGCCGCCATGCTGTTCAGAAAGTTATGAATCTCTTCTACCACCTCATCATCAGAGCTGATTCGCTTTCTGGCCAAATGTGTAAAGTGGTATGCCCAGGTTTCGTCACCCGTGACAATTGAGTCCAGAAAGTTGTCCTGTTTGGCTGCAAGGCGGTGAAGAAATGCGCGGGAAGCATCGACTTGTTACCACATGTGATCCTCAGTCAGCATGCTTGGCAACCATCTTGTGCACACCTTCCAGTAGTTCAATGTTTCCGTTAAAATTCTATGAGCGGTGCTTCGGGAAACCTCAGGGACCAACGTGCAGAGATCATCCGGGGTGATCTGCCGATCTTCACGCACGCTTTGCTCGACCTTCAACACTGTCTCCTCCGAAATTGACAGTCTCCCACTCCTTTGTCCACCGTGAATTTCGGTCTGACCAGCTGCAAACTCTCTACACCACTTACGAACATTTTTGACATCCACGCACGACTCACCATACACTTCCGTCAATTGGCGATGGATTTCAATCGGCACAGTGCCCTTTGCATTCAAAAACCAAATAACTGCGCGCAATTCGCACTTGGCAGTAACATCCGACGGGAGCTCCATTCTTGACGGCTTCCTAGTCAAGATTGAGCGCCTCAGTGCGGCATGCGCGTGTTTACACACAGCACGTGAAGCACTCTTCATAACAGTGTGGCCAACTGCCACACAAACAGAGTTGTGTACTTACAAAAAAAATAGGAGACCTTACTTTTGGGATTACCCTCGCACTTTAAAGGTTTAACACAACAGCTCAAGTATTAAAGTTACATGCACAGTTTCCACCTCGATGCAGCGCAACTCACTGTGCGCGAATACCCAGACAATATTCATCCAGTATTTGAGACAGAGTACTTAGTGATATCCAAAAAACTTAGACATTATTTCAAATCTTTTCAAAACTTGCTCTTGCTGGCACCAACACAAAATAATGAAAGGAAAAAAGTTTATCGATTACTACATTTCTGTGTTCGTGCAATAGAGCTCCAGCATCAGCCACGGCATTTTAATTTATTACACACAATACATTTTGCAGATCATATCCACACAATTAAATGTACCAGCACAATTATATCAGTGTACAAAACACAGTTCAGAGAAGCCAGAAAAACTAGCCTTTCTTATAGCAAAGTGCAAATTACCCAGACTACACTCACCCAACATTAGGTAGAGGGGGCACTTAGTGACTTCTGAAAAACCTTAAAACGTTTTTCAATTTTTCTCTCACTGAAACTGCTACAAAATAACGAAAGGAAAAAAGTTTATCGCTTACTAAATGTCCGTTGTTCATGTGGTGAAACTTCAGAATCAACCATGATATTTCATTATTTCTTTACTACTATCTATTTGCTACCTATTTTGCAGACAATAGCCACACATACCACTGAAGATACCTACAAAATTTTATCACTGTATGTCACATTGTTTAGGAGAACAACTAGCTTTTCATAAAAATGTAAATAGTTCTCAACATCAGCATCATAAATCTTTACAAAATTTAAAACACTGTGTTGTAGTTTGATACATGGAAATTTCATTATTTAAAGAATGAGGGTTGGGGTTACTGGTAATCACTATAGTAAATAGGGCAGTTTAAACATATAGGAAGCGCTACATGCTCACCAAACTAGATAAAGAGTGTCTCAATATGAAACTCAGAAATGTTTAACTCTGTAGAGCCATCTGTTTTCCGAGTTGAATTAGATATTAGTGCAATCTACCTGTACTCCTTTATTCTTACATCCCTGTCGTATTTCTCCCAATCTTTTCATTTCTCTCTAGTCACCTTATTGAGGACACAATTAAAGAGCAAAGGGGAGAGTCCATCTCCCTATCTCACCTTGGTTTTAATCTGAAAGGCCTCTGACAGCTTTCCTCTGAACTTGACCTTGGATGTTGTGTTGCTTCGGGTCTGTTTAGCCAGTTCACTGGATTTTCTATCCAAACTCATCTCCCCGAAATTGTGCCCCAGAAAATTTCATTTTGCCTCTCAGGGGGTGACCACTGCTGTAGAGGGACATGCAGAACTGAACTGTGGTTCAGGTTTAAAAGAAGACCTGACCATGCACTTGATAGAAATATACTTAGTAGAACACTTCAAGATCAAACGAGTCCTCCACAGTATAGTTAGTTAGTTACAAGTTCCATGGATAATGCTGCACAATAGATTGTAATGATGTGGAATGAGTCATTCTACATTCACATCACACATTAATTTGTACATATGATTTCATTCTGAACACTTCTAATTTTTTTTAAATTATTACAGAAAGAAAAAAAGATATACAGATGTGAGGTAGTGATTCCTACCCACCACCTTTTCCTCATTACAGTAATAAAAATTCTTCTACAAAACAGAAGGAGTTGTCGAGGAGAAACTTTCTCAATTTGTTGTCAAATTTCACTATGCTGTCTGTCGGTCATTTTATATCACTGTATCACTGGGTAATCCATCAAAAAATTTTGTTACAGCATTGTGCAACACTTTTTGGGCTAAAGACAGTAATTATGTACATCATTGTCCCTTTGAACTGTAGTGTATTATTTTCAACAAACTTTATGAGGGAATAAATATACCGTGAAGCAATAGAATGCCATCTCCTTAAACAGATGTCTACAAAATCATTGTGGTGAGCACCACATATTCACATTTCTGAGCAATGAAGAATTTCTTTCTTAAAGATGAGTTACCCCAGAACATTATTCCACATGACATTACTGAATGAAAGTATGCAAAATATGTAAACTTCCTGATTTCTCTCTCCCCAAGACTTGCAATGACGAAGTGCAAATGTGGCCAAACAAAGTTGTTTTAAGAGTTCCAAAATGTGCTTTTTCCAGTTTAACTTCTCATCAACATGGACACCTAAGAATTTTGAAGTTTCCACCCTTTTTATTATTTTCCCACCATGTGTTACATTTAAATTTCCACCATATTTATTATTTTTCCACCATGTGTTACATTTATCATTGGAGTAGTAGCTCTAGATGCGCAGAACTGAATATGTTGTGTCTTTTTAAAATTGAGAGTGAGAGCAATCACAGACAACCAGCCAATGATACTTTTAAGAACTCTGTTTAGCATTTATTGTTTCTGTATGTCTTCTTGGATTGATTACAATACAAGTGTCATCTGCAAAAAGAACTAATTATACTTCAGATGAAAGCGTGTTTACATATATGAGGAACAATAGTGGACCTACGAGTGACCAAGTCACAGCATTGTACGCAGTCACTCAAGGAGGTCGCCAGCCTGCCGACATATGTAATGTGTGTGTGTTACAAATAAAAGTAGTCACAGGAGTAAAAATTTAAGAAACCAAATAAAACTTATTACAACACAGACATTTGGTCTCTTTTTTTTCTCATTGTAAAACATACATTAATTTTCATCATGGTTTCTTAAAATAAGCTTTACATGAATTTGTATTAATTTGCTTAATGTCATGCCACAGTATTACTGTACAGGGGAGAGCACCAACATTTTAATGCTTTTTGCATGTCAAAGATGATGTTTCCTGACTGCTTTGAGATATCAACAACAGTTATTTTCATTGAATTCTATTTATTGAGCCACAGTATCCACTAATTTTTCATTTAAGTTTTTTTTTATGTTTAAAGTTGTGGGTAGATTTCACAAGCTTTTGTGATTTTTTACGCTGCCATGAAGTATAATCCAAACAATCAAAACAGTTTAAGACAGCAGAAGCAGAGAAGCAGGGCCAGTGTTATGGGGGAGGGGGAGGGGGAGGGGGGGTTGCACTATGATTCTGAACCAAAGTCTGGGGGAAGAGGCCCTCACTAAACCAGCAGGATTGTTTAAAAAACACATACACAAACATAACTTGTGATTAAACTGATGGAAAATACTACTGAATTTATGTTAACTGTGAGCATTAAAACAGTCTCTTAAAAAAAGACGTTGGCTGATTTTTTGCATTAAAATTTACTGACTTTATATATATATATATATATATATATATATATATATATATATATATATATATATAATAGAGGAAAACATTCCACGCGGGAAAAATATATTTAAAAACAAAGATGATGTGACTTACCATACGAAAGCGCTGGCAGGTCGATAGAAACACAAACAGACACATACATACACACAAAATTCAAGCTTTCGCAACAAACTGTTGCCTCATCAGGAAAGAGAGAAGGAGAGGGAAAGATGAAAGGAAGTGGGTTTTAAGGGAGAGGGTAAGGAGTCATTCCAATCCCGGGAGCGGAAAGACTTACCTTAGGGGGAAAAAAGGACGGGTATACACTCGCACACACACACATATCCATCCACACATATACAGACACAAGTTTGTGTCCCGGGATTGGAATGACTCCTTACCCTCTCCCTTAAATCCCACTTCCTTTCATCTTTCCCTCTCCTTCCCTCTTTCCTGATGAGGCAACAGTTTGTTGCGAAAGCTTGAATTTTGTGTGTATGTATGTGTCTGTTTGTGTTTCTATCGACCTGCCAGCGCTTTCGTATGGTAAGTCACATCATCAAGGACGGGTATACACTCGCACACACACACACATATCCATCCACACATATACAGACACAAGCTTGTGTGGATGGATATGTGTGTGTGTGCGCGAGTGTATACCCGTCCTTTTTTCCCCATAAGGTAAGTCTTTCCGCTCCCGGGATTGGAATGACTCCTTACCCTCTCCCTTAAAACCCACTTCCTTTCATCTTTCCCTCTCCTTCCCTCTTTCCTGATGAGGCAACAGTTTGTTGCGAAAGCTTGAATTTTGTGTGTATGTATGTGTCTGTTTGTGTTTCTATCGACCTGCCAGCGCTTTCGTATGGTAAGTCACATCATCTTTGTTTTAAAAACAAAGATGATGTGACTTACCAAATGAAAGTGCTGGCAGGTCGACAGACACACAAACAAACACAAACATACACACAAAATTCAAGCTTTCGCAACAAACTGTTGCCTCATCAGGAAAGAGGGAAGGAGAGGGAAAGACGAAAGGAAGTGGGTTTTAAGGGAGAGGGTAAGGAGTCATTCCAATCCCGGGAGCGGAAAGACTTACCTTAGGGGGAAAAAAGGACGGGTATACACTCGCACACACACACATATCCATCCACACATATACAGACACAAGCAGACATATTTAAAGACCAATATGTCTGCTTGTGTCTGTATATGTGTGGATGGATATGTGTGTGTGTGCGAGTGTATACCCGTCCTTTTTTCCCCCTAAGGTAAGTCTTTCCGCTCCCGGGATTGGAATGACTCCTTACCCTCTCCCTTAAAACCCACTTCCTTTCGTCTTTCCCTCTCCTTCCCTCTTTCCTGATGAGGCAACAGTTTGTTGCGAAAGCTTGAATTTTGTGTGTATGTTTGTGTTTGTTTGTGTGTCTGTCGACCTGCCAGCACTTTCATTTGGTAAGTCACATCATCTTTGTTTTTAGATATATATTTCCTACGTGGAATGTTTCCCTCTATTATAACCATATATATATATATATATATATATATATATATATATATAGTGTTTAAAATCAAAAATTTTGGGAAGAGGTCCAAGAACAACTTCCCTGGGGCCTGTAGGTCCTAGCATCAGCCCTGAGCATAAGGGTGACCAGCCAGTATGTTAGGGGAGTAGCATGAGAAAGAAGATGAGCAAATGAATAAATTCTTGTACAATGATTCAAGTAGGAAATTGTTTATTAACAGTTAATATTTTAAACAACTTACATTTAAGCGAAATTGGTTAAATCACAATCTTCACAAATGTTTTGTAAATTCCTGGATCACTTTGTCAATGAAAACTTCTTTATTGTCAAAAATTAATTTCCTGTGGATGCTCATCATTGCTAGGCCTTTGAGACGACTTTCTACTATCATGCTTCTCAACCAAATTTTTATACGTCTTAAACTGCTAAAAGACCGTTTGACAGTGCATGGTGTACAAGGGAGAGTAATCAAAATTTTCAAAGCTTTTTGTATTTCTGGAAAGAAGTTTTTTGTGTTTTTAATTATATCACAAATAGTTAGCTCCTCTTGGTTCTGTTATTCTTCCATAATTTTTTCCAAAGTTCAATTTCACTTTTAATGTTTGACAAATCGTAAAACCAGGCAAATGTTTCACAAGTTCCTATCAGTTGATCAATTGACATGGTTTTCATTTGTAAAATGGCTCTGAGCATTATGGGACTTAACATCTGAGGTCATCAGTCTCCTAGAACTTAGAACTACTTAAACCTAACTAACCTAAGGATATCACACACATCCATGCCCGAGGCACGATTTGAACCTGCGACTGTAGTAGTTGCGCAATTACAGACTGAAGTGCCAAGAACCGCTCGGCCACTGCGGCCGGCTTTTCATTTGCACTGGATGTAATTCAGAGAAAGTGAACACTGGAGTGTTTTGATTAGCAAAACACACTTAGAGAGAGGTAATAATGAAGTCCAAATAAGGTATTATAAATAGCCTACTGCAAAATTCCAATAGATTTTCCACTGGAGGACTGCTTGGATGTTACTGACTTCCAGCAACTCGCAGCACTGTTTTTATGTCTTCAAGACCAATTTTTTCTGCAATGGCCATAGCTTCTTCCAAAACATCATCTGTTACTTTTTCCACATTGTCACGGTGAGTTTTCAGCAATTGCAAAATTAATTTTATGTGTTGCGAGGCCTTGACTGTGCCTAAAGTTATGGACTGCAGAATATTAACCACAGGTACCATCAAAGCACAATACTTGGCAATTAAAATTACGCCAACAATAAATGGAGAGCCAGAAGCAGCTGCATGAAGGTGAAAAGCATATTTTCTGGTTGAACTGTTTCCTTCACTTGATAAAGTTTCCAAGGCTTCCATTATAGTGGGAAAATTCTCCTTGAGAAATATGATGTTTTTGTCTTTTTCATTTGATCTTGTTTTACACACAGATGAAATATTGGGTATAAGCTTCCCCCCCTCCCCTTGCCCCGCCCCACCAAGTGATGCCCTTGCAGCAGTCACTGTGAGGAAACTTCAATGGAAATAGACTACTGCATAGTACAGACTACTGCATGGTAAGTGTAAAACAAGCATAGGGCTATAGATACAGAGAGACCCAGTGAAATGCACTTGGCTGTCAAGATGACAATGCATGAAGCCTTCAATGACTTCTGTACCAGAATCTTACCGAGAGATCTCTCGCAAAGTCCTGCAAAATTCTGGTCATATGTGAAAGCTGTCAGTGGCACCAAAGTTAGTGTCTAGACATTCATGGACAAGACAGGGACTGAACTTGAGGGTATCAAAGCGAAAGCAGAAGTGCCGAATTGCATTTTCAAATAAAGATACAGGACCTAGTTTTATTCTCACATCACTGATATGATGATATCTGCAAATATTAGAATTAGTAGTGTTGAGCAACAGGTGAAACTGCAAAAAACTAGAAAAGGCTCCAGGATCCAATGTACTTGATGTCAGATTCTGTACAGAATTTGAATCCAAGTGAGCTCCTGTTTTAAAACTAAAGTGCACATGCGGGCTATTTGTGTAGCCCAGCGAGCAAAATGGTAATTTATTTTCAAAAATTGGCATGCCACAGTGCTGCCGTTTGGTGTATTCCTCAGGTGTGAATCCTCCCTCCGGCTACTAGCATGCTGATTACTGTGGTTCAAAGACATTTAAATAAATTGTCCTTGAAGTCTGTGGGCTACATGTGTAGCCCACGGTAGTGTTCATGGAAATTAAATTGCTGATTGCAAAACTTGTGAAACTGAGTTAAATATGGCACAATTACTATAATAATACTATAAAATGCTGTATATATATTACTTCTTTAGTATAGACAACAAGGCCAAGATTATGTACCAGATGAAGAAGTTACGTGAATTACAACAATGTAGGGAAAGACGGATTGCTACTTACCGTGAAGGAGACACGACAACTTGTAGAGAGGCACAACTGAAAGACACTTATGTAAGTGTCTTTTAATTGTGCCTGTCCACAACTTGGTGTGTCTTCTTCATGATAAGTAGCAATCTGTCTTTTCCTACACTGTCGATATTCCTTCCTGTTTGATTTACCTGAATTACAAGCAGTTTTGGGCAAGAGCAACCATTATGCTAAAATCTTGCTCCAGGCACCTCACGTTGCACAACCTCTCAATTGATTGTACGAAAAGGGGGTCCCTTATACCTGGATTCCCACCTGCAACTAGGCTTTTGTCCAATTGAAAGCCATGCTGGCATCCACCCCCTGCCTCGTGCCCTTTTCTCCCAATCACTCTTGGTTGTGGCAGCCAATACACCTACCTATGGGATCGGAGGAGTCTCGGCACACAGGAATGGGGACGGTTGTGAACAACCTATACATATCCGAAACCCTGACCTCGGCACAGTACAACTATTCCCAGATCGAAAAGGAGGCCATGGCAATAGCATTCACAGTCAAGAAATTTTATATCTACCTTTTTGGGGTGCAGTTCTCTTTAGGAACGGATCACAAGCCATCGGTAGCATTATTCGGGCCATGTTTCAACCTCCCAGAATGAATAGCCCAATGCCTCTAGCACTGGACATTGTTCCTCACAAGGGAACCTCCCCATCGCACCCCCCTCAAATTTAGTTATAAGTTGGCACAGTGGACAGACCTTGAAAGACTGAACACAGATTAATCGAGAAAACAGGAAGAAGTTGTGTGGAACTATGAAAAAATAAGCAAAATATACAAAGTCAGTAGTCCATGCCCATCATAGGCAACACAAGGATAAGATGAGCTCCGGAGAGCTCTGGCCCCGTGGTAGCGTGAGCAGCTGCGGCGCGATAGGTCCTTGGTTCAAATCTTCCCTCGTGTGAAAATTTTAATTTTTTATTTTCAGTTTATGTGACAAACTTTTATGTTTTCATCACTTTTTTGGGAGTGATTATCACATCCACAAGAAAACCTAAATCGGCCAGAGTAGAAGAATCTTTTTACCCATTCGCCAAGTGTACAAGTTAGGTGGGTGGACAACATATTCCTGTCATGTAACGCACATGCCGTCACCAGTGTCGTATAGAATATATCAGACGTGTTTTCCTGTGGAGGATACGGTTGACCTATGACCTTGCGATCAAATGTTTTCGGTTCCCATTGGAGAGGCACATCCCTTCGTCTACTAATGGCACGGTTTTGCGGTGCGGTCGCAAAACACAGACACTAAACTTATTACAGTGAACAGAGACGTCAATGCACGAACGGACAGATCACTACTTTGCAAAAATAAAGAAAATAAACTTTTCGCTCAAAGGGGGACTTGAACCAAGGACCCCTCGTTCCGCAGCTGCTCACGCTAACCACGGGACCACGGCGCTCCTGAGGTGACATTTGCCTTGGTGTTGCCTATCTTGCCCATGGACTACTCAGTTTGTATATTTTGCTTGTTTTTTCATAGTTTCACACAACTTCTTCCTGTTTTCTCGATTGATCTGTGTTCAGTTTTTCAAGGCCTATCCACTGTGCCAACTTATAACTAAATCTGAGGGAGGTGCGATGGGGAGGTTCCCTTGTCAGTGCCTACAATTATACCATCTGGTACAAGCCGACAGTCCAGTATCCTGATGTTGATGCAGTGTCCGATCTACTGCCTGGCTCAGACCCTGATTTTTACCAACAGGAGGTACTCTGCTTCCACGTCAATGCCAAGCAACAACATATGTTGGGTGGTTTTCCCTTTACAGCCATGCGTGTTGCTGCTGCAACATTCCAGGAACTCACCGTGTGACAGGTTCTTCACTACGTACCTCCCTCGTCAGTTTATGACAGGGCTCCACCCTCGGAAAAAGCTTCCTCGCCGATGCTCTGTACTGGATGATGTCATCCTTTTGGATACTGAGATGGATGTACATCAAATGCTTATTCAGATGGAATTGCATCATCAGGTATTGAATTTGCTCCACGTTGCTGGCACGTCATCATGTGTGCTGCCCCAGAATCAACAGCAACATACAAAAGATGGTCTGTAGTTGCGCAGCATGTTCCTGGCACCAGCTGGCACCCCTTCGGTCCTTTGCCCCCTGGCCTACTGCTTGCCTCATTTGGAACCGCATCCCTCTCAATTTTACAGGCCCATTCTTATGTTCTGTGTGGCTGCTCACTGACGATGCTTATTCAAAGTAACCCTATGTCATATGCATGGCATCCACCACAACCGAGGCCACCCTTACTGCCTTAGCCCAAGTTTTGGCCATTGAAGGGTTACCTCAACATTGGTCTCTGACAATGGCCCATGATTCATGCCCCTGGCTTCAAGGACTTATATACTGCCAATGGCATTAAACACAACTGCAGCCCTCCATTATAGCTTTCCTCCAAAGGTCAGCTAAACTTATGGTCTGGATTTTAAAGCAGCAGATGAAGAAGGCTATTGAATCCCCTGCCATTACGACAGCCCTTACTTTGTTTTTGAGCATTTATTAAACCACACCGATTAACAATCGTAGTCCACTAGAGCTCCTCCATGGTTGCCAGCCTCAGACCTTACTTCCTCTGCTGACACCATCTCACTCGCATCCCTCCTGGTGTTACACCACTGGCACGGTGGTATGGGTATGCTCCTACGGGAATGCTGCAGCTCGGATACCAGAAACCGTAGTATCCACCGACGGGCAACAAGTTATGTCTGCCCAAATGCAGAAGGGGCTCGAGCACCATCACCACAACCAGCTTTGACCTCGGATACAAGCATCTCCTCTACCTTCTGGTGCCACTGAGACACAACAGCCAGAGCCCCGGGTGGCTACTGCGGATGTCCCATTGTGGGCGAGCGCTTCTCTCTAGCTCCCTGTAGATCAGTGGTTCACCCTGTCACACCCATCTCCAGTGCTGTTCCGATGAACACTGCCGACTGCATTTCCTCCTCGCAGCCTATGGTTCCTGAAACTGCACCTTCACCCGTATTGTTCCACCTTCCACAGCACTGTCCAGGGTGTTTCTGCTTGTATGCACTGGTTTGGGGGGGGGGGGGGGGGGGGAGGGGGCAGCAAGGACCTAGTATTGGGTTGCACAAAGAATGCCTGCCTGAGCAAACGGACGATAGAGGAGAGTGTTGTCACAGAGCTGCACTCACACAGTGAGTGTGCCATCTGCCACCGTCTCACCACGTGAATACACCTGCCAATAGTGCCCCTCGTGGCTGGCATAAAAACCACCACACATCGATCACTCACTCAGTTGTGTAGTTTGTCTGATAACATTTGCTACTATCTTCACCATACTACTGACTATTCATTGACGGCTTAGGTATTGATTTTCCCCTTCAATTTCGATTTGGATTGTACCACGTAGTTGACAGAGTTGTGTGGAAATTTTGTTGTGCTTTGTTGTTGCATAGGATCCCATTGACTTGCTCTTGTGTCAGGTCTGCCATTCGGTCAGCCTGTTGCTCAACTCAAGTGTAATATGAGTCCTGTCTGCAGACGGTCTTCCTGCCATGTGTCGTCATAATTTCTTTCCTGTTTGTCTGACATGTGCAACCAGTATCCGACAAGTTGTGGATATAATGATTCTCCTGTCGAAAGACCATGTCCCAGTGTAAAGGCCTAGGGGAAAATAGTACTGGAGCACACGCACAGTATCAGGAGAAAAGCAGACTGGAAAAGTAGGTTGACTCTTACACAGAAGATACAGCAACCAACCACTTTTTATAATGCTATTTATTTACTGAAACAGTGCCGTAACCTGTTTCAAACAGATAGGTTCGTCATCAGATGGCAAGTTAATGTTTTACATTACATTTCGTGTTTTGTTTCGCCACAGACGAAACTTCTTTAGGGTGGTGATGCCAATGCAGGTTGCTTATCATACTGCAAACTCGAAAACTGTATACCTTCATGTGATGGGCAAGTGCTCTACCATCTGAGCTACCCAAGCACGACTCACGCCCCGTCCTCACAGCTTTACTTCTGCCAGTACCTCGCCTCATACCTTCCAAACTTTACAGAAGCTCTCCTGCGAACCGTGCAGAACTAGCACTCATGAAAGAAAGGATATTGCAGAGACATGGCTTAGCCACAGCCTTGGGGATATTTCCAGACTGAGATTTTCACTCTGCAGCGGAGTGTGTGATGATATGAAACTCAGATGGTAGAGCACTTGCCTGCGAAAGGCTAAGGTCCCGAGTTCGAGTCTCGGTCCGGCACACAGTTTCAATCTGGCAGGAAGTTTCATATCAGCGCACACTCCGCTGCAGAGCGAAACATCTCATTCTGGATACAGTTTTCGAGTTTGCAAGATGATAAGCAAGCTGCACTGGAATGTAATGGCACAGATTCTTCATTGGCATCACCACCCCAAGGAAGTTTTGTCAGGTGGGGAAACAAAACATGAAATGAAATGTAATGTAAAACATGAACTTGCCATCTGAAAATGAACCTATTGGTTTGAAACTGGTAACGGTGCTGTTTAAGTAAATAATTAGCTTTATAATAAATGGCTGGTTGCTGTAATCTTCTGTGTAAGAGTTGACCTACATTTTGTACACAGCCACAGGCTCAATATATCAGTTTTTGACAAAATAGCAGACTGGAAAAGGTTTTTGCAACCAGGAGTCTTAGCTGCTTTTGATTCTTCTGGATTGTGTGATCATGGTCTACAAAACTTCTTGTCCCTGTTGTTTCATCTAGAGCTGCATCTGACATCTTCAGAGATACTCCTGGTTCCGATGAGTGGGGGAACCAATGGGTAGCACAAGAGAAAAGACAGAGACCCAGAAGGCTAAGTTAAGGAAAAATTGGTTGGAATTGATGACCAAGGTGGAAGAGATGGGAAACTGGAGGCAAGTATGCACTGATCAGTAAGCCAGAGATCAATGGCAGAGGAGGATACAGGAAGATGATGGTGAGTGTAATGTAATGTAAGATGAATTAGTAGAACAACATGATACATTAATCTATGACGCAACCTGATACACTTTTTGGGGCACATTAAATGCTTATGAACACATTTTTATTATTTAATCACTTTGGTTATTATTCTTTTGGCTATACGGAAAGTTAATTAACAGTACCTTTACCCAATTTTTGTGGCAGCCATGACTGTCATATAAGCACATGCTATAGTCTTAGCCTTTTGTGAAGTGAGAATAAAAACATAAAAAATAACAATATATGATAACACAAATGTTAGCAAAACATAAGCTAATCTAATTATTTTTCAAAATTCAAACTTTATAATTTTAATTGTTAAAAACATTTACAATGTAAATTCTGCAGCAAAGGAATGCAAATCTGTTAAGTTTTGCTTTAGAAATTGTAATTATTATCCGTCATTTACACCATAGTTCATCTAGATAATCTTGTAATTACTAGTCATAATTCTAACTAAATTAAAATGTTGCTATCAATAACGCATGTACTGTTTACGCTGTTAAGAACATAATTATACTTCAACAGCTGCACCCATCAAACCAATACTTTACTCCTGCCAAATGAGTGCAATGTAACCCAGCAGAATATGTGTGGAGCTGTTTTAGTGCCAGTCACATGGAGTTGTAAAAATTAGGACAATGATGTGGAAGTGGAAGTTGTACTCTTTAAAAAGATTAATTATATATAGAGTTTGAGTACTTATTAAGAGAAGAAGTTACCACCCTCAAACTGCAAAATATTCATGCCGGAATATTTCCAACTACAGGAACTCAGTAAACCTGTAGCATCGCATGTTCTAAAGCAATTCAATTATATTGCAAATAAGCTTAATTAACAGACAGAAGCACCTGAAATTAGCAAATATGAGTATTTTTAAATGTTTTTATGTATGTTATGATGTAATGATGTTGTTGTTGTCTTCAGTCCTGAGACTGGTTTGATGCAGCTCCCCACGCTACTCTATCCTGTGCAAGCTTCTTCATCTCCCAGTACCTACTGCAGCCTACATCCTTCTGAATCTGCTTAGTGTATTCATCTCTTGGTCTCCCTCTATGATTTTTACCCTCCAAACTGCCCTCCAATACTAAATTGGCGATCCCTTGATGCCTCAGAACATGTCCTACCAACCGATCGCTTCTTCTAGTCAAGTTGTGCCACAAACTCCTCTTCTCCCCAATTATATTCAATACCTCCTCATTAGTTATGTGATCTACCCATCTAATCTTCAGCATTCTTCTGTAGCACCACATTTTGAGAGCTTCTATTCTCTTCTTGTCTAAACTATTTATCGTCCTCGTTTCACTTCCATACAAATACTTTCAGAAACGAATTCCTGACACAAATATATACTCGATATTAATAAAATTTCTCTTCTTCAGAAACGCTTTCCTTGCCATTGCCAGTCTACATTTTATATCCTCTCTACTTCGACCAGCATCAGTTATTTTGCTCCCCAAATAGCAAAACTCCTTTACTACTTTAAGTGTCTCATTTCCTAATCTAATACCCTCAGTATTACCCAACTTAATTCGACTACATTCCATTATCCTCGTTTTGCTTTTGTTGATGTTCATCTTATACTCTCCTTTCAAGACACTGTCCATTCCGTTCAACTGCTCTTCCAGGTCCTTTGCTGTCTCTGACAGAATTACAATGTCATCGGCAAACCTCAAAGTTTTTATTTCTTCTCCATGGATTTTAATATCTACTCCGAACTTTTCTTTTGTTTCCTTTATTGCTTGCTCAATATGCAGGTTGAATAACATCGGGGATAGGCTACAACCCTGTCTCACTCCCTTCCCAACCACTGCTTCCCTTTCATGCCCCTCGACTCTTATAGCTACCATCTGGTTTCTGTACAAATTGTAAATAGCCGTTTGCTCCTGTATTTTACTCCTGCCACCTTTAGAATTTGAAAGAGAGTATTCCAATCAACATTGTCAAAACCTTTCTCTAAGTCTACAAATGCTAGAAACATAGGTTTGCCTTTCCTTAATCTTTCTTCTAAGATAAGTCGTAAGATCAGTATTACCTCACGTGTTCCAACATTTCTACGGAATCCAAACTGATCTTCCCCGAGGCCGGCTTCTACCGGTTTTTCCATTCGTCTGTAAAGAATTCGCATTAGTATTTTGTAGCTGCGACTTATTAAAATGATAGTTCGGTAATTTTCACATCTGTCAACACCTGCTTTCTTTGGGATTGGAATTATTATATTCTTCTTGAAGTCTGAGGGTATTTCGCCTGTCTCATACATCTTGCTCACCAAACGGTAGAGTTTTGTCAGGACTGGCTCTCCCAAGGCCGTCAATAGTTCTAATGGAATGTTGTCTACTCCCAGGGCCTTGCTTCGACTCAGGTCTTTCAGTGCTCTGTCAAACTCTTCACGCAGTATCATATCTCCCATTTCATCTTCATCTACATCCTCTTCCATTTCCATAATATTGTTCTCAAGTACATCGCCCTTGTATAGACCCTTCCATCTTTCTGCTTTCCCTTTTTTGCTCAGAACTGGGTTTCCATCTGAGCTCTTGATATTCATACAAGTCGTTCTCTTTTCTCCAAAGGTTTCTTTAATTTTCCTGTAGGCAGTATCTATCTTACCCCTAGTGAGATAACCCTCTACATCCTTACATTTGTCCTCTAGCCATCCCTGCTTAGCCATTTTGCACTTCCTGTCGATCTCATTTTTGAGACGTTTGTATTCCTTTTTGCCTGCTTCATTTACTGCATTTTTATATTTTCTCCTTTCATCAATTAAATTCAATATTTCTTGTTACCCAAGGGTTTCTACTAGCCCTCGTCTTTTTACCTATTTGATCCTCTGCTGCCTTCACTATTTCATCCCTCAAAGCTACCCATTCTTCTTCTACTGTATTTCTTTCCCCCATTCCTGTCAATTGTTCCCTTATGGTATCCTTGAAAATCTGTACACCCTCTGGTTCTTTCATTTTATCCAGGTCCCATCTCCTTAAATTCCCACCTTTTGCAGTTTCTTCAGTTTAATGATAATGATTATAATTAGAACAACTAGATTACTAGTGGAGCAGAGAGGATAAGAGGATGCTGAATACCTCAGAAGAAGAGAGCAAAAGAACGGAAAGGATGAAGAGGTTCTGGGATAAGAAAAAGAAAATGCAATCCATGAAGTCTCCTACAAAGGCTATAATGTAAGAGGCAGCAGCTTACTGAAAACCAGCTCCTATGTTTCAGTTGGTTTCACAATGTTTTCCTGTATGTTTTTTCTAAAACATACATGGTTAGAAAAGCAAAGTAGATAGTGACACTCACCCATAGGGTACTTAATGTGGTCATAGTAGTCTGGAACCTCCAGTTTGTCCACAGGTTTCAGGAAGGGCCATGCCGCACTGTGGTTGCGAATCTGCAAAAAGAAGAACAGAGAGTACTGTGATACACTAATCTTATTACTTACTGTGTCTCATACGTACAAAGTTACCAGAACACAGGAAAATAACTCAAAATCATCAAACAAACTGTATCAGCTGAAAAGCAAAATATGCTAACAAACTCTTTCTTCAATGACGAAAATTTACGTTATCATAATTAAATAATTATACATCATACATGTAAGAGAACAAGGCAAATGAAATTAGTGCTTTAACAAGCTTAGGTTAGGACTGTCTAAGAATGTAAATAATAAATGTGTCAAACTCCTAAGAGTACATATTGATGCCAAACTTAACTGGGAAGTGCATATCACAAAATCTGTAAAAAGACCTCACATGTGTACTACCTCGTGTGGAAAGTGAAAGATATCGTCGGCAAAAATTATCTTCGAATGACATATTTTACACTCTTTTGGTCACATAAATCATATGGCCTACTCACATGGGGACATTTTCCTCATATCAGTAACATAGCAAAACTCATCGACTACTTCATGTGTCTCATTCTCTAATCTAATTCCCAATTCACATGTGTTGTTCTGTAAATCACATACTGAAGGAGAACCTTCAGGAACGTTGAAAGATTCAAGTTATACATTAAAAGGCAGAATTAATCACTACACTCGGCTTGTCCAAAAGTATACTTTTATGCACCTTGACTGATTTCAGAGAACACTATTAGCAGTCTATGTACTGGAAAAGTTAAAAACATGTATTGATTTAAAAATTAATACAACAGAAAGACAGCCAAAGTTGCAAATTTCACTTTTATGTACTTGATGACTAGTTTCAGGTCAGGACCCATTTTCAAATCATTCAGATAGTCAAAACATTATTTCCCAAAATATAAGAACCTTACCAAGATAGCAAATTTTGCAAATGAACAGTTACAGCGTACAGATAGTCATCAAGTAAATAAAAGTGATATTTGCAACTTTGGCTGTTTTTCCATTGTATTGATTAGCACCAATTGCTGCCCTGCACTTACTTCAGTGTGCTGGAAGTTTGTAAATATGAAAATTAATGCTAACCAGAATCTGGAACCCAGTGTCTGAATATTCTGATAAATTATAGAAACAGTGGCTAATAAGATAATCTTTTACTTTGTTATTGAATATTTTGTGTTTCCAGTTACCTTCCTAATGTCTTCCAGTGGAAATTATTTCTACTTCTAGTATTGTTGTTGAGAATTCTTCTTCTTCTTATTGAAATGTTTCTGCTCATGCAAGTCATTCACAAAGTCTCTTCCAATCTTCTCTTTTCTCCCACAGTCTATCGTTCGGAACTTCCTTACATTGCAGTCCCCTTAAATTAATATAATCCTTCACTAGGTCTCTCCCTCTTGTTTATGCTCTTCTTTCAAATTCTGGCCACTTCAAAGCTCTCTTTCCCATCCTTTAATGTGGCTAAATCATTTTAGCCTATTTCTTTCCACAGTTTCTTTTAGGAGACAAATCTGACATATGTTTCATTCCTTATCCGGTACCTTCTTGTCTTTCCCAGGATGCCTTGAAGAAAGGGCATATCTGCTGCTTCTATTCTACTCACGTCTTTCTTTGTCCAGGTCCAACATTCCAATCCATAGGTCATAATTGGCAGATAACATAACTCATATATCACACTCTTTGCTCTGGCAGGTATTTCACAGTTCCTAATCGAAGACCTCGGTGGAAGAACTACACTTTTTCCCACAAAATACACCAGACACTCTAAGTTTTAGAATCTCATCCTATTACCACTTTGGTCAGAGAAAGGGATAAATACTGAGCTATCCCTATTTTGCACTAAACATATAAAGTCCAGTCACATTAATTAGACCATTGACTGCAGTCAGCATTGGATTTGTAAAATATGAGTTACGCCCTTTTTGCACCAAAGTCTTTAATTATGTCTGATAAATAATAGTAATAGTAATAAAATTTTGAGCTGTTTTCTACCCTCTATCAAATTTCTTTCTTGATGTTTCCTTTCATAATTAGCTTGTTTCCTAGATATCTGAAAGCACCTACTTTGTCAATAAAAGCTCCCTTTGAGTAGATCTGTTAGGTGTTATGGTCAACATATCTGCATCTGCATATCTACAGCTATACTCCACAAGCCATCTTAGGACATGTGGCAGAGGGTACTTTGTGTACGTCGTCATTTCCTCCCTTTCCTGTTCCAGTTACGAATAGTTCACAGGAAGAACAATTCCTGGTAAGTCTCTGTGTGGGACTGAATCTCTCTACTTTTACTTTCATGGTATTTCCGCAAGATATATGTAGGGGGAAGTGATACAACGGCTGATCAAAAAGTAACGTGATTTTTTAAATTGTTGTGCAGACAATGTACATTTGATTATCAATTTTTTTTGTTATGTTGGTACACATGTCCCGAACATATGTTCACAGTTTCAAGTGAGCAGCATACTTCATTTGTTTTTGACAGACGGAAAGATTAGACATGTTTTAGTGTGCTTGGCAATTTTTGACTATTATAAAAAAAGGAGCAATGAATTTGCATCAAATTTTGTGGAAAAATTGGAATCAAGTGCTCTAAAACACTTGAAATGTTGACAGTGGCATACGATGAGTCTGCTCTAAATATAAAAAAAAAAACTCTTTACAAGTGGTACAAACTCTTACAAGATGACCGAGAATATGCAAATGACGAACTTCACTCTGCATGCCCCAGCACATCATCAGCACATGATAATGTTGACGCTGTGAAGAAAAATGTTTTGGAAAATCATTGAATTACCAAGTTGCTGAGGATGTTGGTATATCAGTCAACTCGTGTCATGCAATTTTTTCAGATGTTTTGGGCACGAGACACATGTCAGCGAAGTTTGTTCCAAAACATCTCAATTTTGATAAGAAGAACCGTCACATGAGCATTGCTCAGGAGCTCTTGAATGATGTCAATGATGATCCTGATTTGCTCAAAAGGGCCATAACTGGTGGCAAAACATGAGTATACAGTTATGACATCAAAACCAAGGCCCAATCGTCACAATGGAAGCATCCCGCGGAGAGCGAAGATTGAGAAAAGCACACCAAGTCTGATCAAATGTCATAGTTTTGCTCACTGTTTTTTTTTCCAGTTACTGTGGTGTAGTATATCATTAATTTTTTCCTCAATGTCATACAGTCAATAAGGAGTATTACCTCAATGTTATGCACCGTTTGCGAGAAGCAATATGCAGACAACACCCAGAATTGTGGAAAAACAATTTGTGACTTTTACATCACGACAATGCACACGCTCATTCATCGTTGCTTGTGAGAGGTCTTTAAGCCAAAAACAACACGACAATCACGCCTCAGCTACCATATTCGCCAGATTTGGCCCCCTGTGACTTTTTCCTGTTCCCAAAACTGAAGAGACCAATGAAAGGATGAAGATTTTCAGCAATTGAGACTATTGCATCAGTGGAAGTACTTGAGGCTGTACCGAAAAGTGCTTATGAGAAGGATTGGAAGAAGTATTGGCACAAGTGTATTGCATCTGATGGGGATTACTTTGAAGGGGACAACATGAGTATCGATGAATAAATAAATATCTTTTTATAAAAATATAAAGTCACCTTAGTTTTTTTGACACATCTCGTATATTGGTTGAGCCTTCTAGAAATGTATGTTCTTGGAACTTTTAACAGTAAACCACACGGTTATGTAGAATGCCTCTCTTGCAGCATCTGGAAGTGGAGTTGGGTGAGCACTTCCATGATGCTTTGCTGCTTATTAAATGAAACTGTAACAAAGCATGCTGCTCTTCTTTGGATCTTCTCTTTTTCTTCTATCGGTTCTATCTGGTAAGGATCTTTGACTGATGAGCAGTTTTCCACAGTTGGTCAAATGAGTGTTTTGTAAGGTACTTCATTTGTTGATGGACTGCATTTCCTGATGACTCTTTCAATGCATTTCAGTCTGGCATCCGTCTTATCCGTGATTAATTTTATGTTGTCATTCCACTTCAAATTTCTCTACACGCATATTCATTCTCAGAAAGGCTTTTTTTATTACTGCCAGTCTGAATTTTATACAGGGGTTTAGAAAGAGTCTGAAAAGCTTGTAAGGAGCAGGGTAAGTAGTAGTTGTTGTTGTTGTTTTGTGAACTTCAGTCCTGAGACTGGTTTGATGCAGCTCTCCATGCTACCCAATCCTGTGCAAGCTTCTTCATCTCCCAGTACCTACTGCAGCCTACATCCTTCTGAATCTGCTTAGTGTAGTCATCTCTTGGTCTCCCTCTACGATTTTTACCCTCCACGCTGCCCTCCAATGCTAAATTTGTGATCCCTTGATGCCTCAAAACATGTCCTACCAACCGAACCCTTCTTCTAGTCAAGTTGTGCCACAAACTTCTCTTCTCCCCAATCCTATTCAATACTTCCTCATTACTTATGTGATCTACCCATCTAATCTTCAGCATTCGTCAGTAGCACCACATTTCGAAAGCTTCTATTCTCTTCTTGTCCAAACTATTTATCATCCATGTTTCACTTCCATACATGGCTACACTCCATAAAAATACTTTCAGAAATGACTTCCTGACACTTAAATCTATACTCGATATTAACAAATTTCTCTTCTTCAGAAGTGCTTTCCTTGCCATTGCCAGTCTACATTTTATATCCTCTCTACTTTGATCATCATCAGTTATTTTGCTCCCCAAATAGCAAAACTCCTTTACAGGGTAAGTTATGCCGAGAAATAATCCTCGAGAAAAAAATTCAATACATTGTGCTGTTTCCAAGTTAATTAGTACTGAAGTATGCCAGTCAGGCTGCTGTGTGCACAAATTCAAGTGGCCCACCAAAGACAGTACTGCTAAATGTATTCTTTGTTTGGTCTCTAAAAACCGATAAGAGATCGATACAGAAATTGGACACGGGACGTTAGTGATGATTGAACCAGCACCCAATGCTGAACAGGCTCATGCACTATCATCTATGCTATAAGAATAATTACATCGGGTGGGCCACTTGAATTGGCGCATGCAACAGCCTGATTGGCTAACTTAAATGCTCATTCGCTCGGAAATGGTGCAATGAATTGAATTTTTTTCCTAACAATTATCAATTATTTCTCAGCATAAGCTATCCTACAACACGCTTAAAGCTTTCCAAACCATTTTGCACAACACTGCTCTCTACTACTGGCATCTTTGGTTACTTTGCAGCTATAATACTAAGACTCATCATCTATCCCATTTGCTAATCTATTTTCATGAGCATTGTCACATTTAATTTAGTGACACTAATTACACATGTTTTACTTTTGCTCACTTCATCCTATAAACCAGTTTCAAAATGCTGCTGATTCTGTTGCACTGATCTTCTGAGTCCTCTGTCAGTATTACAACATGACTGCCTTACCTCAAAGTTTTTATTTCTTCTCTCTGAAATTAATCTTCTCAAATTTCTTCTTAGTTTCCTGATTCCTTGCTCAACATACAGACTGAAAAATATTAGTGATAGGCTATAGCCCTGTATCATTCCCTTGTCAACTACTGCTCCCCGTTCATTTTATTTCACTCTTACCCTGAAGAGCCAAAGGAACTGGTACACCTCCCTAATACTGTCAAACGGCTCCTACAAGCATGCAGAAGTGCTGCATCACGACATGGCATGGACTCGACTAATGTCTGAAGTAGTGCTGGAGGGAACTGACACTGTGAATCCTGCAGGGCAGTTCATAAATCTGTAAGAGTACGAGGAGGTTGAGATCTCTTCTGAATAGCACGTTTCAAGGCATCCCAGATATTCTCAATAATGTTCATGTCTGGGGAGTTTGGTGGCCAGCGGAAGTCTTTAAACTCACAAGAGTGTTCCTGGAGCCACTCTGTAGCAATTCTGGATGCATGGCGTGTTGCATTGTCCTGCCGGTATTGCCCAAGCCCATCAGAAGAATGCACAATGGGCATGAATGGAAGCAGGTGATCAGACAGAATGCTTACACACATGTCACGTGTCAGAGTCATATCTAGACATATCAGGGGTCCCTTATCACTCCAACTGCACATGGACCACACCATCACAGAGCCTCCACCAGCCTAAATAGTCCACTGCTGACGTACAGGGTCCATGGATTCATGAGGTTGCCTCCATACCAGTACACGTCCGTCTCCTTGATAAGATTTGAAACGAGACTCGTCCCACCAGACAACATGTTTCCAGTCATCAACAGTCCAATGTCAGTGTGGACAGGCCCAGGCGAGGCGTAAAGCTTTGTATAGTGTGGTCATCAACGGTACACAAGTAGGCCTTCAGCTCCAAAAGCCCACATCGATGATGTTTCGTTGAATGGTTCACACGCTGATACCTGTTCATGCCCCAGCATTGAAATCTGCAGCAATGTGTGGGAGGGTTGCAATTCTGTCATGCTGATCTATTCTCTTCAGTCGTCGTTGGTCTCGTTCTTGCAGGATCTTTTTCCGACTCGGCGAGGTCGGAGATTTGACGTTTACGGGATTCCTAATATTCGTGGTACACTCGTGAAATGGTTGTACGGGAAAATCCCCACTGCATTGCTTCCTCGGAGATCCTGTGTCCACTGCTGACATACAGAGTCCATGGATTCATGAGGTTGTCTCCATACCAGTACACGTCCATCTCCTCGATACGATTTGAAACGAGACTCGTCCCACCAGACAACATGTTTCCAGTCATCAATAGTCCAATGTCAGTGTTGACAGGCCTAGGCGAGGCGTAAAGCTTTGTGTAGTGTGGTCATCAACGGTACACGAGTAGGCCTTCAGCTCCAAAAGCCCACATCGATGATGTTTCGTTGAATGGTTCACACGGTGATACCTGTTCATGCCCCAGCATTGAAATCTGCAGCAATGTGTGGGAGGGTTGCAATTCTGCCATGCTGAACCATTCTCTTCAGTCGTTGTTGGTCCCGTTCTTGCAGGATCTTTTTCCGACTCAGCGATGTCGGGGATTTGACGTTTACGGGATTCCTGATATTTGTGGTACACTCATGAAATGGTTGTACGGGAAAATCCCCACTTCATCGCTTCCTCAGATATGCTGTGTCCCATCACTCATGCGCGGACTGTAACAGCACATTCAGACTCACTTAAATCTTGATAACCTGCCATTGTAGCAGCAGTAACTGATCTAACAACAGTGCCAGACAATAGTTGTCCTACACAGGCGCTGCTGACTGCAGTGCCGTAATCTGTCTGTTTACATATCTCTGTATTTGAATATGCATGCCTATACCAGTTTCTTTGGCACTTCAGTGTATAACTGCAGTCCAGTTTCCACTCAAATTCCAAGCATCATTTCACTCCCCATATTTTATCCCTGCTACCTTCACAGTTTTGAAGAACACATTCAAGTCAACACTGTCAGAAGCTTTCGCTGAATCTATCACATCTCACACACAGCAATTCAAATTGTTTATAGATGCGAGCAACACGGTACAGACCGTATTGAGGACATTCTTGAGGGTGGCGTGCAACGCATCCGGGTCGGCCGTCTCCTCCGTGACACGGGAGACGCGTGTCGCCCGTGCCGCAGGCCGCCAGCCCGTTTCGCGGATGCCCGGGATGCTCTCAATAGGGATGGAGCGCACACCCTCACGGAAGCACGTCAGCCCGGGGTGTACCTTCTGTACCTCCTGCTGCCGGGCTTCTATGATCTTCTTCACAATCTGCAGGAAAATGCAAAGTTAACTCTGAAAGTCATAACACATGTAAGAAACAAGGAAAAACATAAGAAAATACAATTTACTACCAAGAAAGCTCAAATTAACTTGAATTTGTGTTTAACACTGAGATGATTAGGCTCTGGGTTTACAAGATGTGGAAGCCTTGGACACGGTGACTCCACCTATCACTAGAAAACATATCTAAAAACAAAGATGATGAGACTTACCAAACAAAAGCACTGGCAGGTCGATAGACACACAAACAAACACAAACATACACACAATATTCTAGCTTTCGCAACCAACGGTTGCTTCGTCAGAAAAGAGGGAAGGAGAGGGAAAGACGAAAGGATGTCGGTTTTAAGGGAGAGGGTAAGGAGTCATTCCAATCCTGGGAGCGGAAAGACTTGCCTTAGGGGGAAAAAAGGACGGGTATACACTTGCACACACACATATCCATCCGCACATACACAGACACAAGCAGACATTTGTAAAGGCCTGTACAAAGCTAGAATTTTGTGTGAATGTTTGTGTTTGTTTGTTTGTCTATTGACCTGCCAGCGCTTTTGTTTGGTAAGTCTCGTCATCTTTGTTTTTAGATATATTTTTCCCACGTGGAATGTTTCCCTCTATTATATTCATATCACCACAAAACAGTTATACGAGGGCTATCCACAAAGTACATTACGTTTTGGAATTAAAAATAAATAAAATATTGGAAATTTTTTTATTATATACAGATGAAAGCCACACTTAAATACTACTTTTGTACATAGTTGCCATTTAAATTAAGACACTTATCGTAGCGATGGACGAGCTTGGAAATTCCTTCGTCGTAAAATTCGGCCGCCTGCGTCTTCGACCACGTGGTTACCTCTTCTTGAAGCTGTACGTCATCATCAAAATGCTGCATAGCCAGCCACTTCTTCATTGCTGGGAATAAGTGGGAGTCGCTTGGTGCCAGGTCGGGACTGTACGGCGGATGAGGAAACAACTCCCACCTAAAAGATTCGAGAACTTCACGAGTGGCATTTGCCGTGTGGGCCCGGGCGTTGTCGTGAATCGGCAAGATCTTTGAGCTCAACTTTCCCCTGCACTTGTTTTGTATTGCTCTTCTGAGGTTGTGCAGAGATTGGCAATACCTTTGAGAGTTTATTGTACTGCCTCTTTCCAGGAAATCCACAAAAATCACACCTTTTCTGTCCCAAAAGACAGTCATTACGTGGTTGAAGGCGCAGGCGGCCGAATTTTACGACGAAGGAATTTCCAAGCTCGTCCATTGCTACGATAAGTGCCTTAATTTAAATGTAGAAAAGTAGTATTTAAGTGTGGCTTTCATCTGTATATAACAAAAAAAAATTCCAATACTTTATTAATTTTTAATTCCAAAACATAATGTACTTTGTGGATAGCCCTCGTATATGCAGAATGAGATTTTCACTCTGCAGCAGAGTGTGCGCTGATATGAAACTTCCTAGCAGATTAAAACTGTGTGCCGGATAGGCTCAAACTCAGGACATTTGCCTATCGCGGGCAAGTGGTCTACCGACTGAGCTACCCAAGCACGAGTCACGCCCCGTCCTCACAGCTTTACTTCTGCCAGTACCTCGTCTCCTTTGTTTCAGGAGTGCTAGTTCTGCAAAGTTTGCAGGAGAGCTTCTGTAAAGTTTGGAAGGTAGGAGACGAGGTACTGGCAGAAGTAAAGCTGTGAGGACGGGGTGTGAGTCATGCTTGGGTAGCTCAGTTGGTAGAGCACTTGCCCACAAAAGGCAAAGGTCCCGAGTTTGAGTCTCGGTCTAGCACACAGTTTTAATCTGCCAGGAAGTTTCAGTTATATCTGCATTTTAGCTAAGCAGCAGACATGGAAATTACAAATGAGACATCAGATTCAGAGGCCAAGTCTTGCTGTAATATAGCACACCAAAATAACACTAGACACAGTTCTTACCAACAAGCAGCATCTCTCAAATAATACAATATTGAAGGGCCTACACTATTCTGTCCTGGTCCGGCACAAATTTTCATTGTCGTCATTTCATTCTACAGCCGATGTTTGTCCTTATTAGCAATTGTGAATTCATTTAATATTTCTCAAATAACATTCGTCAAATACTTTCTGGTTCCTCACGGGGAGCTAATGCAGATGTTTTAAGATCCACACCCCTAGCCCTATCATACTCTGTTGCTGAATTCTGCTGTTCATCTTGGATCAACAGTGGTCACACTAAGAAGATAGATGTGTAACTCAATTAGACAATGTGAATAACTGCGGGGTTATATTCGGAGAACAACACCCTATTGCATCCTGTTCTCAGTAATATCCCACCTCCAGCTCTAAGAATATCAGAAGCTCTCCTGATGGATGATTTGGAAAATATTTTGAGTAGATTTCCCCACCGCGTTATAGTTCTGGGTGGAGATTTTAATTTGCCGGATATAGACTGGGAGACTCAAACGTTCACAACGGGTGGCAGGGACAAAGAATCCAGTGAAATTTTTTTAAGTGCTTTATCCGAAAACTACCTTGAGCAGATAAACAGAGAACCAACTCGTGGTGATAACATATTAGACCTTCTGGTGACAAACAGACCCGAACTATTTGAAACAGTTAACGCAGAACAGGGAATCAGCGATCATAAAGCGGTTAGAGCATCGATGATTTCAGCCGTAAATAGAAATATTAAAAAAGGTAGGAAGATTTTTCTGTTCAGCAAAAGTGACAAAAAGCAGATTACAGAGTACCTGACGGCTCAACACAAAAGTTTTGTCTCAAGTACAGATAGTGTTGAGGATCAGTGGACAAAGTTCAAAAACATCGTACAATATGCGTTAGATGAGTATGTGCCAAGCAAGATCGTAAGAGATGGAAAAGAGCCACCGTGGTACAACAACCGAGTTATAAAACTTCTGCGGAAGCAAAGGGAACTTCACAGCAAACATAAACATAGCCAAAGCCTTGCAGACAAACAAAAATTACACAAAGCAAAATGTAGTGTGAGGAGGGCTATGCGAAAGGCGTTCAATGAATTCGAACGTAAAGTTCTATGTACTGACTTGGCAGAAAATCCTAAGAAATTTTGGTCTTATGTCAAAGCGGTAGGTGGATCAAAATAAAATGTCCAGACACACTGTGACCAAAATGGTACTGAAACAGAGGATGACAGACTAAAGGCCGAAATACTAAATGTCTTTTTCCAAAGCTGTTTCACAGAGGAAGACTGCACTGTAGTTCCTTCTCTAGATTGTCGCACAGATGACAAAATGGTAGATATCGAAATAGATGACAGAGGGATAGAGAAACAATTAAAATTGCTCAAAAGAGGAAAGGCTGCTGGACCTGATGGGATACCAGTTCGATTTTACACAGAGTATGCGAAGGAACTTGCCCCCCTTCTTGCAGCGGTGTACTGTAGGTCTCTAGAAGAGCGTAGCATTCCAAAGGATTGGAAAAGGGCACAGGTCATCCCCGTTTTCAAGAAGGGACGTCGAACAGATGTGCAGAACTATAGACCTATATCTCTAACGTCGATCAGTTGTAGAATTTTGGAACACGTATTATGTTCGAGTATAATTACTTTTCTGGAGACTAGAAATCTACTCTGTAGGAATCAGCACGGGTTTCGAAAAAGACGGTCGTGTGAAACCCAGCTCGTGCTATTCGTCCACGAGACTCAGAGGGTCATAGACACGGGTTCCCAGGTAGATGCCATGTTTCTTGACTTCTGCAAGGCGTTCGATACAGTTCCCCACAGTCATTTAATGAACAAAGTAAGAGCATATGGACTATCAGACCAATTGTGTGATTGGATTCAAGAGTTCCTAGATAACAGAAAGCAGCATGTCATTCTGAATGGAGAGAAGTCCTCCGAAGTAAGAGTTTTTTTGCAGATGATGCTGTGGTGTATCGAGAGGTTGTAACAATGTAAAATTGTACTGAAATGCAGGAGGATCTGCAGCGAATAGACGCATGGTGCAGGGAATGGCAATTGAATCTCAATGTACACAAGTGTAATGTGCTGCAAATACATAGAAAGATAGTTCCCTTATCATTTAACTAGAAAATAGCAGGTCAGCAACTGGAAGCAGTTAATTCCATAAATTATCTGGGAGTACGCATTAGGAGTGATTTAAAACGGAATGATCATACAAAGTTGATCGTCGGTAAAGCAGATGCCACACTGAGATTCATTGGAAGAATCCTAAGGAAATGCAATCCGAAAACAAAGGAAGTAGGTTACAGAACGCTTGTTAGCCCACTGCTTGAATACTGCTCAACAGTGTGGGATCCGTACCAGATAGGGTTGATAGAAGAGATAGAGAAGATCCAACGGAGAGCAGCGCTCTTCGTTACAGGATCATTTAATAATCGCGAAAGCATTACGGAGATGATAGATAAACTCCAGTGGAAGACTCTGCAAGAGAGACACTCGGTAGCTCTGTACGGGCTTTTGTTAAAGTTTCGAGAACATACCTTCACCGAAGAGTCAAGCAGTATATTGCTCCCTCCTACGTATATCTCGCAAAGAGACCATGAGGACAAAATCAGAGAGATTAGAGCCCACACAGAAGCACACCGACAATCCTTCTTTCCACAAATAATACGAGATTGGAGTAGAAGGGAGAACCGATAGAGGTACTCAGGGTACCCTCCGCCACACACCGTCAGGTGGCTTGCGGAGTATGGATGTAGATGTAAATTTGTGTTTAACAATGACATGATTATGACTCTGGATTACAAGATGTGGAAGCCTTGGATATGGTGACTCCACCTATCACCAGAAAACAATTATATCTGCAGAATGAGATTTTCACTCTGCAGCAGAGTGTGCCCTGATACGAAACTTCCTAGGAGATTAAAACTGTGTGCCGGACCGAGACTCAAACTCAGGACATTTGCCTATCGCGGGCAAGTGGTCTACTAACTGAGCTACCCAAGTACGACTCATGCCCCGTCCTCACAGCTTTACTTCTGCCAGTACCTCGTATCCTTTGTTTCAGGAGTGCTAGTTCTGCGAAGTTTGCAGAAGAGCTTCAGTAAAGTTTGGAAGGTAGGAGACGAGGTACTGGCAGAAGTAAAGCTGTGAGGACAGGGTGTGAGTCGTGCTTGGGTAGCTCAGTTGGTAGAGCACTTGCCCACGAAAGGCAAAGGTCCCGAGTTCGAGTCTCGGTCTAGCACACAGTTTTAATCTGCCAGGAAGTTTCAGTTATATCTGCATTTTAGCTAAGCAGCAGACATGGAAATTACAAATGAGACATCAGATTCAGAGGCCAAGTCTTGCTGTAATATAGCACACCAAAATGACACTAGACACAGTTCTTACTAACAAGCAGCATCTCTCAAATAATACAATATTGAAGGGCCTACACTATTCTGATTACAATGCAAAGTTCCTTCGAACACGCATGAATGCACTGCAGTGACTACAGCCGTTATGCGATACAGGAAATGAATTCACAATTGCTAATAAGGACAAACCTCGGCTGTAGAATGGAATGACGACAATGAAAATTTGTGCCGGACCAGGACTCGAACCCAGGTTTCCCGCAGTTCGCGAGCGGTCGCCTTACCAATTGGCTATCCGTGCACGAGACACGGCCACACCCAAACTTCCGTATGTCTTCACCTATGCGTCTACGACCTGGACTCTTATGTCCGATATGTATATTCCCGTACAGGTCAGACGCTGTACTTGAAAGTCGCTTGCCCGGTATCAGCAGATGAATACACGCACTGCAATATCGTATTTACCTGCCATTACCGGGCAAGCGACTTTTGAGTACGTCTGACCTGTACGGGAATATACACAATGGATGTACGAGTACAGGTCATAGACGCGTAGGTGAAGACATATGGAAGTTTGGATGTGGCCATGAGTTGTGCACATCGCCGAAAGGTAAGGCGGCCGCTCGTGAAATGTGGGAAATCCGGGTTCGAGTCCTGGTCCGGCACAAATTTTCATTATCGTCATTTCATTCTACAGCCGATGTTTGTCCTTATTAGCAATTGTGAATTCATTTAATATTTCTCAAATAACATTCGTCAAATACTTTCTGGTTCCTCATGGGGAGCTAATGCAGATGTTTTAAGATCCACACCCCTAGCCCTATCATACTCTGTTGCTGAATTCTGCTGTTCATCTTGGATCAACAGTGGTCACACTAAGAAGATAGATGTGTAACTCAATTAGACAATGTGAATAACTGCGGGGTTGTATTCGGAGAACAACACCCTATTGCTTCCTGTTCTCAGTAATATCCCACCTCCAGCTCTAAGAATATCAGAAGCTCTCCTGATGGATGATCTGGAAAATATTTCGAGTAGATTTCCCCACCATGTTATAGTTCTGGGTGGAGATTTTAATTTGCCGGATATAGACTGGGAGACTCAAACGTTCACAACGGGTGGCAGGGACAAAGAATCCAGTGAAATTTTTTTAAGTGCTTTATCCGAAAACTACCTTGAGCAGTTAAACAGAGAACCAACTCGTGGTGGTAACATATTAGACCTTCTGGTGACAAACAGACCCGAACTATTTGAAACAGTTAACGCAGAACAGGGAATCAGCGATCATAAAGCGGTTAGAGCATCGATGATTTCAGCCGTAAATAGAAATATTAAAAAAAGTAGGAAGATTTTTCTGTTCAGCAAAAGTGACAAAAAGCAGATTACAGAGTACCTGACGGCTCAACACAAAAGTTTTGTCTCAAGTACAGATAGTGTTGAGGATCAGTGGACAAAGTTCAAAAACATCGTACAATATGCGTTAGATGAGTATGTGCCAAGCAAGATCGTAAGAGATGGAAAAGAGCCACTGTGGTACAACAACCGAGTTAGAAAACTGCTGCGGAAGCAAAAGGAACTTCACAGCAAACATAAACATAGCCAAAGCCTTGCAGACAAACAAAAATTACGCAAAGCGAAATGTAGTGTGAGGAGGGCTATGCGAGAGGCGTTCAATGAATTTGAAAGTAAAGTTCTATGTACTGACTTGGCAGAAAACCTAAGAAATTTTGGTCTTATGTCAAAACAGTAGGTGGATCAAAACAAAATGTCCAGACACTCTGTGACCAAAATGGTACTGAAACAGAGGATGACAGACTAAAGGCCGAAATACTAAATGTCTTTTTCCAAAGCTGTTTCACAGAGGAAGACTGCACTGTAGTTCCTTCTCTAGATTGTCGCACAGATGACAAAATGGTAGATATCGAAATAGACGACAGAGGGATAGAGAAACAATTAAAATTGCTCAAAAGAGAAAAGGCCGCTGGACCTGATGGGATACCAGTTCGATTTTACACAGAGTACGCGAAGGAACTTGCCCCCCTTCTTGCAGCGGTGTACCGTAGGTCTCTAGAAGAGCGTAGCATTCCAAAGGATTGGAAAAGGGCACAGGTCATCCCCATTTTCAAGAAGGGACGTCAAACAGATGTGCAGAACTATAGACCTATATCTCTAACATCGATCAGTTGTAGAATTTTGGAACACGTATTATGTTCGAGTATAATGACTTTTCTGGAGACTAGAAATCTACTCTGTAGGAATCAGCACGGGTTTCGAAAAAGACGGTCGTGTGAAACCCAGCTCGCGCTATTCGTCCACAAGACTCAGTGGGTCATAGACACGGGTTCCCAGGTAGATACCGTGTTTCTTGACTTCCGCAAGGCGTTCGATACGGTTCCCCACAGTCATTTAATGAACAAAGTAAGAGCATATGGACTATCAGACCAATTGTGTGATTGGATTCAAGAGTTCCTAGATAACAGAACGCAGCATGTCATTCTCAATGGAGAGAAGTCTTCCGAAGTAGTAGTGATTTCAGATGTGCAGGGGAGTGTCGTAGGACCGTTGCTATTCACAATATAGATAAATGACCTTGTGGATGACATCGGAAGTTCACTGACGCTTTTTGCAGATGCTGCTGTGGTGTATCGAGTGGTTGTAACAATGGAAAATTGTACTGAAATGCAGGAGGATCTGCAGCGAATTGACTCATGGTGTAGGGAATGGCAATTGAATCTCAATGTACACAAGTGTAATGTGCTGCGAATACGCAGAAAGACAGATCCCATATCATTTAGCTACAAAATAGCAGGTCAGCAACTGGAAGCAGTTAATTCCATAAATTATCTGGGAGTACGCATTAGGAGTGATTTAAAATGGAATGATCATATAAAGTTGATCGTCGGTAAAGCAGATGCCACACTGAGATTCATTGGAAGAATCCTAAGGAAATGCAATCTGAAAACAAAGGAAGTAGGTTACAGTACACTTGTTCGCCCACTGCTTGAATACTGCTCAACAGTGAGGGATCCGTACCAGATAGGATTGATAGAAGAGATAGAGAAGATCCAACGGAGAGCAGCGCTCTTCATTACAGGATCATTTAATAATCGCGAAAGCGTTACGGAGATGATAGATAAACTCCAGTGGAAGACTCTGCAGGAGAGACACTCGGTAGCTCTGTACGGGCTTTTGTTAAAGTTTCGAGAACATACCTTCACCGAAGAGTCAAGCAGTATATTGCTCCCTCCTACGTATATTTCGCGAAGAGACCATGAGGACAAAATCAGAGAGATTAGAGCCCACACAGAAGCGTACCGACAATCCTTCTTTCGACAAATAATACAAGACTGGAATAGAAGGGAGAACCGATAGAGGTACTCAGGGTACCCTCTGCCACACACCATCAGGTGGCTTGCGGAGTATGGATGTAGATGTAGATGTAGATGTAGATGTAGAAGGTCTGAGACAACATTCAGAAGGATCCTCAGGTACCGTCATTGAGATATTCCACAAGCACAACAATAGCGCTCAAAATCTAGGAAACTGTCATGGTGCACAGCTAATAACCCTGTTTCAGTGTCAAACACTCATGAAAAATACAGTGGGAGAAGACATCAGTAGCCAAGAAATATCTATCCAAGAACTCTTCCATGCAGATACAAGGATTCCATCCACCCAAACATGAATGGAAGATTGTGAACCAGGTTCAAACCGAACAAGGCAGAAGTGGTTATGGACTGCATGATCAAGATGGGCTGATTCTGCAAATTGTAGCTGTGGTGTGCTCTTACAATCACTCCACCATATCATTGCTAACTGACGTTTTTGAATGTACAAAGGACATCTACCACACACCGGATGAAACAATGAAATGCACTGGGAAACTAGATCTAGAGGTGTAACATTGTATGAGCTTGAGATTGAGCAAAAATGTTTTTAACTGCATTTTTTTCATCAAATAACTTAAACTGCTTAGGATTCACAGACAACTTAGAGTTACTAGCTAGTAATATAGACGCAGCCAGAAATCCAAAATATAACACAAAAATAAGACTCCAGATATAATTTGATGAACAAGATGACAGTAACAGACCTACACTCATTACATAACAGTAAAAAAACAAAAAAAGTGAAACTAGTGTAAAAGTTTAAATACTTGGGAGAAATTTTAACATACACTTTGAACAAAAAGAACTTGCTTGGCAAGAAAGAGCTAGTAAAATTATAAAGGCTCAAAAACCAGCATGGTGCACAACCAAAAAAGATGTCTAACAATCAAAACAGAATGAAAACATTACTACATGGTGGTTCAGCCAAAGGTAGCATACGAAGTGAAACACTTTCTCGTCACCCAGAGAAAAAAAAAATGATGAAATCCTAAAAAGGAAGAGAGAACAACAGCTAGAACATATATAAATTAAAAAAAATGTATCAAAAAGGACAGTGGAGGAGCGTGCCAAATGAAGTAGTATAAAGGGAACCTGTTCAGACGCTACACGAAAGGCTAAGGATTTCTTTCGTAGGCCACATCATTAGGTCACAAAAATTATAGACAAACTCTGTAATATGAAACAAGTATGATGGATCGAGCAAATTAAATCAGGAAACTGATAAACCAGAAAATAAGACGTAAACCGAAAAAAGACAAACAAAACACAGTAAGAAGTGCATTTACAGATGACGAAACATACAAAAGATCATAACAAATGAAAAGATATTCAGAAGGAATGAAACACACAATTATCGAAGAACATGATTGGCAAATTGATGATTGTAGTGGTCTAATGAGGCCATAAAAGTAAAATAAATATCTACAGTATAGGTGTTTCTTTCAGCTAGTATCAGTCTCTTCATTTTTATCATGGCATGGTATGGATAAGTCCAATTTGTTATTTTTGTATGCAAAATTCTAACAAATCGTTATAGATTTGCTTCTGAAGTAAGGACTGCATACATTATCAACTATCTGTGTGATGCTGTCTCATCCTGAAACCAACTAGGTCCTACTAGCTTTTTTTTATTTACATTTTTTAATTACAATACAGAATAAACACTTTATAATTTGAGTTAATGTAACAAGTACACAAAAATATTAAATTATTTTATACTAACTCAAATTAATCTCTGCAACGTACTTTTTTTATTGTGTTATCTTTGAGTCAGTGTCAAGAGCTTTTTGATGGGACGTGTTCCTACAAGTTACTTATGAGTACAAGTTCAGCAAGAACCTGTGTAAGGTGTCATCGATCAGCCAGGATGTTGAAGTGTTGTAATACATGAACAGTTTATATTGTGGGAGGTAATATGAACAGACGGTAAAGTGAAAAAGCAAAAGAAATGCTATTCCAGTTGTTTCAGTTAATAATACCTCTTCCAGATGAATACTGTGATGTTAAGAGGCGAAAGCAGGAATTCACAAAGAATCTGTGAATAAAATAGAAAATTCAACTCTCAGTATTAATGAATTTACTAAGAGAAAGTATATATGCTTTCTTTGATAATACTACAGATGGGGAATTGTTTTGACCGGCTAGTGCATAGTACTTTTATACCCATAAATGAATTGTTTACACTGAAAATGGAGCATTAATATTCATAAAGCAATCTCTAAAACAAATACGTTTAGTAACTGTGGAATGAATTCCTCCACCATACCCCTCCCTTATACAATCAAGACCATGACAGTGGGACCAGCACATTCAACTACAGCATGGTGAGAGAATGCAGAACTATCAGAATAAAATTTTGGAAAGTTTCTCGCGTGCATTAACTGTGCAAAAATTTTTGAACCCACGGCCTATACAGACTGCTACTATCATGGAACATTTCTCCCCAGTCACTGTTATTGTACTGGCTACTCTTTGTGTTTTACTGTTCCTGTGAACACATACCAATAAAACAAATATCACACTAGAAAATCCAGAATGGAATGTAACAATACAATGAAAAGGATAGCTGCTACTCACCATAAAGCAGAGATGCTGAGTCACAGAAAGGCACAACAAAAAGACTGTTAGAAAGTTAGCTTTCGGCCAACAAGGCCTTTGTAAAAAATAGATAACATACACACATGCACACACAACTCAGAGGCTGCCTCCAGCTGCCAGACACTGTGGTCGTGTGTGTGAGCTGCGTTTGCATGTGTGTATTTATGTTGTCTATTTTTTACAAAGGCCTTTTTCACTAAAGGCTAACTTTCCGACAGTCTTTTTGTTCTGCCTTTCTGCAACTCAGCATCTCCACTTTATAGTGAGTAGCGACTATCCTTTTCATTATATTGTTACAAATGTCGCACCAGGCTAATTTGGGACTGCTCTATCAAACGGGCATACAAAATCCCACTTTAAAAATAATTTTATTTCTAATGGGGAATAAACTGCTGCTTTGTCCGCCCCAGTAGCTGAGTGGCCAGCACGACAGAATGACAATTCTAAGGGCCCGGGTTCGATTCCCAGCTGGGTCGGAGATTTTCGTCACGCAGCGACTTGGTGTTGTGTTGTCATAATCATCATCATTCCATCCCCATCGACGCGCAGGTCGCCGAAGTGACGTAAAATAGAAAGACTTGCACCTGGCAAACAGTCTACTCGACAGGAGGCCCTAGTCACATGACATTTTTTTAAACTGATGCTTTCAGTCAATATTGGTGGTTACATGAAAGACTTGATGAGCAGAACTTGTTTGTACTGAATCCAGCTACAAAATGAAATGAATTGGCAAATATTTGCCAAAACACCAGTGAAAATTGGCTCTTAGGAGGGTCACCAAGTATATTGCAGGAATTACAAATACACTACATGATCCAAAGTATCCGGACATCCCCAAAAACATACGTTTTTCATATTAGGTACACTGTGCTGCCAGAAACTGTCAGGTGTTCCATATCAGCGACCTCAGTAGTCACTGACATCGTGAGAGAGCAGAATGGGGCACTCTGCAGATCCCATGGAATTTGAATGTGGTCAGGTGATTGGGTGTCACTTGTGTCACACATCTGTATGTGATATTTCCACACTCCTAAACATCCCTAGCTCCACTGTTTCCAATGTGACAGAGAAGTGGAAACATCAAGGGACACGTACAGCACAAAAGCGTACAGGCCGACCTCGTCCGTTGACTGACAGAGATTGCCGACAGTTGAAGAGGGTCGTAATGTGTGATAGGCAGACATCTATCCACACCGTCACACAGGAATTCCAAACTGTATCAGGATCCACTGCAAGTACTATGACAGTTAGGCGGAAGGTGAGAAAACTTGGATTTCATGGTCAAGCGGCTGCACATAAGCCGCACATCGCACCGGTAAATCCCAAATAACGCCTCGCTTGGTGTAAGGAGCGTAAACATTGGACGACTGAACAGTCGAGAAACGTCTGGTGTGACGAATCATGGTACACAAGGTAGTGATCCGATGGCGGGGTGTGGGTACGACGAATGTCCGGTGAACGTCATCTGTCACCGTGTGTAATGCCAACAGTAAAATTTGGAGGTGGTGGTGTTATGGTGTGGTTGTGTTTTGCATGGAGAGGGCTTGCACCCCTTGTTGTTTTCATAGCACTATCACAGCACAGGCCTACATTGATGTTTTAAGCACTTTCTTGCTTCCCACTGTTGAAGAGCAATTCAGTGATGGCAATTGCATCTTTCAACATTATCGAGCACCTGTTCGTAATGCACGGCCTGTGGCAGAGTGGTTACAGGACAATAACGTCCCTGTAATGTACTGGCCTGCACAGAGTCCTGACCCGAATCCTATGAACACCTTTGAGATGTTTTGGAATGCTGACTTAGTGCCAGGCCTCACTGACCGACATCGATACCTCTCCTCAGTGCAGCACTGCATGAAGAATGGGCTGCCATTCCCCAAGAAACCCTCCAGCACCTGATTGAACGTATGCCTGCAAGAGAGGAAGCTGTCATCAAGGCTAAGGGTGAGCCAACACCTTATTGAATTCCAGCATTACCAAAGGAGGATGCCACGAAATTTTAAGTCATTTTTAGCCAAGTGTCCGGATACTTTTTATTACATAGTGTATCTCAAAACAAAAAGTTCTTAGTTAAACAATTAAGTCTCTTATTTATTTCTAGATCCACTGGAAATACTTAACAGAAGTAGATGAATGATGTTTGGACTGAAATTATAATAAAAATTTTGCTGTAAAATATTAGCAATAATTATTCTTATCCACAAGATAAGCAGTATATTTTCTTTGCAGAAACAAGACACCATAACTGAAAATATGTACAAATATAGCTCATTGTTATTGCTTGCGACACATTTCTCAATGTTGGAGGGCAGTTCTTGATTCAAAGCTTCAGTTTCTGGCAACAGTCAGCATTTCACAAGACGTTCTTTTTAGCTAGAAATGAACTGTCTCACTTGGGAGTTGCAGATGTGTATGAAGATTTATTTTGGTAGCAACTGACAGCTCCCAGCACTGCTCGAATAATCAATCCTCCCAGATTTACTTGCTGCATCTCCCCCCCCCCCCCCACCCCCCCTCCCCCATAGACAGAAGCATCAACTGCAGGCAAACAACCTGATAGAGCTTTTGACACTCCAGTCATGAGTATTTCATTATTTTGTAGTTATGTGGAATGACGCCTTTTTTTTAGCTGCTCTTTCTTTCTACAGGACTGAAAATTCATCATTCCAGTGGCAACAGCAGAGATGTTATTAATGTTTGTCACTTTTGGGGAGCACAAACACGTTACACGAACTGAGTGAGAAAAGTTTGCTGATTTTTCCACTTAACTGTGTAGTAATGAAGCATTCAAGTTAAGTATGGCTTATTATAGCATTGTCCGGAAAATCATCGAACTAAATACAAAACCGTGATCCAAATCTTTGTCAGCTCTTAAAACAACAGCAATGAATCCACCATCCAAAGGTGACCACAAGAGCCAGTAAACATCACAAGACCAACCTCCTTTTGCCGCCGTACAACAGCGGAGAACTCGGTGTACGCGATCTTGGGGTTGAGCTCGCAATGCATCAGGGTCGCACCCTCGTAGTCCTTGATGTAGCCCTGGTACTGCGCCCGGTTCATCTTTATGTCCTTACTGAAGCCTTGCTTCTTAAAGTATCCTGCGAAAAAATGTGAGCTTTAAACAATAATGTAAAAACATATAGCTGACAAGGAATGTGACACAATCAGTTACAATTCATGAGGGAGTCATCAAGAATATTGAGGTACAAAGTTAAAAATATGATCATTAGCTTTTTTCATTCCAACTTGATACATGTTTAGAACAAGGATTAATTACTTTATCAAATAATCACCACACATATCTTTATACAAGGCTTCAAAAAGATTCAACCAATTTTGCAAGACCATATCCTCTACATTAATGAAAACAGAAACTTGGGGTGAATTTTAACTAATTCCAAGGTTTACAATGTTTAATATTCAAAGGAGCTGCACAAATTTACACCTTTTACATGCATGAACATAGAACCTCAGGGTTCTTTTTACAATTACCTTTAGTACCACACTTGCCCTTAATACGAGGGTTATTCCAAAAGTAAGGTCCGGTTATAAAAAAAAAATCAAAACTAAAATGTTTTTTCAAAACAATTGTTTTATTTACATTCCTTACATCTTTATCTATTTTTCTACATAACTTCCATACTTATTTAAACATTTGTCACATCGTTCAACAAGCTTTTGAATGCCCATGTTATAGAAATCGGCCGCCTGTGACGATAACCAGTCCTTAACTGCTTCTTTCACTTCATCATCTGTGTCGAAGCGCTTGCCGCCGAGAAACTCCTTTAAGTAACGGAATAGGTGGAAATCACTTGGCGCCAGGTCCGGACTGTAAGGAGGATGGTCCATCTGTTCCCATCCAAATTTCTTGATCAGAGCTTGCGTTTCATTTGCAGTGTGGGGTCTGGCATTGTCATGCAACAACAAGATTCCAGACGACAAAAGACCACGTCGCTTATTCTGGATTGCACGTCGAAGTTTAGTCAGGGTAGCGCAGTAGGCGGCTTTATTAATCGTTGTTCCTCTCTCCATAAAGTCGACTAACAATACTCCACGTCTATCCCAGAACACAGTCGCCATAACCTTACGTGTTGAGATTGTCTGCTTTGCCTTGACCTTGACTGGCGATGACGTGTGACGCCATTGCATTGACTGACGTTTAGACTCTGGAGTGATGTGAGAAACCCATGTCTCATCCCCTGTGACAACATTGTCTAAAAGACTGTCACCTTCCTTATGATATCGCTCCAAAAAATCAAGAGCAAAAGCCATTCTTTTCATTCGTTGGGGCTCAGTAAGCAGCCTGGGAACCCAACGGGCACACAATTTGTGGAACTTCAAATGTTCAGACACAATTCTGTACAAAGTTGTTCTACTCACATTCGGAAAATGCATGTCTACGTCTGTAATAGTGAAACGGCGATCTTCACGAATTTTTTTGTCAACCGCATTGACCAAATCGTCTGAAATCACTGATGGTCGGCCACACCGTGGTTCATCGTGCACATTATCCCGTCCTTCATTAAAAGCTCGCACCCACTTGCGCACTTTACTGTCGCTCATTATGTTAGGACCGTACACTTCAGTAATCTGCCGATGGATTTCCGCCGCTGAATTGTTTCTTGCAGACAAAAACCGTATCACTGCCCTTACTTCACAATTGGCGGGCTGATCAATTGTCTTAAACATTGTAAAGTGACACTGTGAACTACACTCAGCAACAGTAACAAAGTGAATGGCGGCGTTTGACGCGCAAGGCTTGCCGGGAGTCGGCGCGCATGCGTGTTTTGTCATTGGCGCCAAATTTCAATAGTTACGGCGAATCGGACCTTACTTTTGGAATAACCCTCGTAAATGTTCAATGTGCCCTCCATCGGGCACATGACAGACAGTTGACAAGTACCATCATACCATCTCATACTTTTGTGAATGTGTCTGGAATGCTACAGTCACTGCTGTTGCTATGCAGTGTTACAGTACACCCAACATTGTTGGAAGAGGTGGCACAAATGCAGAATCTTCCAAAAAACACTTTCTGTGAGCGCAACAGATGTCTGAGACCAAATTTTCTATGCATGGAGGAATGCCAAAGAAATCTGTCCAAATGAGAATGTGCTGATGACTGTGGGAGGGAACCCGATCATGAATCTGAACTATTAGTTCGTGATGGTCGTAACATGCCAGAACTGCACACTGTACAGATCCATTGCTGAAACAACTCATTGTTTAGAAAAGCTCTCACATACAAGAGCCAGTGTGGTGGTGCTCTGCCCTGATGAAAAATGAAATTTTCAGTTTGTTCTTGCAATTGTGCCATAATCAGGTACATGATTCTTGTAACTGTCTTTTATGCAAAGCACAAATGGCACAACACACACGGAGCTTCAGAGTGTCTCCCTTATAGTCAAATATGGTGTGGGGCATTTGTGTTCATCATATCCTTGTGTTGTGTCAGTCCACTTTTCCACTTACATGGAACTTGGCCTCATTACTGGACACTAAATGTGAAAGGAAATTTTATTTTCCATTTTCACATCCAGAACAAATTCACAAAACTCTATATGTTCTATATCACCACCAAAGAGGGCTTGTACCCATTGAATCCTGTACGGCTTGAAACACAAACATCACCGCTAAAGGCACCGGACAGACATGTGAAGAATTGGTAACTCTTGGCCAGCACGATGAGTAAACTTAAGTGGACTGTGTGCAAAACTTTTTAAAATGTGTTCTACACCCTGAACAAGTACACAGATAAGTGACACTGCCAGATAAACAACCAGTGTATTGGACCTCAATAAAAATCACACTGCCCAGTTGTAACTGAATAATTTATAGCATGCTCACTCCAGTTTCATGTAAATACACATGTATTCTTCATCATCAGTTACAAATTTTTTGGCAGGAATTCTTGAGTCATACAATTAATATTATTTTCATGCTCTGCACTCTGATGAATGTAGTGCAAAGCTGCAATTTAAGTCACTTGTGTAAACATCCATAAAAATGTAATTGAAAGCAATCACTACATTCTTCTTTTTCAACTATAAAGAATGCTGAAGCCATTATTCTGCACCCCTGATATTCCATGGAGATCTCAGTATGGTAGGGTACACTTCACTCCAATATCGCTTGAAAAGAGTGATATTGTAGGATGTAATTTAAGAATTTCAATATCTGTTGATTAAATAATCTCAACTCATAATCTGGTTCCCCCCACAAAATTTCCCCCTGGACATTATCTGCTTTTACTGTATCCTGCTTGCTATTGCTATTCACTTATTGTAACCCCCACCCCTCCAATGATCTACATCTACATATATACTCCACAAGCTACAATATGGTGTGTGGTGGAGGGTACCTTGTACTACTGCTAAACATTCCCTTCATGTTCCACTTGTAAATGGAGTTAGGAAAAAATGACTATCTATAAAATTCTTATGAGCCCTATTTCTCTTGCCTTGTCTTCGTGGTCCCTACGTCAGATGTATGTTCGTGGCTTTACAATCATTGTACAGCCTGATGCAAAAGTCAGTTCTCTAAACTTTATCAGTAGTGGTTTGCAAAAATAATGTCTACTTCCCTTCATTTGAGTTCACGGAACATTTTCATAATACTGACATGTTGATTGAACTTACCAGCAGCAAATCTACCTCTGAATTTCTTAATCGTGTTCCTTTAATCTGACCTGGTGGGGATCCCACAAACTTAAGCAGTACTCAGGAATGGTGTTCTGTACATCATCTCCTTTGTACAAGAGCTACAGTTTCCTAAAACTCTCACAATAAATCAACATCAACCATTCACCTTCCACTTTGCAGTGTTATGACTAGATAACAAGTTTGTTTGTGTGGCCATCCTCTGCAGCAAGCATATAAATACTTGTTTTGTAAATAAAACTACCTATTCCTGCTGCTGCTTAATTTATCTATCCCATATGCATTTCGCCTTATCTTGTTCTAAGGCATCATCAGTGGAATGATTTGCTGATCTGCATTTCCTCACATCTTGTCTGGAGGTCGCATTATCACTTTCATTACTGCCGTACAAGCACAACTTTGCGTTCTGACCTTCTTCACACTGTTCACCACGTTTCTCATTCTTTTCTGTGGTATGCTATTGTTCTTTTGCCACTCGATATAACTACACTCCTGGAAATGGAAAAAAGAACACATTGACACCGGTGTGTCAGACCCACCATACTTGCTCCGGACACTGCGAGAGGGCTGTACAAGCAATGATCACACGCACGGCACAGCGGACACACCAGGAACCGCGGTGTTGGCCGTCGAATGGCGCTAGCTGCGCAGCATTTGTGCACCGCCACCGTCAGTGTCAGTCAGCCAGTTTGCCGTGGCATACGGAGCTCCATCGCAGTCTTTAACACTGGTAGCATGCCGCGACAGCGTGGACGTGAACCGTATGTGCAGTTGACGGACTTTGAGCGAGGGCGTATAGTGGGCATGCGGGAGGCCGGGTGGACGTACCGCCGAATTGCTCAACACGTGGGGCGTGAGGTCTCCACAGTACATCGATGTTGTCGCCAGTGGTCGGCGGAAGGTGCACGTGCCCGTCGACCTGGGACCGGACCACAGCGACGCACGGATGCACGCCAAGACCGTAGGATCCTACGCAGTGCCGTAGGGGACCGCACCGCCACTTCCCAGCAAATTAGGGACACTGTTGCTCCTGGGGTATCGGCGAGGACCATTCGCAACCGTCTCCATGAAGCTGGGCTACGGTCCCGCACACCGTTAGGCCGTCTTCCGCTCACGCCCCAACATCGTGCAGCCCGCCTCCAGTGGTGTCGCGACAGGTGTGAATGGAGGGACGAATGGAGACGTGTCGTCTTCAGCGATGAGAGTCGCTTCTGTCTTGGTGCCAATGATGGTCGTATGCGTGTTTGGCGCCGTGCAGGTGAGCGCCACAATCAGGACTGCATACGACCGAGGCACACAGGGCCAACACCCGGCATCATGGTGTGGGGAGCGATCTCCTACACTGGCCGTACACCACTGGTGATCGTCGAGGGGACACTGAATAGGGCACGGTACATCCAAACCGTCATCGAACCCATCGTTCTACCATTCCTAGACCGGCAAGGGAACTTGCTGTTCCAACAGGACAATGCACGTCCGCATGTATCCCGTGCCACCCAACGTGCTCTAGAAGGTGTAAGTCAACTACCCTGGCCAGCAAGTTCTCCGGATCTGTCCCCCATTGAGCATGTTTGGGACTGGATGAAGCGTCGTCTCACGCGGTCTGCACGTCCAGCACGAACGCTGGTCCAACTGAGGCGCCAGGTGGAAATGGCATGGCAAGCCGTTCCACAGGACTACATCCAGCATCTCTACGATCGTCTCCATGGGAGAATAGCAGCCTGCATTGTTGCGAAAGGTGGATATACACTGTACTAGTGCCGACATTGTGCATGCTCTGTTGCCTGTGTCTATGTGCCTGTGGTTCTGTCAGTGTGATCATGTGATGTATCTGACCCCAGGAATGTGTCAATAAAGTTTCCCCTTCCTGGGACAATGAATTCACGGTGTTCTTATTTCAATTTCCAGGAGTGTATTTTTCCAGACACTACTTTTCACAACATAAATATTGCCATCATAATCTGCATGATTCCCCCATACAACAGCCAAGGTCAGCCATGTACTGGCTCCAAACACAGCAGAAACATCACACGTGAACTGCATTCTCAGTGCACGGAAGACATTTCGACCACCAATAAGCTGCTGCTTATTGAATTGCCCAGCAAGGTCAATGTCTATTGCCTTCAAAGACTTGTACACAGAAACACTGTGCCACCAACGATGACGACCATTGCAGACGTACATTCACTTGTGTTAACGTACCTCTGAATGCCTCTGTGACGTGGTTATCGACACCGTTGGCGGTGCAGTGTTTCTGTGTACAAGTCTTTGAAGGCAACAGACACTGACCTCGCTGGGCAATTCAATAAGCAGCAGCTTATTGGTGGTCGAAATGTCTTCCGTGCACTGAGAATGCAGTTCACGTGTGATGTTTCTGTTGTGTTTGGAGGCAATACATGGCTGACCTTGGCTGTTGTAAGGGAGAATCCTACAGATTATGGTGGCCTTGAAGCTTTTCCTGATGCAAACGTATTGGCTTGGAAGACTTGGAGTACAGCTGAGACTACAGGTCTACTAGCAAAGGTTCCCTACGGTACCTTTACGTTGTGAAAAGCAGTGTACGGCGAAATAGTTACATCATGTGGCAAAAGAAGAATAGCACACCACAAAAAAGAATGAGAAACATGGTGACCAGTGTGAAGGAGGTCAGAACACAAAGTTGTGTGGCAGTAATAAAAGTGGTAATGCGACCTCCAGATCAGATGTGAGGAAACGGAGATCAGCAAATCATCTGACTGTTGATGCCTTAGAATACGATAAGGCAAAATGCGTATGGGATAAATAAATCAAGTAGCAGCAGGAAACGGCAGTTTTATTTACAAAACAAGTATTTATGCCTAGCTATTTAATAGGCATGATTTTGTTAAACAGTGCACCACTACCCCAATAATACTGCATTCAAACATTACACCATTGTTTTTCCCACTCATAAGTTCTTGCACCTTCAGAGCAAGCTGCCATTAATCACACCACATGGAAAGTCTATCCAAGTCATCCTGTATCCTTCTACAGCCACTCCACAGCAACACTGCCCTGCACGCATCAATAGCAAGCAGTCGGAGACTTCTGCTTACCATATCCACCTCACTGTTTATGTATAAAAAGAACAAGAGTGGTCCTATCACACTTTCCTGGGGCACTCCTCACGATGCCTTTGCCTCTGGCAAACACTCACCCTCCAGAATAATGTACTGGGTTCTTCAAGCCACTCACGTTTGTGAGAAGCTATTCCAAAAGCTCGGACCTCTGTTAACAGTGCGCAGTGAGGCATTGCGTCAAAAGCGTTCTGAAAATCTAGGCGTATGGAATGTTTCTGTTGCCCTTAATCCCAACTGGATACCTGTGTGTGTTTGAGGTAAAAAGTTAGTATCATAGCAAATACCTCAAAACACTTTTCAGCACAAGCCGATCATCGATGATCAGACAGAGTGCTTTTTTGCCGGCCGCTTGTGGCTGAGTGGTTCTAGGCGCTTCAGTCTGGAACCGCGCGAACACTACGGTCGCAGGTTCGAATCCTGCCTCGGGCATGGGTGTGTGTGATGTCCTTAGGTTAGTTAGGTTTAAGTAGTTCTAAGTTCTAGAGGACTGATGACCTGAGATGTTAAGTCCCATAGTGCTCAGAGCCATTTGAACCATTTTTGAACAGAGTGCTTTTAGACACTGTGCAGCAATTTAATACTACATTGCTACTTGTACCGATACTTACCAATCGCAAACTCGTCAGCAAAAGTGAGGAAGTGCAGGATTCCGAGGCCAGTGTGGTAGTCCTTGAGGTGGTTCATGAGGTGCGTGCCGTAGCCCTTGACCTGCTCGTTGCTGGTGACGGCGCAAAACACGATCTCCGTGAAGCCCTGTGCGGGGAACATGCGGAAGCAGATGCCGCCGATGGGCCGGTTGTCCTTGATCAGAGCCAGCGTCTTGTGCTTGCTGCAGAACAGAGCAGCTCAGTGTATGTTGCCAAACAACAGGTTGGAACATGCGGCGTATTGTCCTGATTGACCTTAAATTATATAATTACGAGGGACATTCAGTAAGTAATATCACACATTTTTTAAAAAAGCCAATAATATACATAGCCAATAATACACTCCTGGAAATTGAAATAAGAACACCGTGAATTTATTGTCCCAGGAAGAGGAAACTTTATTGACACATTCCTGGGGTCAGATACATCACATGATCACACTGACAGAACCACAGGCACATAGACACAGGCAACAGAGCATGCACAATGTCGGCACTAGTACAGTGTATATCCACCTTTCGCAGCAATGCAGGCTGCTATTCTCCCATGGAGACGATCGTAGAGATGCTGGATGTAGTCCTGTGGAACGGCTTGCCATGCCATTTCCACCTGGCGCCTCAGTTGGACCAGCGTTCGTGCTGGACGTGCAGACCGCGTGAGACGACGCTTCATCCAGTCCCAAACATGCTCAATGGGGGACAGATCCGGAGATCTTGCTGGCCAGGGTAGTTGACTTACACCTTCTAGAGCACGTTGGGTGGCACGGGATACATGCGGACGTGCATTGTCCTGTTGGAACAGCAAGTTCCCTTGCCGGTCTAGGAATGGTAGAACGATGGGTTCGATGACGGTTTGGATGTACCGTGCACTATTCAGTGTCCCCTCGACGATCACCAGTGGTGTACGGCCAGTGTAGGAGATCGCTCCCCACACCATGATGCCGGGTGTTGGCCCTGTGTGCCTTGGTCGTATGCAGTCCTGATTGTGGCGCTCACCTGCACGGCGCCAAACACGCATACGACCATCATTGGCACCAAGGCAGAAGCGACTCTCATCGCTGAAGACGACACGTCTCCATTCGTCCCTCCATTCACACCTATCGCGACACCACTGGAGGCGGGCTGCACGATGTTGGGGCGTGAGCGGAAGACGGCCTAACGGTGTGCGGGACCGTAGCCCAGCTTCATGGAGACGGTTGCGAATGGTCCTCGCCGATACCCCAGGAGCAACAGTGTCCCTAATTTGCTGGGAAGTGGCGGTGCGGTCCCCTACGGCACTGCGTAGGATCCTACGGTCTTGGCGTGCATCCGTGCGTCGCTGCGGTCCGGTCCCAGGTCGACGGGCACGTGCACCTTCCGCCGACCACTGGCGACAACATCGATGTACTGTGGAGACCTCACGCCCCACGTGTTGAGCAATTCGGCGGTACGTCCACCCGGCCTCCCGCATGCCCACTATACGCCCTCGCTCAAAGTCCGTCAACTGCACATACGGTTCACGTCCACGCTGTCGCGGCATGCTACCAGTGTTAAAGACTGCGATGGAGCTCCGTATGCCACGGCAAACTGGCTGACACTGACGGCGGCGGTGCACAAATGCTGCGCAGCTAGTGCCATTCGACGGCCAACACCGCGGTTCCTGGTGTGTCTGCTGTGCCGTGCGTGTGATCATTGCTTGTACAGCCCTCTCGCAGTGTCCGGAGCAAGTATGGTGGGTCTGACACACCGGTTTCAATGTGTTCTTTTTTCCATTTCCAGGAGTGTAAGTCTGAGAACCCGGGAACACATCATCAAATTGGGTTGGACATCATTGTCTCATCCACCCTACAGTCCAGACCTGGCACCCTCGGACTTCCATCTCTTTGGGCTGCTTAATTGTTATCTATGGAGAACACTTTCAAGATGATGAGAGTCTCAGTCATGCATTGAAAACATGGCTACGCCTATAGTACAAGAGCTTTTACCAGCAGCGAATACATGCTCTTCCACAATGTTGCCATACGGCCATAGGACGTGATTGAGACTGCATAGAAAAATAGGATGTAAACAACACATGTTGATGTATATTATCACCAAAATTCTGGCTCTTAACAATAAATATGCCCTGAGAAGAAAATGTGGGGCATTACTTATTCAACAACCCTCGTATACCTATTATATTAAAATACAGAGAGCAAAAGGTTATTTACAATTTGTAAAGAAACCAGACTGCAGTCATATGAGTCAAAGGACATGAAAGGGAAGCAGTGGTTGGGAAGGGAGTGAGGCAGGGTTGTAGCCTATCCCTGATGTTATTCAATCTGTACAGTGAGCAAGCAGTAAAGGAAACTGAGAAAATGTTTGGAATATGTATTAAAGTTCAGAGAGATAAAATAAAAACTTTGAAGTTTGCTGATAACATTGTAATTTTGTCAAAGATAGCAATTAAGTTATAAGATTTGGGTAGCAGAATAACTGGCAGAATATAACATGCAGGCCAGCAATTGTGAGAAAAGGAGTTGTGAAAAAGAGAAATTTGAACATAAATTTAAATGTGTTTAGTCTTTCCGGAGGTTTTTGTCTGGTTTTTAGCCTTCTAGGGAAATGAAACCTGGGAGATAAACAGTTCTGGCAAAACAGAATATAAGCTTTTGAAATGTTTTGTTCCAGAAGAACGCTGATGGGTCGATTGTGTAACTCATGAGGAGATGCTGAACTGAATTATGGAAAAGTAAACTTATGTCACAAACTGTACACTAGTCAACACATTTAAGCTATTTTCTGCAACTAGTTTCTAAGTACATAGACTTGTATTGTATTGCATTGTATGGAACTGGGGTCTAGAAACGACGCAGGCTTCGTCCCCGCTGTTGCCCTCAGTGGTTCACAACTCACAGCAGGCTACAGCAGTCCCACATCAGATGAGTGTAGACCCAAAGTTTGCATGGTAATTATGGTGTACACGTACGTGGAGATAGTGTTTGTGCAGCAATCACCGACATAGTGTAACAGAGGCAGAATAAGGGGAACCAGTCCACATTTGCCAAAGCAGATGGAAAACCACCTTAAAAACCATCCCACAGGCGGCCGGCACACCAGACCTTGGCACAAATCCACCGGGTGGATTCGTGCCAGGGACCGGTACGCCTTCCTGCCCGGGAAGCAGTCTGTTAAGACTGCACAGCTAACTGGGTGGACAAGTAGATAGATTTACTTGATTTTAAGGTACTAAATTCAGAGGTGAAACCAGTTTCTGAGATACAAAATAATAATAAAAAAAATTCAATTTTATTTTCACTATGTGCCAAACATTAACATAACCACAGTAAGGTGCACACAGCCCAAAATTTACTCAAAAATATTAAAACAGTCATAATATTAGTCAGAATGTCACATATATAATACCATCAATACAGTAATTATCATTACAAATGTTGATGTATTACATAGTTTTAAATCAATTTATTTGTGGAAATGGAATGAGTGTGCTTTACTTTTGTATGATGTCTCATCCATCTATTTAAACAAAAACAACCAGTAATTGATCGCAATCGAATGGTTCTAGTATCACTGATAGATATACTTCATGGTAAGGATCTCTTGGTGGAAGAGTTCACCAAGCTCATTGCTAACATTGTCCAGAATATGAAGGGGAAAATGAAGGTGCTTATGCAAAAATTGTAGTTTTAGTGACATTCTACACACATTTCTTGTAGTTGTATAATATAATTTCGTAGAAATCTCTTGAATAGTTTCTGAGAAAATAAAAGTTTTAAATTCCTTACAAGAGAAGTTATAATCCAAGGCCCTTAAAAGTAAACGTGCTGATTTCATGCAAGGCATGGTGCTAAATGTCTTTGCCATATAATCAAAATTGTGGATTTGGTCCATCTTTGTGGAGTATGTATGTACACTATGTGATCAAAAGTATCGAGACACCTGGCTGAAAATGACTTACAAGTTCGTCGCACCCTTCATTGGTAATGCTGGAATTCAATATGGAGTTAGCCCACCCTTACCCTTGATGACAGCTTCCACTCTCGCAGGCATACATTCAATCAGGTGCTGGAAGGTATCTTGGCGAATGGCAGATCATTCTTTACAGAGCACTGCACTGAGGAGAGGTGTTGATGTCGGTCGGCGAGGCCTGGCACAAAGTCGGTGTTCCAAAACATTCCAAAGATGTTCTATAGGATTCAGGTGCAGTACAGGGATGTTATTGTCATGTAACCACTCTGCCACAGGCCATGCATTATGAACAGGTGCTTGATCGTGTTGAAAGATGCAATCGCCATCCCCGAACTGCTCTTCAACAGTGGGAACCAACAAGGTGCTCTAAACATCAATGTAGGCCTGTGCTGTGATAGTGCCACGTAAAACAACAAGGGCAACAAGCCCCCTCCATGAAAAACACGACCACACCGTAACGTCACCACCTCCGAAGCTTACTGTTGGCACTACACACAATGACAGATGACATTCACCAGGCATTTGCCATGCTCACACCCTGCCATTGGAGGTTAGGTTAGTGGTGTTTAACGTCCCGTCGACAACGAGGTCGTTAGAGACGGAGCGCAAGCTCGGGTTAGGGAAGGATGGGGAAGGAAATCGGCCGTGCCCTTTCAAAGGAACCATCCCGGCATTTGCCTGAAACGATTTAGGGAAATCACGGAAAACCTAAATCAGGATGGCCGGAGACGGGATTGAACCGTCGTCCTCCCGAATGCGAGTCCAGTGTGCTAACCACTGCGCCACCTCGCTCCCTGCCATTGGATCGCCACATTGTGTACCGTGATTCGTCACTCCACACAATGTTTTTCCACTGTTCAATCATCCAATGTTTATGCTCCTTACTATAAGCGAGGCGTTATTTGGCATTTACCAGTGCGATGTGTGGCTTATGAGCAGCTGCTCGACTGTGAAATCCAAGTTTTCTCACCTCCTGTTGAACTGTCATAGTACTTGCAGTGGATCCTGATGGAGTCTGGAATTCCAGTGTGATGGTCTGGATAGATGTCTGCTTATTACACATTATGACCCTCTTCAACTGTCGGCGGTCTCTGTCAGTCAACAGACGAGGTCAGCCTGTATGCTTTTGGTGTGTGTGTGTGTGTGTGTGTGTGTGTGTGTGTGTGTGTGTGTGTGTGTGCGCGCGCCCCTTCACATTTTTACTTCAGTATCACATTGAAAACAGGGGACCTAGGGATGTTTAGGAGTGTGGAAATCTCACACAGAGATGTATGACCACTTTCGAAGTCCGTGAGATCCACGGAGCACCCCATTGTGGTCTCTCATGATGTCTAATGACTACAGACGTCGCTGATGTGGAGTACCTGGCAGTAGGTGGCAGCACAATGCACCTAATTTGAAAAACGTACGTTTTTGGGGGTGTCCGGATACATTTGATCACTTGTGTACTTTTTATGCTGAGAAAGAAGGAGAAGGTGGCAGTGGGAAAAAGAGACGGAAAAATAATAAATAGTCGATGATAGTAGACAGTGGTTGTGGTATAGAAACAGTGAAGGAGACAATGGCACTGTGGGAGAAAGACGGGGACAGAGTGGCAGTGGAACATAGTTGACAGTGACAGAACAGTGCTAGGAAAAGAGTGAAGGAGTTGGTGCCTGCTGGAGAGGAATAAAGAGATGGGGAAAGCAGAAGTGTGTGAGAGCAAATGGTAATGAGAGACAGAGTGTATGGCAATGACAATGAGGGAGAGAGATAGTGACAGTGAGGAGAGACAGCAGCAGTGGGAAGGGAAGGAATGAGACAGTAGCAGTAAGAGAGAGCAAGAGGGAGACATTGAGAGGAGACAGTAGAAGTAGTAGGACAGAACGAATGAGACTGTGGCTGTCAGACAAGGGAAGTAACAGCTAGAGAAACGCAAAGAGATAATGACAATGAGCTGGGCTGAATGAGTGAGTGAGTGAGTGAGAATAGGCAATTGAGAGTGGATGGGTACAAGTGACTTAGGGTGATGGATTAATGGGTGAGAGAGAGTTACAACTAGGGGAGCTTGTGGAAATAAGAGGAAAGTTGGTTGTACAAAAAAAAGTGTGAATATGTTCACACACCAAAATTCCGTGGAAAAATTTTAAAGGTGCTGAGGAAGGTACAATGAAGTATTTTTCAGTCAGAGTCCTTTGATAAACTGGAATATATTTTCCTTTTTTGTGATCCAATATGGACACTTTTCTGGTGGTTGCAATAATGACTGCAGTCCCCAACAATCTGTCTTTCCTTCTAATCCAATACGGTAAGTCTCCCCTGACCCGCGGTTCTGGGTGACTTTCCCAAGATCTACCTCTTTTCCTAGACCTCTCCAGTCCTTTTCCTTCACCCCTCTTCCCTCCTCTTCAACACTTCTGCCTTAAGAAGGAGCCCCTGGCTCCAAAAGCTTGCCAATTGCAACCGTCTTTTATGTGTATGTTCTGCCGCCGCTTGGTGAGTAAGTATTTTATATATCCAATTAAATAATTTTGTCAATAATTGATAATTTTTGTTCTTATAAAACAAGAGGAAAGAAACTATATGATCGCACAACAGATTTTAGAGGACATTGAACTTATTTTCAGAATTTAAAATAGCTTATTGTTAAAGAAAACACATGTTGTTGTTGTTGTGATCTTCAGTCCTGAGACTGGTTTGATGCAGCTCTCCATGCTACGCTATCCTGTGCAAGCTTTTTCATCTCCCAGTACCTACTGCAACCTACATCCTTCTGAATCTGCTTAGTGTATTCATCTCTTGGTCTCCCTCTACGATTTTTACCCTCCACGCTGCCCTCCAATACTAAATTGGTGATCCCTTGATGCCTCAGAACATGTCCTACCAACCGATCCCTTCTTCTGGTCAAGTTGCGCCACAAACTTCTCTTCTCCCCAATCCTATTCAATACTTCCTCATTAGTTATGTGATCTACCCATCTAATCTTCAGAATTCTTCTGTAGCACCATATTTCTTGTCCAAACTATTTATCGTCCACGTTTCACTTCCATACATTGCTACACTCCATACGAATACTTTCAGAAATGACTTCCTGACACTTAAATCAATACTGGATGTTAACAAATTTCTCTTCTTCAGAAACGCTTTCCTTGCCATTGCCAGCCTACATTTTATATCCTCTCTACTTCGATCATCATCAGTTATTTTGCTCCCCAAATAGCAAAACTCCTTTACTACTTTAAGTGCCTCATTTCCTAATCTAATTCCCTCAGCATCACCCGACTTAATTAGACTACATTCCATTATCCTTGTTTTGTTTTTGTTGATGTTCATCTTATATCCTCCTTTCAAGACACTGTCCATTCCATTCAACTGCTCTTCCAAGTCCTCTGCTGTCTCTGACAGAATTACAATGTCATTGTAATTGTAATTGAGCAAGCAGTAAAGGAAACAAAAGAAAAATTCGGAGTAGGTATTAAAATTCATGGAGAAAACACATATTTGTTATAAATTTATGTAAAATATGCATCAATATTGTTAATCCTAGTATTTCTAAACAAACTGAAAACTGTGGTACACTTTTCTTCATAAAATTGGAAACCATATCTCACACAATGGAAAATCCAGGCTGGAATAACAATATGGAAAGTAATAATTCCTATTCTGAATAGCATGCCACTTTCCTTGATGTTCACCTCATCCTCACTGAAGGTCTGCTACAGAGTTCTGAGCAAACAAAAGTACTTACATTCTGACAGCTGCCATCCTTTCTGTGTCAAACGTCCCCTCCCATACAGCCTCAGCATTTGAGGCTACCGTATCTGTTCGGTTGCACACTCTTTACAGCAGAACACCACCCCTTGCATCTCAGTCTTCACTGAACGTAATTACCCCACCAGCTGAGCTCAAAAGCAGATTTCTCAAGCCACCATATCCAATCCTGGTACTGCCGATTCCTCCAAGAAAACAACTCTGAATACACCTCGTCACTCTGTATTATACTGGTCTCGAGTGTATTAGTCTGCTACTTCATCAAGGGCATCACTTCCCAAAATCGAGCCCTGAAATGAGGTCCATTCTTCCTGACATTTTCCCACCGAACCTGGAATACCTTTTCATCACACTCCAAGTCTCCACAACATACTTGTCAGACCTTATGCTCCTTCTGTACCCATCTCCCTTCCCTATGGTTCCTACCCCTGCGACCGCTCCCACTGTAAGACTTACCATATGCACTCTCCTACCACCACCTATACAAGTCCTGTAACTGACAAAGTATATACTGTAAAAGGGCAAACGACCTGCAAAACGAGGCACGTTATACCAGCTGTTATGTAAACACTGTTTGGCCCTTCACATTGGCTTGACTACCGGTAAGTTTTCAGTTAGGAGGAACAGGAAGAGGGTTTATATTGGCAACACACAATACCCTGTTGCATAGCATGCTCTACAACATGGCAGTTGTGACCCGGTGTCTGTTTCACCACATGTGACATGTGGCATCTGGATTCTTCCCTCAGACAGCAGTTTCTCAGAGTTCTGCAGGTGGATGCTGGTGTTGCATGTCCTCGGTTCTCACCACCCATCTGGCCTTAATTTATGTTAATTTCTTCAGTTTAGCATTTCTTCATAGTGATGTTTTCTTTCTTCACTCCCTTTCAGTTTTCAGTAACTTTCATTTTCTGACATGTCTACTTTTCACTGCCCCCCCCCCCTCCCCCCCCCCTCTCTATCACACACAATGCAGTTAGCTTTTCTCTCTTATTTACTTGTGTATGATGTTTCGGCAGTAATCACTGTCTCACATATTACCCTATCTTTCACCTCTAAGCTTTTAGTTTTTCCAATCATGTCGAGTGCAGTCTCGAATACTCAGTCTTTGCTTCTCATTCTGGCTGGCAAGTCACCCCCGACTGGAGTTTTGGGTGACTTTTCGAAACAATCCCCACTTCCTAAACCTCTCTGGTCCTTTACTTGCATCCCTCTTTCTTCTACTTCAACCCTCCTGCAAGGAAGAGCAGCCAATGGCTCTGAAAGCTTGCAAATTTTCCTAACCTTTGTATGTGTGTGTTCTCCTGCTGTTGCTTGGTGAGTAGATTTTTTATCTATTCAGTTAAACAATATGGAAAGGGTACATAGCTAATCACCACACAAAGGCAGCAATGAGCAGCAGACAAGCACAATGAACAGATTGCGGTACATTTCAGCTTTTCGCCAAAAGGCCTTCATCTGAAATAGGAAACACACACACACACACACACACACACACACACACACATACAAGCAAACAAGCACAACTCACACACACATGACCATTGTCTCTGGTGGCTGTGGGCACACTTCCCACCATTACCAAGTTGATAATTGCTTGATAGCTCATGATATGTCTCACCAGTTTATCTCTTCTGGTAGAATAAAAATAATTCAGCAGCAAAGGTAACAACTCACTGAATAGAAGAGACATTGAGTCACAAAAACTTGATGGCTTTGGAATGATTCTTTCTTTGAGGAGAATTGATCTGAAAACCAGAAAGTTTTCAGTCTCACTTATACACCTGACAATGATATGGCACCTCTGCTATTTGGCAAATTGCTACCTTTGGTGCTAAATCATTTACGAGGGTGGTTTGAAAAGTTCTCAGAAGGAAGTAGAAAAAACGTATTTACCTCACTGAAACTTTTTTTATTTTTCAATGTAATCTCCTTGTAGATTAATTCACTTGGTCCAACGATGTTCCATTGCCCTGATCCCATCTCGAAAATGAGTTTCCTCCAGGCCTGCAAAATAATTGTCAACTCCGGCTATCAATTCTTTGTTTGAAGTGAATCTTCGTCCACCAAGAAAAATTTTCAGTTTTGGGAAGAGATGGAAGTCTGACGGAGCCATATCAGGCAAATAAGGTGGGTGTGGCAACAATTCGTGCCTTAGTTCGTGTAATTCTGCCACGGTGACAGCACATGTGTGCAGGCGCGCACTGTCTCGATGGAAGGTTACTTTCTTCCTTGCTAAACCTGGCCTTTTTCCGCATATATTTTGTTGCAATTTGTTCAGGAGCTTAGCATAGTATTCTCTAGTAATTGTTTGTCCAGTGTGGAGATAATCTACAAACAGAATCCGCTTCTCATCCCGGAACACTGAAGCCATGACCTTTCCCACCGAAGGAATTGTCTTTACTTTCTTTGGGGATGGAGAATCAGCATGTTTCCACTGCTTTGACTGTTGTTTGGTTTCTGGGCTATAGTAGTGCACCCAAGTTTCATCTGTGCTCACAAACCAGTGCAAAAGTCTTGTTCGTTTCTCCTAAAACGGACCAAACATTGTTCCGATATGTCCATTCTCGTGCATTTTTGATCCAGCATTAAGAGTCACAGCACCCATCTTGCAGATAATTTTTTCATTTCTAATTCTTCAGTTAAAATGTCATATACCCTTTCAGATGATATATGACAAGCGTGAGCAATTTCACACACTTTCAGCAGGTGATTCTCCGTGACCGTTTTGGGCACTTTTGCAATGATTTCTGGAGTAGTGACACATCTAGGCTGACCACTGCTCAGATAATCATTTAAGCTCTCCTGACCAAATTTAAATTCATTTGTCCACTTGGCAACAGTTGAATTTCAAGGAGCATAGTCTGTCAGCGTATTCTGGAAATTGGCATTAATGTCCTTTGCTTTCATACTTTTCTCTATGAAGTACTTAATCACTGCTCGAATCTCGATTTTTTCCATCTTCGCAAATCACTACGCGGGAACAACAACAGAGCCACATTATTGTCACAGCTCTCTTCCAAGAGCACTGATGTGGCATGTGTTTACAGGCAACAGACCAACGAATATCACGTGAACAACTCGCTGCACTAGTGCTGACCTTTGGTGGTGATTCAGAGAACTTTTCAAACCACCCTCGTACAATATATGACAATCATCATCATCATCTTGGACAGTTTCCAGCCACTGGCTGGGTCTGTCGGGAACACAAGCCTCTCCATCGTGTTCTGTCTTTCCACCATTCCCCCTCTTCCACCTTCGTCCAGTTCTCTCCTCTTCTCATCACACATTCCTTCACTCCCTTCACCCATCTATCTCTTGGTCTTCCTCTGGGCCTCTTCCCCTCCAGTTGCAGATCAAACATCCTCTTTGGAATTCTTCCCTCATCCATTCTCTTCATGTGTCCATACCACTGCAGTCTTGATTTTTCTATCCTGTCCTGTACTGGTTCCTCCTTTAGTCTTTCCCTCACATACACATTTCGCAATCTGTCTCGTCTTGTTACACCCAACCTGCTCCTCTGGAACTTCATTTCACTAGCCTGTATTCTACTTTTGTCGCTTTTGTGCATTACCCATGTCTCACTTCCGTATGTCAATATGGGGACAAAGTAGGTTCGGTATATAATTCCCTTGGATTTCTGTGGCACCTCCTTGCTCCAAATAAGCCCCCTAATGCATTTGTAGAACTGCCCTGCTTTTCTGCACCTTTCATTTATTTCCATTGCGTTTCCCCCCTTACTTTCAATCACGCTTCCCAGGTACTTGAAGTTCTCTACCACTTGTAGTTTTTCCCCTCCACAAGTTATATCCACATTCGGCCTATTCTTCTTCCTTGTTGTGACGATTATTTCACTTTTCTTTGCAAGAAATGCATTCCATATTGTGCTGCCGTTGCCTCCCATGTATCTAACTGCTCTTGCACCTCCTTCACGCAATTTCCCCATAACATCAGGTCATCGGCAAAATAATGTCATAATTTTATTTTTTCCCCAAATCAATTCAGTACCCCTTTGTCAGTTATGTGATCTACTTGTATCATCTTTGGCATTCTTCTGTAGCATTGCATTTCAAAATATCCTATTCTCATCCCGTGTGAACTGTCTACAATGCAGCAGATAGTTCTGCACGAGTACCACAGAGTTACCGGTTAGGTCGAATGCTCCTCTGGCAGTTCACAATGTTTTGTAGAGCACACGTTTAGACAGAGAGTTAGATACTCACGGATCAAAGACGAGCCTGGAGATGTACTCCTTGGGCATGCGCGGGAGCTGGTGGGAGAAGACGTTCTGCAGGCCGACCAGCCACAGCATCGTCGACTTGGAGACGGGCCGCATCAGCGAGTTGCCCACCACGTGGAAGCTGATGATGCCGCGCGCCTCCTCCAGCTTCGCCGTCTCGTCTCGGGGCGCATTCTCGGGAAAGACGGCCTGTGAAGTGTGACAAGTCCGTCAGTATTACTTTAGCCTTGCTGGATGTTGTGGAAATTTTAGTGGTCCACACTTCACTGTGAGTGGCAAAAATACACTGCCCAATAAAAAGCACCGGGACACTCCTACGTAATGTGGAATTGATCACTAGGCGTCACGCCAGCCGGACTCACTGGTAAAAAAAAAAACGAGGCGAGGAGTACCGTGTTGTCAATAGAAAAGCAGTAACTGCCTCCACAGTAGGACTGTTGATATTTTTAAAAAATATCAGGAATCCAATATATTGATGTTTAAATAAATGTAATCATCAGCTCTCATTATATTGAAAAAAAGTATAATTATATTGATATATCAGTGGAAAAAATATTGACATACCTGCCTATAAAAATGTCACCTGCACATTGTAAATACAGGGTGAGTCACGAGGTTTTCCCCCAGTTTCTGGACGATATTTCCTTTGGTTATTCGGAAAAAAAAAATGTAAATAAATCAGATCCATAATTAGGGTCCTAACTGAAAGAACTTGGGAAAATGGCAGAAAAAATGTTTACTGTAGGATTTCACTGTCAAAAACGAACATAATAATTAATTTAAAAATTTTGTAGCAGTCTCTTCCATTCAGAGTGAATTTAAAGCAAGTGCTCAAAATTTCTTCCTTGCATTCGAAGGCAAAGATTCACACGAGAGTGAACTGCGCGAGCAGCATTTTGTAATTGCACACGCTTGCTCCCTATTGGTGTTGCAGCATCGAAAATTCGTTGTAGCAGTTCTTCTTCTGTTTCCACCTTAACTTTGTACACAATGCCTTTCATCCATTCCCAGATGCATTAATCTAGGGATGTTAAATATGCGGATCTGGCAGGCCAGTTGGTAGGGCCCCCGCGACCTATCCATTGATGTGGGAATTGCTGATTAAGATAAGCTGTTACCACATGGCGGAAGTGTGCAGGTGCCCCGTTATGTTGGACGTACATGTGTCATCTTGTTTCCAGAGGAACATTGTCAAAGAAGATGTGGTAAGTCTTCTTGTAAAAAGTTAATGTACATCTGACCATTTAAATTTCCTGGGAGAATAAACGGCCCCAGTAACTGGTCACACACAACAGCACACCACACATTGACACTGAATCTGTGTTGAAACTGAGATACTAATGTGGCATGGGGATTTTCGTCTGCCCAGACATGCATGTTGTTGATGGCATCTCTTGTAAAGGTTGCCTCATCACCGAACATTATGAAGCTATAGAGTTGCCGATTTCCATTTAACCAGTTACAAAAGTGCAAACGGTTGGCACAATTGTGTGGTTCTAAATGGGGAACTTTCTGCACATGTAAAGGATACAGACCATTCTCATGAAGAATCCTACATACCTTAGATTGTGAAATGTTCAATCGGGTAGCTGGGCATCTTGTAGTTGAATAAGGACTGTGCTCTACTGAATTAAGAATGTTTCCCTCTTCCTGAATGTCACAATGTCTTTCGGAGCGAATACGAATACTGGGAAGAGTACCAGTTTCTAGTAATGTTCGATATGTTCCACTAAATGTTTTGGCACTAGGAATCCTTTAGTTAAGATACCGACGGTGGTATTCAGCAAGAGCAGCTTTTGCATTACCTTCACGGAAGTCCAAAATGTACACCATCTCTCCATACTCCTGTGATGAAAACTTGTATGGCATAACGAAGTGTACTGTACACAGGGGACAATAACAGTAAACAGTGACTGCACTACCAACAACGTGGTCGTTATGCAAACTTATCACTCGCTGCACTTATCTACCTAAGACTGATCGTGTGTCCTGTGAACACAAGCGTAGCGCTCCATACACCGTGGCATGTTTCGTAACTCTGTGGTAGCTCCTCATTTATGGATCTGATCACATTACTGTATTTACATTTTTTGTTCCAAATAATCTAAGGGATAACCTCCAGCAACCGGGGGAAAACCTCGTGACACCCTGTATCCTGCCAGTTTTACAGGTGTGTATTGAAGTATTGATTTAATATAATAGAGGGAAACATTCCACGTGGGAAAAATTATATATAAAAACAAAGATGAGGTGACTTACCGAACGAAAGCGCTGGCAGGTCGATAGACACACAAACAAACACAAACATACACGCAAAATTCTAGCTTTCGCAACCAACGGTTGCCTCATCAGGAAAGAGGGAAGGACAGGGAAAGATGAAAGGATGTGGGTTTTAAGGGAGAGGGTAAGGAGTCATTCCAATCCCGGGAGCAGAAAGACTTACCTCAGGGGGAAAAAAGGACAGGTATACACTCGCACACACACACGTATCCATCCACACATACAGACACAAGCAGACACAGGTCTTTAAATAGGTCTGCTTGTGTCTGTATGTGTGGATGGATACGTGTGTGTGTGCGAGTGTATACCTGTCCTTTTTTCCCCCTAAGGTAAGTCTTTCCACTCCCGGGATGGAATGACTCCTTACCCTCTCCCTTAAAACCCACTTCCTTTGGTCTTCCCCTCTCCTTCCCTCTTTCCTGATGAGGCAACCGTTGGTTGCGAAAGCTAGAATTTTGCGTGTATGTTTGTGTTTGTTTGTGTGTCTATCGACCTGCCAGCGCTTTCGTTCGGTAAGTCACCTCATCTTTGTTTTTATATAGAAGTATTGATTTATTATTAGATATTCTGTAAATCAACAAGCTAGCAGCCTGTCTATCCCCCTAAGGAAAACGAGAAGAAATAGCACACTAGTTGTGTTAAAAATTGTTTTGTAACGCAACCGATGTACCATTTGTCATTACAGCATGAAGTCGAGTGCTGACAAGCTAGTCGGGAACGATAGACCGGAGATGGCTGTGACAAGATGTCATCTGATTGTAGGCAACAGCAGTAGCCTCTGTGTGTAGAGGACATACGCGCTGCACCCGACTGGCCACTGCCTAGTTCTACAGAAGCCTCAAGACTAGCGACCTGAATGGAATGTCAACTGTATATAAGGAATTGTATAAAGTGAAGAAGCTTATTTATTTTGCATGTCACCCTTTTCTTGCAACATATCTACATAATTCTCAAAGTTAAGTATTGTGGATTACTTTTCATAATAAAACCCATTAATACGATTTGCTCAAATTGTTGTCTAGCAAACCGAGGAAGCAGGTTTCCTAGACACCCTATCTTTGATGACTAGGCAGGATTTAACATTTGTTGACATCGGAAATCTTGTTATTCAATTCACACCACCACTCCCTAGTGCAATCAATGTGGTTCTTTTGTACCACATATACTCTCTTCACACAGTCAAAGAGAAAGAGTGGACGTAATGAAAGCTAAAAAAGTACTGAGACTGCATTACACAATGAATGTAAAATTATGTCCTAATACAATTTCAAAAGAACAACTTCAAATATTTTTCGAAAATTGTGAAAAAACATAATATAAAATAAAAATATCAGCACCCAATATTACCATTTTCATATTGATGTATTGGTGGAAAAATATTGCCGATATATATTGATATTTTTTTGGAAAAAATACTGGTATATCGATACCTCTATATACCTCTATTTTTTATCAACAGCCCTATACCCAGCTCGATGTTACTAATGCACACGTGTGTAGTGGCACTTGACCTGAGGATAAGCCAGTTCGAATCCTTTTTGTTGGAAACATTTCACTGCCAGTATTTGGCTGTCAAAGGTAGGTGAAGTAGTAGTGTCAACTCCCCGATCACAAGTCTTTGCACAAATGAACTGGTATAAATACCAAAACGATCTGCTGTGTCTCACAAAGTGAGGACATGTGACACAGTCGGTAGTGATCCGTCTGTCAGATAGGGATGTTAACTTCGACATCCACACATAAAAGACTGTTGTGATTGGCAAGCTTTTGGAGCCAGGGGCTCCTTCTTTAGGCAGAAGGGTTGAAGGGGAAGGAAGAATGGTGAAGGAAAAGGAGTGGAGAGGTCGACGGAAAGGGGTAGATTTTGGGAAGTCTCCCCTGACCCGCAGTTCGGGGTGGCTTTCCCAGAATCTACCCCTTTCCATAGACCTCTCCACTCCTTTTACTTCACCATTCTTCCTTCCCCTTCAACCCTTCTGCCTGAAGAAGGAGCCCCTGGCTCCAAAAGCTTGCCAATCGCAACAGTCTTTTATGTGTGTGTTTTGCTGCCACTTGTTGAGTAGATTTTTTATCTCTCGAATTAAATAATTTGAATATAATAGAGGGAAACATTCCACGTTGGAAAAATATATATAAATACAAAGATGCTGTAATAACCAAATGAGAAAGCGTTGGTATTTGATAGACATGATACAAACACACAAACACACACACAAATTTCAAATGTTCGCAACCCAAGGTTGCTTCATCAGGAAAGAGGGAAGGAGAGGGAAAGACGAAAGGATGTGGGTTTTAAGGGAGAGGGTAAGGAGTCATTCCAATCTCGGGACCGGAAAGACTTACCTTAGGGAGAAAAAGGACAGGTATACACTCGCACACACACACGCACGCACACACACACATATCCATCTACAGATTGTTTCTGTTGTTATATGATAATCTCAGGACCATATACACTCCTGGAAATTGAAATAAGAACATCGTGAATTCATTGTCCCAGGAAGGGGAAACTTTATTGACACATTCCTGGGGTCAGATACATCACATGATCACACTGACAGAACCACAGGCACATAGACACAGGCAACAGAGCATGCACAATGTCGGCACTAGTACAGTGTACATCCACCTTTCGCAGCAATGCAGGCTGCTATTCTCCCATGGAGACGATCGTAGAGATGCTGGATGTAGTCCTGTGGAACGGCTTGCCATGCCATTTCCACCTGGCGCCTCAGTTGGACCAGCGTTCGTGCTGGACGTGCAGACCGCGTGAGACGACGCTTCATCCAGTCCCAAACATGCTCAATGGGGGACAGATCCGGAGATCTTGCTCGCCAGGGTAGTTGACATACACCTTCTAGAGCACGTTGGGTGGCACGGGATACATGCGGACGTGCATTGTCCTGTTGGAACAGCAAGTTCCCTTGCCGGTCTAGGAATGGTAGAACGATGGGTTCGATGACGGTTTGGATGTACCGTGCACTATTCAGTGTCCCCTCGACGATCACCAGTGGTGTACGGCCAGTGTAGGAGATCGCTCCCCACACCATGATGCCGGGTGTTGGCCCTGTGTGCCTCGGTCGTATGCAGTCCCGATTGTGGCGCTCACCTGCACGGCGCCAAACACGCATACGACCATCATTGGCACCAAGGCAGAAGCGACTCTCATCGCTGAAGACGACACGTCTCCATTCGTCCCTCCATTCACGCCTGTCGCGACACCACTGGAAACGGGCTGCACGATGTTGGGGCGTGAGCGGAAGACGGCCTAACAGTGTGCGGGACCGTAGCCCAGCTTCATGGAGACGGTTGCGAATGGTCCTCGCCGATACCCCAAGAGCAACAGTGTCCCTAATTTGCTGGGAAGTGGCGGTGCGGTCCCCTACGGCACTGCGTAGGATCCTACGGTCTTGGCGTGCATCCGTGCGTCGCTGCGGTCCAGTCCCTGGTCGACGGGCACGTGCACCTTCCGCCAACCACTGGCGACAACATCGATGTACTGTGGAGACCTCACGCCCCACGTGTTGAGCAATTCGGCGGTACGTCCACCCGGCCTCCCGCATGCCCACTATACGCCCTCGCTCAAAGTCCGTCAACTGCACATACGGTTCACGTCCACGCTGTCGCGGCATGCTACCAGTGTTAAAGACTGCGATGGAGCTCCGTATGCCACGGCAAACTGGCTGACACTGACGGCGGCGGTGCACAAATGCTGCGCAGCTAGCGCCATTCGACGGTCAACACCGCGGTTCCTGGTGTGTCCGCTGTGCCGTGCGTGTGATCATTGCTTGTACAGCCCTCTCGCAGTGTCCGGAGCAAGTATGGTGGGTCTGACACACCGCTGTCAATGTGTTCTTTTTTCCATTTCCAGGAGTGTATTTTGTTTACATTCACTCAATATTGAAATATGGTGTGATATTATGGGGAAATTGTGGAGCAATTTTGAGAAAATTTCGAATTCAGATAAAGATTATTAGACTAATGGAACTGGTGGACCAAAGCTCATCATGCAAGCTACTAGTTAAGAAAAATAAATACTACCACTTCCCTGTCTGTCTTTACTTACTAGAAAATGTAATTATGGTAAAATAATTAAACAGTAGTAATCCATGCATGACTCACAGTGAATCCATACACTGCTACCACACAAGACAAATAAATGATGTACATGTACAACACACAAACATTGCTCTGTTACAGAAGAACATCAAATGGTATAACAGATTACCAAAATCCACAAAAAAAATGGACAGAAACAATTTCAAATAAACAGTGGAAGATTACTTGATGAAGCACTGCTTTTATACAGCAAGGGAGTACCTAGAAAAACAAAACTGCAGAACCAATTAAGACAGATTTTGTAAAGTGTGTAGAATAATAAAATATTGTGTAATATTACCTTTTGCTAAACTTACACGAGTAAAAAATTTCAAGAAATGTTTGTAGTAATTAAGAAATGGTCCAATATCTTTTATACTCTGTACAGTACTAGATTCACATGACCAATAATTAAACAATATAAAAAAGTCGCCTGAGTAACAAATCTTTCAGGGTATTTCAATTCTTCTAAAGCTGCCCAAGTAGACTTTTAGTGAGGTAAGAATCCTGAATGCTTGGTGCTCCATAGCTAATGAATATATGTTAAAGAACATCTTCTAAACATTACGGGGTGCACTTAAAATTTTTATTCGCCAAACCGGTATTTGGATGTATAACCTATCATCAGTGGGATCTGATCCAGAGGACAACTGAATACATAACAGCAGAAACACAAGTCTACTTATATTATGTATTTCCATCACATGCATGTCAGTTATAAGTTCTTTGTGACGTTCAACTAAGTTCATCTCTCAACATGCAGGTAGTCATCTGTATTATTGCTGTCAATTCTTAGCCAGTGACATTTATTGGTCATATAATATAAACATGGAACTGACTAATGGACCAAAGACTCCATTTTACATGCATTTTGTTATTTCTGAGATCATATTTATATGCATGTCTAACAGTACTTTTTAAATGTAAAATATCATTTTTGGACAATTAGTATGTAAAAACTATAAAATTTGTAAAATAATTGGAACATACACATAAACCAGTGTCAATTGTCATGAACTATACATCAAGTATGTTGGCCCCAGTGCAAAATCTTTGTTTATAGTATAGTGAGGTTGTCAGTAAGATTCGGATCCAATGGTAATCCAAAATTTCGTGTAAAATCAGGCAATTTTTCGCGCAAAAGATGAATATACCTCAAACTAAACTTAATCGATTAAAATACTCTTAAAGTTTTTTATGTACTTTTATTCCTGTTTCTTGATTAAGTGTGTTGTCACGGTGTTTAGTCAAATGAGTGTATATCTCAATTTCTTCAAGAATGTTCAGTAGTCTATCCTTTTTCTGCTATATGAAGAACAGTAATCTTTTTATTTGTGTCATTAGCAGAATGCTTGCATTCTCATTAATGAGCACTAAATGTTGAGGGGTTGGTCTTACTAACATTAATATGTTCTCTGAATATCATTTGACGATTCTCCCTGTTTGCCCAACTAAGATTTATCCGATTCACTACATGTTATTTTATATATTCTGCACATTTATATGCTTGGCTCTCATGTGTGTTGTGTATAATACTGATCTTATATTGCTTTCTGTCCTAAAGCCAATTTGCAGCCTACTTTTTCAAAACAAACAACTTATTTTATCGTAAATGTGATCGCAGTACAGAAATGTTATAAATGTATCTTTTTGTACTTGTGCACTCTTTTCTAATGTGGTCTGATTTCTATTAGTAGTTTGTTCTTTCCCTTTTTTTGTGCTTAATTTTGTAACTAGTTTTGGTTTGTCACCATTGTTGGGTGCTAACTTTTGTAGTGTGTGTAATTCAGCATCAATTTTCACATCAGTTGAAGGGTATTTGAATACCCTGTCAATTTCTTAGTGGAAATATGCGTCTCTATGGGATCGTGCACAGCAAGAACTGCCGTGCATTACGCAGAGAGATGCAGCGGGTTTCCAGAATATGTTGAAACAATGGGTATCACTCTCTCTTTTAACAATATTATGAAAAGGAAAGTTGCTACTCACCATATAGCAGAGATGCTGAGTCGCAGATAGGCACAACAAAAAGACTCTCACAATTAAAGCTTCGGTTGTTAAGGTCTTTGTCAACAATAGAACACACACACACACACACAAATGCAACTCGCTCACACAAATGCAACTCGCACACACAAATGCAGTCTCAAGTGTGGTTTCAGTTGTCTGAGACTGCAGTTGTGTGTGAGTTGCGTTTGTGTGAATGAACGACTGAGTGAGTGAGTGAGTGAGTGAGTGAGTGTGTGTGTGTGTGTGTGTGTGTGTGTGTGTGTGTGTGTGTGTGTGTGTCACCTATTGTTGACGAAGGCTGCAAGATCACCAATGGTGTCTGTTCTTTTGGACATGTCTGAAAGAACAGATACCACATTCATATATAGATGAGGCTTACCAGCCAATGATTATCTTCAGTGGGGATGCACTCACATTGCTCAAACTCTTACGGGATTCAGTAGATTGACTGCCGCGAGCCATGAGTATAGTGGGCAGGAGCACTACAAATGCAGTGTGCGGACAATAAGTTGGGAATGTTAGTCTCACCGGGGTGTGCCAGGTATAAGTCCCTGCAGTCACACTATCCTCCGTGTTCTCTATGGCTCAGTCAGATAGAGCGTAGGCCATATAAGCAAGAGGTCCCGGGTTTGAGTCCCGGTCAGGGCACACATTTTCAACTGTCCCTGTTGATATTTGTCAACACCCTAGGCAGTAATGGTCTGGATTTCATTTCACAATTAAAGCTTTCGGCCATTGGCGTTTGTCAACAATAGACAGACACACACACACACACACACACACACACACACACACACACTTAAACACAACTCAACTGCAACTCATACACACATAGTGTGTGTGAGTTGCATTTGCGTGAGTGTGTTTGTGTGCATATGTGTGTCTACTGTTAACAAAGGCCAATGGGCGAAAGCTTCAATTGTGAAATCTTTTTGTTGTGCCTATCTGTGACTCAGCATCTCCGCTATATGGTGAGTAGCAACTTTCCTTCTTACAATACTGTTTGTGCTTTATACACTGAAGAGCCAAAGAAACTGGTACACTTGCCTAATATATTGTAGGGCCCCTGCGAGTATGCAGAAGTGCCGCAACACGACATGACATAGATTCGACTAATGTCTGAAGTAGTGCTGGAGGGAACTGACACCATGAATCCTGCACGGCTGTCCATAAATCTGTGAGAGTATGAGGGGGTGGAGATCTCTTCTGAGCAGCACCTTGCAAGGCATCCCAGATAGGCTCAATAGTGTTCATGTCTGGGGAGATTGGTGGCCGGCAGAAGTGTTTAAACTCAGAAGGGTGTCCCTGGAGCAACTCTGTAGAAATTCTGGACATTAGAGGTATTGCATTGTCCTGCTGGAATTGCCAAAGTCCGTCGGAATGCACTGCGGACATGAATGGATGCATGTGATCAGACAGGATGCTTACGTACGTGTCACTTGTCAGAGTCATATCTAGATGCAACAGGGGTCCCACGTCACACCAACTGCACATGCCCCAAAGCCTTCAGCAGCTTGAACAGTTCCCTACTGACATACAGGGTCCACGGATTCGTGAGGTTGTCTCCATAGCCATACACATCCATCCACTCGATACAATTTGAAACAAGACTCATCCGACCAGGTAACACGATTCCAGTCACCAAGAGTCAATTCTGGTGTTGACGGGTCCAGGCGAGGCGTAAAGCTTTCAGTTGTGCAGTCATCAAGGGTACATGAGTGAGCGTTTGGCTCTGAAAGCCCATATCGATGATGTTTCATTGAATGGTTCACACATTGACCCTTGTTGATGGCCCATCATTGAAATCTGCAGGAATTTGTGGAAGGGTTTCACTTCTGTCACATTGAACAATTCTCTTCAGCCATCACTGTTCCCGTTCTTGCAGGATCTTTTTCTGGCCACAGCGATGTTGGAGATTTGATGTTTTACGGATTCCTGACATTCACGGTACACTCGTGAAATGGTTGTATGGGAAAATCCCCACATTCAGACTCTCTTAAATCTTGATAATCTGCCATTGTAGCAGCAGTGACTGACCTAACAACTGCACCAGACACTTGTCGTCTTATATAGGTGTTGCCAACCACAATGCCATATTCTGCCTGTTTACATATATCTGTTTTTGAATACGCATACCTATACTAGATTATTTGACACTTCAGTGTAGAACGCTGGCAAGGCAACACTAACAAAAGCTTGTTTAAAATCAACAAACAGGAAGTTGAGATCTATGTCACATTCATAGAAAAACTAAATGATACTGAAATTGTAGAAGCACACCAAATACAAATTACCAATGTCCTCCCATCTGGAGAGGAACCAATATGAAACTAAGATAGATGGAACAGGATCCAGAAAGTGGTGAACGAGGCAGCAAAGAAAATGGTTAGATGATGAATGTAGACAAGAAAAACAATAAAAGACGGGAAGAAATGTGGAGGTGTACTAAGAATTAAATGTTCAGAGGATATCTAACAAAAAGAAAAAGAACTGCTAGAAGCTAAATCTCAAGAGATAGAACAACTGAAGGAACAGGACCAAACAAGAAAATTCAATCATGCAATAGTAAAGATAAGAACAGGTATCAAGAGATCGACAAGAACAGGAGGAGAATATAGAGGCAAGAGAAGATGAAAAGGGGAGAAGCAAATACACTACTGTTTGGTAAAAGGGAAACATCAAGACCGAGAGACGTGATCACAATGACATTTATTCCACCAATTACGGACATGACATAACACACATGATTAGCATTACAGGGCTGTACATGCACTGTGACTGTGGAAATTCAGTACGGAGAAGTGCCAGCACGTGCTGCAATGAGAGCAGCTAGATGTCACGGCACGGAATCACAGACCGCCTGAATGTGCTGCTGTCTAATACTCTGCGTCGCAGTTTGTAGGAGTGTCCACAAAGCATCAACTGTGGCTGCAGATGGACCTGAACGAACAAGCTGCTGAATGACCACATCCCATATGTTCCGAGTGTGGAATTTCAGGTGAATGGACAGGCCTCCACATTCCTCACCACATGCAGTGAGGCATTGTTCTGTTGAAATATGACATGTGGAATGGCCTGCAAGAAAGGCAATGCCTCGGGCTGTAAAATCTCCCTGATGTAGCAGCTGTTCAGATTGTCCTCAAGATGTAGGAGGCGAGAACACACGACATAGGCAATAGTGCCCCAATCTATCAAACAAGGGGTTTGTCTGCTATGCTGCTCAGCAGTACAGTCTGTCCAATAGCTCTCACCTTGGTGGCATTGATTATGTATACAGCTCTCACTGCAGGACTAGATGAAGTGGGATTCATCCAAAAACACTACATTTTGCCACTCAGCACATCACTGTCGACATTCGTGGGCTCATTTCAGTCTGCAGTATTGGTGGGTTCTGGTCAACGGGAGCCGATGCAATTGTATGTGTGCCACCTGTCCAGTCTGCAGAAGAAGGCAACAAACCATCGAAATAGACATGTTCACACCTGCTGCAGTGCTCCAATGTCTCTCCAGCACTGTGGGTGAAGCTGTTGTGTCCGTTACAGCCAAGTGGACAAAATGGCAGTCATCTCATGCTGTGGACACATTGTGTCATCCAGTATCCTTATCTCTCCACTGGTTCCACATACGCCACACTGTTGAAGCAGCGTGCCCTGTACGAGCCGTGTCACAGAACAACAGACCCACCTCTCGGAAATCAAACATTCTGCCGCATTCAGATACACTCGCATACCAGTATTTCACCCCATGATGTTGGTGAAGTTGCAGCATTAGAAAATTGTAGCGAAATGCAGGAAGATCTGCAGCGGATAGACACTTGGTGCAGGGAGTGGCAACTGACCTTAACATAGACAAATGTAATGTATTGCGAATACATAGAAAGAAGGATCCTTTATTGTATGATTATAAGACAGCAGAACAAACACTGGTAACACTTACTTCTGTAAAATATCTGGGAGTATGCATGCAGAACGATTTGAAGCGGAATGATCATATAAAATTAATTGTCGGTAAGGCGGGTGCCAGGTTGAGATTCATTGGGAGAGTCCTTAGAAAATGTAGTCCGTCAACAAAGGAGGTGGCTTACAAAACACTCGTTCGGCCTATACTTGAGTATTGCTCATCGGTGTGGGATCCGTACCAGGTCAGGCTGACAGAGGAGATAGAGAAGATCCAAAGAAGAGTGGTGTCTTTCGTCACAGGGTTATTCGATAAGCGTGATAGCGTTACGGAGATGTTTAGCAAACTCGAGTGGCAGACTCTGCAAGAGAGGCACTGTGCATCGCGGTGTAGCTCGGTGTCCAGGTTTCGAGAGGGTGCGTTTCTGGATGAGGTATCGAATATATTGCTTCCCCCTACTTATACCTCCCGAGGAGATCACAAATGTAAAATTAGAGAGATTCGAGCACGTACAGAGGTTTTCCGGCAGTCGTTCTTCCCGCGAACCACACGCAACTGGAACAGGAAAGGGAAGTAATGACAGTGGCACGTAAAGTGCCCTCCACCACACACCGTTGGGTGGCTTGCGGAGTGTGACGGCTCTGCATCAACTGAGCATTGTGCAACACTGACATGTCCGGCCACAGAAAAAGAGGGTGCCATTGGGCCTCTCTGGCACTTAAACAACTTATTACGGTTCCACTGCTGTACATGTCCTCTTTGTGTGGCACGTTGCAGACCATCTCTTCCAAGTGTTTCCCTATTTACAAACAGTAATGGAGACCAACAACACAGGCGGTGGAGTTAGTGACACACAAACTGAAAAATAATCGTGCACTTGGTGAAGACGTGGTAGTGCCAGAACTTACAAAGTTTGGCACTCATCCTGTAATATGTGGAATACGTGCATTCATAAATAACATGTGGGAAAGTGAAAGCATGCCTGAGGTCTGAAATCTGGAATAATATATCCCGTGTATAAGAAAGAAGAAAAGCTTGCTTGTGAAAATTATTGAAGCATAACTGTATTAAGACAATCTACAAGATATTTTATCGGGTGCTGAATGAAAGTTTAAAGAAGTGTGCTCCAAATATTCTCAGAGAATACAAACACGGTTTCCAGTCAAATAGAAGCATTTCTCATCAGTTTTTTGTTATGGACAAATAATGGAGAAATTATATGAATATGGCATAGATCACTAATGACTGTTTATATGCTTCCATAGAAAAGATGTAATAAAAATATTATGCCTATGTCGAATTTCCCCCCCATGAACCATGGACCTTGCCGTTGGTGGGGAGGCTTGCTTGCCTCAGCGATACAGATAGCCGTACCGTAGGTGCAACCACAACGGAGGGGTATCTGTTGAGAGGCCAGACAAACATGTGGTTCCTGAAGAGGGGCAGCAGCCTTTTCAGTAGTTGCAGGGGCAACAGTCTGGATGATTGACTGATCTGGCCTTGTAACACTAACCAAAACGGCCTTGCTGTGCTGGTACTGCGAATGGCTGAAAGCAAGGGGAAACTACAGCCGTTATTTTTCCCGATGGTATGCAGATTTACTGTACGGTTAAACGATGATGGCGTCCTCTTGGGTAAAATATTCTGGAGGTAAAATAGTCCCCCATTCGGATCTCCAGGCGGGGACTACTCAAGAGTACGTCGTTATCAGGAGAAAGAAAACTGGCGGTCTACGGATCGGAGCGTGGAATGTCAGATCCCTTAATCGGGCAGGTAGGTTAGAAAATTTAAAAAGGGAAATGGATAAGTTAAAGTTAGATATAGTGGGAATTAGTGAACTTCGGTGGTGGGAGGAACAAGACTTTTGGTCAGGTGAATACAGGGTTATAAATACAAAATCAAATAGGGGTAATGCAGGAGTAGGTTTAATAATGAATAAAAAAATAGGAATGCGGGTAAGCTACTACAAACAGCATAGTGAACGCATTATTGTGGCCAAAATAGACATGAAGCCCATGCCTACTACAGTAGTACAAATTTATATGTCAACTAGCTCTGCAGATGATGAAGAAGTTGATGAAATGTATGATGAGATAAAGGAAATTATTCAGGTAGTGAAGGGAGACGAAAATTTAATAGTCATGGGTGACTGGAATTCGAGAGTAGGAAAAGGGAGAGAAGGAAACATAGTGGGTGAATATGAATTGGGGGAGAGAAATTAAACAGGAAGTCACCTGGTAGAATTTTGCACAGAGCATAACTTAATCATAGCTAACACTTGGTTCAAGAATCATGAAAGAAGGTTGTATACATGGAAGAATCCTGGAGATACTAGAAGGTATCAGATAGATTATACAATGGTAAGACAGAGATTTAAGAACCAGGTTTTAAATTGTAAGACATTTCCAGGGGCAGATGTGGACTCTGACCACAATCTATTGGTTATGAACTGTAGATTAAAACTGAAGAAACTGCAAAAAGGTGGGAATTTAAGGAGATGGGACCTGGATAAACTGAAAGAACCAGAGGTTGTACGGAGTTCAGGGAGAGCATAAGAGAACAATTGACAGGAATGGGGGAAAGAAATACAGTAAAAGAAGAATGGTTAGCTTTGAGGGATGAAATAGTGAAGGCAGCAAAGGATCAAGTAGGTAAAAAGACGAGGGCTAGTATAAATCCTTGGATAACAGAAGATATATTGAATTTAATTGATAAAAGGAGAAAATATAAAAATGCAGTAAATTTAGCAGGCAAAAAGAAATACAAATGTCTCAAAAATGAGATCGGCAGAAAGTGCAGAATGGCTAAGCGGGATGGTTAGAGGACAAATGTAAGGATGTAGAGGGTTATCTCACTAGGGGTAAGATAGATACTGCCTACAGGAAAATTAAAGAGACCTTTGGAGAAAAGAGAGACACTTGTATGAATATCAAGAGCTCAGATGGAAACCCAGTTCTAAGCAAAGAAGGGAAGGTGGAAGGAGTATATAAAAGGTCTATACAAGGGCGATGTACTTGAGGACAATATTATGGAAATGGAAGAGGATGTAGATGAAGATGAAATGGGAGATACGATACTGCGTGAAGAGTTTGACAGAGCACTGAAAGGCCTGAGTCGAAACAAGGCCCCGGGAGTAGACAACATTCCATTAGAACTACTGATGGCCTTGGGAGAGCCAGTCATGACAAAACTCTACCATCTGGTGAGCAAGATGTATGAGACAGGCGAAATACCCACAGACTTCAAGAATAATATAATAATTCCAATCCCAAAGAAAGCAGGTGTTGACAGATGTGAAAATTACCGAACTATCAGTTTAATAAGTCACAGCTGCAAAATACTAACGCGAATTCTTTACAGACGAATGGAAAAACTGGTAGAAGCCTACCTTGGCGAAGATCAGTTTGGATTCTGCAGAAATGTTGGAACACGTGAAGCAATATTGACCCTACGACTTATCTTAGAAAATAGATTAAGGAAAGGCAAACATACATTTCTAGCATTTGTAGACTTAGAGAAAGCTTTTGAAAATGTTGACTGGAATACTCTCTTTCAAATTCTAAAGGTGGCAGGGGTAAAATACAGGGAACGAAAGGCTGTTTACAATTTGTAAAGAAACCAGATGGCAGTTATAAGAGTCGAGGGACACGAAAGGGAAGCAATGGTTGGGAAGGTAGTGAGACAGGGTTGTAGCCTCTCCCCAATGTTATTCAATCTGTATATTGAGCAAGCAGTAAAGGAAACAAAAGAAAATTTCGGAGTAGGTATTAAAGTCCACAGAGAAGAAATAAAAACGTTGAGGTTCGCCGATGACATTGTAATTCTGTCAGAGACAGCAAACGACTTGGAAGAGCTATTGAATGGAATGGACACTGTCTTGTAAGGAGGATATAAGATGAACATCAACGAAAGCAAAACAAGGATAATGGAATGTAGTCGAATCAAGTTGGGTGATGCCGAGGGAATTACAATAGGAAATGAGACACTTAAAGTAGTAAAGGAGTTTTGCTATTTGGGGAGCAAAATAACTGATGATGGTCGAAGTAGAGAAGATATAAAATGTAGACTGGCAATGGCAAGGAAAGCGTTTCTGAAGAAGAGAAATTTGTTAACATCGAGTATAGATTCAAGTGTCAGGAAGTAGTTTCTGAAAGTATTTGTATGGAGTGTAGCCATGTATGGAAGTGAAACATGGACGATAAATAGTTTGGACAAGAAGAGAATAGAAGCTTTTGAAATGTGGTGTTACAGAAGAATGCTGAAGATTAGATGGGTACATCACATAACTAATGAGGAGGTATTGAATAGAAGGGACCGGTTGGTAGGACATGTTCTGAGGCATCAAGGGATCACAAATTTAGCACTGGAGGGTAAAAATCGTAGAGGGAGACCAAGAGATGAATACACTAAGTAGATTCAGAAGGATGTAGGTTGCAGTAGGTACTGGGAAATGAAGAAGCTTGCACAGGATATAGTAGTATGGAGAGCTGCATCAAACCAGTCTCAGGACTGAAGACAACAACAACAACAACAACAACAACAACAACATCGTTGTTGCTGCTGCTGCTGTTATTTTCTGTCTGAAATGTGATTTTATGCAGCTCTCCATGCTACTCTATCCTGTGCGAGCCTCTTCACCTCCAAATAACTACTGCAATCTACATTCTTCTAAATCTGCTAACTGTATTTGTCTCTTGATCTCCCTCTACAATTTTTGTCTATATTTTGTAAAGAAGGTGTCAGTCTTCATGAAGCCGTACGTGCAGCAGCATCGACCGCTCACACAGAAGATGCCACGTTATTATAAGAGAACAAGGTGTACCCGCCCAACAGTCTATACAGCAACAGGCAATATTACTATCAAGAGTGAGAACTATGTAGGCGCACAAGTCGAATTGCACAGTCCATCACTTTTCTGTGGTGGAGTTCTGAACTTTACCCTTAGCAACAATGATGCCAATCATCAAGGTAATGGCTGAGTTACCGTTGCTTTAGTACGTGGCCCTAAAGTCGATAAAGTGGCAGGACTGGAGTCGTTCAACAGCCGTGTCGTCATCACTTATCGGACATTCCAGGCTGCAGAGGTCTACAATAGAGATATGGGTAAATCGTATCACCTCTCGTCGATGCCTTTGGTCCACAGGACAAGGAATCATCGTAATATAAATGAATCTCAATCTGTAGTCACTTTAGCAGCACGACATATGTCTAGCAGTTTTCAGTTGACACTACCGATCGGACATTTGGGTGTTATCCCGTATGTGTGCTGTAGTCTATTTAGCAGCACGCGTACCTGCTGTTTTGTCATGTTTATAAACAAAGAGCAATAAGCAGTTGTGTAATCACCGAGGTCAATGCTCACACAGAGTTCATAAAATGTGGCTGATGCAATACGCTCATTAATTAAGTAAGCCAATTGTAGGTTTTTTTTTTTTTTTGGTATGGATATTGGATAGAAATACTTTACTTAATTTCTGTAATAATGAGTGAGGTCACTGATAACAGTAATTATTTTACAGTTGTCAACACCTTTCACCCACATAGACACAGATCCAGATTCATTTATTTTACGATGATTCTCGTCCTGAAGACAAAAGGCTCCGACGAGAGGTTAATAGGATTTACTCATATCTCTATTGTAGACCTCTGCGATCTGGAATGTCCGATAAGCGATGATGTCACGGCTGTTGAAGGACTCCAGTCCTGCCACTTTATCGACTTTAGGGCCACGTACTAAAGCAACGGTAACCCAGCCATTACCTTGCTGATTGGCATCATTGTTGCTAAGGGTAAAATTCAGAACTCCTCCACAGAAAAGTGATGGACTGTGCAAGACGACTTGTGCACCTACATAGTTCTCGGCCTTGATAGTAATATTGTCTATAGCTTTATACTCTGTTGGGCGGGTACACCTTGTTCTCCTATAATAACGTGGCATCTTCTGTGTGAGTAGTCAATGCTGCTGCACATACGGCTTCATGAAGACTGACACCTTCTTAACAAAATAATTACTTATAAAGACAAAACTGTTTCATCCTTGAGACCCCGGTTCGTGATGTACATTTAGCAGTTCTCGGCTGATGCTACCGATAAGAAATTCTCTAAGTCCGACATTTGGGTGTTATGAAACTTCCTGGCAGATCAAAACTGTGTGCCCGACGAGACTCGAACTCGGGACCTTTGCCTTTCGCGGGCAAGTGCTCTACCATCTGAGCTACCAAAGCACGACTCACGGCCGGTACTCACAGCTTTACTTCTGCCAGTACCGCGTCTCCTACCTTCCAAACTTTACAGAAGCTCTCCTGCGAACCTTGCAGAACTAGCACTCCTGAAAGAAAGGATATAGCGGAGACATGGCTTAGCCACAGCCTGGGGGATGTTTCCAGAATGAGATTCTCATTCTGGAATCATTTGAGTGTTATCCTGTATGCGTGCTGTAGTCACTGTAGCAGCACTTTATCCCCTCCCCCCTGCACTTCTGCGCATTACCAAACTGATGATATCATGAAGCCTGAGGATTTCACCTCTCAACTGATCCCTTCTTTTAGTGAACTTGCTCCAGAAATATCCCTTTACTCCCCAGTTTGACATCATCGTCAGTTACTTGATTTACTCGGCTATCTCCAGCATTTTTTTGTAGCAACAAATTTTGAAAGCTTCTATTCTCTTCTTGTCTTAACTGCTTACTGACCACATTTCGCTTCCATACATGGCTGCAATCCAGAGAAATACCTTCAAGAGAGATTTCCTAACACTTAAACTGATATCGGATGTTAAACACATCTTTTTCAGCTTAGTATGGGGGGCAGTCAAATGAAAACCCAACACCTTCTACAATGGGATCACGAAAAAGTTCCATTCAAATGTAAGAACCAAACACATTACGATATGAGAGTCATGCAGAAAGTAACAGACATTTTGAAATATAAAATTAACAACATGGAAAAACCAATTTTTTATACACATTTTAAAAGTACACTCTTAGCTATTTTTCTACATAATCACCATTCAAACTGCGGCACTTTTCATATGGTAGCACAAGTTTTTCAATGCCGCATATGTAGAAATCTGGTGCCTGTGATTGCAATGACTGGTTTATACCAGCATGCGGTTTGGCATCAGTATCAAACCGTTGTATAGCAAGCATTGTCTTCTTTGGTGGGAAGAGAGAGTAGTCACTTGGTGCCAAATCTGAGTTGTTTGGTGGATGATCAAACACCTCCCATCCAACTACTACATCGTACATCCTTCTGAACTTTCTTACTGTATTCATCTCTTGGTTTACCTCTACAATTTTTACCCCTCCCTCACACTTCCATCCATTAACAAATAGAGGAGTTCTTGAAGTCTCAGGATGTGACCTCTCAACTGATCCTTTGTTTTAGTGAACTTGCACCAGATATTTCTCTTTATTCCACAGTTTGTTTCAGTATCTCCTCATCAGATACCATGATCTACTCAACTAATCTTAAATTGTATTGTAGGAGCTCTCGCGTACGATTGGCCATGTGTGGATGTGCATTCTCTTGAAAAAACAAAATTTTTGCACTAAATTTTTCCTGACACTTGTTTCGTATCACCTGCCTTAACTTTTATGGCGTTTCACACCTCTCTTAATTAATTGGTGCACCATGCTCAAGGAAACCAACGAGAATCACTTCCTTAGAACCCTGGTGGCAGGTGTTTGGTTTCCATTTCATCTGACTGCCCCTTATAGTATAGGAGGAGGATCAGTGGCTAGTTTCAAAGTGTCTGTTTGTTCTTCTTCTCCACCCCCCCCCCCCCTCCCCCGAAAAGATAAATAAATAAAAAAATCTGAATTGCTTTTCATGCTACAGACAGTCTGCATTTTATATTATGTCTACCCACCTATAATCAGTTATTTTACTCCCCAAATAGCAAAACTCAACCAGTCTGATAAACTGTAGACAGAGTGGCCAATGGAGTACTATTTTACATTTGTTATTCAATTTCCAGCATGATGCCTACTGGCAGCATTTTACACCAGAATATAAAACTCCGCTTTGAGCCCTACACAGGGATACATAATCTATATGGAAGTTACACAAATACCATCGTGTGGACCGTGCGCGCGCGTGTGTGTGTGTGTGTGTGTGTGTGTGTGTGTGTCTGAACACACTTTTGTAAGATGTTTGGTTATCAACTTTACACAATATTTTTATTCAGCACTTCTGTAGAACAAAGATTTCTTTTCACCTTAGCTTCAATTCCCAAGAAGTATAAGTTATAGGTTAGTAGCTGTTGTGGTCTTCAGCCCTGAGACTGGTTTGATGCAGCTGTCCCTGCTACTCTATCCTGTGCAAGCTTCTTCATCTCTCAGTACCTACTGCAACCTACATCCTTCTGAATCTGTTTAGAGTATTCATCTCTTGGTCTCTGTATACAATTTTTACCCTCCACGCTTGATGCCTCAGAACATGCCCTACCAACTGACCCCTTCTTCTAGTCAAGTTGTGCCACAAATTCCTCTTCTGCCCAATTCTGTTCAATGCCTCCTCATTAGTTACATGATCTAACCATGTAATCTTCAGCATTCTTCTGTAGCACCACATTTCAAAAGCTTCTATTCTCTTCTTGTCTACATTTTCATCTTATATCCTCCTTTCAAGACAACTGCTCTTCCAGGTCCTACGCTGTCTCTGACAGAATTACAATGACTTCGGCAAACCTCAAAGTTTTTATTTCTTCTCCACGGATTTTAATTCCTACTCCCAATGTTTCTTTTGTTTCCTTTACTGCTTTCTCAATACACAGATCGAATAACATCAGGGATGGGCTACAACCCTGTCTCACTCCCTTCCCAATCACTGCTTCCCTTTTGTGCCCCTTGATTCTTACAACTGCCATCTGGTTTCTGTATAAATTGTAAATAGCCTTTTGCTCCCTGTACTTGACCTCTGCCACCTTCAGAATTTGAAAGAGAGTATTCCAGTCAACATTTTCAAAAGCTTTCTCTAAGTCTACAAATGCTAGAACATAAGTTTACCTTCCCTTAATCTATCTTCTAAGATAATTCGTAGGGTCAGTATTGCCTCACGTGTTCGAACATTTCTACGGAATCCAAATTGATAGTGCCGAGTAGCAAATGTAAGCTAGCAGTCCTGCCTACACGGTAATATGAGGAGAGAGATTTCCAAAAGCAAAGCAGGCACAACTGAGCTTTTGGTTAACTCGTCCACATGCTGGTGCTACCTTAGATTATTGCTCATCTCAGTGCCCTATGATATCTACTTCTGATATCTGTAAGTTACTTGTGTTTGTTCGAAACTGGATAATATGACTTTTTACAAGATTAAGGGTTCAGTTGTTGGCTGCGAACAAGTTGGAAGTCACTTCCATTGTCTTCTGGTTGTGACTGGTATGCAAGTATTTAGATCGTTTATCAAAACGTTACATGTTTTGCAGAGACCTCCAAAGTCCATGGTAAATCATTTATGTACACCAAATACAGGAATAGGCCAAGAACCAAACCTTGCAGGACACCATATTTTATATTTTCCTTACTCCAAATTTAGTCTCTGCTAACACAGCCCTCTGTTTCTATTGTTAAGATAAGGCTCTACGCACCTAAGGGAAAAAATTTACTGCCATAACATTTTAGCTGTCTTGCAGAATTTATGATCTACACAATACAAGGCTGTGACAAGATCAGAGAAAAACGCCAACAGGGTAATTTTTCACGTTTAGTTCTACCGGAACTGAGTTAGTGAGATTACATAGGGTGGCCAGAAACAGTCTGAAAAGCTTGTAAGCGTGTTGCCGCTTAGGTTGTGCTGAGAAATAAATGTTACGAAAACTATTCGGTACATTGTTCCATTACTAAGTTAATTAGCATTGAAGTTAGCCAATCAGCCCATTGCATGGGCAAATTCAAGGGAACCGCTAGATACGATTAGTGTCAGTTCTTTTCAGAGAGTAGATGGTAACGCACGAGACTGCACCGCATTGGGTTTTGATCTGATCCTTACTTTTGTACCATGTCCAGTATTTGTATCACTCTCTTGTTCAATTTTAGGAAGCCAAACAAAGAACACACTTTGTGACAGCATCTCCGACAGGACACCCGAATTTGCATACACGACGGCCTGTTTGGCTAGCTTCAGTCTTAATTAACTCAGAAGTGGCACAACGTATTGAAGTGTTGCTTAATAATTGCTTCTCAGTACAACCTACCCTGCAACACCTTACAAGTTTTTCAGACTGTTTCTGATTACCCTGTATACTGCTTCTTCCATAGAGAAGTCTCAAGCTAAATTGAAATATTCTTAATGGGTTATTGTCAGAATATTCTGCTGTGAACTACCTTCTAAAATTTTTTGAGCATTTGGGAACATTGGAAACGGGTCTACAATTAGAGGTAACTTATTCATGTCCATTTTTATAAACGGATATTTCTAAAGCATACAAAATATTTCAAGGAATTTTTTTTTTTTTTTTTTTACATATAAAACCTTTCTCCTGTGTAATTCACCTTTTTGTGTTATGTTTTGACATATATAGTAATGCGGAAAGCAATATAACAATCAGGACAACACAAGAACATTTCTTTCTGCCATAACTATCCTTTCTTGCTCTTACTGAGAAGAAAAGGGAAGTGCTGCAGACACAAATTCGGAGTAAATTCCAATGCCGTAGACATCATTGAGTATCGCATTGAACGGGTATTTGAGCGCTGTACTTGAGTAATAGGCTCGAAACCATACAAAATACAGTTCTGGCAGTCTATAGGTCCCCAAGAGGAAGTTTTTTATAGAGTCACTGGGTGATGAGGCCGATATTTTGAAAGATGACCACCCTGTCTTATCAGTGAAAAACTGCAGCAAATAAGTGCTGTGCAAGGTAATTAAGGATCTTTATTTTCACAGCAATTACAAATAGATAAAACACACACACACACACACACACACACACACACACACACACACACATTGTAAACACTAAACACTGAGCTTGGCTCACAAGGCTAATGTCATTTCGGACTCTTGAGAGTTTGTCAGCTGAGTTAATCCATCCTGAGATCACCTCACCAATGTCTAAAGCCTTTCTGGCTTATGCAGGGACCATTTCCAATACGATTGTTTGTATTTTGTGGAAATATGATATGATTTATGAATAAAAGGAACAGCCACATCTGGGGCCCAGAAAATTCTTGCACAGTTCAAGAGAGGAAAATGGATCTACAACCACTGACACTTTGATATGCTTTCAGGTGGACAGCATCTCTCACGTTATGTTTTTGAAGACGAGGCAGGACAAGGTGCAACACTTCACCCCAGAATTAAATTTAGCATACAGGTCAAAAGTTTGAATGCAATGGTTTACAAGAGAAATGATGGTCTCTGGGACTCAATGTTCACTGAAAATTGACAAAAACCAATTTACATCTGCATGCACAGGTGTCCATAGGATTCCGGTACATGGAGCATATGCCATTTCTGATGTAGATGTTCTATCACAGGAACTTGCACAGATATATGTTTCAGGCTACCTCAGCCCAAAATCATCCCCAGCAGTCAAATAGTGCCCTAATATTGGCAAGTGGACAGAATACACTCTTAATGTAAAATCTCCAAAAATTGTTTCAATCGTAAAGGACACGCTCCCTGCATTTGCACTTACCTCTGTCTAAGGACAATAGATACTGTGAGAATCAGATTTGCTGGGCTACAGACTTCTAACCATCCCAGAGGTATATGAAGAAGAGCATTGATCTGTGGCATTCATTCCTTATGCTAGAAGCATATCCTTTAAGATTGAAAGAATTATTAGGAGGATCTGTGATTAAGGGAGTATTCCATCCAACTGCCAATATTAGGGCACTACTCCGTTCTGTCAAGGATGATTTGGAACTGAGGTAGCCCGGCACATATGAAATTCTGAGTCAGTGTAGGAAGACTTACATCAGCCAGCAGATTTGCACAGTTCAGGACAGGTGCGCAGAACACTGCTGTCACACAAAGCTGGCAACAGCATGCGAAATCGTTGGTAGCGGAACATCGCTTAAACAAGAGGTACGGCACTAAATTCGACGAGGCCGCGGTATCAAATTTTTGTAACAGTGTTTACAAGTAGTCAATTGAACATTGGTTGGCAGCCAACTTGATTTTTCCTCTTAGCAGGACATGGAACTCTGTTTTATCCTCCATCATTGTACAATGTTCTTTGGTGCAGCCAGCATAGACATTTGAGGATAGTCTTTGTGAGTGCAATACATAGCTGGCATCGGTATTCTACATGCGCAATTGTGTACTTAGCATCACATTAATTTTTGTCTTACACCCTCCACAGTCTCACAAAATGCAGCTCCATTAAAGACCGTACGCTTCCAACAATCTATCATTTCGCCTTGTCAGTGCTACTTTACAGTGGCAGGATTGTATAATCATCTTCCACACTAACAATGAGTCACGATTAGCCTCACGCTCCTGCACACTTCAGTAAGAGACGAGTTGACTAGTATGAAGCAACTGCAGTACCACAGTTCTCAAACTCGTACTCGCAGAGCTACAGTGGGAATGAAGGAAATCTGTTGGGACTCTTATAACAGTGACACCTCGATCTGTGAAGTATCCGACCCGAACATTAGACTCGTATTCACTCCATTTCTGATTTATAGCAGATAGTTGGATTGCTGAAATTTACAGTCATGTTGATTTTAGGATCTGGCAGCAAATCCCATAAGGTTACCAAGCTAAAAGCTTAGGGTGAAATATTGTAGGAAAGAGCAGCTCCGTAGGATAGCAGCAGGAGCAATGGCTTTTTCCATAATATTTTTTTTTTTTACTAACAAAAATATAGCAGTCAGGGCGAACAGGCTTAGATGGTGGGGTCATGTTACACGCATGGGAGAAGCAAGGTTACCCAAGAGACTCACGGATTCAGCAGTAGAGGGTAGGAGGAGTCGGGGCAGACCGAGGAGAAGGTACCTGGTTCGGTTAAGAATGATTTTGAAGTAATAGGTTTAACATCAGAAGAGGCACCAATGTTAGCACTGAGTAGAGGATCATGGAGGAACTGTATAAGGGGGGCTATGCTCCAGACTGAACGCTGAAAGGCATAATCAGTCTTAAATGATGATGATGATGATGATGATGATGATGAACAAAAATATATTAAATCTGCTCAGATAGCAGAATATGTTGATGTCTCTGCTTCTGGAAGATACTCCAGCCCCAGACTGAATTTATCTTATGGATTGATGATGGGAATCTACATGTTGACCACCCAGGATGCTGGTGGTTTGTAACCAGTTTTCCGCACCCACCGAGATAAGTAACAGGCTGGTACCCATGTCCTGCCTCATCTACACAATTCTCAAACACTTTCAAAAAGTTTATCACATTCAACCATGCAGTGTGCAGACAGAATGGGTGTACAGACTGCTTACGTGGTGGGAGGATAAGTGGGAGGGGGGGGGGGGCGTGGACAGGGGGGGGGGGGGCTGAGGGAGGTGGCAATAGCATTAAAATGCCTGACAGAATGGAGACCACATTGTAATAATAGCCTATACTCAGATATGGTTGGTTCCTCACCTGATTGTATGGATCTGAGGGAGCTGGCAGTAGCTTTAAAATGCCTTACAGTGTGGTGGCCTCATTGTAATAGCAGTCTATACACATGTATGGTTGGGTCTCCACACAACTGGAGATGTGCCTTACGCATCCCAAAACGGCCTTCGCTGGATAAATGGCACTGGAAGGGATGGAAATACGTAAAGTAATCCACAGTAATTACCATAATTATCATAACTTGTTGTTAGTATATTTTACATAATTTTCTGCAGTAGCTGCTCCTACCTGCTAATATTGTCTCATTCCACATGCCTGAAAGCTCTCATCAAAAATGGGATTTGTGGAACGTGGTGTATGACAGAATGTATGAGTGAATGAATGAATTAAAATTTCTCGAGCTTAATAATATTTTGTGCAATAGTATAGCTGATCTTGTGTGTCATAGTAGGTGTATATTCAATAGTTGGTGAGAATATGAAATTTAACTGCCATATTCAGAACTGAATACACAGTAGCAAATTATCCTTAAGCACAATCTGCATTTGTAAGGAGTATACTGTAAAATAATCTTTGTATATCTGAGGCAGCAGCAAGTAAATAGTATGCTGTCTAAAATATTTTTAGTGGACCTATCACATCAAACTGGTGCAATATTCCAAGCTTTCAACAACATACTCCACTGTCAGCATTGTCAAAGAGATGCTGAGGGAATCCACAGATAGAGGTAGTGCCTGCCACAGACACACTGCTTCTGGCATCACTATTCTCATAGCATTCAACAATACAGTGCAAGCTCTATAGTCTCCCAGTATCAAGCACACATTTACACAAACTGCCCACTCCAGATCCAGTACTTGTATTAAATAAACTTTTAATAGCCACTACTACACTCCTGGAAATTGAAATAAGAACACCGTGAATTCATTGTCCCAGGAAGGGGAAACTTTATTGACACATTCCTGGAGTCAGATACATCACGTGATCACACTGACAGAACCACAGGCACATAGACACAGGCAACAGAGCATGCACAATGTCGGCACTAGTACAGTGTATATCCACCTTTCGCAGCAATGCAGGCTGCTATTCTCCCATGGAGACGATCGTAGAGATGCTGGATGCAGTCCTGTGGAACGGCTTGCCATGCCATTTCCACCTGGCGCCTCAGTTGGACCAGCGTTCGTGCTGGACGTGCAGACCGCGTGAGACGACGCTTCATCCAGTCCCAAACATGCTCAATGGGGGACAGATCCGGAGATCTTGCTGGCCAGGGTAGTTGACTTACACCTTCTAGAGCACGTTGGGTGGCACGGGATACATGCGGACGTGCATTGTCCTGTTGGAACAGCAAGTTCCCTTGCCGGTCTAGGAATGGTAGAACAATGGGTTCGATGACGGTTTAGATGTACCGTGCACTATTCAGTGTCCCCTCGACGATCACCAGTGGTGTACGGCCAGTGTAGGAGATCGCTCCCCACACCATGATGCCGGGTGTTGGCCCTGTGTGCCTCGGTCGTATGCAGTCCTGATTGTGGCGCTCACCTGCACGGTGCCAAACACGCATACGACCATCATTGGCACCAACGCAGAAGCGACTCTCATCGCTGAAGACGACACGTCTCCATTCGTCCCTCCATTCACGCCTGTCGCGACACCACTGGAGGCGGGCTGCACGATGTTGGGGCGTGAGCGGAAGACGGCCTAACGGTGTGCGGGACCGTAGCCCAGCTTCATGGAGACGGTTGCGAATGGACCTCGCCGATACCCCAGGAGCAACAGTGTCCCTAATTTGCTGGGAAGTGGCGGTGCGGTCCCCTACGGCACTGCGTAGGATCCTACGGTCTTGGCGTGCATCCGTGCGTCGCTGCGGTCCGGTCCCAGGTCGACGGGCACGTGCACCTTCCGCCGACCACTGGCGACAACATCGATGTACTGTGGAGACCTCACGCCCCACGTGTTGAGCAATTCGGTGGTACGTCCACCCGGCCTCCCGCATGCCCACTATACGCCCTCGCTCAAAGTCCGTCAACTGCACATACGGTTCACGTCCACACTGTCGCGGCATGCTACCAGTGTTAAAGACTGCGATGGAGCTCCGTATGCCACGGCAAACTGGCTGACACTGACGGCGGCGGTGCACAAATGCTGCGCAGCTAGCGCCATTCGACGGCCAACACCGCGGTTCCTGGTGTGTCCGCTGTGCCGTGCGTGTGATCATTGCTTGTACAGCCCTCTCGCAGTGTCCGGAGCAAGTATGGTGGGTCTGACACACCGGTGTCAATGTGTTCTTTTTTCCATTTCCAGGAGTGTATTTATTCTTGATGATTGGTTTCAAGAGTAAAGACTGTCATCTTCTGATCTTCTAAAAATGTCCTTTTCCATTATAACTGTATCATGCATGCCATGTTGACATTATAGAGAATAGTGTGTAGCACACCCTACAGAGGTTTGTTAAAAATAAAAACAGGTTTTTCACATACAAAAACAACACAGTTAATAAGCACCTTGTGTAAGTGGGGATGTCCACACTCATAACATTCCACTAATGCTTGTTAGACGTTCCATCGGGTCCATATTCTTTGAAGTGTACAGTTCAAGGAAGGGTACTAGTTGAAATGTGCACTTCAAAGAATGTGGATCCATAATGTATTTAACTTGTCAGGTGTGTATTTAATGTCTCCTCAGCAACAAGGTCACTAAAGACGGGGCACAAGCTCTGATTAAGGAAATATTGGGAAGTTAATTGGCTATGCCCTTTCGAAGGAATTGTCCCCGAATTTGTCTGGAGCAATATAGGGAAATCATGGAAAACCTCAATCTCGATGGCTGGACACAGATTTGAACCGTCACCCTCCTGAATATGAATCCAGTGTGGTGACCACTACGGCTCCTCGTCTGGTTAAAATTTTTGGGGTAAGTTTTTAATGTCTTATCTATGAGTCTGAGACCCTTTTTTTTGTGAACAACCAGTCACATACAATGTGGTCACAATTACACTTTCACAACTTGAGAGGGCCCCATGAAAAATTACTGACTGTAGGACCTCTTGGTAATGCAGCATTGGAAGTCAGGTAGCATTTCACAATGTAGCGCCGGAAGTGCAGCTGAGGCATATTTATACCAGTTTATGAAGCTTCCCATATTTTTGTCGTATTCTCCAATTACATTAGGTCGAGGTACAAGTATTCTTTTCTTCTCTTGACTAGAGTATCGGGCAACGGTGCTGACTGGACTGATACAATGACTTTTGGAAGCAATTGTTACTGTAGAATTATCTAACCATCTGGTAATGATTATTCCGCTTTCCTTGCTGCTCTTGTAATCAAAATCTCCTCTTATTCCTTTTGAGAATAGTGTTAGAAGGTATGAGATGACACTCTTTAGGCAGACGATTTTCACGAAAAGTACCAGTTGCACCAAAACCTCGTTGCTTCAGGCAAATCAACAATGTTTGTGATGTAAACAGGTTGTCAAAATAAAACCTGTAGGGAAGATGTTTGTTCTTTTCGGGAAGAGAATTGATCATTTGAATCAAAGGAGCAGCACATTTTCCAAACGCTTTCTCATATTTTTCATTCCTCTGAGGATCAGCTCCCTGGTATATTTGAAAGTCCACTAGATAACCTATGGTTGTGTTAAAAACACCATGCTTTGTACCCAAATCTAATGGGCTCACCTTTCAGAAACTGTTTAGATCCACGTCTGCCAAAATACTTTATCATGCGCTCATCGTAAGACAAATATTGCTCAGGGTGAAGGTGGAGAGCAAACTTTTTTCTTAGCATATTTATTAATGGATGAAGTTTCCACATTCTATCATTAGCATCTATTTTTGTGTTGTCACACGAGTGAATGAATCTCATAATCGTTTCAAACCAGTCCCTTCCCAAGAACACGGTGGAAAATTGGATTGGGAATATCTGTAGAAAGGAGAGGTATGACCTAGCAGAAAGTGGAGGAAGAAAAGTGGTGGGAGGACCGAGCCAAAATGAAAGGACTCGTCAGCACCAAGACCCGGAAGCAGCTGGAGCAGGATTCGGATATAGATAGATAGATAGATAGATAGATAGAACCTCACTCAGGAAAGTCTTCCGTACTTGAAGCACCAGTCACTAACCGCTTATGCTTGCAACTGACTGAAACCTACCTAAACATGAACAACAAAGGCTCCTTATCTGAAAGCCATACAATAATAGCCACCCCAAACGCAGGCATTGTTGCCAACGAGAGAAAACAATGATGGGCTGTTCTGTGACATATATGTTACTAGGCAGAAATGGCTTAAATAAACTTCCTGGGAAAATAATGTGTAATTAAACATTAGAGGATTGTTTTCCCTGCTCATCTGGACTAACTTACATTCTGGCACATTTAGAGCAAGTTGTCACTCGTCATACCAAACAGAAATTCTCTCCAAGTCATCCTGTATCCTTGAACAATCACTCAGATATGACACTTCTCAGTTCACCGCTGTGTTATCAGATTGCTGCTAACCTTATCCATCAGGTTGTTTATATATCCAGGTTCATTCAGCTGCTCCTACAGCATTCTTTTTACAGCTTTGAATTCTCACTGAAGTTGTGTGGACTATCTGTTCAGCATTAACTTGTCTGGTGATGGCCTAAGAAGCCAAAAACCAGTTCATAACCAACACATAAATATTACTGTGAAACATTAATATATTGTATTCAAGTTATTAATATGACTATGTTCCTCCAAGAACTGATGGAATATTCCATAAAATTTATGAATGTTTAGCATTGGTAAGAACCTCTGTTGTTGGCACGCTTCTAGAATTCTCAACTCCATTTCATCTATTGCTGTAAGTAACTGACGATGCGTCTTTAATACCTCGACCAGAAAAGAAGTGGATTAAATCTGACAGGGCTCTTCTAATCAACCACAAAGCAAACAAGTTTGTGAATGTTGTCAAAACTGAAAAGTGTGTTATATTTTCACGTTACCTTCAGGGTCTTTATGTGATAAATATGTAGAAGGAAGCAAAATATTGGTTGACACTTCTAGGAAAGTACACTCTTCAAATTTTAACAGCAATCCACGCCATGAATTTTGGAACATGTATTATGTTCGAGTATAATGACTTTTCTGGAGACTATAAATCTACCCTGTAGGAATCAGCATGGGTTTCGAAAAAGACGATCGTGTGAAACCCAGCTTGCGCTATTCGTCCACGAGACTCAGAGGGCCATAGACACGGGTTCCCAGGTAGATGCCGTGTTTCTTGACTTCCGCAAGGCGTTCGATACAGTTCCCCACAGTCGTTTAATGAACAGAGTAAGAGCATATGGGCTATCAGACCAATTGTGTGATTGGATTGAAGAGTTCCTAGATAACAGAATGCAGCATGTCATTCTCAATGGAGAGAAGTCTTCTGAAGTAAGAGTGATTTCAGGTGTGCCGCAGGGGAGTGTCGTAAGACCATTGCTATTCACAATATACATAAATGACCTTGTGGATGACATCGGAAGTTCACTGAGGCTTTTTGCGGATGATGCTGTGGTATATCGAGAGGTTGTAACAATGGAAAATTGTACTGAAATGCAGGAGGATCTGCAGCGAATTGACGCATGGTGTAGGGAATGGCAACTGAATCTCAATGTAGACAAGTGTAATGTGCTGTGAATACATAGAAAGAAAGGTCCTTTATCATTTAGCTACAATATAGCAGGTCAGCAACTGGAAGCAGTTAATTCCATAAATTATCTGGGAGTAGGCATTAGGAGTCATTTAAAATGGAATGATCATATAAAGTTGATCGTCGGTAAAGCAGATGCCAGACTGAGATTCATTGGAAGAATCCTAAGGAAATGCAATCAAAAAATAAAGGAAGTAGGTTACAGTACACTTGTTTGCCCACTGCTTGAATATTGCTCACCAGTGTGGGATCCATACCAGATAGGGTTGATAGAAGAGAGAGAGAAGATCCAACGGAGAGCAGTGCGCTTCGTTACAGGATCATTTAGTAATCGTGAAAGCATTACAGACATGATAGATAAACTCCAGTGGAAGACTCTGCAGGAGAGACACTCGGTAGAGGCTTTTGTCGAAGTTTCGAGAACATACCTTCACCGAGGAGTCAAGCAGTATGTTGCTCCCTCCTACGTATATCTCACGAAGAGACCCTGAGTATAAAATCAGAGAGATTAGAGCCCACACAGAGGCATACCGACAATACGAGACTGGAATAGAAGAGAGAACCGATAGAGGTACTCAAAGTACCCTCTGCCACACACCATCAGGTGGCTTGCAGAGTATGGATGTAGATGTAGATGATGCAGAACATCACACTTGCAGCATCTACAACTGGAGTTGGTGGAATATCTCCGTGATTACCAAATGAACCTGTAACAGAATGCACCGCTCTTCTTGGATCTTCATTATTTCCTCTATCAATCCTCTCTAGTGTGAATGCAGGACTAACAAACAGGATTCCAGTATTGGCCGAATAAGCATTTTTTAACCTACTTCCTTTGCTGATAGACATTTCCTGAGAATTCTTCCAAGGAGTCTCAGTCTGGATTCTGGATTACTCATGATAAATTTAATGTGGTAGTTCCAGTTCAAATCACACTGTACAAATCCTCCCAGATATTGCATACGAGCAACTGCTTCCTGACAAAGCTTGATACAAAGTTCTTGGGTCTTCCACCAGAAGCTGTTGTATAAATCCCACAACATTTCATAGAAGCAAGTACCAATATCTTCTGTTGGCCACTGCTGCAATAGCTCTACTCAACCAACATCATTGCAATTAATCTACCTGGAGAAGACTCGAAATTACTTCTGTGCTTGCAAATGATTCTCCATGCAGTGTAGCTCCAGCCTGTTGAGTAGTTCTCATTCCAGTCACAAACCTGACTAAATCCCACATAAGAAGTTGTTTTTCATCTGCAACCATTGTCCAGTGGTGTCATACTGAAGTGGGAACTTTTTGAAAATTTAAAAGTACTTAATCTCCCCAGTTATATTAAGTCCGTGGCTAAACTGGGACTGCAGGAGGTCAATCATCAGTCAGTCAGTCCATCTCTCTCTCTCTCTCTCTCTCTCTCTCTCTCTCTCTGTGTGTGTGTGTGTGTGTGTGTGTGTGTGTGTGTGTGTGTGTGTGTGTAAGCTCAGCTTCATTCTTTAGCTTCTTGTTTATGTGAATAGCCACAGCTCTGTGCTTCCTCCCATGCCGAGTGGTTGTTTATGTGTACAATGAGACAGAAATACAAGGGTTGATACAGAAGTAAGGTTCCCAAAGAGCTTCAGCCACACAGGAAGGTGCTAGCTGAAATCCGTCAACACCGCAGTGCGCAGCTGTTCCTCCACTCTCGATTCCACCCGGCCACACTTCGCTGTGCTGCTTGGTATTGGCTCTGCAGCCGTTCGCAATGGAGGTGCCCACTGTTGATCCCGACAAGTGAGAAATTCGTTCCACAATTCGGTTTCTGCATGTGAGAGGGACATGGCCGTGGACATTCATTGTCAATTGACACAAGTGTATGGCAACAAGTGTGTGTATGTTCCACACATCTGAAAATGTTGCAGGGAGTCTTAGTTGGAAGGAGATCCGTGATGATGTTCAGTTGGAAAGACCACATAGATAATATTGTGGGGAAGGCGAGCCAAAGGTTGCGTTTCATTGGCAGGACACTTAGAAGATGCAACAAGTCCACTAAAGAGACGGCTTACACTACACACGTTCGTCCTCTGTTAGGATATTGCTGAGTGGTGTGGGATCCTTATCAGGTGGGACTGATGGAGGACATCGAAAGGGTGCAAAAGAGGGCAGACCGTTTTGTATTATCACGTAATAGGGGAGAGAGTGTGGCAGATATGATACGCGAGTTGGGATGGAAGTCATTACAGCAAAGACGTTTTTCGTCGCGGCGAGATCTATTTACAAAATTTCAGTCACCAACTTTCTCTTGCGAATGCAAAAATATTTTGTTGAGCCCAACCTACATATGTAGGAATGATCATCAAAATAAGAGAAATCAAAGCTCGAACATAAAGGTTTAGGTGTTCGTTTTTCCCGCGCGCTGATCAGGAGTGGAATGGTAGAGAGATAGTATGATTGTGGTTCGATGAACCCTCTGCCAAGCACTTAAATGTGAATTGCAGAGTAATCATGTAGATGTAGAAGTAGATGTAGATGAACGAAGAGCGGAAAACCTTCAGTTTTGGAAGTGGTTATCAGGGTGGTCCAACGCAAAGTGCTTCAAAACAGGAGGATCAAGGTCTGTGAACTTGTTGCTCGGATTCCTGCGAGTTCTCATGCTACAGTTGAAAGAGCTTTAATGAAAAAATCGGGATATCACAAGTGTTGCACTCGACGGATATCGCATGTGCTGACAACACAGTACGAGGAGAAATGGCTTCACTGCACTCGTCAGTTTCTTCAAAAGTGTCACGAAGATAAAGAATTATTGTTGGGCTCCACTGTTATGGGAGGTGAAATGTGGGTGTTTTATTTCACTCCTGAAATGAAGAAAAATCCAAACAATGACGTCACTCAGGGTCACCAGTCGCAAAGAAGTTTAAGCAAACTCCTCCTGGTGGCAGAATCACGGCCACTGTGTTTTGGGATCGTAAGAGCATACTGGTGATCAAGTTCATGGAAAATGGGACAACAATCAGCTGAGACAGTTACCGTAAAACTCATGCGATCGATTCAGAACTGTCGGAGAGGCCAACTGACAGCTGCTTCACAATAACGCCTGACTTCACGTCTCCTGCCAAACCCACGAACTTTTGACGAACTTCGCTCGGACTGTCATGCCCCACGCACCGTACAGTCCGGACCTCACACCTAGTGATTATCACTTGTTCCCCAAGTTAAAGGAACACTTGGGTGGCCAACACTTCCAGAGCAACAATGAAGTCAAAGAGGAGGTGAAACACTTCCCCACTGGGTTGGCGGAGTCCTACGACATGGGGATAGAGAAGTTGATTCACCGTCTACAAAAATGCATAGAAAAAAGATAGTGATTAAGTAGAAAAATAGTACTATAATTAAGTTTCTTCTTTCCAATGAGCCAAATTTCTATGAGAATAAACAAGGTTGTATATCTGTAAAAATGAAGGGTACCTTAATTCCAGAGCAAGCCTTGTATGAGGGTTAGTTATAAAGTTTTAATCATTACAACATGTTGTGGTTGCTGTTGTTGTTGTTGTTGTTGTTGTGGTCTTCAGTCCTGAGACTGGTTTGATGCAGCTCTCCATGCTACTCTATGCTGTGCAAGATTCTTCATCTCCCAGTACCTACTGCAACCTACATCCTTCTGAATCTGCTTAGTGTATTCATCTCTTGGTCTCCCTCTACGATTTTTACCCTCCACGCTGCCCTCCAATACTGAATTGGTGATCCCTCGATGTCTCAGAACATGTGCTACCAACTGATTCCTTCTTCTACTCAAGTTGTGCCACAAGCTCCTCTACTCTCCAATTATATTCAATACCTTATCATTAGTTATGTGATCTACCTATCTAATCTTCAGAATTCTTCTGCAGCACCACATTTCGAAAGCTTCTATTCTCTTCTTGTCCAAACTATTTATCGTCCACGTTTCACTTCCACACATGGCTACACCCCATACAAATACTTTCAGAAACGACTTCCTGACATTTAAATCTATACTCGATGTTAACAAATTTCTCTTCTTCAGAAACACTTTCCCTGCCATTGCCAGTCAACATTTTATATCCTCTCTACTTCGACCATCATCAGTTATTTTGCTCCCCAAATAGCAAAACTCCTTTACGACTTTAAGTGTCTCATTTCCTAATCTAATTCCCTCGGCATCACCCAACTTGATTCGACTACATTCCATTATCCTTGTTTTGCTTTCGTTGATGTTCATCTTATACCCTCCTTTCAAGACACTGTCCATTCCGTTCGACTGCTCTTCCAAGTCCTTTGCTGTCTCTGACAGAATTACAATGTCATCGGCGAACCTCAAAGTTTTTATTTCTTCTCCATGGATTTTAATACCTACTCCGAATTTTTCTTTTGTTTCCTTTACTGCTTGCTCAATACACAGATTGAACAACATCAGGGAGAGACTACAACCCTGTCTCCCTCGCTTCCCAACCACTGCTTCCCTTTCGTGTCCCTCGACTCCTGTAACTGCCATCTGGTTTCTGTACAAATTGTAAATAGCCTTTCGCTCCCTGTATTTTACCCCTGCCACCTTCAGAATCTGAAAGAGTGTATTCCAGCCAACATTTTCAAAAGCTTTCTCTAAGTCTACAAATGCTAGAAATGTAGGTTTGCCTTTCCTTAATCTAGCTTCTAAGATAAGTCGTAGGGTCAGTATTGCCTCATGTGTTCCAAAGTTTCTACGGAATTCAAACTGATCTTCCCCGAGGTCGGCTTCTATCAGTTTTTCCATTTGTCTGTAAAGAATTTGCGCTAGTATTTTGCAGCTGTGACTTATTAAACTGATGGTTCAGTAATTTTCACACCTGTCAACACCTGCTTTCTTTGGGATTGGAATTATTATATTCTTCTTGATGTCTGATGGTATTTCGCCTGTCTCATACACCTTGCTCACCAGATGGTAGAGTTTTGTCAGGACTGGCATTACAACATAACATGGTCTTTTTTTTTGTCCAGTACTCACCATATTGATGAGATGTCGAGTCACTGTCAGCCAGAAGAAAAAGATTGCTATACATATAAGTTTCAGCCAAAATGCTTTCTTCTGAAGCAGACAACACACAGACACATTTACAGAAGCACAGCGCGCATACACGTGACTACTGTGTCTGGCCACTGAGGCCATACTGCAAAGCAACTGCACCTGATGGGAGAAGTGATCTAGGTGATGGTGGTGAGGAGGGGGGTGAGGCGACGAGGGGGAGGGGTAACAGGGTAGAGGTGGCAAAGGATTTAGTGCTGCCTGTGGGAGGATATCGGGGCATGGTGGGGACAGAGATAGCAACTAGGTGCTGATGGGGGAATGGACTGGGGGGCGATGGGGAGAGGAGAGGAGTACGGAAAAAGATTAGTGGTGCATTTGTGAAATAGAAAACTGTGTAGTGATGGAGTGGGAGCAGGGAATGGGACAGGTGCATAAGGACAGGGACTAGTGAAGGCTGTGGTGTAGTGTTGCCTTTGTCTTGGGAAAATACCTTGAAAAATATAAAATAGAAAATCTGATTGGGTTTTGAATTTCGGTGGTTTCAGTTACGGATAAGGCGGACTTCGTATTATTGATTGAGATCGTGCTGTAATTTGACTGTGCATGGCAGACCGGGTCGGCAACACAACAAAAAGCGACTGTACGGAAATAGCATCAGAAACTAATTGAAATTTACCTTATAATCTTGTTAGATACGCAGTACTAATTACAATACAGTCTTCATGGCTGTCCTCCTAATTTCTCTTGTAGGACGACCCGTCTTTCACTTTTCTCCGTCTGTTGAAAACTTCTTCAAGTTTTCACTGTCATGATCAATTTACAAATTTGGCGTTAACCACCTCGAATCACTATTGAAACAACCTCGCATTGTAATATAATTTTAATTTCCACCCAAAAGCACATTCAACACAGCGCCGAAAAATACACGTCTTTCGTATGAAGACAAGAGAGAGAGAGAGAGAGAGAGAGAGAGAGAGAGAGAGAGAGTGTCCTCAATTAGTTGTTAAAAAACAAAAAACCTAAGCAAAAGTAAAAAAGACGAACAAAATTATTTATAAAAATTGGTTGCTGGCACAGCGCTCTTCTGCATGCGCGATCGTAAATTATATCTTTGTATTGGCGGAGGCGCGGTAGTCAAAGTACCATTACAGTGGCCAGGAGCATTACAGGAACATAGGATATATTGCAGGGACAGTTTCCACCTGCAAAATTCTGTAACAATTATGTCGGTAGGAAGGATCCAGATGCCACAGACTGTTAAGCACACTGTATTGTTAACATGTTCAGCAACTGGGTGGTCCAGCTATCTCTCGGCTAAGGTCTGCCGGTGGCCTCTCGTGCAGATAGCTTGTCGGTTGTCATGCCCCGACAGAACACAGCACAATGGTTGCAGCTTAGCTTGTATATTATGTAACTGTTTCCACAGGTTGTCCTGACTTTAATGGGATATAGATGATGCTTGCGACCAGACTGGAGTTGGTGGTGGTGGTGTGGTGGAAGGATGTATGAGGCAGAATTTGCGTCTAGGTATACTACAGGTATATGAGCCACGAGGCAAGCACCCAGGACCAGGGGTGGAGTAGGGGTAGAAGAGGATATTGCACAGGTTCAGTGGGATGTGGAATACCACTGAGGGAGGGGCGGGTAGGACATTCCTCATTTCAGGGCACAACGAGAGGTACCGTATTTACTCGAATCTAAGCCGCACCTGAAAAATGAGACTCGAAATCAAGGAAAAAAAAATTTTCCCGAATCTAAGCCGCACCTGAAATTTGAGACTCGAAATTCAAGGGGAGAGAAAAGTTTTAGGCCGCATCTCCAAATCAAAACAAAGTTGGTCCATTGCAATATGAGACACAATTTAGGTCGAATGAATGACGATACAGCTACAGTAGTTTAGTTCGAGTCGTAAGCTTAGCAGTTAAGCTATACCAGGTAGTCACTGCTATGCGTCGGGCGCTCCGTCCGTATTTATACGGGTACACTTCCTTTTTCACGTGCTTCGTCTGGTTTGAATTGATTGCTTATTTTTTTTTGATCTGATAAGCGCTGTTTTCTTTGTTATAGGTGTTTACGTCACTCTAAGCTGAAAATGCATTACTATACTGTCATGCATTGTTTGTCGCATTCTGATAATGTGTGTTTACGGCCTGTCGCCGCTTGCGGCATGGCTTGCTTTGGTGCTCGCTACCGCCGCTTAAAAAAAAAAAAAAAAAAAAAAAAAAAGAGAGAGAGAGAGAGAGGAATTGTCTTATTAGCGAAACAATGGCAAGAGACTGCTATTTGTTGTTACTTACACTGCTGCTTTCTTTGATAATGATCAACAAGAACCAAATAATAGACTGCATATGATAGATGTTCTGAACGAGAGTTTAGCTAAAATTTTTCTCCGTTTGAAAATCTTTCCAGGCGCCTCTTTAGCACATTACATTCTGCACAGAAATTAGTCATCTTAGATTTAAAAATCTAGTCAATTGCCGTGCTTCATTTCTGACTGTATCACTATTAGGCATTAGAATAATATGAATATAAACATGACATGATATGTATATTCTTCCGCGTTTGCTGTTGTCTCACTCTAGTTTCATAGTTTATTAGGCAGACAGGATTTATATGAGATAGCAGCAAACACGAAACAATACATGGCAAAATGTTTATATTCGTATTATTCTTATGGTGAAGATAATAGTGCATGTGATTCACAATTCATAAAAGTTCCTATTAGCAACCATCTCTTCTCACAGATAGGAAAAAATTCAGAATGTAGAGTTGGCCATACTGACAAGTAGAGTTGGCCATATTGACAAACATCCCAAACAGTCTTGCCAGTCGGATTTGCATAGTACATTGAAATGCTGCTACATTCGAAGATGAACAACACGGAATTTGTATTTACTTCATTGGATAATGTATGAAAATGCAGTGGCCGAAACTTGGGGCGGAGAAAAAAGCTCGTCTTCCACCTTTTTTTAATTTATTTACTAACGCAGAGGATTTGGTGCCAGTATTTATCTTTGTGCCTACAAAGCATGCCTGTGTGGCGCTACATATATTCGACGGCAGAAGTTAGTTGTGGCGGCACCCACCAACATTTTTCAGAACTTCCGTTTGCTTTGCACTCGATTCTAAGCTGCAGGCGGTTTTTTGGACTACAAAAGCCGGAAAAAAAGTGCGGCTTAGATTCGAGTAAATACGGTAGTTGAAACCCTGGCAGAGAATGGGATTCAGTTGTTCCAGCCCTGGATGGTGACTCTGGAGTCACCCACCACCTCCCACAGTTGCACTATCTGGCCACAAAGGAACACTCCCCTCACAACTCACAAGGGAAACCCCTCATTCCATCCACCTCAGATTTAGTGGTAAGAGGGTCCAGTGGATAGCCGTCAAAAACAGAACACAGATCAAGCATGAGGAGGAGTAGTTTGTGTTTAATGTCCCTTCAACAACGAGGTCATTAGAGACGGAGCAAAAGCTCGGATTAGGGAAGGATGGGGAAGGAAATTGGCTGTAGCCTTTCAAAGGAACCATCCCAACATTTTCCTGAAACAATTTGGGGAAATCGTGGAAAACCCAAATCGGGATTGCCAGAGACGGGTTTGAACTGTCATCCTCCCGAATGCAAGTCCAGTGTGCTAACCACCTCGCTCGGTGATCAAGCATGAAAATAGTAAAAAAGTGTATTGGGCAGGAAAAAAAAAAAAAAAAAGCAAAATAGAAACAGTGAACGGTCCATGAACAAGAAGTGCAGCAGTATAGAGCAGACGGTCAGATAAATGGTGTCATGGTTAAGATGTTGGACTGTTACAGGGGAGAGCAGTGTTCCAACCACACGTACCAATTTTTTTTTCTTTTCTTTTTTTCCTTTCACTGTTGACTTTATTCAGATTTGTGTCTGTGACATGGTGTAACATCAGTTTGCAAGAGTGAGCTATACGGTTCAAATGGCTCTGAGTACCATGGGACTTAACTTCTAAGGCCATCAGTCTCCTAGAACATAGAACTACTTAAGCCTACTGACCTAAGGACAACACACACATCCATGCCCGAGGCAGGATTCAAACCTGTTACCACAGTGGTCACACTGTTCCAGACTGTAGCACCTAGAACTGCTCAGCCGTTCCAGCAGCTGTAAGGAAGAGACCTATAATGAAAACTGATTGTGCACAACTGCTCTATTAGCAGACAAAAGGAAATGGCTTTCGAATGGAAACTGCAAATGTTTGATGACAAGGTAGCAAGTCAATCGAATCCTTCACCAGAAAACACGTCCGATGTGTCATACGTGGCATTATAGTTGGAGTAGTGAATGATGGCAGTTGAGTTTAGTTTTGTTCTATGCACCTACATTATGCATTCTCAGACAGCCACTGAATATTCAGTATTTTACTGAGTGCTCTGCTGTGAATCGCACAGCTACAGCAAACATTAAACGTGACCACATAGTGTTGTTTAGTAAATTTCTATTTCACATATTGCGAACTGGCATAAAGTGCACTCCGCCATACACTTTAAGGTGGCTTGCAGCAGAGTATAGATCTAGACTGGCTACCAAGCAAGGTCACTCCACTCCCAGGTCGCAGCAAGTGAGCGTGCCGCAGAGGACTCATCATCATCATCATCATCATCATCTTGGAAGTTTCCAGCCACTGGCTGGGTCTGTCGGGAACACAAGCCTCTCCATCGTGTTCTGTCTTTCCACCATTCCCCCTCTTCCACCTTCGTACAGTTCTCTCCTCTTCTCGTCACACATTCCTTCACTCCCTTCACCCATCTATCTCTTGGTCTTCCTCTGGGCCTCTTCCCCTCCAGTTGCAGATCAAACATCCTCTTTGGAATTCTTCCCTCATCCATTCTCTTCATGTGTACATACCACTGCAGTCTTGATTTTTCTATCCTGTCCTGTACTGGTTCCTCCTTTAGTCTTTCCCTCACATACACATTTCGCAATCTGTCTCGTCTTGTTACACTCAACCTGCTCCTCTGGAACTTCATTTCACTAGCTTGTATTCTACTTTTGTCGCTTTTGTGCATTACCCATGTCTCACTTCCGTATGCCAATATGGGGACAAAGTAGGTTCGGTATATAATTCCCTTGGATTTCTGTGGCACCTCCTTGCTCCAAATAAGCCCCCTAATGCATTTGAAGAACTGCCCTGCTTTTCTGGACCTTTCATTTATTTCCATTGCGTTTCCCCCCTTACTTTCAATCATGCTTCCCAGGTACTTGAAGTCCTCTACCACTTGTAGTTTTTCCCCTCCACAAGTTATATCCACATTTGGCCTATTCTTCTTCCTTGTTGTGACAATTATTTCACTTTTCTTTGCAGAGAAATGCATTCCATATTGTGCTGCCGTCGCCTCCCATACATCTAACTGCTCTTGCACCTCCTTCTCGCAATTTCCCCATAACATCAGGTCATCGGCAAAAAGCACTGCTTTCATTTTATGATCTCCAATTGCATCTGATACTTGCTGTAGGATTTCATCCATAACAATAATAAACAATAAATGCGAAAGTGCACTTCCCTGTCGCAGCCCATTTTCCAGCTTGAACCATGCAGTATGTTCCCTCCCCACTTTCACACAACTCTCACTTCCCTCATACATTTTTCTGACTTTTCGTGTTATCTCTTCATCTATCCCTTTTGCGTTCAGCACATCCCATAGCTTGTCCCTATAGATACTGTCATACGCCTTCTCAATATCTAAAAAGGCCACGATTAAGTCCTTCCCATACTCATAGTGCCTTTCCTGCAGTTGCCTTACCGCAAATATGAGGTCCGTTGTTGATCTTCCCGGTCTGAAACCATACTGCTCCTCTTGCAGTCTACTTTCAATACTGCTTCTTATTCTCTTCTCCAGGATCTTTTCATAGATTTTTCCACAGTGGCATAGCAGGGTGATTCCTCTGTAGTTCTCACATCTCCTTTTATCCCCTTTCTTGAAGATCGGGACTATAATTCCTTTCTTCCAATCCTCAGGAATTCTGTTCTCCTTCCACACCACCCTCAGCACTCTGTATAGCCACTGGGTTCCTACTTCTCCTGCTGCTCGTATCATATCCACTGTTACTTCGTCCCAACCTGGTGCCTTGCCCCCTTTCATCCTATTTATGGCTTCTTCCACTTCATTCCAAGTTAGATCATCAATTTCCCCACTATTATCACCGTCTGCTGCCTTAGGCTCTCCATCGCTGTTAGTTACCCGCTTGGCGGCATTCATTCAACAGATCTTCAAAGTACTCCTTCCAAATCTTTTTGAGCTCATGCATTTCCTCCACAACTCTTCCATTATTATCCATGATCCTCAGGCACTCGCTTCTGTCGTTCCTCTTATTTCTTACCATGGTGTAAAGTACTTTTTTGTTCCCTTCACTGTCCTCTTCTAACATTCTTGTCCATTTTTCCATCCACTTCTTCTTCTCCGCCCTTACTATGGTCTGTGCCGCTTTCTTGCTTTCCTTATATTTTACCCTAGCTTCCTCTGTTCGGGTCTGGAACCACTCTCTGAAGGCTTTGTTCTTTCGAAGTACTGCCTCTTTACATATGTTGTTCCACCATGGGGACCGCAGAGGACTATTTATCACAATATCTCTGTTACAGGCTGAACCAAATAAACCAGTCAAACAACTGTTACCAAACCAAATGTCACTGGATCCCCCCCCCCCCCTCCCCTATCACCCCCTGTACCTACTATGCCATTATAGCATGTTACAAGTTTGTAATATCACCCTTTTCCTATTACTTTTTCTCTTTTAGCACAAATATTTATGCGCAACTACACAAGTTATCTATATGGATCAAAGACTCATTATGACTGTGAGAGAAGAGAGATTATCTCTGATTCACAATATAAAAACCCAGTGGATACAATGTAGAACATTACTTGTACTATGAACTTATTTTCTGATTTAGCAATTACAGAGAGGAATCCGATGGCAGTATCACGGTTGAACTGCAATTACCGGTATTGTTGGAAGCTGTCATTTTGAATACAGAACGTAATTTGATTAGTTATGATAACATTTTCTCTCAAACAAGAGGACGATCTATCCTGAAATGTGGCTATGAAGATCGTTCATGGAAAAGGTACATTTAATTGTTTGGTTATTTTAAAGTCTCCCTAGTCTGTGGCTCGGAACATTATTTGGCGTCTCCTAACTCGTGGGGGAACTTTTTATCCTGGGAAATCAGTAAAGCCTGCACCAAGGTCGTTTATGCTCTATTTTTAGAGATTAATTTCTGGAATTTTCTCGAAATTAATACACAACTTGGACACTGATTCCCATGCTGCAGAGCAGGTACGCCATTGCAGCCAAGATGGCTTCCCCACAGTGTTGAGAATTTTCAGAGTTGATGATCACAGGAATTCTGCAGAGCCACAGAAATTCTTTTGCAGGTGGTGACTTTGTCAACAAGAGGCAGTTAGGGTGTGGTTATGAACTGTAACTGCCTAACCATTTTGTGTTATAGGCTTGAGAATTCAGACAGGAGTTAAATTTATAACTGGGAGTGAGAGAGACATTTGTATTAAAATATTGCGGTAGCAACTTCTCTCGTGCAAAAGTTTCCGTTCATGCAACTAGATATTAGTCAGACATAATAATTTAACTTCAGTTTAAAGTGGAGAGCAGTTAAAACTTACAGAATGGAGCAATAGAGTTTTGAATGTTACCCAGCAGCAGATTTTGATTTGATAAGTGTGCACTTTCAGAAAGAGTGCCATTATTTCAGTTAACTTTTTTTTTAAATTTTGTAACGTCTGTTCTTTCATTTTCTGCTCACATTGAACCCAAGTCCACACAAACATCCTCAGACATGCAACTTACATTCAGGCAGTCGGAACAAGATGGATGTATCCCAAAGTTCTCGTCTACTTACAGACTGGCCCTCCAAGCAAACCATGTCATGTCAGTACGTTAAAGTAATATGTAATATGGTATTTGCATACTACAGACAGACAGTGACAATTTTCTCATATTAAACTTAGGAGCATTCTATATTTTACTTGGGAAAAATCTGTCAATAGCCAAGATTGCATAAATCAGTCTATCTTGTCTGTCATCTTCTGGTCTTCGAAAAGTTCTTTTTGTAAAATGTGTTCCACTGTAAGCTAGTACCTCATGCCATGTTGTCATTATGGTGGATAAAATACAGCACATTACAGACAGATCTGTCAAAAACAAAACCATTTACAGTCAAAAAGCCCCTTGTGCACATGGGCTGTTCCTATACGTAGTATTCTTAGAGGTTTGTTAATTCTTAAAATGCACAATACACAGCAAAATGCACGTTTGTATACCTCTTTTATGTTTGTCTCGCACATTACATATGTTGTGGATCCATCTTAGGTGAAGTATACAATGCAACTCAACAGCAGTTACATTTGTCAGAATCGGTTATCAACAATTAAGATTAATTCATGCGAAGTTGTCAACAACATTTTTTCCCCAAGGCAAATAGTGATTATTTAAGCAGCTGGAGACTCTGATTTATCACTAATCATTCATTTCGTCTGACAGAAATGAGTAGTCACGTTTGATGGGAGATACAGAGCCACAAGTTTCTGCATAGCAGATGCCTTCTAATTGTACAAGCATGCTGTGACTCCATGTCAAGATTACACAGTATCACTGTTGTGTTCCCACAGCACATGTTCAGGTAACATTCTAACTTCTGTCAATTGCATGTGCTCAGTCTGGTGTTTTAAGCACTCAAGCACACAACTGACTCGCAAATTGTTGAAACCAAATACGTCAAAAATTTCAATTTTTTTTCTTTTTTTTTTCTTTTTTACTGAATAGTACATTTAAAAGTATAGCCTATCATTTGGTGTTGACATGAAACACGTCATGCTCCTGCAAATGGTAGAAAAGGTGGTGCACTTTACGCTGTTTGTTGTTGAAACCAAATGAGTCACTTTCTTTTCAACAGATGCTGCTCATTCCAGTGCAGAGTCTGTTTACCTCCAATACTACAAATTGTTGATGAAATTATCTATTCCGCTTCTTGTGTCGCTAGCAGTCACTGTTAATGTTCATTGAGCGGCAGTTAGTTGTATTACTATAGCTCCAAAAAGGAAGAATAATAGTGCAGATTATGATATAATAAGGTAAAGACAGCTTGTAGCAAGGACTGCCTTATCAAAATTACAGAGAAGATTATGTTCCAGGGAAATCAGTTAGAAAATCTTGCAGATAAATATCAGTCTTTCTTGAAACAACTGTAGTAATGTAAGTAATATCAATATTACCAGCAATACCAATCTTATGTTATTAATATCCTTTCAGTTGTAGAATGAAATGTTACGATTCCATTAACGTAATTCGACGTAATAATATTTTGGCAAGATTTCTTGATTTTCCTACCAAAGATGCCCAGGTCTTACATCTGCAGTGCCTTATTGAGGCAAAGGAAGCAAAGCAGAGGTGTCCTCAGAAATCTGAATCAGAATGTCGTGAAAACTGCAGGGAAGCAATGTCTCTTTACCATATAATGCTTGCAAGTGAAAGGAAACTGGTTTGCAAAAATGCTTTCCCGAATATACACGCAGTGACAAATTTGCGCGTGTTTCGAATCTGTATATCGATGGATTAGTAAGACATACTTTTCACTTAAGGAAATGACATGAGCCCATCATTACAGAATTAACGGACAGCAGTTCAATGGCCTACCCAACACACCAAGTAACTATTCCAAAATGAAGTTGGTAGGTGTGTAGAAAGTCATTGATTATGTGCCTGCTGCAAAGAGGTCATTCTCTGAAGAAGTGTTTTCTTGGCCAGTGACTGACTAAAATTATACACTATGTGATCAAAAGTACCCAGACACCTGGCTGAAAATGACTTACAAGTTCGTGGCGCCATCCATTGGTAATACTGGAATTCGATGTGGTGTTGGCCCAACCTTAGCCTTGATGACAGCTTCCACTCTCGCAGGAATACGTTCAGTCAGGTGCTGGAAGGTATCTTGGGGAATGGCACCCATTCTTCACGGAGTGCCGCACTGAGGAGAGGTATCGATGTCGGTCGGTGAGGCCTGGCACAAAGTCGGCATTCCAAAATATCCCAGAGGTGTTCTATAGGATTCAGGTCAGGACTCTGTGCAGGGCAGTGCATTACAAGGATGTTGTTGCCATGAAACCACTCTGCCACAGGCCGTGCATTATGAACAGGTGCTCGATTGTGTTGAAAGGAGCAATCGCCATGCCCGAATTGCTCTTCGACAGTGGAAGCAAGAAGGTGCTTAAAACATCCGTGTAGGCCTGTGCTGTGATAGTGCCACGCAAAACAACAAGGGGTGCAAGCCCCCTCTATAAAAAACACGACCACACCATACCACCACCACCACCTCCGAATTTTACTGTTGGCACTACTAACACCAGCAGATGATGTTCACTGGGCATTTGCCATATCCACATCCTGTCATCGGATGGCACATTGTGTACCATGATTCATCACTCCGCACAACGTTTATCCACTGTTCACTCATCCTATGTTTACACTCCAGGCATCATTTATCATTTACAGGCATGATGTGTGGGTTATGAGCAGTTTTCTCACCTCCCACCTGTCATTGTAGTGGATCCTGATGCAGTTTGGAATTCCTGCGTAATGGTCTGGATAGCCTATTACACATTACTACCCTCTTCAACTGTCGGCAGTCTCTGTCAGTCAACAGATGAGGTCAGCCTGTGTGCTATTATGCTGTACATGTCCCTTCGCGTTTCCACTCCACTATCACATCAGCAACAGTGGATCTAGGGATGTTTAAGAGTGTCAAAATCTAGCATACATATGTATGACGAAAGTGACATCCAATCACCTGACCACGTTCGAAGTCTGTGAGTTCCATGGAGCCCCACCATTTTGCTCTCTCACGATGTGTAATGACTACTGAGGTCACTGCTATGGAGTACCTGGCGGTAGGTGGCAGCACAATGCACCTAATATGAAAAACATATGTTTTTGGGGGTGTCTGGATACTTTCGATCACACAGTGTATCTTGCAGCATACCTCCCTCTGTGGGATTTTGGAATCAATCAGGAGTAGTGTACCTTCATTCAAGTCAATAACCAATTCTTCCTCAGAAGAACAACTGAAGATCGTAGTTATTCAAGTATTGCCTCCATTTCATTATTTCCTGACCAAACTCTCCAAGTCTTTCAAACTTCCAGTTAGCTATCTCCAAGTTAGCTCTGGACAGGCCTTCTCCAGTCTCCAATGTCACTGAGCATCTGGACCACTAACTGGATGCTACATGCGTCACGATGTGAGAAGTGTTTGCCAGTTCAGGGCTGTTAGTGACTGAGGAAACTCTGAGGCACAACAGTAGATGAGGACTTTCGGCATCCTCGTGCATTCTCTCTCATGTGACAGTATCACGGTTGCATTTTTCAGCAGGACAATGCCCATTCACATACAGCACGTGTCTCTAAAAACTGCCTACATAATGTTGAGGTTTTCTAATGGCCAACAAGACCACCAGATTTGTCCCCAATAGAACAGTGTAGGAACAGCTCGGGCGACAAATTTGCCCCAGTGCCAGTATCTGGGGTACACCAGTTGTGAGCCAGTTTGCCCCCCCCCCCCTCCCCCCCAAAAAAAGGTCACCATTACAGACCCAACACCTGCCGCTACTGCCCACCACAAGGTGTCATTTCATCCTTGCCATTAGCACCATATGACAATGAACTTACAAGGGGGTACCCAAAACACTGGAATAACACTGAAATGGGCAGAGCTTTTGTAGTACGCATTTCTGCCGCTAGACGTGCGTAGGGTAACTCACTGTCAGTTCAGTTTCCCCTGTGTTGTCGATCTGGCTTGTTCTGTTCATCTGCAGTGATTGTTTATCCTAGAGCTGTTTTATTCTTGTTTTGGAAGTTTAAGTGCACAATGTGCAGCTGTCAACTTTTGTTTTCTACTCAGTAAAAATGTTGCTGAAACTGCTTCAACACTGAAAACTGGTTACCAAGATGATGCTAAGGGAAAAACTCAAGTGTACGAGTGGTTTGCTCGATTCAAAAGTGGCGATATGACGACTGATGACAAACCTCACATTCTGGACGTCCATAAACTGCCCAAATTGACAAAAACATTGAAAAAATTCGAGAGCATGTGCTCACAGACCATTGACAGGCAATTAGTCAATTGTCAAGGATTAGTGGGTTATCTTCGAGCACGGTTCAGTGAATTTTTATGTAAGGTTTGGAAACGAAAAGGGTTGCTGCCAAGTTTGTTCCTCGGGTTCTGACTATCAAAAGGAACATTGAGTTGAAATATGTTGTGCTTCGAAACAATAGCTTCAAACAGATCCAGATTTTTTTGTCAAAGATCAGTACTGGTGATGAGTCATGGTGCTACGGTTACAAACCAGAAACAAAGCGACAGTCAAGCCAATGGAAGACGTAATAATCACCCCAAGCAAAAAAAAAATGTCGTCAAGTCAAACCAAACATCAAAACAACGCTGATTTGCTTTCTTGTTGCCAAGGGTGTAGTTCATTCAGAGTTTGGTCTCCCAGGTCAAACCGTCAATCAAACCTTTTATTTGGAAGTTTAAGATTGTGCAAGAGTGTTCATCAAAAACGATCCGATTTGTGGTGGTTCTTCCACCATGACAATGCACCTGCACACACAGCCATTTCTGTTAGACAGTTTATGGCTAAAAATGGCACAGTTCCGGTATCACACACACCTTACTCATCTGATATGGCTCTGCGTGCATTTTTCTTATTTCCATGCATGAAAAGGGGCATGAAAGAACACTGATTTGAGAGCACTGAAGAAATCGAGGAAAAAATGCGGGGAGGGGGGGGGGGGGGGGGGGAGAGCTATCAGCCATTTCTAAAGATGGAAGCACTGATGGGACAAATGTATTAGTTGTAATGGAGAGTAATTTGAAGGGGTAAGATTGCTTTGTAAACAGCTTGAAAATATATAGCCTTTTAAAAAATAATGCCACTTATTTTTGGTTACCCCTTTGGAGCAATGGCTTCATGACACCCTTTCCAACTGAATCAGTGAATGCATCCAGGCCACAGGTGGTGCAATGTTATACCAATAAGTGGGCTCTGAAATAACATACGACACCTTCTCAAACCCATGAAGTTTCCAGAATGAGATTTTCACTCTGCAGCGGAGAGTGTGCTGATATGAAACTTCGTGGCAGATTAAAACTGTGTGCCCGACCGAGACTCGAACGCGGGACCTTTGCCTTTCGCGGGCAAGTGCTCTACCATCTGAGCTACCGAAGCACGACTCACGCCCGGTCCTCACAGCTTTACTTCTGCCAGTATCTCGTCTCCTACCTTCCAAACTTTACAGAAGCTCTCCTGCGAACCTTGCAGAACTAGCACTCCTGAAAGAAAGGATACTGTGGAGACATGGCTTAGCCACAGCCTGGGGGATGTTTCCAGAGTGAGATTTTCACTCTGCAGCGGAGTGTGCGCTGATATGAAACTTCCTGGCAGATTAAAACTGTGTGCCCAACCGAGACTCGAACTCGGGACCTTTGCCTTTCGCGGGCAAGTGCTGTACCAACTGAGCTACCGAAGCACGACTCACACCCGGTCCTGACAGCTTTACTTCTGCCAGTATCTCGTCTCCTACCTTCCAAACTTTACAGAAGCTCTCCTGCGAACCTTGCAGAACTAGCACTCCTGAAAGAAAGGATACTGTGGAGACATGGTTTAGCCACAGCCTGGGGGATGTTTCCAGAATGAGATTTTCACTCTGCAGCGGAGTGTGCGCTGATATGAAACTTCCTGGCAGGAAGTGCTAGTGCTGCAAGGTTCGCAGGAGAGCTTCTGTAAAGTTTGGAAGGTAGGAGACGAGATACTGGCAGAAGTCAAGCTGTGAGGACCGGGCGTGAGTCGTGCTTCGGTAGCTCAGATGGTAGAGCACTTGCCCGCGAAAGGCAAAGGTCCTGAGTTTGAGTCTCGGTCGGGCACACAGTTTTAATCTGCCAGGAAGTTCCATGAAGTTTCATTTAATTTCCCCCTCACCTTCTGGTGATTCACTTTTTTGTCAGGCAGTGTATTTTGTTGTGATGCTACATTCCTCATTGTCAGCTTGTTATACTGTTAACCTTACCAGGTGCTAGAAAAATCTTGCAAAATATGAGACGATGTCCAATATACGTGCCAGTAGCTACTACCTTTCTGAAATCAACATAGACTGCACCCTCTGTAATGAAAGCATGGACATTAAAGGCGGTAACAGACGCACAGATCTTAGTGTTTAGCATTTCCATCCATTGCAATTTTTCCAAGACTGTTCCTGTTTCTTACAAATTGTCCTGGTACACTTTAATCTGATGCCCCGAACCATTTGTTTTAGCTAAACACCTCACTTGAAAGGTTGCTTTCATCTATTGTACTGGAAAATGTACCCATAATATTGTTGTTATGCTTCATTCACACAAAACATTTAGCTGCATCAGACTGAGTTCATTAAACAGTACTGATTTTATAAGAAATTTCATGGTTGTATGCAATACTTTGCATTTGAAAAGAGCAGGGTGATAATGTGGAGTATACACACATTTGCAGTGCTTAATTTAGCACTGGACACTGTATCAACTGACTTATATGAAGTCAAACAAGCATTATGTTGCAGGAGAAAATAAATAATTGAGACTTAAAATTGGCGACTAACTACTACCACAAACAATTTACAAACAAAATAGTGACATTTACACTGTGACAAAACAAAGTCTAAGGCTGGTGGATTGCACCACTGGTACAGTTGAAATGTTATTCAAGGCAGAAGTTTTCATTGTCTCAAACTAAAATGAAATAAACTGCATCATGGAAGAGCTAACCTATTGTCAAAGAATCAGAATTTATTTAACTATAAATTATTCCAACCATGTGGATTTCCAGATAGCTCCTTTACTTGATTACAGAGGCAAGTATATCATCATCATAGCTCATGTTTTGATTCTACTCCATCAACTACAGTTCAAAACTTGTAATACCTTCTCTTGATATCCAAGTTATTAGCCTCCTATTTTGTTCAAATAAGTTAGTAATATGTTTGTTGTGGTCCTCAATCTGAATACTGGTTTGATGTAGCTCTCCATGCCACTCTATCCTGTGCAAGCCTCTTCACCTCTGTTTAACTACTACAACTTACATCTTTCTGAATCTACTGACTGTATTCATCCCTTGATCTACCTCTACACTTTTTAGCCCCCCATACTTCCTCTCATTACCAAACTGATGATTCTTTGATGCCTCAAGATGTGTCCAATCAACCGATACCATATTTCAGTCAATTTGTGCTACGAATTTCTTGTTTCCCCAATTAATTCAGTACCTCCTCCTCATCGATCGGTCCATCTAATGTTCAATATTTTTCTACAGCATCACATTTCAAATGGTTCTATTCTCTTGACGCACCTGCTTCTATTCCACATTCACTTCCATGAAAGGCAACACTCTAGACAAATTACCTTCAGAAAACACTTCCTAAACAATTCTATCATATATTAAAATGTTTCAGTTTTTCACAAACATTTTTCTTGCTATCTTGAGTCTTCACTTTATATCCTCTCCCTTTTGGACATCATCAGACAGTTTTCTATCCAAGTAGCAAAACTCGTCCACTGCTTTCAGTACCTCATTTTCTAATCTGACTCCTTGTTTTGGAGCAGACAAGCTAATTTTCACAGTAATTTTCCACTCACCTGTGTCTGTTGTTCCTCTTCTTCTTTCGAATGGGCCAGCTAAGGATCACGTTATTCAACTTTTCAGCCTGGAAAGGGAACTGATGTTTGGCCAGTAATCTCGCATTCTCTGGCTGTGTTTCTCCTTTCCCTCCTTTGTCCAAAGGGCACCAGTCCTTTTACGGGGCAATCTGTCCTGAAATCTCTTTTCTTTTAGTATCCTTCTGAGAAGTGCTCGGTTTCTAATGTCACTTTCAGTTACGCTCAGTCACTGGATGTCTTTCTTGACTCCTATCAGCCATCGTGTCACAGTCTTCCTGCTCTTCCAGTAGTTGAGAAGTCAGTTGGTCAGTCTTGTTTGGTCCATACTTGTGATATGTCCGTAGAAAGTGAGACGTCTCTTCCTGGCTTCATCTGTGATTTTCTCAGTACGACTGTATAGCTCCTGGTTTGACTCCTGGTTTGATTGTCTTCTGCACTCACCATCTGTTTTGATCGGTCCCAGAATTTTTCTCAGGATCTGTCTGTTGTTCACTTTATTTGCAATCAATTTTGAAGCGTTTATGGTTTCATCTTCAAACACTTTGGTGCATTTACTAAAGTAAAATACACCATCAAATACTTCTCATTGCTGTACCACAACATTTTCCAGTGTCGTAAATATATTGTGAATATTAGGTTTCATATGTATCATTTTAATGGATGCCATGGGGCAACAACAAAAGATATTTGTGGGTACATTGTACTTCAATAACTGTACTATACAGAAAACTTGAGACAATCTCCAGTGCTATCAAAAGCATGGGCACTGTCATTAAGAAGGCAATGGGGACGGCACTGTTAAATGCACAGGAGAAAGAGAACAGTTAGAGTACACTGAAGGCCTCTACAAGGGGACTTGTGAGATGAAGCGACTGAGGAAGAAATGGGTGTTGGTATGGAAGACATAGGGCATCCAGTCAAACTTTAATAGAGCAATCATATAGGGCAAAAGAAATTGATAACGTTTATTTGGAATTTCTGAAATCATTGGAGAAAATGGCAACCAAGTGACTGTTCAAATTCATGTATAGAACCTACATATCTGGAGACATACAATCAGGCTTTCAGAAAAAAATATCATCCACACGATCCCAAAAATAGAGGGAAAAAAAACCAGATGAATGCAAGAACTATCACACAATCAGCTTAACAGCTCATGCATCCAAGTTGCTGACAAGAATAACACACAGAAGAATAGAAAAGAAAATTGAGAATCTGTTAGATAACTATCAGCCTCATCTCTGGAAAAATAAGATGTGAGAAGCATTTGTGGCATTGCGACTGACAATGGAAGTGAGCCTTAAGAAAAATGAAGACACATTTGTAGGACTTGTGGAAAAAGTGTTCGACGATGTAAAATGGTGCAATGTGTTTGAAATTCTGAGAAAGATAGGAGTAAGCTATAGGAAAAGAGGGATAACATACAATATGTACAAGAGCCAAGAGGATACAACAAGAATGCAAGACCAAGAACATAGGCTTCAGACTTAAAAGGGTGTAGGACAGGGAAGTAGCCTTTCGACCTTACTGTTCAACCTATACACTGAAGAAACGATGATGAAAATAAAATTAAAATTCAAAATTGGGATTAAAATTCAAGGTGAAAGGATATTCCTAACTTCTGTTTGCTGCGGAATCCTTGAACATATTCGCAGTTCAAATACAATAACTTTTCTTGAGACAGAGAATCAGTGATTTTAGAAAGCATCACACGAGTTAAACTCAGCTCGCCCTTTTCTCACACGATATACTGCGAACTATCGACGAAGGACAACAGGCAGATTCCGTATTTCTGGATTTCTGGAAAGCATTTGACACGAGGTCACGTTGCAGTCTGTTTACGAAGGTATGAGCATATGGAATAAGTTCACAGATATGTGAGTAGCTCAAAGACTTCTTAAATAATAGAACCCACTGTGTTGTTCTCAACAGTGAGTGTTCATCAGAGACAAGGGCACCGTCAGGAGTGCTCCAGGAAAATGTGACAGGACCCTGTTATTCTCTGTATACATAAATGATATGGCAGACAAGGTAGGCAGCGATCTGAAGTTGTTTGCTCATGATGTCGTGGTGTACAGTAAGCAGGAAGATACGAGATGCATTCAAGTTCTAAGGCCTCCGATTTTTTTTCTCCGGACTGGAAAGAGATAGAAACATGCGCATTGTTTTAAACTGAGGCCGCGTTCATTGTCAATACGTCCCAGAGATGGCAGCACCGTACGGCAGATGGAATTTTACTGCCAGTGGCGAGAATGAGAACTGTTTTAAATACTTAAAATGGCGACGTTTTCCTTACTTGAACACCGTGCAATCATTCGTTTTCTGAATTTGCGTGGTGTGAAACCAATTGAAATTCGTCGACAGTTGAAGGAGACATGTGGTGACGGAGTTACGGATGTGACGAAAGTGCGTTCGTGGGTGTGACAGTTTAATGAAGGCAGAACATCGTGTGACAACAAACCGAAACAACCTTGGGCTCGCACAAGCCAGTCTGACGACACGATCGAGAAAGTGGAGAGAATTGTTTTGGGGGATCGCCGAATGACTGTCGAACAGATCGCCTCCAGAGTTGGCATTCCTGTGGGTTCTGTGCACACAATCCTGCATGACGACCTGAAAATGCGAAAAGTGTCATCCAGGTGGGTGCCACGAATGCTGACGAACGACCACATGGCTGCCCGTGTGGCACGTTGCCGAGCAATGTTGACGCGCAACGACAGCATGAATGGGACTTTCTTTTCGTCGGTTGTGACAATGGATGAGACGTGGATGCCATTTTTCAATCCAGAAACAAAGCACCAGTCAGCTCAATGGAAGCACACAGATTCACTGCCAGTGCTGAAAAAATGATGGTGCCCGTCTTCTGGGACAGCGAGGGCATAATCCTTATCCATTGCGTTCCAAAGGGCACTATGGTAACAGGTGCATCCTACGAAAATGTTTTGAAGAACAAATTCCTTCCTGCACTGCAACAAAAACGTCCGGGAAGGGCTGCGCGTGTGCTGTTTCACCGAGGCAACGGACCCGCACATCGAGCTAACGTTACGCAACAGTTTCTTCGTGATAACAACTTTGAAGTGATTCCTCATGCTCCCTACTCACCTGACCTGGCTCCTAGTGACTTTTGGCTTTTTTCGACAATGAAAGACACTCTCCGTGGCCGCACATTCACCAGCCGTGCTGCTATTGCCTCAGCGATTTTCCAGTGGTCAAAACAGACTCCTAAAGAAGCCTTCGCCGCTGCCATGGAATCATGGCGTCAGCGTTGTGAAAAATGTGTACGTCTGCAGGGCAATTACGTTGAGAAGTAACGCCAGTTTCATCGATTTCGGGTGAGTAGTTAATTAGAAAAAAAATCGGAGGCCTTAGAACTTGAATGCACCTCGTAGAAGAAGACTTTGACAAAATTTCTAGTTGGTGTGATGAATGGCAGCTAGCTCTAAATGTGGAAAAGTTACGCTAAACCGGATGAGTAGGAAGATCAAACCTGTACTGTTTAGATGCAGTACTACTAAAGTGCGCGTCATTTACGACGACGGCCGAGTTTAGGTTCGTTCTGGGCATCTGACGTCACAGAACACAGTCAGCCAATGAACAGAGAGCGACGTTGCCAGAGCTCGACTGCAGTGCAGAGCACGGACGAGTGTCTTCAGTTTAAGAAACATTCAGTCATAAACTAAAGTAACTGAACAAAAGCAATATATTGATAGCAGACTTTCTTTTATAGAAAGTTTGGAAAAAAGCATTCTTTGTACCAATTGCTTCATATTCTATTAATTAATTAAACCAAACAAGCAAGAAGCCTCCTAATTCAGGCGATACCAAGGAAAGGTGTTTGTATCATTCTCATGAACCGCTTTTTTGCAATAAAGAACAGCGGTAATGGTTTATTTCCTATTGTACTTTGACGAAACGTGAGTAATTCATAGTCAAACCAACAGTGTTTGTCCGTATTCTGCGTGCTATTTTATAGAGTCTTCCAGCTGTTTTGAAAAATGACGAGGTGCGTTAGTGTAATGGTTAAAGTGTTTGATTGTAAAACGGAAGGTTCTGAGTCCAAACCTTGTTCAGTACTTTATATTTTCTTTATTTAAAAACAACATTGAAGTGTCTTACTTCATGAATTTTATTCGTTTGAATGTAATTTTTTTAAATTTCTAGTGCTTTGTCTCTTCATTATAATCATAATAAGTTTTCAGTTTTCCTAATTTTGCTCTCCAATATTTCTTTTCACAGGATTTAAAAACAATGAAAAGGCACACATACAATATTCATGTTGTCTGTTTTGTTTGTATATCTTCTCTTCCGCAGTCACTGTTTTACTATTCATATTGAGATATATCCTTTTGCGACAGTATTAAAAGTATTATTTAGAGCAGAATTTCGGCTCATACGCTGCCGAGCTACTTGATTGTCTGACGCAATTCTTTGCTTCGCTGCTTTGGCAACATCATATTCAATGTTTTCGTCGACTGATCTATGTTTTGGCAAGTATTTGCTGTCCGTTGTGACAAACACATATTGTTCGCGCACTGCGTCTCTCTGACAATATATTTTAGTTTCTATGTTTTATTATGTCCACAATTCAGTCAGTGTACTTCACCAACTTTCTTTTAATGAGAACGTTTTAGAAAAAAGCGAAATGACTCTTGCAATAAATAAATAAACTCTGGTAATAAATAAATAAAAGTTTTATTACAGTTGCTAAAGATGGAATATTTCCCAGTTTATAAACACCGTTTATGTTATGAAGGGTGTTCATTTTAACTGGGGACATTGAATTCTCTTGAAAACAACACACAGAGCCAAAAGAAATCAAATGATAAGTGTGTCAAAGCAGTCGGAACACAATGTGTCTGAACAGGCGAGCAGTGCAGTGATGACAAAATCACGCACAGTGCGGAATGCGGGGAGCACGTCTCTGTAGCAGTGAAAGGGTTAATGCAGCCGTGGTGGCTTTACTTCACAAACTGCGCACTCCCCCCTAAACGTAAGTTTGCGAACTATACTATACTATGGCGCTGTTTCTGTTGGCATGTGCGTCGTTTGCAACTGGCAATGCAGCAATCTCCCACGTCTGGGCGGGCAAGCGCGAGCTGCCAACATAAAAGAATTCAACTATAGTGTCCTGCTTGACAGTGTAAAGTCATTTAAATATCTGAGCGTAACATTGCAAACTAATATGAGGTGGAATGTCCATGTCAGAACTGTGGTAGGGAAGGTGAATGGTCGACTTCGCTTTTAGGGGAGAATTTTAGAAAAGAGTGGTTCACCTGTAAAGGAGACATATAGGACATTGGTGTGATCCAATCTCGAGTACTACTCGAGTGTTTGGGGTCCGTACCAGGTCAGATCGAAGCAGTTCAGAGGCGGGCTGCTAGATTTGTTACCAGTAGGTTTGAACTACACATGACTGTTATGGAGATGCTTCAGGAAGTCAAATGGGAATCCCTGGCATCATTCTTTTTGAGGAACACTCTTGAGAAAATTCAGATAACTGGCAAACAATTCTACTGTCAACAACCAACATTGCGCATAAGTACCACAAAGATAACTTACGAGAAATTGGGGCTCGTACGGAGGAATATTGAAAGTCTTTTCCCCTTGCTCCACTCGGAGTGGAAAAGAAAAGGATATAACCAGTAGTCACACAGGATGCCCTCTGCCATGCACTATACTGTGGCTTGTGGAGTATCTATGTAGATGTAGCTCAATGATAACATTCACTAATGACATTGCTATACTCAGGGAAAGTAAATAAAAAATACAGGATCTGCTGAATGGAATGAACAGTCTAATGAGTACAAAATATGGAATGAGGGCAAATTGAGGAAAGACAAAAGTAATGAGAAGTAGCAGAAATGAGAACTGAGAGAAACTTAACTACTACGTAGGCAGCAAAATAACCAATATCAGATGGAGCATGGCGGACATCAAAAGCAGACTAGTACAGGCAAAGAGGGCAGAAAATCTACTCGTATCAAACATATGCCTTAATTTGAGGAAAAAATTTCTGAGAATGTACAAAACAACATTGTATGGTAGTGAGTCACGGACTGTGGGAAAACTGGAACAGAATAGAACTGAAGCATCTGAGATGTGGTGCTACTGAAGAATGTTAGAAGGCAGGTAGACCATCAGGTCAAGGAATGAGGAGGTTCTGCACAGAGTCACTGAAGAAAGGAGCAGGTGGGAAACACTGACAGGAAGAAAGGACACGATGACAGGAGATGTGCTAAGACACCAGGAAATATCTTCCACGGTACTAAAAGCGATCTGTAGAGGGAAAAACCGTAGGAAAAGATTGGATACATCCAACAAATCATTGACGACATAGGATAGAAGTTCTACTCCAAGATGAATAGGTTAGCACAGGAGAGGAATTTGTAGCAGCCACATCGAACCAATTGGACAACTGTTGACTCAAAAAACTGTGCTTACGTGTCTGAAAATGAAGCCATACAAGGCTTCAAAAGTGGTTGCAAATAAAGGACAAAGAGAGCAAAGTGGAAATTTAGTATATAAACAGCCTGTGTGCTTCAAAGCAATATAATTTACATGTGAATTCCTGATTATCCAGCATAACAAAAGCAACAAAATAACCTAATTTTCTCAGCATCACCTGACTTTTCGACTACATTCCATCACCTCGGTTTTACTTTTGTTGACGATCAGGGCATCTCATATTTTGGACAAGACGTGTGTATTTTAATTTTCAAGAAACTAGCAAAAGTGGCATGTGAAATGAAACATAATAAAACAAAATATAAAAAAAAAAAACAAGTGCAACAAAATTAACCATCAGAACCCCAGGTCAGGGGGAGACTTAGCGGATGGGGTAAGAAGGAAAACCCTTCCTTCTTTTCCCATCTGGTAAACCTCCCCTGATCTGGGGTTCTGTGCAACTTTTCCAAACTGTCCGAATTTCCTAAGCTTCACCAGTCCTTTTCCTTCACCTCTCTTCCTTCCCTCTCAACCCTTCTGCCAGAAGAAAAAGAAGCCACACACTCTGAAAGCTTGCAAATTAAAATATCTTTATATGTGTGTTCTCCTGCGACCACTTTGTGAGCAGATTTTTTTTATCCATCGAATTACATAATATTTTCAAAAATTTATTATTTTGGTTGATATAAAAATGGTGATGATGATGAATCATAATCATCATCATCATCGTCATCATCATCATCATGGACAGTTTCTGGCCTCTGGCCAGGTCTGTTTGGAAGGTAAGCCTCTCCATCGTCTTCTGTCTTGCCACCATCTCTCCGTCTTCACCTTGGTCCAGTCTTCTCCTTTCTTCTGGACACATTCCTCCACTCCTTTCAGCCATGTGTCTGTCTATCATCTTCTTGGTCTCTTTCCCCCCAGTTCCATCTCGTGTATCCTCCTGGTATCCTCTTCTCCTCCATTCGTTTGACATGCACATGCCCATACCATCTCAGCCTTGATTTCTCCATCTGTGGTGTCACTGCCAGACACCACACTTGCTAGGTGGTAGCTTTAAATCGGCCGCGGTCCATTAGTACATGTCGGACCTGCGTGTCGCCACTGTCAGTGATCGCAGACCGAGCGCCACCACACGGCAGGTCTAGAGAGACTGACTAGCACTCATCCCAGTTGTACAGACGACGTAGCTAGCGATGCACACTGACGAAGCCTCGCTCATTTGCAGAGCAGATAGTTAGAATAGTCTTCAGCCAAGTCCATGGCTACGACCTAGCAAGGCGCCATTAGTAACATTGCATGTATCTACAGAGTCTCACTTGTATCGTCAAGAGCGAAGTACAACAATGATGGATTAAAGTTAAGTATTCCAGCAGCTACGTACTTTTCTTTATAGCATTCATTACGTATCCTGTTTCAGACCTCACGCCCATCTGCGTGAGCTTAGCGCGTGCCTTTCAGCTACTTCTGAGTGGCGTGGCTGTCTTGTTACACCACAACAGTTGGCGACGAGGCTTAAAAGAGGATTTAGCGTTTGTATTAATTTACTTGTGTCATGGCTTCGCCACAATCTCCGGATGTACTGTCCGAATTTTATCGCTTGCAGAATCAGCAGACGCAGGCATTATTGGATGCCCTTGGACAGCTCGTTCAGGGTCAACGTGCAATGCAAAACGATGCGGGAGCTGCCGCTTCACCGCTACCGCAGCCACAACATGCTGTTGCACCCCCGTTCCGGCCATTTGACCCGGCTATGGAAACCTGGACGGAGTTGTCACGCCAATTTGGATTCCATCTCGCCGCCTACAGAATTCAAGGTAATGAGCGGCAGCCTTTTTTATTGGCCTGTGTAGGTGTGTCCACCTACCGTGTGATAGTGAAATTGTTTCCCCGACGCGACGTAGAAACTCTGTCCTACGAAGAAATTTTGTCGGCATTAGATGCCTATTTCAAAGAAACAGTCAATGTCGTTGCAAAAAGGTATACGTTCTTTCGTACAGAACGTACGGCCGGTCAGACTAATCGGGAGTGGGTTGCAACATTGCAAGGCCTTACTCGGGATTGTGCTTTTGAGTGTGACTGTGGACTCCCTTATTCAGATACTATGGTACGTGATGCAATTGCACAGAATGTTTCTGATGTTCGTATACGGGAGCAAATTTTGAAACTAGTCAATCTCTCCCTTCAACAAGTGATAGACATATTGGATAGGCAAGACACACTTGACTTTGCTCGGGACTCATTTGAAACTTCGCCAGCTGTGTGTCACATTAACCGGCCCGCCGGGCGCGCTGCCCGGAACGATAAACAGCCCTCGCGCTCGTCCGCGCAGCTGCCGCCTAGCTCTCCACGTGTGCCGCGAAAGCGAACAAATGCAGTGAAATCATGCCCGTGGTGTGCGACTAGACATTCCCGTGAACATTGCCCGTCACGCCAAGCTATTTGCTTTTACTGTAATAAGAAAGGACATGTTCAAAGTGTTTGCCAGAAAAAGCTCCGATCGGCCAATCACAATCATTCCAGGCCCTTTGCTTCGCGCCGGAATCGAACCATGGACAATCAGGCTCGTGAACCTTCGCCCATGGACATTCATGTAGTTAATTCCACTCCGCCCAGTGCCACTTTCTCTAACAGTGACTGTGCTCGTCCCACAAATAGTGTGCGTCGACATCGCCGGAAATCTCGTCCGGTCGCAAGTGCTTCTGTACCGGTATCAGTTCAAATTGCATGAGAAAGTCGCTCTTGTCGTCAGCAGGACAATAAACTTTTTGTAGACTTGGACTTTGAAGGCAAAGTGATACCATTCCAGCTCGATACCGGAGCTGCAGTTTCGTTGATCAATCACGACACGTACAAACAACTGGGCAAACCTCCGTTGCGTGCCGCAAATGTGCAGCTCACTAGTTATTCAGGACAGCATATCCCTGTGTTAGGACAGTGCACTCTTCTTGCAACATACAAGGGACAAACAAAACTTGTCATTTTACGTTCTTCGTTCTTCTACTGCAGTGAACTTGTTTGGTTTAGATTTATTTCAGTTGTTTAACTTGTCAATAGTCAATCAGGTCCTATCAGTGAATCAGACTGTGCCTTCTGCCAGTGTTTCTCGTCTATGTGAAGAATTTGCAGACATTTTTGCACCGGGCCTTGGTTGCGCTGAGAACTATGAAGCACATTTGGAACTGAAAGTAAACGCGCAACCGAAATTTTTCAGAGCGCGGAATGTTCCCCACGCATTGCGTGATGAGGTCGCAAGAACATTACACGATTTCGAATCACAAGGTGTAATTGAACGTGTGCAGGCTTCTCTCTGGGCCTCACCCTTAGTAATTTTGCCAAAACATTCCAGAAAGACGGCAGACGAACATGTAGCAAATCTAAGCACATTATTTCAGGTATTGCGACAAAATGGTCTTCGCTTGCGGAAGGACAAGTGTGTGTTTTTTGCTCGTAACTTACCATATCTGGGACATGTAATCAATGCCCAAGGCATACATCCCAGTCCGGAGCACCTCCGTGCCGTACAAGACTTGCCTTTGCCGCAGAATTTGAAGCAGCTACAAAGTGTGTTGGGAAAAATTAACTATTATCATAATTTTCTCCCGCATGCCTCTTCCATTTCAGCTCCGCTTCATCGCTTACGCCGTAAAGGTGTTCCATTCGTCTGGACGACGGAATGCAAACGCGCCTTTCGCCAGTTGAAATCGGCGTTGCTTTCTAATACTTGCCTTCCGCCATTCGACCCCCAGACACCCCTTTTGTTGATGGTAGATGCATCGGATTTCGGGATCGGTGCTGTGCTTGCGCAAAAAGATGGATCGCATGATCGCCCTATTGCATTTGCGTCAAAATTGCTCTCATCTGCGCAAAGAAATTATTCACAGATCGAGAAAGAAGCTTTGGCTCTCGTATTTGGTGTTACTAAGTTCCATGATTTCTTGTATGGTCGTCATTTTACCATCATCACGGACCACAAACCTTTGACATCACTTTTTCGTCCGAACAAGCCTGTACCTCCGCGTACAGCGCAGAAATTCATTCGCTGGTCTATTTTCCTCTCGCAGTACCGCTACGATATCTTGTATCGGTCCACTGCTAAGCACGGAAATGCCGACGCGTTGTCCCGTTTGCCTGTTGCTGAGGATAGAGCATTCGATTCTTCCGAACTTGCTTGCCTGTTCATTGATTCGGAAGCTGATGACGTGGTCGAATCGTTTCCGATTGATTTTCGTCGTGTAGCTACAGCCACAGCTGCTGACCCTGTCCTTGCTACCGTTTTGCGTTTTGTTGTTACGCAATGGCCCGTGTCAAAGTCACAGATCGAGGATCCGCTGGTTCGCCGATTTTTTGCTCACAAGGAGAGACTTTTTGTACGACGTGGTGTTTTGTTGTTGCATTCTGATAATGATCAGTCCAGAGTCGTGGTCCCATGTTCGTTACAGTCCTCTGTCTTACGGCTTCTTCACCAAGGACATTGGGGTATAGTGCGAACGAAACAACTTGCTCGTCAGCACTGTACTTGGTTCGGAATCGATGCTGCGATTACGAATATGTGCTCTTCTTGCATGGCATGTGCCGAACAACAATCCGCACCGACGTGGAAATTCTTTGCATGGCCGCAAGCCACTTCCCCTTGGCAACGCTTGCACATCGATTTTGCTGGTCCGTTCTGGAATGCTCGATGGTTGGTTGTGGTCGATTCTTTCAGTAATTTTCCTTTTGTTGTCCGGATGTCTTCCACGACGTCTTCTGCCACCATCCAAGCCTTATCCGCTATTTTTTGCATTGAAGGTCTTCCACAGACTATTGTTTCCGACAATGGCCCACAATTCATGTCCGCAGAATTTCAGTCATTCAGCAAGGCCAATGGTATTCAACATCTGACATCCGCGCCGTTTTCGCCTTAGTCAAATGGTGCCGCTGAACGATTGGTCCGGACTTTCAGGTCACAGATGTTGAAGTTGAAAGAGCATTCTCGGGAGGACGCGTTGTTGCTCTTTTTGTCTTCGTATCACTCTCAGCCCCGAGATGGTCGCTCGCCGGCTGAGTTGCTCCACGGTCGTCCTCATCGAACCTTGATGTCTTTGCTGCATCCGCCGCATCAGGTTCCTGTGCAGCGGCAGACTCCTGCTTTTGCTCCAGGCGACGTTGTATTCTATCGCAACTATCGCGGTTCACGGAGTTGGCTCGCAGGGCGCATTCTTCACTGCCTCGGCCGCGCGATGTATTTGGTTTTGGAGGCCTCTGGTGAGGTGCGTCGGCATCTCAATCAGCTGCGCCTCTGTCGTCGCACGGGTTCTGCCGCTCCCCGTCTGCTTTCAGCGACGGTGCCGTCCGGTCAGCTCCCTGGGGACCCATCTACTGGCTCGCCTCATCCCCAGGTGTTACCGACGCTGCCTTCCATTTTGCCTCATGGCGACGAGCCGCTGCCGCCGCCTGTTCTCCCGCCGGCGCCGCCCGCAGTGGACGCGTCGCTGCAGCCGCCAAGCGCCTCCCTGGGTCACGCGTCGCCGACCGCTTCCCGTGACCAGCAGTTCTCCGCCATGGAACTATTGCCTGCTCCGGACCACATGGCGTCTTCGCGCGTCGGGTACCCCGACGTGATGGAGGTTGACCCTTCGGCCCCTCCTGTATCTCTAAGAGCGCATACACCGCATGTTGACGTGCACCCTGGACTAGGTTTTCAGGCGTTTCCTAGCTCCCCTCGGACCGAATGGCCGGGTGCGGGTCGCACAGCCTCGCCTGTTGTTAGGCTCCCCACTTCATCGCATACGTCAACATTGGGTCCTCCCCACGGCGGGTGGAAGCCTTATAACATGACTGTTCGCTGATTTGCGGGGGAGGAATGTGGTGTCACCGCCAGACACCACACTTGCTAGGTGGTAGCTTTAAATCGGCCGCGGTCCATTAGTACATGTCGGACCCGCGTGTCGCCACTGTCAGTGATCGCAGACCGAGCGCCACCACACGGCAGGTCTAGAGAGACTGACTAGCACTCGTCCCAGTTGTACGGACAGCGTAGCTAGCGATGCACACTGACGAAGCCTTGCTCATTTGCAGAGCAGACAGTTAGAATAGCCTTCAGCTAAGTCCATGGCTACGACCTAGCAAGGCGCCATTAGTAACATTGCATGTATCTACAGAGTCTCACTTGTATCGTCAAGAGCGATGTACAACAATGATGAATTAAAGTTAAATATTCCAGCAGCTACGTACTTTTCTTTATAGCATTCATTACGTATCCTGTTTCAGACCTCACGCCCTTCTGCGTGAGCTTAGCGCGTGCCTTTCGGCTACTTCCGAGTGGCGTGGCTGTCTTGTTACGCCACAACACTATCTCCTACTGTAATGGTTCCACCTTCATTAACTCTCTGATCCTCTCATTTCTTAAGCTGTCTATCTTTGTCACTCCAATACTGTTCCTCAAGAATTCCATCTCACTAGCTTGTACTTTGCTTTTCTCTTTTCCTTTCATAACCCAGGTTTTGGATACATACATCAGGATCAGGATGTAGTATGACCAGTATATAACATTTTTACTGATCCTTCCTCCATATCAGGCTTCTGACACTCTTCTGAAATGCTTCTGGTTTTCTCCCCCACTTGTTTATTTCTCTGTCATTTTTTCCATCTTCTTATATCAGGTTTCCTAGGTACTTGAAACTCTCCACTCTCCTCAATCGTTCCTGACCAATTGTTATTCCAGCTGTTCCTCTCTCCTTCATTCTTGTTGTGATAATCGTGTCACTCTTACTTGTACTAAATTTCATCCCATATTCTTCTACTGTTTGTTCCCACACGTCCAACTGCTCTTGTACTTCCTCCTCCTTATTCCCCCAAATCACCAGATCGTCTGCAAACACCATAGCTTTCATCTTCCTTTCACCAATTACTTGTGCTACTGTACTCATTATAGCATCCATCACTAAAATGAAGAATAATGGTGAAAGTGCACTTCCCTGCCTCAAGCCATTCTTCTGTTCAATCCGAGCTGATCCCCCCACCCCTCCCCACTTTCACACAGCTCACACTTCCATGGTACATTTCCCTTATCCTCCAAATAATCTGTGTTGCTACTCCTCTGCTCTCCAGGGGTTTCCACATTTTGCTTCTACGTACACTATCATATGCTTTTCAGATGTGCAAGAAGGTTGATACAAAATCAAAGATCAGAAATTCATGTACGAAAGCCTGTGCAAACAGAAAAATTGTAACATTCCCATTGGGCATGTGTAATTTTTTTTTTCCTTCCCAAAGCAAGTGGAAAGTATTTTCCAAAGTTTGTACCATTGATAGTTGCACCTAGCATCCATGGATCATATCTGGAAACATTGCCCAAATTATTCAAAATGGCTGTCAACAATCTGTTTGGACATGCGGTTCTAGTCACATGCCTAACAATCTAAGCTAATTTTTCTGTGCTGAAGCTGTGAAATGGTGCCTTCTGGCTCGAGAACTTCTGTGCTGTAACTTCACCACCAAGTGAGTCTACGTGAACAATCAGTTCTCATCTAATTACGTTTGTTTCTGAAATATGAGGTGTAGCGTTTTGCAAGTTTCATTTTGTTAGGCACGCAGCAAGGCTGTTCTTACTTCGAAATATTGGTTAAATCTGGTGGCCGTGTATCTCAGACATGAGAAAGTAAGCTGGCACAACTGGAGAAAGAAGCTAGCAGGTGAAGAAGAAAAACATTGTAAAGTGAAGCAGTCAGTGAGAGGCAGAGAGTATCGCCAAAAGGAGAAAATTAGAGCAATACTGGCAGGAAAAGAAGAGCAACGCAAAAGGGCTGCAGCAAGTAAACACTGTCAGACAGAGCAAGAAAAACTTAAAAAGGAGAAACAAGAAACCAGTGTTCAATAAAATGTCTCCTGAAGCATTGGGAAAAGCAATCTGCAGAGCTCGGAAAGCACTGATGAAGTCACAATAAACAAGCAGCAATGCTACAGCAAATTTACTGCAAACTGTGGCCAACAGAAAAAGACATTGGTGAAAAGTTATTCAAAGGGAGGTCCGATAAACACTGAACAAAGGGAGTATTTGTGATGTGATTAAGGCTATTTGTGTCTGCGATATTAGCTACTATCAATTTATTAGCAATTATCAAGTCTGAGTCTAATGCGGACCTACAAGATATGGCCATTGCTACGCCATATGTACATGATGTGACAGACAAGACTAATTTTCAGAATGAGATTTTCACTCTGCAGCGGAGTGTGCACTGATATGAAACTTCCTAGCAGATTAAAACTGTGTGCCCGACCGAGACCCGAACTCGGGACCTTTGCCTTTCGCGGGCAAGTGCTCTACCAACTGAGCTACCGAAGCACGACTAACGCCCGGTACTCACAGCTTCACTTCTGCCAGTACCTCGTCTCCTACCTTCCAAACTTTACAGAAGCTCTCCTGCGAACCTTGCAGAACTAGCACTCCTGAAAGAAAGGATATTGCGGAGACATGGCTTAGCCACAGCCTGGGGGATGTTTCCAGAATGAGGTGTGCTAGTTCTGCAAGGTTCGCAGGAGAGCTTCTGTAAAGTTTGGAAGGTAGGAGACGAGGTACTGGCAGAAGTGAAGCTGTGAGTACCGGGCGTTAGTCGTGCTTCGGTAGCTCAGTTGGTAGAGCACTTGCCCGCGAAAGGCAAAGGTCCCGAGTTCGGGTCTCGGTCGGGCACACAGTTTTAATCTGCCAGGAAGTTTCAAGACTAATTTTGTAAAACTAAGAATGCCATCTTTGTGTCGCCACATGAGAAGGATGAATTTGTTCTGACTGATGACACCTACATAGTGTCCGTTTTACCTGACCAACAACTGGCAGAAGGGGTGAATTTATTTGCTGTTGGGATTTCTGGTTACAATATGCATTAAGCAGTTTGTTTATTTATATGGTTGCTTTGTTTGATATTTAATGTCTGTTTATGAATGTAGCTTTAAGTATACTGTTGCCTTGTTTGATACTTAATGCATGTTTATGAATGTAGTCTTATATAGTAATTGTGGACCTCACTCTGACAACTTTCTGGGAAGTGTAGCTATCATTATGGGGTAGTCTCATAAATTCATAGATTAAATAAGCTTTTACCCATGTCTTATAGTGCTTTTTTAGTATATCTCAATCGGTTTTTAAGCTCTATGGCAATTAAATTTTGTAAGGACAAAGTGTCACATGCCAAACAGTCACATAATTATTCCTTTTGCTGCTGTGGGCACGAATGCACATCCTGTTATGCTGTTACCCAGGTGTTGTGGACATGTATACGCATGCTGCTTGGATATTCCTACTCACTATGGACATTTAAATGTGTCCAGAGTCGCCAACTTCTCACTGCTACAGAGGAGTTACTTCCATATCTCGGTAAGTTAAAAAGGTTCGAGTATTTATCATACAATACACGTGCTTCATTGTATGCTATTACATGAAAAAAAAACCTCATTTCAATACTTCAATCGTTTATGAGACATGACAATCTTTATGACCACACAATTTGACTTTCCTTTGGATATACGACCCGATAACTTGAGAATGAAATGAGATATTCTTCTGCTCTCAATTTTAAATAAAATGTCATTCACTGCAATGTATGAACTAAAATCAACCATATGCAAAGTTTACACAGTATGTTTTTATCTTGTGAACTCTTTAAACTTCCATGCACTGTTTTAATTTGATGCAGCACAGTAAGAATGACAGATAATGAAAAGAAATGCAGTTCTTTATCAAGTTAAGATATCAGACTGTAAGATGTGCAAAAATCAAATTTTTCATCTGATAGTTTACGAGAAATCGGATGTTGAATATTTCACACTGGTCAAAATGTCACCTTTCAGCACAGGCAATGTTTTACCTAATTTGATGCGGGGCAGTAAATAGGATGAGTAACAGAAAGAAACTCAGTCTTTATCACGTGAAGACATCAGACTGCAAGATGTGCAAAAATCATATTTTTTCCATCTAATAGTTTTCGAAAAATTAGATGATAAGTATTTCATATCAGCCGGAGCACTGCCTCCCAGCGCAGGTGCCACCATTTGGCGAGCAGTACAGGCATAACGAAAGCTACCTCAGTATGGAATGCGGAGAGCTCATCAGTAGCAGCAAAAGGGTTAAGGCACACTAGCATCTATAATAATATATGGGGTGGTTAGAAACTGAAAAGCTGATAAGGGTGCTACAGGGTAGATTGTGCTGAGAAAAAATTGTTAAGAGAAAAATGCAGTAAGATGTGCCGGTTTCGAGTTATTTAACACTGAAGTTAGCCAGTCAGCCAATGTGTGTGCCAACTCGAGTGCCCTACCGGAGAAGGTGTCAACAAACACATTCAGTTTCCTAAAACCGGACAAGAAAGCAATACAAAAATTTGACATTGGACGTGGATCAAACCCCAGCTAAATGCTAAGCAGTCTCGTGTGCTATCATCTTTGTTACGAGAACAACTGACACCAATTGTATGTGGTGGGTCTCTCGAATTTGTGCACACAGTGGCCTGGTTCGCTAACTTTGGTGCTAATTAACTCAAAAATGGCAGAATGCACCAAATTTTTTTAAACAATTATTTCGCAGAACAAAATACCCTGAGCATCCTTAAAAGCTTTTCAGGCTGTTTCTGACCACCCTATATAACAAGTAGCAGGAATACAGAACTGAAGTTTATTACTACGTAGTCATAATGAAAGGTTATTGTACATTAAATTTGAAACAAAACATCAGAAGATTTTCTCAAAGTACAAAAATGATTGTTTTTCATGTCTTTTCTCTGTCATATACCTAACAAATGTAAACTAATTTGTTTTGTTACCATAAAGAAAAATCTACCATGTCATTAGTGGTTATTATAACTGTGTTAGTTTCTACAATTATTTGTAAATTAAAAGGTATATCACAATTATTAACAATAGGGAGCAATCTAACTTTTAAATGTCACATGCCTTAAAAACAAGTGAAATGCCCCATTCATCTTACAGTTCTCCATTCAAGGTGTCTGTATGGCTGAAAATTGAATCACATCCAGATTTTTACTCACTTGTCCTGCATGTGGCTTCTTTTCTGTGCAATACTTTTAAAAGTGTCCCGATTTTGCTTTGTAAGTTATACAGTAACCCTATTAACGAGCAAATGCAAATGCCAGGTGTAACAAGCTGTAACAGTGCAGGTCACCGGTGGCTCCGTGGCAATCGCACCTCTAGGTCGCACACGTTCGGGACCGTACGCCGAGTCCCGAGTGAGCTGCAAAGAAAGGGCCGAGGAAAAATACAAAACAATTTTCTCGGAATCATTTATTTGTTTCCAGTATATTTAATAAATGAGTACACAGTGCCTCGGGGCGAAGGGGAATTACCATCTCGACCGAGTCGAGGAAGCGACAGGGAGAACAAAGCGGGGATTATTCTTTGGCACAGACACGGAGAGAGCGAGAGCCTGGCGGGCGCCCACCTGCGCCAGGTCTTTTGTGGCCCTCGGGCCCTACTTTGGGTGCCCACAGCCGAGCTGTGGCTCACTCTGGAGATCGCAGCGCTCGCTCCCGCGCCTCCTTGAGAAAGCCACAGAAAAGAAAATTAGAAACAGGCTACAAAAGCAGCTGCCGTAGCGTCATTCAATAAGCAGAGAGACTTATGCATTTGTGTTTTCACACAATCTTCACACTGGATCTAATCTCCTGGAAAAGTTGAACACCTATCCTATATCTGCTACAATAGCGGCATTTAAAAAAAATTAAATTGTCAGTCTCGAAGGGTGAGCCGAGTTTCCACATTTATTTTCAATTCTTCACTGCCGAGAAACCTGATGCCCCTATTTCCTTAAAAGCAATCCAGATGAAAAGTGAGCCAGATGAAAAGAAATCTGGTGGCACAGTGCACTTGAACTTCACTCAAACTTCTACCTAGTGAATTTGGACACGTATTTTCCTGGATTAACACCATACTATATGTGAAATGTACTTGCAGTTACGAATATAGACAACCTTCAGCTATATAATGGAATGACGATACTAAAAATTTGAGCCAGACTGGGAATCGAACCCACGATTTCCCACCATTCGTGAGCAATCATCTTAAACACTTCAGCTATCTGAGCATTGATTCCATACGCCTTTGTCCACGCATTTCGACTTGCACTCATACACACACTGCAACATCTTATCTAGCCACTAATACCAAGGAGGCAACTTTCAATTAAAATGCATCCCCTGCACAGGAATGTACATAATGAATGAAGTAAGTGCAGGTTGTAGACACATGTACGACAACAGACGGAAGTTTGGGTTTGGCCGTGAAACGAGCTCAGACAGCCAAAGCAGTTAAAGTGACTGCTCAAGACAACTGGAAAATACAAGTTCCAGTCATGAACCGGAAAAATTTTCAATGTTTACCAAAGAAAAATCACCAAACAACTGTATGTTCTCAGAAGTAGTTGTTTTATTTACACGACTAGCTTCAGCATCTCATTAATCCCATCTTCAGGCCCCTATGCACATCACGTATAGAGAATCAGGTACATCGATGCATATGTAACTGGAGCCGTCAACACCTAGGTTCTGTGAATTTTCTGTGCAGTGTGTACTTCGAAGACTTGTTGTCAAGATGCGAAAACTGGTCATGTAAATAAAATAACAATTTCTCAGAACGTACAGCTGTTTGGTGATGTTTCTTAAGCAAATATATGTCCAGTCCCTGTCCAATATTCACGATGGATCAACAGAGGATTTTCAGTGCCATCATTCTGTTATATAGCTGAAGGTTGTCCACATTCATAACTGTGAATACATTTCATGTATTTCATAATGGCTATAGTCATCACAGTGTCACTGCCTTTGTACATACATGCGCTGCAATACTGTAACACCTCCACTTGTTCCACACTTGTACTTCACTGCTACAGGAGAGAAACTGTCATCAAAGGGGTTCCTGTCTTTTCACTCACAACGATCTACACATAGGTGACAAATATCATGAGATTCCTCCTAATATCGTGTCAGACATCCTTCTGGCTAGCATAGTGCAGAAACTTGACGTAGTACGGCCTCCACAAATAGTTAGAAGTCCCCTGTGCAAATATTGGACCACGCTACCTCAGCCATCCATAATTGCGAAAGGGTTGCCAGCATAGGATTCTGTACACGAACTGACCTCTCAATTATGTCCCATAAAAGTTTTATAGGATTCATGTTGGGTGTTTTGGGTGGCTAAACCATTCTCTCGAACTGTCCACAATGTTCTTTGAACCGATCGTAAAAACTTGTGGCCTGATAACATGTGTGGTAACATGAACTCAGTGATCAGTTCAGTTGGACTAGAGGACCCAGCCCATTCCACGTAAACACAGCCCACATCATTATGGAGCAACCATCAGTCTGCACAGTGCCTTGTTGACAAGTTGGGTCCACGGCTTTGTGAGGTCTGTGCCCTGTGCCACACTCAAATCTTGCTCTTATCAACTAACCAGGCCACGGTTTTCCAGTCATCTAGTGTCCAACCAATGTGGTCACGAGCCCAGGAGAGGAGCTGCAGGCGATATCGTGCTGTTAGCAAAGACATTTGCATTGGTCCTCTACTGCTACAGCCCATTAATGTCAAATTTCATTGCACTGTCCTAGCAGATACATCATTAGTTGTAGGTCCCGCATTGATTTCTGTGGTTATTTCATGCAGTGTTGCTTGTCTGTTAGCACTGACAACTCTACGCAAACGCCGCTGCTCTCGGTCGTTAAGTGAAGGCCATCGGCCACTGTATTATCCACCGTGAGAGGAAATAACTGAAATTTTGTATTCTCAGCACACTCTTTGCACTGTGAATTGCGGAATATTGAATTCCCCAATGATTTCTGAAATGGAATGTCCCATGTTTCTACCTCAAACTACTATTCCGCATTCAAAATTCCCATCATGCAGCTCTAATCACATGAATACTAATGACAGTTTCGCCAAGGCACCGCCCTTTTATACCTTAGCAACATGACACTACTACTATGGAAATCGCTATCCCATGACTTTCGTCACCTCCGTCTATTTCAATTTTCTTTGTGTCTAAGAGAGATTTAGAAAGTAAACTGTCCTGGCAATGAAACTAAACAAATGAAGAACTGATGTGTGACATTTTAATTCACAAATACCATTAACATAACTTTGCCAAACAGTAATTTGTTCTTCAACTTTCTTTCTTTCATTGTATTTGTGATTTTTCAGTCGATTGTCTTGCGAGTTTTTGACCATTGACCCAAGCCTTTTCACATTGAAAATCCATTTCCTTCATTGACAAAATGTTATGCACTCAGCACACAAATAAAAAGTTACTGTCAAATGCTTTGTTAGCTCTCTCAATATGGATCTTGTTAGTTGTATGACAGTTTCATCTTTTGTCATTAATGTGGAATTAACCTGCATGAACAGCTGACATACCTTTTTCAATAATTTCTCCAGTCATCAACTATAACAGTAAGTTTATTAAAAAAAATGCAGACAAAAAAGCAAAACCATGAATGGTCAACCATCCTGCTGAAAAACAAGCACAATGTTCCCTTGCTTTCAAAGTAACCAGACCACTTGCTAACATTCACGAAAGTCATTCTTCAGTCGTTGCTTCTTCTGTTCATCATTTTTAATCTCACCACGATTTTCGTTTTCACCACCACTACTTTCTTTTTTTAAACATTTAGTTTCCAGAATGTATATTATCTGCAATTTGTCCTTCTTACATACAGTTTATTCCCTGATCATTTTCAATTTCAGGACACAATCCGATTCGTTTTCTTAAACGAGTCCCTTCCAGTCCTACCTTTTTAATGGTTCTACAATTTCCTCATCTATTTTATTTCATTTCACTATCACTTAATTTTCAACCACATCTGCTCATTACTAGTCATAATTTGTTCCTTATCTCTCATCCAGTAATTCCAGTTTGTCTGTCTTGTAGCTCAGTCCAAGAATTTGAGCATTTCACTGCCATATTAGAATGCTCAACTGTTGCCATTTTATGCTTATGCTTTGTTTTAAATGCTCGCACGAAATTTCAAGACAGTCACAATGAATTATTTCTCCAAGAAAATTGGGCTACCTTGCCTTTATTTGAACTATATATTAATTAAAAAATATGGTATTTTTTGCTTTAACAATTATAATTTTTCTGGAAACATTATCAAACTTAGATTATAAGCTGTCTCTCCTTAGAGAATGGAGTTTTCTGCTTTTGTTAGATTTTTCTCTCTTTACTTATTGAATAACCCTTTAAGCAGCCGCTGAGCCTAATTTCTTGCTAGCTGCAAGCACAAGCGACTTAGCACAGGGCGCATTTTGTTACAGGAAATGAACAGTCATTTTCACCACATATTGAATAATGATAATGCAGCAATCAAGTTTCATTTCCAGGCATCTGTCTATTGTGGCAATTACTGACTACAAGCTCCCATTCCAAAAATACTATTCAAGGGTGAACACTTTGGTTCCCCAGGCAGTAAGCATTACCTGTTAGCTCGAAAAACATTTTCTCATTTCGAGAACTGGCATACTTCTGTCCCATCTCTTCTTGTTCGGATTGAAACTCGAATAGCAGATCCGATCCTCATCACCAAGTGGCCTTTATCAAATGAAAATTATAAATAAACAAAACAAAAATGTGACCTGCAGTGTATCTGGCAGCCATTTAAAAATATTCTGTCCATCTTATGAAAATGAAATGAACTGTAACAGATATAATCAATTCCTTCCACATATTGTAATTTCTTCTCCAAAGCGCACTTACCATAGCGAGATCTAAAACATTTCAACATAAAGGGTAAAGAGGATTCTGATCTTCTCATATACTTCCAATCAGAAACGCTTAGTCGTCAATTTTTGAAGTGCTCAACAATTCTGAGAAAACCTACAAGATTTGCACACAATTTTCAGCTCAGGTTAAACATCCAGGAGTCAATTTAGCATTTAAGCAGATATCAGCAGTTTTTCTTTTAATGGCATTTGCAAAAAGCTTACTCCCATTCTTAATGATTGTTGGATGTTATTTAATGAAAGAGTGATGAAGAAATTGGTACGACTGATCAGAAAAATACCAGCAATGTTTTATTCTGGTATTCTACAATGCACAGTCTCTTCACTTCTTGAATGACTCACACAAAGTACAATTCCAGAAAGCATATGAAGTATTGTCATAAACCCAAAGCCAAACATAATATATTACAGAGCACACTACAGACCAGCAAAGATTATTGGCTGCCATGCATTTGTCCCAAGTTATATCTAATAATACCAGTCAATAACAGTGGCTCTCATGAGTTCACCATGGGAAGAGCTGGTGATAAGGGGAGGGGGAGGCGCAGGGGAGGGGGAGGCGCAGGGGACGGGGAGGCGCAGGGGACGGGGAGGCGCAGGGGACCGGGATCCGCACGGGAAGGGGAGACGCAGGGGAAGGGGAGACGCAGGGGAAGGGGAGACGCAGGGGAAGGGGAGACGCAGGGGAAGGGGAGACGCAGGGGAAGGGGAGACGTGGGGAACGCGTGTAAAGGATGGGGTAAAGGGGCTTGGGGCAGGTGGGAAAGGTGCTGATGAGGAAGGAGCAGATGGGGAAGGGGAAAGAAATGGACGAGAGAAGGGGGAGGCACTGAGGGGGGGGGGTACCAACGGTAAAGGGGGAGGGGTCAGAGCAGTAAGATACCAAGGGTACCAGGGGAGGGGTCAGAGGGGTGAGATACCAAGGGTACAGAGGAGAAACATAGGGGGGAGATACCAAGGGTACAGGGGGAGATGCATAAGGGGGGGGGGGGAGATACCAAAGGTACTGGGGGAGATGCAAAGGGGGGAGATACCAAGCATAAAGGGGGAGAAGTAATTGGGTGAGAGACTGATTGGGAAGGGGTGCAGGGGGAGGGGTGCAGGGGGGAGGGTTGCTGGGGGAAAGGGATGCAGGCCGAAAGGGTGGAGGGGGAAAGGGAGGAGGTGGAAGGGGTGGAGGGTGGAAGGGGTGGAGGTGGAAGGGGTGGAGGTGGAAGGGGTGGAGGTGGAAGGGGCCGGAGGTGGAAGGGGCCGGAGGTGGAAGGGGCCGGAGGGGGAAGGGGTGGAGGGGAAGGGTGGAGGGGGAAGGGTGGAAGGGGAAGTGGTGGAGGGGGAAGTGGTGGAGGGGGAAGGGGTGGAGGGGGAAGTGTTGGAGGGGGAAGGGGTGGAGGGGTAGAAGGGCGAGAGGGAGGAGGAGGGGAGGAAGTGGAAGGGGTGGAGGAGGAAGGGTGAAGGAGAGAAGGGGGAAAGAGAGGAGGGGGAAGGGCATGAGGTGGAAGGGGAACGGGGGGAAGGGAAGGGCATGAGGGGGAAGGAGAGGGGGGAAGGAGAGGGGGAAAGGGGAGAAATGGAAATGGAGCAGTGATGGGTGAAGTAGAGAGGCTGGTGGGGGAGCAGAGGCTGGTGAGGGAGCAGGAACAAACAAAGGTGGGAGCAGGCGGTTGAGGAAATGAGGAATGGAGATGAGGAGGATAAGATGTGTGAAAGATAAAGGAGAAGCTTGGTGCAGGTGTTGTGCGGTGGGATGAAGGCATGAAGTGAAAAGGAGAAGAGTAGGTTCGTGTGAGGGCAAGACACAATTCAATTATGGTACATTTCAAATCAAGTACATCGTGCGATGGGCTTATGTAATGCTTCAAACACACACAACACACACACACACACACACACACACACACACACACACACACACACAAGATTTACATTTCATGAATACCATTAATAAATTGCATCACTCCAAAACAGCAGTGATGTGCCTTGCAAAACATTATATACAGTATATACAAATCCACTTTTGATGATACAGAATGAGCTAAAAACTATTGTTTACCTACTGTAGTCTGCCACCAGTAAACTATTTTATGATATGAACTACAGTTGAGATTATGTGTGAGTTTTCATTACATACAACCAAAGCTATTTGGAATACTTCCACCATTACATACATAAACAGTCCTGACTGTTGTCCTTCCACCATGCAAGAGAAGTTTATGGGGCAGTTAATTTAAGATACATTCACCAGAGGGCCAGTATGCACATCTAGACAGTCTCGGAGCCAGTATAAAGTTTCCCCTAAAATGCACAAAACAGTGGCTGCTGCATCTCTTAAAAGGAAGAGAATGCAGTGTACGAGGTTAAATGTCGGACAAGTGAGCTGGGTGACCTACCATCTGCGGCTGCCATGTTTCTGACACGAGACTCCCTCAGCTTCAGGAACTGTGACTGTGGCCACAAACCACACACACAGCAGACATGACATCATAACAGGTGCAGGTGCATTTGAGGATGAAACCTGGTTACCACACAATCCACCACACTTAAATATAATTTCCACATATTTAGAAATTTTAAAGCAGGTTCCACTGCCTTATCTGCAGTCAAACATGGAGGGAGAACAAGCCTTACACTTTTCGAAGGAACCAGACCTGCATTTCCCTTAAGAAGTCAATGAACACCAGAAGGAACCTAAATGTCAATGGAAAGATGGGACTTTGATCCCTGGTGTACTTAACCACACAGTGTCCTCACTCAGAAATTACTGAGCCCTACCACAGAATGCTCATACCTAAATTAACAGTTTTTACAGTCAAAGCAGTACTCAGTTACCTCAGTATTTGCATAAATACCTCTCTAATCAAAAGTATCTGGACACCTGTAAGTGGACATTAATGTGGGGCGCGTCGACCCTTTGCCTTTATGTCGGGTCGAACTCCGTCGAGGACATTTTCGACGAGGTGTCTGAATGGCTGTCGAGGAATGGTAGCTCTTTCTTCCTCAGAGCCGAAACAAAAGAAGGTAGCGATGTTGGACACTGGGATCTGGAGTGAAGCTGATGTTCTAACTCATCCCAGAGCTGTTCCATTGGGCAGAGGTTGCAAATCCAGACAGGCCAGTCCATTTTACGAATCTTATTGCCGACAGATCGTTGCCTTACAGCTGCTGCTTTGTCGTACCGATACAAACAATAATTGTCTCTGAATTGTTCTTCTACTGTAAGCAGTACATAATGCTGTGAAATGTGTTCAGATCCTTTCACATGTAGTGTTTTCCTAAGCTTAATAAGGAAACCACACCCCAGATGAAAAATACTCACGTAACATACCACCACTTCCTCTGTACTTCGCTGTTCCCAAATCCCAACCCTTTCTTTGGTGTAGTGTGTGTCATCTGTCTATACCATTCATTTCCACTCCCCCACCGTCCAGTGGTGTTATTCATTAGACCACCTCATACATCGCTTAGGCCAGTTTTACACTATCATATTTCTTTGCCAAAGTTGATATGTCAAATGAATTTGACGGTGTAATAGGGAACTTTGTCAAACTTCAGCTGTCGTCAAATAAATATGATCAAATCTAGGGCTTCGCTGTAGATTTGATCATAAAAGTCACGCATCTTCTGTTCACTGCAATGTGAAATGTTACCACTAGGAGCACTAGCATCGCTGCAGCTTTCTGTCAACAGTAGGGTGTTTGTCAACGTGGCTGCGAAGTTTAATTTGTATGTGCCACCAACTACAAAATTAATAGAAATGTATGAAGCTGATGAGGCACTTTACAATGTGAGGCACCCTGAGTAGAAAAATAGATTAAAAAGACTGAAGAGCAAACAAAAAAACTGCGGAGGTCATTAGATGTGAGATACCGCCCGGGTGCACAGCTGATGACATAAAAAAGAAAATTAATGGCTGTTTATTCTAAGCTCTCCAGTCTTCTTAATCTATTTTTGTACTCAAGATGCCTCACATTGGAAAGTGCCTCATCAGCTTCATACATTTCTATTAATTTTGTAGTTGTGGGACACAAAATGTAATTATTAATTTGATCTACAATAAAAATCATTCTTAATGCACATAAAGTGTATTGAACATTTATTTACTTTCAGATATTGGTCCTTTGTGGCTTTGTAAACTGCTTCACACGTTCCAGGTATTATTTTAGTAAATGTGCGCTGTGAGATTTGAGTGTTGTACTGTAAGCAAGAGTAATTCTCTCCTGTAGCAAGAAATCAGAGTGTTACTCTTAGCCTGAGTGCCTTCTGCAGATATAGCAGTTCTTAGACAGGAGAAATACCCTCAGACTTCAAGAAGAAAAGAAAACCTAACCTAACCTAACCTAACCCCAACCTAACCTAACAATTCCAATCCCAAAGAAAACAAGTGTTGACAGATGTGAAAATTACCGAACAATCAGTTTAATAAGTCACAGCTGCAAAATACTAACGCGAATTCTTTACAGACGAATGGAAAAACTGGTAGAAGCGGACCTCGGGGAGGATCAGTTTGGATTCCGTAGAAATGTTGGAACACGTGAGGCAATACTAACCTTACGACTTATCATAGAAGAAAGATTAAGAAAAGGCAAACCTACATTTCTAGCATTTGTAGACTTAGAGAAAGCTTTTGACAATGTTGACTGGAATACACTCTTTCAGATTCTGAAGGTGGCAGGGGTAAAATATAGGGAGCGAAAGGCTATTCACAACTTGTACAGAAACCAGATGGCAGTTATAAGAGTTGAGGGGCATGAAAGGGAAGCAATGGTTGGGAAAGGAGTGAGACAGGGTTGTAGCCTCTCCCCGATGTTATTCAATCTGTATATTGAGCAAGCAGTAAAGGAAACAAAAGAAAAATTCGGAGTAGGTATTAAAATTCATGGAGAAGAAGTAAAAACTTTGAGGTTCGCCGATGACATTGTAATTCTGTCAGAAACGGCAAAGGACTTGGAAGAGCAGTTGAACGGAATGGACAGTGTCTTGAAAGGAGGATATAAGATGAACATCAACAAAAGCAAAACGAGGATAATGGAATGTAGTCAAATTAAATCGGATGATGCTGAGGGAATTAGATTAGGAAATGAGACGCTTAAAGTAGTAAAGCAGTTTTGCTGTTTGGGGAGCAAAATAACTGATGATGGTCGAAGCAGAGAGGATATAAAATGTAGACGCAATGGCAAGGAAAGCCTTTCTGAAGAAGAGAAATTTGTTAACATCGAGTATAGATTTAAGTGTCAGGAAGTCGTTTCTGAAAGTATTTGTATGGAGTGCAGACATGTATGGAAGTGAAACGTGGACGATAAATAGTTTTGACAAGAAGAGAATAGAAGCTTTCGAAATGTGGTGCTACAGAAGAATGCTGAAGATTAGATGGGTAGATCACATAACTAATGAGGAGGTATTGAATAGGATTGGGAAGAAGAGAAGTTTGTGGCACAACTTGACTAGAAGAAGGGATCGGTTGGTAGGACATGTTTTGAGGCATCAAGGGATCACAAATTTAGCATTGGAGGGCAGCATGGAGGGTAAAAATCATGGAGGGAGACCAAGATATCAATACACTAAACAGATTCAGAAGGATGTAGGATGCAGTGGGTACTGGGAGATGAAGAAGCTTGCACAGGATAGAGTAGCATGGAGACCTGCATCAAACCAGTTTCAGGACTGAAGACCACAACAACAACAACAAGTGAGTATTGTGCTTTGTGATTGACGAGACACTTCACTGAGCAAATACTGAAATGTACGCTCATCCATTCTTAAGTAATTCATGTACGACTTGATGTCCTCCACTAGAAGCTCACGTAACAAGTTTTGTCGAATGCTTTTATCGTCTCATCGTAAAACCCACGGCTTCACCCAGGTATGCTCCTTTTTTTACCCCCGCTTGTCTTCCAAATGGCAGGTCAGTTGGTAAATCACGTGGGTGCTTTCACACATGGCTCTGCCTTTGATCGTGTACACCTTCCGGGTTACAGGACTGGAGTAGGTGTCCTGTAACCCGGAAGGTGTACACGATCAAAGGCAGAGCCACGTGTGAAAGCACCCACGTGATTTACCAACTGACCTGCCTTCACTGTGAAGCTTTCTATGTGGGAATGACCAGCAACAAACTGTCCATTCGCATGAATGGACACAGGCAGACAGTGTTTGTTGGTAATGAGGATCACCCTGTGGCTAAACATGCCTCGGTGCACGGCCAGCACATCTTGGCACAGTGCTACACCGTCCGGGTTATCTGGATACTTCCCACTAACACCAACCCGTCAGAACTCCGGAGATGGGAACTTGCCCTTCAGTATATCCTCTCTTCTCGTTATCCGCCAGGCCTCAACCTCCGCTAATTTCAATTTGCCGCCGCTCATACCTCGCCTGTATTTCAACAACATCTTTGGCTCCACTTCCGCCTTGACTGACATCTCTGCCCAAACTCTTTGCCTTTACAAATGTCTGCTTGTGTCTGTGTATGTGTGGATGGATGTGTGTGTGTGTGTGTGTGTGTGTGCGCGAGTGTATACCTGTCCTTTTTTTCCCCCCAAGGGAAGTCTTTCCGCTCCCGGGATTGGAACGACTCCTTACCCTCTCCCTTAAAACCCACATTCTTTCATCTTTCCCTCTCCTTCCCTCTTTCCTGACGAAGCAACCGTTGGTTGCGAAAGCTAAAATTTCGTGTGTATGTTCGTGTTTGTTTGTGTGTGTATCGACCTGCCAGCACTTTCGTTTGGTAAGTCACATCATCTTTGTTTTTAGATATAGTTTAGTATTTACTTTTATAACACTGATATGTACTCACGTCACAAAAATTTGTTAAAAAATTGTGTGAAAAAGATATTTTTTAATTACATCACACATGCTGCATAACACGTTTTAGTGCATGCCACATAACATATGTTAGTTTATGACTACCAGATGGTGACAGCGAATGTTTTTTACTATCTAATTTCCGCTATATGAAGTACGGCAGAACACGTGCTTTTGTTAATGACATAAAAGTCAAAAGAGTACTGTGCAACACATTAGTGTAAAAATTATTTTATAAAACCAAAAGTATTTTACTTGTCATGCAAAATCAAATAAACTTTTACTGTTTTATTTTTAGATCTGAAGACGACAGATGTCGAATCGCATAACACAAAAAATTAATGAATGTGATTGTCGGGAAATACCTGTTTTATGAAATATTACACTCGGGAACATTTACCGATGATTAAAGTGTCATATTTCATAAAAATATTATCGCTATGGCTGCACCTAACTTGATAAACACGTACGAGTGAGACACACAAAATGCCATCGGTATATATTCAACATAACACACAATGATTTCATCAGGTGTGGCATAGTGCAAACCAATAAATCCACTTATTTAAAATGCAGGGATGTTTTTCTCCTGATTTTAAAAATAATTTTTTAGTCTAAGGTTCCATTTGTTATGCAGCAACGTATGACCTAAAGTGCACCAAATTACGTGTCCAGCAAGACCATTTTATGATACAACATCCTGATATGTGCTGCCGATAAATCAGTTTCGAGTCATCATACCCTGAGGTTACAAAAGTCACGGCATAACGATTAGTATCATGTCGGACATCCTTCCGTCCAGCCTACTGCAGCAACTCGAAGTAGCAAGGACTCGAAAAGTTGTTGGAAGTCCCTTGCAAAAATAATGAGCCATAGCCACCCGGGTTTTTAGTGCAGGATTTTGTGTACGAACTGATCTCTTAATATGTCCCACAAATGTTCGAGGGGATTCATGTCGGGCGATCTGCACGGCCAAATCATTCACTCGAATTGTCTAGAACGTTCCTCAAACACATCGAGAACAATTTTGCCTCAGTGAATAGTGCATTGTCATCCATAATATTTGACCATTGTTCGGGAACATGGATCCCACGAATGGCTGTGAATGTCTCCAAGTAACCCAATACATGCATTTGTAGTCAATGATCAGTTCAGTTGGACAAAAGGAGCCAGTCCAGTCAATGTAAACACAGCACACACCTTGCCTCTTTGACAACTTATGTCCTCGGTTTTGTGGAGTCTGCGTCACACTTGAACTCTACTATCAGCTCTTACCGACTGAAACTCAAACTCATCTGCCCAGGCCACGGTTTGCCAGTCATCTAGCTTCCAAGCAGATACGGTCACGAGGCCAAGAGGGGCACTGCAGGCGATGATGTGTTATTAGCAAAGGCTGCTTACCTGTCTGAGGAAATGTAATTCATTCCCAAAACAAATGTCTAACAAAATACTTGTTGGACTGATAATTGAGTATTATGCACACTAGGATGTCACACTGGGACCCTTACCAGGCAGTACTAATAATGAAATACAGGAAGTCAAAAGAGGAGCAGCATTTCTCATCGTGCGTTCGTTTAGTAGATGTGGCATTGTGCAGAGAGGATCAACAAATCCCAATGGCAGAGGCGACAAGAGAGGTATTGTCAATTACATAGAGGTTTGCTTTTAAAATTCCAAGAGCATACATTCCAAGAAGGAGGTGTGATCGAAAAGTAATGGGAATTTTTTAATTTAGCAGGCTTTATATATCTGATTTTTAATTTTAACCTCATTGGTGCACATGTTCCTGATGTACTTTTGCATTTTCAGCTCTTTGGAATATTTAGTCTACTGTCGACAGTGAAAAATGTTATACATGTTTTTGAGTGCTCTACACATTTTTACTTTTGAAAAGGATGGCTCAAGGAATCTGCATTAAATTTTGCTTGAAAAATGGAATGAAGTGCAGCACCACATTCCAAATGTTGACTATGGCTTTTGGCAAATCTACTGTGAGTAAGACGAGTGATATAAACATTTCAAAGAGGGTTGAGGAGATACAGAAGACAACGACTGCCCTGGGCAACCTAGCACATCAAATACTGACGACAATACGGAAGACGTAAAGAAAATGGTTCTGGAAAACTGCCAAACTACCATTAGAGAGGTTGCCGACGATGTCGGCATACTCGTTGGCTCGTGCCGAGCAATTTTCTGGATGTTTTGGGCATTAAACATGTAGCACCAAAGTTTGTTCTGAAATTGTTAAATTTCAAGAAAAATGACATTGAGTAGATGTCACTTGGGAATTGCTGAATGTAGTTGACAATGACCGAGAACTTTTAAAGAAGGTGATAACAGGTAACGAAACGTGTATACAGACACGACTTTGAAACTGAGGTCCAATTGCCCAAGTGGAAACTGCCTGAAGAGCCGAGACAAAAAATCTCGACGAGTTCAATCAGATGTAAAGTTTCTTTTTACTATTTTCTTCGCTTACAGTGAGTTCCTTCCTTACAGTTGTACTGTCAATAAGGAATACTAACTGGAAGTTATTTGCCATTTGCATGAGCAATCTGAAGAAAATGACAAGAGTTGTGGCCAAAACCAATCGCAGAAACTGCATCACAGTAATGCCCCCACTCACACCTCAATGCCTGTCCATTATATTTTGATAAGAAACAAAACCGTTGTGTTGCCTCAGCCATCGGATTTACCCGACATGTCTCCCACTGATGATGTTCTATTTCCAAAGCTGAAAATAATCATGAAAGGATGTTGTTTTGCCGCCACTGATGAGATAAAAACAGAATCGCTGAAGGAGAAGAATATTGTACCATAAATTCAGTTGCAGAAGTTTTTTGAAACCTGAAAAAAGCACTAGCACAACTGTATTATATCTGAGGGGAATTGCTTTGAAGAGGACAAAGATGATGAATAAATCTTACTGATCACGCCTTGCATTACTTCCTCCTATGTACATCTTACAGAATAATCATAACAATCTGTGAAATTACAGCTAATACAGACCTTTACCAACAATTGTCGTCCCCATGCACCATTGATGAGTGGAACGAGGAATAGAGAAAATATTGCCATCAGAAACACCCGCTGCCACCCACCATGAGGCAGACAAAGATGATCAGAAACAAACATACGTCATTATATCACGTCAGAAATACCATGTAATACGAGGGTGGTTTGAAAAGTTTTCGGATTCACCATGAGAGGTCAGCACTAGCACAACGAGTTGTCCATGTGATATTCATTGGACTGTTGCCTGTAAACACGTGCCACATCAGTGCTCTTGGAAGAGAGCTGTGGGAATGATGTGGCTCTGTTGTTGTTCCTGCATAGTGATTTGCAAAACATGGGGGAGGGGGGGGGGGGGGGAGATAAAATAAAATCAAGATTTGAGCAGTGGTTAAGTACTTAGTAAAGAAAGATATAAAAGCCCAGGACATTCGTGCCGATTTCCAGAATACACTGGGGAACTCTGCTCCTTCATATTCAACTGTTGCCAAGTGGACAAATGAATTTAAATTTGGTCAGAAGAGCTTAGATGAGGATCCACCCAGTGGTCGACCAAGTTGAGTCACTACTCCAGAAATCATTGCAAAAGTGCACAAAATGGTCACGGAGGATAGCCAATTGAAAGTGCATGAAATTGCTCCTACCTGCCACGTGTCATCTGAAAGGGTATATCACATTTTAACTGAAGAATTATAAATGAAAATATTATCTGTAAGATGGGTGCCACGACTCTTGGCGCTGGATCAAAAACGCACGAGAATGGACATATCAGAACAATGTTTGGCCCATTTTAGGGGAAACAAACAAGATTTTTTGTGAAGGTTTGTGACCACAGATGAAACTTGGGTGCATTAGTATACCCCAGAGACAAAACAACAGTCAGAGTAGCGGAAACATGCTCATTCTCCACCACCAAAGAAAGCAAAGACAATTGCTTTGGTGGTGGGAAAGGTCATGACATCAGTGTCTGGGATGTGAAGGGGATTCTGTTTGTAGATTGTCTCCCCACAGGGCATACAATTACTGGAGAATATTATGCTAACCTCCTGGACAATTTGCAACAAAAGATATGCGAAAGAAGGCCAGGTTCAGCAAGGATGAAAGTAATCTTCCATGAAGACAATGGGCGCCTTCACACACGTGCTGTTGCCAAGGCAAAATTACACGAACTGAGGTATGGATTGTTGCCACACCCGCCTTATTCACCTGATACAGCTCTGTTAGACTTCAGTCTCTTCCCAAAACTGAAAATTTTTCTTGGTGAAAAAACATTCACTTCAAACGAAGAATCGATATCCAGAGCTGACAACTATATTGCTGGCCTGGAGGAAACTCATTTTAGAGACGGGATGAGGGCACTGGAACATTGTTGGACCAAGTGCATTAATCTACAAGGGGACTACATGGAAAAATAAAAAAAGTTTTAGTGATGGAAGTACTTTTTTTCCATTGGGATCAAGGCACTGGAACATTGTTGGACCAAGTGCATTAACCTACAAGGAGACTACATTGAAAAATAAAAAAGTTTCAATGATGGAAGTACTTTTTTTCTATTCGGTTCCAAGAACTTTGCAAATCACCCTCGTACAATGGTGTGCAAAACTTACAGACTAAAGTAACTATTTCACAATGTGTCACTGCCAAGTAACACAGCTCGATGATACTCGGTCTGCATATAGAATGAACTACTACAGTATAATACAGAAGGTAAGAGAAAGAAATATGCAATGAGACAAACACAAATGACAATTTTATTCAAAGACGATCATTACAGTGAAGCCACTGTGATTCGTGACACGTTGAAAGGGGGCACACGGTTCTTAACAGGGTGCGTGATCACCACAGATGGCAATACATGCTCTGCAATGGACTCCATGTCGGTCACAAGCTCGGTAAGGAATTCTTGTGGTAGGCGTTGCATTCCTCCACTAGCACAACTGACATCAGCCGGGTGGTTGTCGGCGCAGGTGGACGTGCCGCAGTACAACTCCCCAAAGCATCACACGTCTGCCTGATGGGATTTAAGTTGGGGGAATGTGCAGGCCAGTCCATTTGTTGAATATCCTCTCGTTCCAAGGGGTCCTCCACGTACACTGTCCATTGCGATCGTGCACTACTGTCGATAAAAATTAAATCGGAGCCGAACGCACCCTCGAAAAGACACCTGTGCGGAAGGCGAGCTGTGTCACAACAATCTCGACTGGTGAGTGTACCGTGTTCGAAGATCTGGAGGTCAGCACAACATTATGCCTTCCCAGACAACACCTGGACCACCAAAACGATCATGCGCGACTATGTTCACAGGTGTATTATGTGCTCCCACCTCTTGCCAGAAGAGGGTACATCCAGAATCACTACTCAGACTAAATCTGCTCACATCCACAAAGAGAATGTGAACCCAGTCCTCACTGGTCCAGTCCCCATGCTCTCGGCAGCATCACGGGCCGTGAAGCTTCCTGGCAGATTAAAACTGTGTGCCAAACCGAGACTCGAAATTGGGACCTTTGCCATTCCTGGGCAAGTGCTCTGCTGACTGAGCGACTTGAGTGCGACTCACAACCTGTCCTCACAGCTTCATTTCTGCCAGTACCGCGTCTCCTACCTTCCGAACTTTGCAGAAGCTCTTCTGCGAACCTTGCAGAACTAGCACTCCTGGAAGAAAGGATACTGCGGAGACATGGCTTAGCCACAGCCTGGGGGATTTTTCGAGAATGAGATTTTCACTCTGTAGCAGAGTGTGCGCTGATATGAAACTTCCTGGTGGATTAAAGCTGTGTGCCGGACTTACACTCGCTCGGGACCTTTGCCTTTCGTGGACAAGTGCTCTACCAACTGAGCAACCCAAGCATGACTCATGACCCTCCCTCACAGCTTCAATTCTGCCAGTACCTGAAGTCTGAAAGGTAGGAGACAAGGTACTGGCAAAAACGAAGCTGTGAGGGCGGGTCATGAGTCATGCTTGGGTTGCTCAGTTGGTAGAGCACTTGTCCACGAAAGGCAAAGGTCCCGAGTTTGAGTCTTGGTCCGGCACACAGTTTTAATCTGCCAGGAAGTTTCATATCAGCACACACTCTGCTGCAGAGCGAAACATCTCATTCTGTATCACAGACAATGTCACCGATGAGGGTGGGTCGAGGGAACACAACATACTGCCTGTCGGGGAAAGATACAACCTCCATGCACCCCACTATGGAGCACGAGACTGCGTGCCTTGCAGTCCTGTTAAATATAGTTGCAATTGCACAGTTGTTAGACATGGGTCACTTCTTGCCTGTTGCATAATGTAGCAGTCGTCTGCTGCTGTAGTTGTTCGTGATCGACCACCTCTGCTCCTTTCGGGCAGCCACGCCTGTGGTTAGGGACACTTCTCGCACACGTGGAACAGCGGTGTGACTGGTACAAAACTCCTCAGCTACACTCGTCACACTTCGTCCTTCTCCCATTTAGCGTGAGTCTACCCAACGTGAAGTCATCAAAGTGTTGTTTCTGGGACATGTTGTAATGAAGATCACCACCACAGTGTGCCATAACTGCTTGCTGACTGACACACAATCTTCTGCCGTTCCTTCAACTACCTCACATTTGCCACTACAGTCATACTGGCTTTACGCCGTGTGATGTCTAACTTTCTGTACATGACAGAGAGACCTCTGGCAACATGTTCCCAAACTTCCACTCAGTTCCAATGACTAGTTAATGTGTTATGTTACTTTATCCATTTTGTCCTTAAGTTTTACACACCATTGTATAATGAAACACACACAAATAAATATCTCTTTCTGATCACTACCTAACTAACAATGTACAGAACGATAGGAGCACAATTGCATTTTGCCAACAAATGTAATGGAAGTACTTCCTGAAGGGGATTGTGGAGCAGCAAAATGAAATTAAGTAATTCTAGACAGCAACTGCAAATGACAAAAATCTTGTTGATAGGAAAATTCAACGGAGAGAAGTGTTAATAATTCAAGGAGAGAGAAAGGCTGGTAAATACTTACCTCCATGAGGAAACATTTCCTATTTCAGAGCACAAAACTCTAGTCCTAGCTTTAGGATCTTATATGTTCATTGTTTGTGGAGGAAAGATGGTAGGCATCTTTTAGCGTAGGATCTGATCTGCCCCCTGAAGAAGAAACATACAACAAATGGTTTTGAGTACACCCCACTCATCCATACTGAACCAGTGGCAAGTGGCTGTGAGTCGAATAGTTTGGTTGGATGTTGAAACTTCCTAGCAGATTAAATCTGCATGCCAGACCAGGATTCAAAATATGGGGCCTTAGGCAGCTGCTCTACTGCCCAAGCTACCCGAGCACGGCTCACGCCCTGTCCTCACTCCTTTTCTTCCGCCAGTACCTCATCTCCTACCTTCCAAACTTCACAGAGGCTCTCGTGTGAAACTTGCAAGACTAGCTCTCCTGAAAGAAAGGATATTGCAGAGACATGGCTTAGGCACAGCCTGGGGGATGTTTCCAAAATGAAATTTTCATTCTGCAGTGGAGTGTGCGCTGATATGAAACTTCCTGGCAGATTAAAACTGTGTGCTGGACCGAGACTCGAACTTGGGATCTTTGCGTTTCGCAGGAAAGTGCTCTACCATCTGGGCTACCCGAGCACAACTCACACCCCGTCCTCATAGCTTTACTTCCGCCAGTACCTCGTCTCCCACCTTCCAAACTTCACAGAGGCTCTCGTGTGAAACTTGCAAGACTAGCTCTCCTGAAAGAAAGGATATTGTGGGACAAGGCTTAGCCACAGCCTGGGGGATGTTCCAAGAATGCACTCTGGAGTGAAGTGTGTGCTGATATTAAACTTCCTGGAAGATTAAAAAATGGAAATGCCCTTGGTCTGAGTCTGGTGCACAATTTTAATCTGTCAGGAAATTTCATATCAGTGCACACTCCACTGCAGAGTGAATAATTCATTCCAGATGGCTGCCAGTGAGCACGTTTCTACTGTCATCTTCCTGTGAGTTTGTGGTTTCGTATGGCTCACATGAAATATTGGTGAAAAAGTTTTATTTTCAACTTTGGGATATCACTGCAGTAACACACCAAATGTTGAAGCAAGCTTTTGAAGGCAGTACTTTTGGTCGCACATGTGATTACATCTGCTACACGTATTTGAAAAATGGGGCAATGTTGACTACTGTCGATGACCAATCTGGTCGTCTGTGAGCTGGCATCTCAATAGGTAATGTTCAGAAACTTAGGGATACAATTCTGCAGGGTCATAGACAGACCATCGAGAGCTGTGCAACAGCTTGGAACAAGTTACAGTAGATCTATAAACATGCAGTTCTTTAAAGATTTAAACTCCCGTGTCTGAAACAGCTTCACATGTCGATTTATTTACAAATTAGTTAATGCGTTAAAAATTTGACATTATGCATGTAAGTGAGAAAAATTTTATAAAATGTTTGAAATTATGCTTAGAGTTTGTTGGAAATCACTAAATGCTCTCATTATGAAACAATGGGTGAATATAGTCTGGATAATTGTACTCCATTTTAAATAGCTTCTATGTGTATCACATCATGTGCTCTGAACTATATGTCGGACAATGATATAATTTTGAAGGTACATTCAATGGTATATGTGGATACTGTCTGCAAAATATGCTGTGAATATAGTTGGTAGTAAAGAAATAATAAATTAAAAGGCAACACATTTCACGGACAGTATATGCATAGACCAAATGTATGTCACACAGTTCAAGAGATATGATGTTAGATGCATGAAAAACTAGCCTTTTTTAAAATTGAGTGCACATTACCCAGACTATATTCACCCAGTGTTTCATAATGAGAGCACTTACCAACTTCCAGCAACCTTTAAGCATAATTTCAAGCAACTTCCGACAAACTTCAAGCTTAATTTCACACAGTTCCTGCACTTTTTCTCGCTTACACACTTAAAGATTTAATGCATTATTAACTCGTGTGTAAAGTAATTATACGTTTGAAGCTGTTTTATACATGGAAGTTCAATTCTTTACAGAATCAGGGTTTCACTGGTTTGCTCCTAAGAAGAGTACTTTAAAGGTGACGGTGGAGAACAAGATCTCGGTAATGCACAGTAATTTTAAAGTATTTTGTGAACTATTGGGTACAACCCTGTATATTCTAGTTCTAGCTGTTTGTATTAGCAGTAATAAGGATTTTAGTTCCTGGAGGTAAGGATGGCCAGTGTGGTGTCACGAGGCTCAGGCCTGTCCCACCCCTCATTAAATCGACCAAGACTTATACAAATAATTGTAAGAACAGTTATTATTATTATGTTCTTTAAGTTTGTTTTTGGTTTTCAGAAATACTGTGGGAAGAAAGTTTTATTTATGTTGCAGATAACGTGGAAGACGTCGCCCGACGATCACCACGAAAGTTCGACGTAGTGGCAAGTGGGCGAGGAATAAAACGAATGCTGCAAACTACCGCGAGCCACGGAAGAGCCCGGGCCGCGAGGGCGTCGAGCTTCCTAGGTCGTCGTCGGACAGAGATATTCTGCTTTCTCTCTGTAAACAGATCGATCGAGTCTCGAAAGGTTCGTGTAAAACGTATAGGCGGGTGACACATTAGGTGGGAACCGACGCCTGTAATACTTCCGCAGTTATTAAAAAGTTGTTAAACGGCAAAACCAATAGTTCATCATTTATATAGATAAAAAGTAGTAAAGATATAGGAAAGGAAGAATTACAGCGTCAGAACGAAAAGTGATACATCACTCAGCTAAGAAGAAGGATGTAACAGCGGGCGTTACGTGGTGAAAACAAATCAACTGATAAAATAGTAAGTCTGTAATTACGCATAAAGCCACGTAACACTGCACCAGTCTTGTGTCTCCTCGTAATCTTTAAAAATCTCATTTCACATGTCACAAAAAAGCAGTAGATCGCAACATACGAGCAAACATTTGTGGCGCGCGTGTGCGACGCGGCCCACCACTCTACACACCACACACCACACAGTACTCACGTCGGGGCCTGCGGAGTGCCCGGGGTGGTCGATCTGGGCGATGATGTCTGCCACCGTCTCCTCCGGCAGGTCTCCCCCCGCCTCCTGCCCCATCGCGGCCGCCAGCGCCGACGCCGCAGTTTTGCGCCGCTTACCCCCGCCGCTCGCACTCGGAGTCCCTGAGGCTTCGTCCTGGGCCACACGCTTCTCAGTGCTGTCAAAAACGGAATGGAGTTTACCCCGTTTGCTTTTGCTGATGGGACATCTGAAACTGCTATATTAATGTTTGTGATGAAATCATATGCTACAGTTGTAAAAAAAGTATTATTGACTGAATTCCTTGCACTACGTGTTTCAGTGACCCCGCCCCATCTTCAGGTGAATCTGTAAGTTAAAATCCATACACATAAAATGTGTGTGTATGTGTGTGTGTGTGTGTGTGTGTGTGTGTGTGTGTGTGTGTGTGTGCACGCGTACACGCGCGCGCATTCCGCATCTCCTCCTTAACCACTGAACCAATTCCAACCAAACTTGACGCACATATAAGGGTTGCCCATAAATTACGGTCTCCGATCCTTTTTGACACAGAAACATCATTTTATTGCAAAATAAATTACATATTCTGAAAGCTTGGACTTTTAGCTATTTTTCAACATAGTCTCCATCATAATTTATGCATTTTCGGAGACACTCCGGAAGCTTTTTCATACCCGTATCGTACCACTTTCCCGGCGACTTGTGCAGGAAGGAATGGGCAGCTGCCTTCAGCTCTTCATCGCTTGAGAATTTCATCCCCCCTAAGTGTTGTTTCGAGTTGGGAAACAAACTGAGAGTCAAATCAGGACTGTATGGAGTACGGTCAATGATTTCCCGCCTGAATCTGATGATGAGATCTGTCGTGGTGCTGGCGACAAGAGAGCAAACAAACTCCATTTGTCAGCTGACCCCACCACCTGTTCTGTATAGCCCGGTGTAGCCGTGTTAGTGTCTCACAATACCTTGACACGTCAACTGTTTTACCTCTTTCCAGGTAGTCAATCAGCAGAATACCTTTTCTATCCCAAAATACCACGGCCATCACCTTCCCCGCTGACAGCATTCCCCTGAACTTCTTGACATTTGGAGAACCGGAATGCCACCTTTGTTTTGACTGTTTCTTAGCCCCTGGTGTTTGTTTCTGACAAACTTTAAGCATAATTTCACACCTTTCCTAAACTTTTGTTGCTCACACACTTAATGTTAAATATTTAAGAGAGAGAGAGAGAGAGAGAGAGAGAAAGAGAGAGAGAGAGAGTAGGATTGGGGAGGAGGGGGGAGGCGATTGTAACATAACATGGTTGATTCTTTCCAGCTGTTGTTTCTATTCCCACAAATAACCAGAGTTTTTTCCCAAACTTTTATCTTTTTTCAATAGGCTTACTACTGACATGTAACACTACACAAAAATCTCAAGATCTTATTTAGACAATTTCATTTGAATTTATTGTTCAGGTTATCATTTTGGTCGTTCTGTTTACAATTGTGTTATCAGTTTTAATTAGGGACTCATAATGTCAAAATATAATTAGCTGATGTCAGTACTACACTTTGCAACATGCAGAATCCCACGAGTTAACCAGTATATTTGAGAAAGGTGGCTAACATCAAATGAGAGCTAAGCCTTCTGACATTTTTAAATGATCTAAAACTGATTATTTTCCAAAATAATTAAAATTAAAAGTTCTGAGTCACTAACAATTTTCACTCCAGATTTCGTCCTAACCACTGTTAGATTCTCATTCTTAACTACTTACTATTGTTACCTTTATTTTTCTGTACAAAATGACATACAATACACTTAATTAACTCACTAATTAATAATTTAATATAATTTACCATAAGCTGCAATAGAACACTCATACACTATGTGATCAAAAGTACCTGGACATCCCAAAAAATATATGTTTTTCATATAAGGTGCATTGTGCTGCCACCTACTGCCAGGTACTCCATATCAGCGACCTCAGTAGTCATTAGAAATTGTGAGAGAGCAGAATGGGGTGCTCCACAGAACTCCTGGACTTCAAACCAATCACTGGCTGTAAATGGTTATGATCGGCTACTTGGAGACCATTTGCAGCCATTCATGGATTTCATGTTCCAAAACAACAATAGAATTTTTACGGATGACAATGCACCCTGACGCTGGGCCACAATGGATCGTGGCTGGTTTGAAGAGCATCCTGAACAGTTTGAGCAAATGATCTGGCCCCTCAGGCCACCCACCACGAATTCCATCAAACACTTATGGAACATAATCAAGAGGTGAATTTGTGCACAAAATTCTGCACTGGTAACACTTCCACAATTATGGATGGCTATAGAGAGTCTTAATGGGACATTGTAAGTGAAATTAGTTGAAATTTGACATTTTCTGTTTTCTACTTTGGACTTTCCTGAATATTTTGGTACATAATACATTAAAATCAGACAACTGTGAGACCTTCAAATAATATTTTGAATGTTGATGTGTGACTGTCAAATTTCGCGGCTACGTGTATACTGCCACAGTTGAGCAGTCACATCTTGGGAGCTATACAGTCTAGAAGGCTCTGAATTTGCTTGTTTCATGCCTACTACATCTCATAAGTTGGCATTATGAATAAACAAATCAGTCCTTTGTTGCTGATACTAGTTTTCATTGAAAGTAGAGTGATTATAAGTTATTTTTGTAGTGAGCTAACTTCTATTGCTTTTTATACGCAAATAAAATAACTAAGTATAAAAGTAACTTCAAGAAACGCAAATTTGTGGGTAACAGATATGTGAGATTTGCATTTTCTTCTGAAGTACTTGAAAACACCGATGAAAAGCCATGTCATGCTTCGTGTCCACCTCCACCAAACACTTGAATTTACACGTACGCATTCTCTTCCTTTGGCAGTAATGGAGGCAATCAATTTACAGAGAGTTGGCAAATCCTGAGCTACTAAAGAAGTGTTTACATGGGAAGACCCAGAATGTGAATGAGTCCTTCAATAATGTTGTGTGGTGCCGTGAGCCTAAAAATGTATTTGTTGGCCTTATGACTCTAAAGTTACCTGTGTCTGATGCTGTAATAACTTTTAATGGTGGGAACTATGAAAGACTTAAGGTCTTGGATAAGTTAGGGGTAAGATTTGGAGAGAACACAGCTAAAGGACTGTGGGAGCTGGATGAGCTTTGTGTACATGAAAAAGAGTTAGCTGCTCAGCAAATGACAAAAGAAGCAAGAAAGAAAAGGAGGAGGCAAGCACTGGACTCTTGTGACACTGAAGAGAACACACACTATGGGCCAGTGCAATTCAAGTGCATAAAAGACACAGAAATGTAAGTCTGTATAAGAATTCCTTTCAGAATGTGCAGACACAATAGTGCCTTTCTTAGCAATCATATACAACTGCTCACTTGACGAAAGGTCTCTTCCTAAAGACTGGAAAGTAGCACACCAGTGTTCAAGAAGGGAAATAGGAGTAACCCATTGTGTTACAGACCCATATCACTGACCTCAATTTGCAGTAGGATTTTGGAACATATACTGCACTCAAACATTATGAATCACCTGGGAGAAAATGGCTTATTGATACATAACCAACACGGATTCAGAAAATATCATTCTTGTGCAACATAGCTAGCTCTTTATTCCCATGAAGTAATGAGTGCTGTCGACAAGGGATCTCAGATCGATTCCATATTCCTAGGTTAGCAGAAGGCTTTTGATACCGTTCCTCACAAGCGACTATTAATCAAATTATGTGCATATGGAGTATCATCTCAGATGTGTGACTGGATTCGTGATTTCCTCTCAGAGAGGTCACAGTTCGTAGTGATAGATGGTAAATCATCGAGTAGAACAGAAGCGATATCTGGCGTTCCACAAGGTAGTGTCATAGGCCATCTGCTGTTCCTGATTTACATAAATGATCTAGGTGATAATCTGAACAGCTCCCTTAGATTGTTTGCAGATGACGCTGTAATTTACCATCTAGTAAAATCATCAGTCGATCAATTACAAAATAATCTAGAGAGAATTTCTGTATGGTGTGAAAAGTGGCAATTGACACTAAACAAAGAAAAGTGCAAGGTCATACACATGGGTACTAAAAGAAATCCAGTAAATTTTGGGTATACAATAAGTCGCTCAAATATAAGGGCTATCAATTTGACTAAATACTAGCAACTTAAACTGGAAAGACCACATAGATAATATTGTGGGGAAGGCAAAACAAAGACTGCGCTTTGTTGGCAGAACACTTAGAAGATGCGACAAACCCACTACAGTGACAGCCTACATTACACTTGTCCGGCCTCTGCTGGAATATTGCTGCACGGTGCGGTATCCTTACCAGGTAGGATTGACGGAGGACATCGAAAAAGTGCAAAGAAGGGCAGCTCGTTTCGTGTTATCGCGCAATAGGGGTGAGAGAGTCACTGATGTGATACGCGAGTTGGGGTGGCAGTCACTGAAACAAAGGCGGTCTTCTTTGCAGTGAGATCTATTTACGAAATTTCAATCACCAACTTTTTCTTCCAAATGTGAAAATATTTAGTTGACACCCACCTACATAGCGAGAAATGATCATCATAATAAAATAAGAGAAATCAGAGCTCGAACAGAAATATTTAGGTGTTCCTTTTTCCCATACGCCATTCGAGAGTGGAATGGTAGAGAAGTAGTATGAAAATGGTTCGATGAACCCTCTGCCAGGCACTTAAGTGTGAATTGCAGAGTAACGATGTAGATGTAGAATTTGTAACAAAAAAGTTTTAAACCTCAACATCTCTGAACTACATTTTTTGCAATAAATGACCCCGTTTTCTAAAAAAGTGCTGATGCTAGAGACATGAAATTTTCACAGCATGCCAAGTGTGAGATTCAACACACATGGAACTAGAATAATAAAAATATCCCCAATTGTTTCGTTTTTATGTTCATCTATTTACAAAATTCTGCCAAAAAATTGAGTGCTTATAAAAAAAAAAGATAACACGCCCCACAATACAATTTTAGTATGATTCTAGTTCAATGTATTTAGAAAGGTGCATTCAATAATTATGGAAAATTGTAAGTTGGTGTCTTAAAAAGTTTCCACAAAATTCGATAATTTAACATTGGCAGCATACAACTTACAATGTCCCCTCACATTTCTGCAGCCGACTTCTAACAACTCGAATTCATGCCACAAGGAGTTGCTGAAATATGACAGGCTAAAGGAGGTACAACACAATATTATGAGGTATTCCACGACTTTTGTCACCACCGTGTAAATGATCTACTGAGAACATTATGCAGAAATGTGCCATCACAGGCGGAAATCAAACCAAAATTAAAGCAAAGCCACAAGGGAGACGTTTCAAGAATTCCCACTCCGTACCCACCTGGCGACAGAGCCGCTCTCGCGCAGCTGCTTGCGAGCGAAGTTGGAGGCGGGGGAAGCCCCCGGTGCGGCGGCGCCGGCCGCGGGTCCGGCCGTCGCCGTGGCCGCCCCCATAGACGCGCTCACAGCCAGCACGTGCGGGGGAGGCGCCTGCTTGAAGTCCGGGTCCCAGATGGGTGACGAGGACGCATAGATCTCGTCCTCCAGCATCGTCAGGAACCTGCGACACACGGGGCCCTCAGCTGGACCGCAGGAAGTCGCCGGGGCTTAAAAAGTTCGTTCCGCACGTCGACTGCCGCACTGAGACGAAGGGCTCGATCGGTACGAATTCGAGTAGACTGTAGTAATGTTTGACGATTTCAAGAAGACCTTTGCTTCTGTTAACAGAGAAACTATCTGTAAAATACTCTGAAAATTTGGTGTAAAGTCAAAATTAGCAAATAAAATGGTTTGAAAGAGCTTCACTTTCCACAAAAGTTAATAAAGTTTGTACCGATGTTTTCAGAGGAAACTTATTGAAGAGTAAAGATCACTAGAGAAATGTCAGAGCATTTTGAAGTAAGAACTGGTCTTAGACAAGAAGACATCTTATTTCCAATACTTTTTAATTCAATTTTGGAAAAGTCAGAAGGAGGGCATCAAAAATTAAACCAAGCTGAAATAAAACTGGATTATACGTCGTAACAAACTGGCTTGCAGATGCAGACGATGTTGTTCCAGTAAGTGGTAGCAAACAGGACTTGCGTCTCATGACAAGTTCTAACAGAAATATTTCAGGGAAAGCAGGGTTACAAATTTATGGGGAGAAAACTGAGTACATGGTCATGAGCAAGGCACCTAATGATAAATCTCATTAACAGCTGATGAATTCTTTTTAAAAGAGTAGACATGCGTAAATATTTGGAGAACATTTTTAGCAGTTAGAATAGAATGGAAATTGAAATTAAGGCAAAGATTGCAGTAGAAAATTTTTGTTAAGGGACTGCTGTGAATTAGGGCAGTTTCAAAAAGTTTTACAATCAGACTATACCAGAGTACAATTCTCCTGGCAGCTCCATATAGCTCTGAGACAATTAAGGAAAACAGATGAACAAAACCTGCTAGTTTTCAAGAGATAGATATTAAGGAAAATATTTGGTCCCAAGAGGGACACCCAGTCACAGGAATGGAGGAGACTTTTTTTTTAATAAAAGGAAGAGCAGGAACTGGCACACATATACTCACAAGCTGATATAGTCTGAAGGATGAAGAAAGGAAGACTGGTGTGGGATGGACACCTAATTAGGAAAGAAGAGGAAAGTGCATGTGCAGTAGCATTCTCAGGATCTGTGAAAGGCAGAAAGGGGCAAATGAAAGACCATGGGCAAGATGGAAGAATGGTATCAACACGGATACAGAGGTGACGGGCCTGAGAAAAGAAGAATGGATCACAAAAGCCAGGAACAGAAATGATTGGAGAAGGAGTGTAGGAGAACACAAGTCAAAGCAATAACTAAAAAGAAGAATTTGTGGAGCGCTTAGACACAACATCTAAAGTGAAATTTATGAAAGAAATATCCCAGTCCTTTCAAATAAACACAGGTCTACAACAAGGTGATGGCCTTTCCACAATTATTTTTAACTGAGTTCTCGCGAAAAAAGTGAGAATTTGGAGGGAAAACCTGAATTACCATAAGATTTCATTAATTGGGAACAGGAAGCAAAAATACTGGAATAAGTTCTCACATTTGCAGATGAGTTTGCTACATCTTCTGAAAATGTGATGTCCACTGTCATACAAATTAATGTGTTCGAAGACACGGCACATACTACTGGCTTAATGAACCAAACTCTCCAGACTTGGAATCAATAAGTTCAGTTTACCTTTTCTGCTATGAGATAAAAATTAATACTTGTAACTGGAATAATAACAGTCCCAATATTATCCAGGATGATGTCATGTACTTACTTGTGTTATAGATGATTTAATTTCTTTCATTTAGTGACACTCGACGACAAGACAAAATCTCTAAAATGACAAACTATGTAAAAAAAATAGCATTAACTATCAGCAAAGCATAATGATTCTCAATCTAGACCAATATAAGCCACAACTTATAAACAACCTTCAAAGTCACCAAAACGTGCAAGCAACATTAAATTTCAAGAAACATATAATTTACATAAATTTTATAGTACCATAACTATTTACCTTTTCTGGAATTTATACCTCACTAGAAAGCTCATGCACTTGAGAATCTGGAAAAACTCACACTTTTCATAAAACTTGCTAGACTGTGGATTATTCAAAGTAAGAATTATATTGGACAGTAAATAACATATTCAAAACTCAATCTCAGTGTCAAAATTATATTGCCAAAGTGATTAAATAGCACATAAAATGCCCCAGGTTGAGAAACCTATAATGAAAATGTAATTTTGTTGAGCTCACTCAAAATGTTACATACTAGTCAAATAACATGTAATGTTAACATGGTTAAAAAATTATATTTCTACATCCAAACACTGATATTACATCATCTGATTTATATAAAAGAGACATCAGTATCTGCACTAAATTTTACACATATATAGAATTCTGCAAAAAAACTTATGTCTGATAATATTGTTAAAAATTGTTTGATGTTGGTTGTTTTCCAAAGACCTCAAGCATTTCTGAGACAAAAGCCACTTGATATGTGTAGCGGTCAGAAATATGCGAAACTTGCTCTGTAAAAATCTACTACTGGGCAATACTGGTGGAACTGATGTAATGTATTCGGTGGGCACAAATCAACATACCAGCAAACACCACCCACTGTCTACCAGTGCAAAAGCATTTTCACTTAATTAAGAGAAAACAGAGACAATTAACAAAGAGAAGTTGCATCAAAAATGGAACCTGGAAAAACAACTTGAAAACACACAAACACAACACAACACAAGATAAGTACCAATCTTAATTACATACGTAGCCATCAAGTCATCTTGCAGGTTCAGGGTTTGTTGTGCACAACTCATGAGCTATGGGAGCACTTACAATCTCCAGACAAGAACAAAGAGTGCAGCTGCCAACCCACAACATTGGTTGTAGTGCTGATAGCTCACAATGCACCAGACGATGTCCCCGGGCTTGTGTGGACACTTGTATTGCTACAACTCAGCCCATTTGCTGGTAGTCAGTACATCATGTGGCTGAATAATTCTGCACAGCCTAACGACAATACGTGTTTCCTCTTGGGTGCTAGTCACGTGCAGCTGCAGAAATCCTGCAAGCTATTGAATATACCCCTCCTGAAGATACTAATTCCATTTGCACATGATAGTCGTGGAATCCTGACTGATTCGGGCTGGAATACTGTTGAACAACAAACCATAGTCCTGCAGGCTTCCAATCCTACATTCCGATAAGTGCTAGTAGATATCTCACCCACTTATGTAGTGCATAATTTGATGTACTCGTGAACAATTAACATTCAAATGTAATTACTGAATGAGAAGCCTGCAGTGCAACCTCTCTGACCTACAGAATGAAGAAGCTGTTACTGTTACCTACTTTCTCCAATTATACTGAAACGCTAACTATTTGTGTATCCAAGCATATTGTACTTTGTGTCAGTCAGTGTAATCTGTGGTGTTTAGTGACCAGCAGTGTAACCGAAGAAACACAACACAGCACAAGATAGTGGGAAAATACTCTACTGACATGGGAACCATATGGCAGTCAGATTTTTGTAATTTTTCATACTTATGGTACGTGAAGTACAGAGCCCAAATAGCACTCTCCCAAAGCAGTACAATATAACTCTCAAAAATTCTCAAGAAATCGCCTTTGAAGTTTTCGAACCATGTTTAAAATGCTAAAATAAGGCCCATATTTTTCGCTGAGCAGTGTGGCTTTTTGGTGGAAAGCTTGTTTGCTGTGTCAGGGGCTGGGTTCGATTCCAGGTGGAATCAAATTCTTAAAGAAAGGCGAAAGTTCTATGAGCATTTGCATGAAGTGTTGAATGCATAAAGTGCACAAAATAAGTAATCATTATATGAGTTTTGTTTCGGTCATTGTCGCATCCCCATCGCAACAACTCCTTTTCCCATCATCTACATCATTTAAATATAAAATTTGTCAAATGCATGCTAAGTGACACATCTAATTGTCATCTTTACGAAAAATTCATGTCTTCTTATTTCTAATAATGTTAAGTTAGTGCACGGGTTTGTAGCGATTTTTATTTGCATATTGGTATTCCTGTTGCTATGGGTTTATTTACCGACTGTAATTTTCTATTTGTAGATCACTGTTGCTATTTGAGTTTACATATTGTCGTTTGGAGATAGTGAGTGAAGCCATGGACACTAGAAAATAGAGTGCCAATTGGGGAATTCAGAACATTTTCTGACGTATTCTTCTGTGTGAGTTCAATAGAGGGATAACAGCAGTTGAGGCCGCCAGCCTTTTGTGCTGTGCATGGGGTTAATGCCATCGGAGAGAGTGTGGCATGGAAATGGTTTTCTCAATTTGAGGAGCATCATTTTGACATTAGTGACTCTCCACTTTCAGGAAGACCTTGCGGGTTTCATGAAGATCATTTAAATGCTTTAATCCACAATGATCCAAGTCAGTGTACATGGGAAGTAGTGAATGTGATTAACTGTGATTATTCCACCATTGTGCAACATTTGCATGTAGGAGGGAAGGTTCTACAATTGGGTGTATGGGTACTGCACGCTCTAAGCCAAAATCACAAAAATCAGCTGACGGCCATAAGTGCACCTCTGCTTGCTTCCCATCTTGTATCATCACTGGTGATGAGAAATGGTGTCTTTACGTTAACATAAGGAAAAAGAAAGGAATGGTTTAGCACAAAAGAAGCAGCAACTCCCCAAACAAAGACCTATATGAATCCACAAAAGATAGTGTTATGCATCTGGTGGAACAATGACTGTGTGATGTACCCTGAATTGATTCCCCGAAGTATAACCATCACTACTGACATCTAATGTCAACAACCGAGATGTCCTGCACAATCTGAGAACAATGACCAGAAAGACTGCGTACAGTGGTGCTACTCCATGACAATGCCCTTATACATTCTACTAGACTGACAAAAAAACGCTATACAGGAGTTATTCCACACCCGCCCGATTCACCTGACCTTGCGCCCTCAGGTTTTCACCTTTTCTGCCGTCTAACAAACAACCTTCAAGAAACTTCCCTTCTGGATGAAAATGGGCTCCAAACATGGCTTGATGAGTTCTTTGCCTCAAAACTAGCCGACTTCTAAAGTCGCATAATCAAAAAGTAGCCCCAGCATTGACAGACTGTTGTAAATGTTGAAGGAGAGTATATTATTGATGACTAAAGTGTCAATTATAAGAATCTGTTGTGTTTATTAAACTTATGGAAAAATTGTGCAGACTCATCCACCAACCTGATAAACTGCACACAAAAATCCAATTTTCATCACAAAATAAAAATTCTTAATTCCTGACCATATAATTAAAAAATTGCAAATTCTTTCTATCATTTTGTATTTTTTGCTTCACATAAATGCTCACAAGAAGAAAGATTAAGGAAAGGCAAACCTACGTTTCTAGCATTTGTAGACTTAGAGAAAGCTTTTGACAATGTTGACTGGAATACTCTCTTTCAAATTCTAAAGGTGGCAGGGGTAAAATACAGGGAGCGAAAGGCTATTTACAATTTGTACAGAAACCAGATGGCAGTTATAAGAGTCGAGGGACATGAAAGGGAAGCAGTGGTTGGGAAGGGAGTAAGACAGGGTTGTAGCCTCTCCCCGATGTTGTTCAATCTGTATATTGAGCGAGCAGTAAAGGAAACAAAAGAAAAATTCGGAGTAGGTATTAAAATTCATGGAGAAGAAATAAAAACTTTGAGGTTCGCCGATGACATTGTAATTCTGTCAGAGACAGCAAAGGACTTGGAAGAGCAGTTGAATAGAATGGACAGTGTCTTGAAAGGAGGATATAAGATGAACATCAACAAAAGCAAAACAAGGATAATGGAATGTAGTCTAATTAAGTCGGGTGATGCTGAGGGAATTAGATTAGGAAATGAGGCACTTAAAGTAGTAAAGGAGTTTTGCTATTTAGGGAGTAAAATAACTGATGATGGTCGAAGTAGAGAGGATATAAAATGTAGACTGGCAATGGCAAGGAAAGCGTTTCTGAAGAAGAGAAATTTGTTAACATCCAGTATTGATTTAAGTGTCAGGAAGTCATTTCTGAAAGTATTCGTATGGAGTGTAGCCATGTATGGAAGTGAAACATGGATGATAAATAGTTTGGAGAAGAAGAGAATAGAAGCTTTCGAAATGTGGTGCTACAGAAGAATGCTGAAGATTAGATGGGTAGATCACGTAACTAATGAGGAAGTATTGAATAGGATTGGGGAGAAGAGAAGTTTGTGGCACAACTTGACCAGAAGAAGGGATCAGTTGGTAGGACATGTTCTGAGGCATCAAGGGATCACCAAATTAGTATTGGAGGGCAGCGTGGAGGGTAAAAATCGTAGAGGGATACCAAGAGATGAATACACTAAGCAGATTCAGAAGGATGTAGGTTGCAGTAGGTACTGGGAGATGAAAAAGCTTGCACAGGATAGAGTAGCATGGAGAGCTGCATCAAACCAGTCTCAGGACTGAAGACCACAACAACAACAACAACAAATGCTCACAGAACATGCACACCATGCATCAGGCATACACTCTAACACGTAGCCATGTTGCTTGCTGAAAAAGCTCTGATTGGTTCAGCATAATAAAAAATGGGAAATTTTCAAAGTGTATTTCTTGAGTATTCTTGAGAGTTGCATCAAACGGTTTTGGGACAGGTATATTTGAATTCTGATCTTCACGTACCATAAATACAAGAAACTATAAAAATCTGATTGCCATGTGGTCCCATCACAAGCAGTGGATGCTGACGAAGACAGTAACGCTCCCGCCAGTTGTGCACTCACCTGGGGAAGTGTGTTAGTACCAGCACCCTCTTCTCGGGTGGCATGCGGTCACGCTCACTGTGGCACTTGTCCATCAGCTGGCGGCACACCGAGCGGAACACGGCACGCAGCAACGTCCGCCCGAACACCAGCGTCGTCTCGAAGTGTGGCAGTGAGTCACAGAATGCTGGCACGTGGCAGAACACCAGCCACCTGGTGAAGACAAGGACTCACTCACTCTAAAATTAAAGTGCGAGGGCATGCTGAAAAGTAATGACTCCAAATTTTTTTAAATTTGAAAACTACAGTGCAGAGCATTTGACGACGGCATCAGCTGTTTCAAGTCACTTGCTTATGTGAGGGCAAATTCACATGTAGCACACATGCTCATTCGAGAGTTTCGCATAGAGTCCACTCACTTCTGCTCATTGTGCCTGATGAGAATTAGCCATTCCTTATGTGCTTGTCTTGAGTGTTCTGTAGTGGCATTTGTGTTCCAAACCACACAGCAGTCAACTGCTACACAGGCATTTGTGATGGTGATAAACAATATGCCCATACAAAGCATGGTCATAGCAAATGACAATTTCATTTCATTGTTAGTGTTCAGAGATGAAGCCACAGTCCATTTAAGTGGAAAAGTAAACCGCCACAAGATAAGAATATGGGAAACATGCAGCCACATATCATAGTCGAGTGCAAGAGAGACTCCACAAAGCTTCATGTGTATTGTACCATTTGGTGATGGAAGATTTTTGGCCGTTCCTTTTTTTGCAGAAAAGATGGTTACAGGACCGACATACTAGGATATTATAGGGATCTACCTTCTATCACAACTGTGGGAACATGCTGAAAATTTCATTTTTCAACAGGAGCGAGCACCGCAACACTGAGATCCATACGTAAGAGCGTTTCTTTATAATTAGTTGTCTCAATGGTGCATCAGCCATAAGGGGCATACGGGCCTAAGGTTACACCACTGGTCTCCCAAGATCATCTGATCTCACGGAGAGCGTATACATTTGTCTGTCATTTGGGCATTTGTTATGCATGCAGCAAAGGGCAGATTGAATATGTGTGAAAGGTAAATGAGTGCTAGAATTGTAAATGTCATCGTGAAGTGTAAACCTAGTTTGTATGTGCCCACTAGTAAAAGAAATACCCTTCTAAAATCCTGTAAATAGCTTTGCAGTAGTTTATACTGTCATTTTTGTAGTCCTGTGAAACTGGATGAATGTTTTTGACACAATCCGAATAGATGCAGTGGGCTCTGACATCACTGGTGCTCAGTCCTCAACAGCAAGACAGCAATGTAACAATGAGGCTACTGACAACAACAGAAGTAGATATCGCCTGTCAACAGGCAAGGAGAACTCAGAAAAAATCTTGGGGTAACATTAACCATTTCACATGGTTCATATTTTTGTTAAGGTTAAGGTGCTTTTAAGCTGAAGAATATAAGGAGATTAAGGAGTCACTGCTTGCACGTATACACAGTATACATAAAAAATACGTTGTCTCACTATTAAAACATTTCTTCAATTAATCTGAAGTTTCTAGCATAGTATGAAAAATTACCACTCAGCTTCACCACTAGTTATATTTAACACTTTACAAAATTGTTGTGAAAAAATATCGAAGTTTAATCATGTAATTATATAACACCTTATACTGCATCCCCCCCCCCAGTCCCTGGCCTATTCAAAAAAACTTGCAACATTTTAAGTTTGGTCACTATTTTTTAATTAATACATTATGTTTAACGTGAGAAAGCAGCATAAAATGATTTTCACTTAATTCTTCAGACTTCTTTTTTTTTCCTTCAATTTGTCTCTCAATTTCACTTATTTCCCCATTTTTTTTCCCTTAGCTACTCTTCACGAAATGTTTGACAACAAACTGTAGTATCCATAGTCTTCCTTACTCTCCGTTAGCTTTCCAACATCAGTTTCTAAACATGCTCTCGCCTCCTTTAATGATTCCAGTTCTTCTCTCAGAGGCAACCTCGGTTTCCTTGGCATTTTTTTTATTGTCAAGATATAACATGTATCTTTCCCTAGCATTAGGTGCTGATTGCAAAAGTTCTTTTCACATTTCCACTTTTAGTAAGCCATGACAAAAGCTGAGGTGGTACTTGACTATTCTCAAAGAAATTTAAGACAGCTCCTTTAGGTTTTCTACATCCAACTTTCTATTTATTACTGAGCATCCACTTTCTACAGAGGTTTGTCCACATGATAATATCAACAGCATTTTCACAATATCCCACACTTACATATATTCTTCCTTAAACTTATACCATATTTACTCAAATCTAAGCCTCACTTTTTTTCTGTTTTTTTGTAATCCAAAAACCGTCTGTGGCTTAGAATCGAGTGCAAAGTAAGCAGAAGTTCTGAAAAATGTTGGTAGGTGCTGCCACAACTAACGTCTGCCATCGAATATATGTAGTGCTACACAGGGATGCTTTGCAGGCACAAAGATAAACACTGGCACAAAAACCTCTGCGCCAGCAAATAAATTAAACGAAAAGGTAGAAGAATACTAACATTATGCTGTGTATTCTCTCATGTTTGCTGCTATCTCCTTTAAATCCTGTCTGCCTAATAAACTACGAAACTAGAGTGAGACAACAGCAAACACGGAAGAATATACATATCGTGTCATATTTATATTTGTATTATTCTTATGCTGAATAGTGATACAGTCAGAAATGAAGCACGGCAACTGACTAGATTTTTAAATCTAAGATGACTAATTTCTATGCAGAATGTAATGTACTAAAGAGGCATCTACAAAGATTTTCAAATGGAGAAAAATGATTTCGAGTCTCATTTTTCAGGTGCGGCTTAGATTCGAGTGCGGCTTAGATTCAAGTAAATACGGTATTTTAGAAAAAAATCGTGCAATTTAGAATCCTGAGATATGGGATCAAAAATGGAAAAATTTCTGTATGAAGCACAGTGTACAAAATTTCTCTGCTGCAGAAACGAGCTGACACATTCATCTGGACACACATAGTTACTGTCCACTGAGTTCCTTAAAATCATCTATCCTTCACACACCATTATCTTATTCTTTAATCATACAAGCACGACAATGTGGATCACTTATGAGCATTCTCTTAGCACAGGACTTTTTCTTTGACATAATATTCCTTGGGTCCAGACAAGAAATAAGTCTAATTAGAGGATAGTTTACTGGAGCCCCTTATACAACCTTTTTAATAAATGGAACAGTAAAGTCCATAGATTCCCATTTTACTCCCAATGTGTGTGTCTCTGTAACTTTGTTCCTATTTAGAGTCCTGCAACAATCAGTCCCAAAAAATCCCAAACTAAATTTTGATGCGTCATTCTGAGAACCTTTATCAAAAGTGAACTCTGCTAATTTTGCTGGAGAACTCAGTGCTGTAACTTTTTCTTCTTCTTGAATGTTGACAGAGTAATGCAGATAAAAGTTGTCAAATATGCAGCAAGAAATGGAAGCAGGGGTTCATCACTTTGATAGTGTTTCAAAAATGGCTCAGTAAGTTTTATGAACCAAAGAAAGAAGTTTAACTTGACATATATATGCTTATCTTTTACACTGTTTTGTATGACAGTGAATGACTTACAACTCGGTTTAGTTATCTCTCCTTTCTCAACACTGGACACACACTTTTTCACATCACCCCAGATTTCTGTGTGTGTTGATACTGCCAGACCACTGTCTAACCAATTTCTTGGTGTTTGAACACATAATCTTCACACTTCGCATTTGAATCTTTGAACAAATGGTGGTTGTTGTTGTTGTGGTCTTCAGTCCTGAGACTGGTTTGATGCAGCTCTCCATGCTACTCTATCCTGTGCAAGCTTCTTCACCTCCCAGTACATACTGCAACCTACATCCAACAGAATCTGCTTAGTGTATTCATCTCTTGGTCTCCTACGATTTTTACCCTCCACGCTGCCCTCCAATGCTAAATTTGTGATCCCTTGATGCCTCAAAACATGTCCTACCAACCGATCCCTTCTTCTAGTCAAGTTGTGCCACAAGCTTCTCTTCTCCCCAATCCTATTCAATACCTCCTCATTAGTTATGTGATCTACCCACCTTATCTTCAGCATTCTTCTGTAGCACCACATTTCAAAAGCGTCTATTCTCTTCTTGTCCAGACTAGTTATCGTCCATGTTTCACTTCCATACATGGCTACACTCCATACAAATACTTTCAGAAACGACTTCCTGACACTTGAATGTATACTCGATGTTAACAAATTTCTCTTCTTCAGAAACGATTTCCTTGCCATTGCCAGTCTACATTTTATATCCTCTCTACTTCGACCATCATCAGTTATTTTGCTCCCCACATAGCAAAACTCCTTTACTACTTTAAGTGTCTCATTTCCTAATCTAATTCCCTCAGGATCACCCGATTTAATATGACTACATTCCATTATCCTCATTTTGCTTTTGTTGATGTACATCTTATACTCTCCTTTCAAGACACTGTCCATTCCGTTCAACTGCTCTTCCAAGACCTTTGCTGTCTCTGACAGAATTACAATGTCATCGGCAAACCTCAAAGTTTTTACTTCTTCTCCATGAATTTTAATACCTACTCCGAATTTTTCTTTTGTTTCCTTTCCTGCTTGCTCAATATACAGATTGAATAACATCGGGGAGAGGCTACAACCCTGTCTCACTCCTTTCCCAACCACTGCTTCCCTTTCATGCCCCTCGACTCTTATAACTGGTTTCTGTACAAATTGTAAATAGCCTTTCGCTCCCTGTATTTTACCCCTGCCACCTTCAGAATTTGAAAAAGAGTATTCCAGTTAACATTGTGAAAAGCTTTCTCTAAGTCTACAAATGATAGAAACCTATGTTTGGCTTTTCTTAATCTTTCTTCTAAGATAAGTCGTAAGGTTAGTGTTGCCTCACGTGTTCCAACATTTCTACGGAATCCAAACTGATCTTCCCCGAGGTCCGCTTCTACCAGTTTTTCCACTCGTCTGTAAAGAATTCGCGTTAGTATTTTGCAGCTGTGACTTATTAAACTGATAGTTCAGTAATTTTCACATCTGTCAACACCTGCTTTCTTTGGGATTGGAATTATTACATTCTTCCTGAAGTCTGAAGGTATTTCGCCTGTCTCATACATCTTGCTCACCAGATGGTAGAGTTTTGTCATGAACAAATGGTACAGACTACTTAAAATAAAGTCCACATTCCAATTTGAAGCTCCCCCTGCACTTGAACACTTTGTGCACAAGTCACGTTTACATGGAAGTAATTGTACATTCTGATGGCGATCTATAGCATATAATTTCTTAACAAGTAATGCGACATTTGTAGTGACATCGTGTAGTGTGTATATATTTTCCTACGGTCGTTAATATGAAATCACACTACTTGTAATGCATAAACTTGCCGCATCAAATTTTGAGAGTTAATAAACTAAAACAAAGGTATAAAAATCATTCTGTGAAATGACATGTCAAACAACAGTAATTTTTGAGGGACACACAAAAACAAGGAATTTTCAAGCACCCTTAAAATTTATTAGCTGAAAAAGGACTTTTTAGGAATTTTAATGAGGCTAATGAACCCTGCTTCAAATGAGTGGTAGATCTAGAAAAAAGTTACAAGTATTAATTCTCTTGTTGAATGCCTGCCACTGCTTGGATACTAATTCTTTCAAATCTTGTATTAGGTATGGGAAACGCTGAATCTTGAATCAAAGGAAAATTCAATAAAAAAGCTGATAAAGCTATGATACAGAATTGCTGAACATCGCTTAGCTACAGACGGTAAAATATGTAAGTACTGCCAATAGAAGCCTTCCCATTCATCTCTGCCTCCCCTCAAACTCACCTTGGTTTCATCTCTCTCATACTGGGGTCTGAGTGACCTGGCCTCCTTTACCCTTCCCCAACTTAGCTCTCTCCTCCCAAACAAATAAACTATTTGTATCAAAAGCTGGACAGTAGTGTGTCATTTTTACTTGTGTGTGTGTGTGTGTGTGTGTGTGTGTGTGTGTGTGTGTGTGTGTTTACTAGCAGTACTACACGTTTCCCCTCCTGACATTAAGTATTGGCTAACAACTCTGTCTCCATCATTTATTACCATATTTGCTGGCATATAAGATGCACTGATGTAAAGTAGATGTCCCATCATTACAAAGTTATAGTGCACAGTTGTATAAACTTGATAATGAGTGCTATGAAGAGACTGTATCTCTTACATTTGAGTGAAATTTCGTTTTTGGATAAATATGTCAAGGAAAACAATGTCATCGGCAAGATGGAAGAGCTTTAAATATGAAATTTCCTTCTTTATATCTGGATTTGTTACCCAAACCATTCTTTACAGAATTTTTTATGTCTGTATACGCCATTATACAGGGTGTTACAAAAAGGTACGGCCAAACTTTCAGGAAACATTCCTCACACACAAAGAAAGAAAATATGTTACGTGGACATGTGTCCGGAAATGCTTACTTTCCATGTTAGAGCTCATTTTATTACTTCTCTTCAAATCGCATTAATCATCAAATGGAAACACACAGCAACAGAACGTACCAGCATGACTTCAAACACTTTGTTACAGGAAATGTTCAAAATGTCCTCCGTTAGCGAGGATACATGCATCCACCCTCAGTTGCATGGAATCCCTGATGCAGCCCTGGAGAATGGTGTATTGTATCACAGCCGTCCACAATACGAGCACGAAGAGTCTCTACATTTGGTACCGGGATTGCGTAGACAAGAGCTTTCAAATGCCCCCATAAATGAAAGTTAAGAGGGTTGAGGTCAGGAGAGCGTGGAGGCCACGGAATTGGTCCGCCTCTACCAATCTGTCGGTCACCGAATCTGTTGTTGAGAAGCGTACGAACACTTCGACTGAAATGTGCGGGAGCTCCATCGTGCATGAACCACATGTTGTGTCGTAATTGTAAAGGCACATATTCTAGCAGCACAGGTAGAGTATCCCATATGAAATCATGATAACGTGCTCCACTGAGCGTAGATGGAAGAGCATGGGGCCCAATTGAGACATCACCAACAATGCCTGCCCAAACGTTCACAGAAAATCTGTGTTGATGACGTGATTGCACAATTCCGTGCGGATTCTCGTCAGCCCACACATGTTGATTGTGAAAATTTACAATTTGATCACGTTGGAATGAAGCCTCATCCGTAAAGAGAACATTTGCACTGAAATGAAGATTGACACATTGTCGGATGAACCATTCGCAGAAGTGTACCCGTGGAGGCCAATCAGCTGCTGATAGTGCCTACACACGCTGTACACGGTACGGAAACAACTGGTTCTCCCGTAGCACTCTCCATAGAGTGATGTGGTCAACGTTACCTTGTACAGCAGCAACTTCTGTGACGCTGACATTAGGGTTATCGTCAACTGCACGAAGAATTGCCTCGTCCATTGCAGGTGTCCTCGTCGTTCTAGGTCTTCCCGTCGCGAGTCATAGACTGGAATGTTCCGTGCTCCCTAAGACGCCGATCAATTGCTTCGAACGTCTTCCTGTCGGGACACCTTTGTTCTGGAAATCTGTCTCAATACAAATGTACCGCGCCACGGCTATTGCCCCGTGCTAATCCCTACATCAAATGGGCATCTGCCAACTCCGCATTTGTAAACATTGCACTGACTGCAAAACCACGTTCGTGAAGAACACTAACCTGTTGATGCTACGTACTGATGTGCTTGATGCTAGTACTGTAGAGCAATGAGTCGCATGTCAACACAAGTACCGAAGTCAACATTACTTTCCTTCAATTGGGCCAACTGGTGGTGAATCGAGGAAGTACAGTACATACTGACAAAACTAAAATGAGCTCTAACATGGAAATTAAGCGTTTCCGGACACATGTCCACATAACATCTTTTCTTTATTTGTGTGTGAGGAATGTTTCCTGAAAGTTTGGCCGTACCTTTTTGTAACACCCTGTATATGTAAAAAATTATTAATGTCTCTCACTACTATTTGCATATTTTCTTTTATTTCACTGAAGTTGTCTTTTTAATTTACAATAAAAGAATAAGGATATATCATCATATTTGTGCACCCAAGTCATCTTTTATAATTATTTACAATGAAAAGACATTTAATAGTGAAATACAACATATACTTCATGAAAAATGATTGGTAACTTTTCAGCTTTTAACTGTTTACAGTTATGACCTACAGGTTGACCACAAACATTTTAGGAACAATTTTTCAAGGAATAACACACTTTTTATTTAGCAATTCCCTGTAATATTGAATATGGGTGGTAAGTGTATGTAGCACTTTCATTTCATTCTTTGATAATGAATAAAGTGAGTTAGGATACTCTTTCTTGCACTTAAGGTTACTACCAGATATGTAAACATTTCAGCAAAAAATCAAGTTGAGATTAAACTGTCTATGTACTCTCCCTCCCCAGGACATTGAAATTAATCAAATTTGATGTTTTTCCAATTGAGTCACCTTTAAGTGAAGGTAAGAACTGTTGAGTGCTTTTCATTATTATTTATATTTAATACTAGGACTAAAGAGTTACAGTGTGCAAGCTGAGGTCTGTGCTGTTTCCCCATAAAAAGTTATGATTCTTCAAAAAAATACTGAATGATGTATCCTACTTTTCATTCATTATAGCAACTTAGCAAATTAAGATTTGTACTGTAGGTCAACTCATTATTAAGCAGCAGATCTCTGAAAATAGGTAAATTGGTGACTGACTAATGACTGGGTGCACACCTCTGAGCCTTCAACCCGAATTCATCAAAAATGGTTAAAGTTAGGACAAATGCAAGCCACATGGGAAATTGCAATAGCTTTAAATAGAAGGACACATTCAAACCGCCGGGTATCAACAAAGTGCGATGAATGAATATGTCTTCACCTGCAACGTAACCCCTGATGATTACATTTGGCACTAGGTTCTTCAGAGCCAGCCTTGTTCTGTTGCATATGTAACAGTGATGATGATGATGATGACGATGATGATGACGGTGGTGGTGGTGGTGGTGAGGTACCATACTCCGATGAGCGTAGGGGACGATGCAGGAGACCCGCACCGCTGTACTAGGCAAGGTTCTAGTGGTGGTGGTTTGCCATTGCCTTCCTCTGACCGTAGTGGGGATGAATGACAATGATGAAGACAACACAACAACACCCAGTCATCTCGAGGCAGGAAAAATCCCTGACCCCGCCAGGAATTGAATCCGGGACCCCGTGCGCAGGAAGCTAGAACGCTACTGCAAGACCGTGAGCTGCGGACAATGTAACAATAGCAACTAATAAATAAATAAGAGTTGGTAATCATATTTCTGCCAAATTCTCAAACTTTTGTTCACCCTGTGATCCTGTGACGTCTGATGGCACTATCTCAAGATGGGTATTGCCACAATAATTTAGCCTCATTATAGGAATTACAGTCAGTTTACCACAACATATTTCGATTGCTAGGCATTTAACTGTCTTCATTGTTTCATATGAATGCAGAAATTTTAAGTAAATCGGCCAAGAACTTTGAAGTAAATTAGTCCAGTACTTTTTACAATGTCTCATAACAACATTTTTCCTTTATATACTCTACACATACATTTATATAATGTGTATAGTAAAAAATATATAGCCTTTGTCTGACCAAATGTCCATTAGGGGATGATGTATAAATTTGAAATAAATCTACCAAGAACTTTTAGAGATTTTTCGTAACCACCTTTTTCCTTTATACATGTTTGAAGTCAGATTACAAAATTTTATGTAGACGGTGATCCTCCTCTTTTCTCAAAGGTAAATTAGCAAAATTTAATCAAGATCAGTATGAAACTGTAAATTTGTGTGAATTACAAACAGACAGACAGACAGACAGACAAACAGACAGATACTCTTCTTCATAAATATAGATGTTGCACAATTCTTGTGGATCATTAACAGTTTCATTTTCACACAAGAGAGATGTAATATGTTAAGCATCCACATTCTTCCCTGATATCTCTTTCACAATAAACTGCACCTTGTATTGCACCTCTCTCGTCCGGGGAACAAATATTTAATATCATCAACTATTTTATATCAAATTATGACACGTATTTAAAAACCTGTGTGGTCCTCCTGGTTTCAATAGTGGGCCACAAGTCCCCGTCAGTCTGTTCACTCTATTAACTGAGCATAAGAGACTTAAATATTTGACAAAGAGAACGTAACTTCACAGTACGAACATGAAATAATTTAATTACCTTACCTTGAATACTCGTTGTTGCTTGCTCGTTGTCTAGGGTAAATTCTGGATTTGCTGTAATTGTTACTACAATGGGTCCTTGGGTTTGTAATATGCTACGTAAGAACTGATACTGTTTAAAGATTTCCATATTATATATTTTCGTAATATCATCTTCATAACAACCAGTAGTTCACCAATATAAGCTTTTCCAACATAAGTTGTCGTCTCAAAATGTTCAATAACACGATCTTTCTCACGACTTCTCAAGACTCACTGTCTCTTAGAATCATCAAAACGCGACTGTCTCTTAGCCTCACCCGGCAAACTTTTTCTGGATTAACAATCAAAGACGTTACAAAGTACGCAGGTTTGCCAACATGAATTAAGCATAGATATTTTATACATCACACGTATACACTTATGAAAACAGTACGAAAATTCAATAGAGTTCTCAAATAGTTCTTCAGCAATACATAATACGATTTTCCTGCAAATTATTAGTTTTTATAATAAAATGATAATATTTCAGTTTATGTTGACATAATTAAAGTTCACTGTAATTTTATATTAATATAATTGTTCTTTCACGTTGATTCACGGCACCGCATAGCTTGCCAGCCGATGGTATTGATAGTTTCAGTAGTCTGTTACATTACAACCTGAAGAGCCGCAAAAGTCAATCGGTGTAAAAACTGGCTGGGCTGATTGAAATACCTTCATAGTTTGAACATGTGATCAGAAAAACATTCAGAACTGCTGAAATGTAATGTTGTTGACCCTGACTATTAAACACTGATAGATGATCAAACAGTTCGCAGTGTCACTGATGACCAAGACCCTCTGGTGACGAAGGGCTGAGCAGCAAGAAACATAATGAAAGAAGGACCATCCAATGGGGCAGTTTTTCATTGCCTTCAGATGGGTCTGAAGTGCTTAGAACAATGAGAATGTGATGCTGTCCAACTGCTACCTTTAAAACATTTTCTAGATTTACCACCAAAAAAACAATGAGCTCATTTTTGAACCAGAAACAAATTTTGCGCTTTTCATAAACTGTTGGCCTATTTTGAGTTTCTCAAACTAGGCTATGAGGCCTACACTTTGCATTATTTGTAAGACTCGTCTTATGACCAATTCAATGCACTTGCACCTTATGTCCCCAGTTATTTGTTGAAAGTATTCCAATCTCTGTCTTCCCCTACAGTTTTTGCCCTGTACAGTCCCTCTAATACTATGATAGTTATTCTCTGACACCTTAATACATGTCCCATCACCCTATCCCTTCTTCTTGTCAGTGATTTCTAAGCGTTCTTTTCTTCGACAGTTCTGCAGACAACCTCCTCATTTCTCACCTTATCAATCTCTCACCTAATTTTCTACATCCTTCTAGAGCAATGCATCTCAAATGTTTCGATTCTCTTCTGTTCTGGTTTTTCCACAGACCACGATTCACCACCATATAATCCTGTGCTCCAAACACACATTCTCAGAAATTTCTTCCTCAGATTATGGCCACTGTTTAATGCTGCCGACTTCTCTTTCCCAGGAAGTCCCTCTTTGCTGTGCTAATCTGCTTTTTAGGTCCCCTTTGCTTCAGAGGTAGCAGAATCCTGCACCTCGTCTCCTTAGTGGCCCCCAATTTTGATGTCAAGTTCATCGCTAGTCTCATTTCTGCTACTCCTTATTACTTTTATTTTTCTCCAATTTAGCCTTAATCCATACTCTGTACTCATTCCACTGCTCATTCCATTCAACTTGTCCTCTATTTCTTCCTCACATTCACTAAGGATAGCAATGTCAGTAATGAAACTTATAACTGATACTCTTTCACCCTGAATTTGAATCGCACTCTTGAACCTTTGTTTTATTTCCATTGCTGATCTTTTAATGTACTGACTGTACAATAAGGAGAATGACTACATTCATGTCTTATACCACTTTTAATCCAAGCACTTTGCTGTTGGCCTTCCATTCCTATTGTTCCCCCTCGGTTATTATACAAATCATATATCATCCATCTTTACTTCTGAGAATTTCACACAGCTTGCATACCAGCAACAGCAAATGAAAAATATATGGGTGGTAAAGGAAGTTTATGTGGTATCAGCTAGTTGAAGCTACTACAACAAACAAAACAGCCAACATGGCTGCCTCTGACAAAAACACTTCTCCCGTGGCTCACCTGGTGTAATTGACTTTGTACGCAGATATCTCCTCTGCAGTGACCGTGTGGCGGCGGACACTGGGCGTCTCGAAGTTCCAGTGGTTCAAGCAGTGCAGGAACATCTTGGCCAGATCGTACATTGTTTGCCACTCCTACAACACAGCACAAATGTGGGCTAATGTAAACATTTCATTTTGCGTCATAAGAAACTTTTACTCTATGGAAACCTGGCAGTTTACAGTAACTTAAATTATTTACAAAAAATCACACAATTCCCAGTTGTGAAGAATGACTTTTTATCATTTGGAGGTGATGGTAATTGACACAATTGTTAAAGTTATTTTTATTTCTAGACATAATTCCATTTATGTTTTTAGATTACTAGTTTTGACCATCTCAAAGTCCATCTTCAGATATGAAAATAAAACTTAAAGTTTCTATAAAATTTGAATAATCCAGTTGTAAAACCTCTCGTATCAATTTTGATGTGAAATTATATATAAGAGCATGAGTTTGTCAAGACACACAACATTGTAGAAACAGTTCAGATTCCATTTAATCTACAAAATAGAAGGAATTGAAATAGTTAAGCTGCTACAGAACACACCATGTCCATTGGTTGTAGTGCAAGAAACAAGATGCATTACTCCTTATGTCCTGTAATATTAAATCAACAATACCAGAGAAGGAAAGTTGCTACTCACAATATAGCGGAGATGCCGAGTCGCGATAGGCACAATAAAAAGATTCACACACTCATAGCTTTCGGCCATTAAGGCCTTTGTCAGCAGTACACACACACACACACACACACACACACACACACACACACTCACACACTCACACAAACGCAACTTGCACACACGTCTGCAGTCTCAGAGAGCTCAAACTACACTTGATCTCCCTCTACGATTTTTACCCTCCACACTGCCCTCCAATGCTAAATTTGTGATCCCGTGATGTCTCAGAACATGTCCTACCAACTGGTCAAGTTGTGCCACAAACTCCTCTTCTCCCCAATTCTATTCAATACCTCCTAATTAGTTATGTGATCTACCCATCTAATCTTCAGCATTCTTCTGTAGCACCACATTTCGAAAGCTGTTACACTAAGTCCGTCAATATAGGGAAGGTTAACACTGTTTGTGATGACGCTGGGGTTGTCGTCTGATGATGCCCTTCATAAGCTCGATTGCAGACAGATCTGGCTATTGAGCAGGCCATGTCGGCACACTGTAGAGCACGGGTTCCCAGACTGGGGGGGGCGCGCCCCCCTGGGGGGCGTGATGATGTTACAAGGGGGGCGCGGGTGGAGTTAGCGGTATAAACCTGATATTTCTTTTTTAATATCGATATTTTAATAAAAATTAATGTGTAGGTATTAATGATAGATTATGGTGCTAAATGCAATCGTTTGGCGTCCCACTTCCCGCAATCCTATCCCAATAACCTATCCTACAACACACAGCTTTTGAAGATCACGTTTAGTATGTCATGTTTAGAATGTCACACACAGAAACTCTCAAAATTACAAAGGCGATATGCGTTAATTCTAATATATCAGATTTGTAAACAACTTACTTCTGACAATTGGAAAACAGAAAAGTCAGGTATTAACTATTCCGTACATTTGTACACATGAACTGAACGTAATCATGTTATAACTTTTAGCCGTAGTAGGCTATGTCGATCAGAGTAATAATCCCTTATACTGCGTAACTGCAAAAATGCCGTTTTATTACCCTGTCAACCCACGGATCCCCATGTGATGCGATTACAGTGTATCCCAGCACAGCAGAACAAGCACTGAAACTGTATTTACCATTTTCAAGCACTTATTTGTGCGAAAGAGCATTTTCAGCGGTAGTGGCGATAAAAAATAAGCTTAGAAGCAAACTCAGTGTTGCCAACGATTTACACTGCGCAGTTTCTACTATTCAGCCAAGAATTCAAAATCTTGTAAAAAATATGCAAGCTCATGCTTCACATGGATTTATTTGTTTCTTGCCATGTGTGTGTGGAAATAATATTTTTATAATAAATACATCACATTATAAGAGAACTTGTTATTTTCCTCCTAACTATCATTACACGTAGGTTATACTGTAAAATTATAAAAAAAAACTATTTTGAAGAAACAATATAAAATAAACATAGTGAATCTGATTTAAATATAAATACTGCCTGTGATCCTTATGGATTCTGATGTTAGGTGTGGTATGTTATTTCAACTAATAATGGTATTTCTTCTGGATGAAGACACAGCGAAAGTTTATCCTAGATATGGGAAGCGAAGAGTAGTCCTAAAATCGTATACTGGTGAAGAAATGGTGTGTAGCAAGCGAATGTAATCAAGGTAAGGAAGTTGTTTTATTCATATTTTTTAAAGTTCTGTGTAGTCTGCAAAATTATTTCGTAAAACTTATTTTTTATTTTTTGTCTGGTTCTGTGAACTGGGCCTTTGTTGCCGTTCGGTAACTGTCGTCGTTGACATAAATGTGAACCTATGCGCAATGACAATGGGGAGCGCTATAGGCGTACAAATCAGTGATGTTTGTTAACACTGTGACTGAGTGACTATTTTTGATAATCAGTGAAAGTAATAAGCTACACTCAACTTAAAATAATGGTCCGCATCCACTAATCTGCAAAGGTCGCAAATATTTTTCGTTGTTTACCGAGGACTTTCTTTACTTTAGGCGTGGCTTATAATCAGTAGACTAGACTGATGACATAATAACTGCGAGTCGATACATTAACGGCCCACCATGTTACATGATGCCCCCATCACAAATTTTTCAATAGTTTCTTCATTATCAATAAAAATCTCTATATTTTTTTTTGGGGGGGGGGGGGGGGGGGCACGGAAGTTTTCTTTTCGGCAGAAGGGGGGCGTGACAAACAAAAGATTGGGAACCTCTGCTGTAGAGCATGTTGGGTTACAACAGCGGTATGTGGGTGACAGTTATTCTATTGGAAAAGACCCCCTGGAATGCTGTTCATGAGTGGCAGTATAACCGGTTAAATCACCATATTACTGCACAAATTTGTAATAGAGGGTGCATGGGATAACCACGAGTGTGTTCCTGCTATCAAACGAAACAGGACCCCAGATAATAACTCCATGTGTAGGTCAAATGTCCAATGTGTCTAGAACACAGACATGTCGGTTGCAGGCCCTCAACTAGCTTCCTCCTAGCCAACATGTGGCCATCACTGACACCGAGGGAGAACCAGCTTTCATTGAAATGCAACGGACCTCCACCTTGTCCAACAACGAGCTCTCGCTTGACACTACTGAAGTACTGAAGTCGTAGATGGTGGTGGTTTGGGGTCAGCGGAATACACGCTACAGGGCATCTCTCTCAGAGCTGTCACTGAAGCAACCGAAGCAACTGATTTCTAACAGTTCATTGTGTCACTGTGGTACCAACTGCTGCTTAAATTGATGATGATGTTTTTTGGTTTTTGGGGCACTCAACTGCGCAGTCATCAGCACCCATACAAAGTCCCAATTTTTGCACAGTCCATTTGTATTTTTTTCCACAATCCAATCTAGTCACTGTCACAAATGAGGATGAGGATGAGGATGATGATGATGATGATGATGATGATGATGAAATGATGAGGACAACAGAAACAGCCAGTCCCAGGGGAGAGAAAATTCCAAACCCGGCTGGGAATCTAACCCGGGACCCCGTGATCCAGAAACAGCAACGCGGGCCACTAGACTATGAGCTGCGGACGCTGCTCAAATTGTTGTGGCAGATGCAGTAAGGTGCATTAGAGCGCAGCGCAACAGGTTGAATCACCAGACTGATGTAGAAATTTGTAAGGGTGGGTACATGGGATAACCACGAGTGCGTTCCAGCTATCAAACGAAACAGCACCCCAGATAATAACTCCACGTGTAGGTCCTATGTGTCTAGCATGCAGACAGGTTGGTCGCAGGCCCTCAAATGACCTCCTCCTAACCATCATGTGGCAATCACTGACACGGAGGCAAACCAGCTTTCATCGGAAACACAACAGACCTCCACCCTGCCCTCCGACAAGCTCTCGCTTGACGCTACTGAAGTCGTAGATGGTGTTGGTTTGGGGTCAGCAGAATACACACTACAGGGCATCTCTTTCAGAGCTGTCATTGAAGCAACCGAAGCAACTGATTTCTAACAGTACATTGTTTCACTGTGGTGCCAATTACTGCTCAAACTGACGATGATGTTTGGTTTGTGGGTTGCTCAACAGTGCGGTCATCAGCACCCATACAAAGTCCCAATTTTTACACCATCCATTTTCTTTCCAAAATCCAATCTAGTCACTGTCACAAATGATGATGATGATGACGAAATGATGAGGACAACAGAAACACCCAATCCCAGGGCAGAGAAAATTCCAAACCCGGCCGGGAATCTAACCCTGTGATCGACAGACAGCAACGCGAGCCACTAGACTACGACCTGCGTAAACTGCTCAAATTGTTGTGGCAGATGCAGTATGATGTGTTAGAGCCACATGCTGGGCACAATGGTCTTCTCTGTCTCGGTAGTGGCACATTGCCATCGGAGGCCCGGATTTCTTGCGATCGAACATCCTCGTGACCAACCGTGCACAGTGGCTACATTCTCGCCAAGTCTTTTTACAATATCACAGAAGGAACGTCAAACTCCTCGTAGCTCTATTCCACTACCTCGTTCAAACTCAGTGAGCTGTTGATAATGGCATCTTTTGTCACCTGAAAGGTATTCCTGACTAACATCAACTCACCACAACCAATCTCACAGGCAACTAGCATTCATGACCGTTACAGCAAGTATTTAAAGCAAACCTAATTTGCATCCTCCTAGTGGCAACACTAGTGCCACTCTTATGCTAGTTGTGTGAAATATAAGTATACATAATCTTTCAGGTGCTGAAACATAATTACCAACTTTTGTTTTTCTTAAACTTAAGCATTTCTTTATGGCTGAGATCTACACTGCCCTGCACGGTGTGTATCTTATGGCGACCACTCACCCATCCGTGACTGACTGTACCAGAGCATAGCTTACAAATGCACTTTCACTGAAGTGAAAAGAGTCATGGGATAGATCCTAAACCTCCTTTTGCCCAGAGTAACAATGATGTTTGGTTTGTGGGGTGCTCAACTGCACAGTCATCAGTGCCTGTACAAATTCCCTATCTGTACACAGTCCAATGTAACTACATTCACGAATGGTAATGGAATGATTATGAAAACACAAACACCCAGTCCCTGGGCAAAGAAAATCCCCAACACAGCTGGGAATCGAACCCAGGACCCCCGTCATCCAGAGGTAGCAATGCTAGCCACTAGACCACGGGCTGCGGACTGTCCAGAGTAGAGCAGCATCTCGACATGGCACGGACTCAAAAAGTTATTGGAAGTCCTTTACAGAAATACTGAGCCATGTTGCCTCTACTGCCATCCACAATTGCGAAAGTGTTCAGCATTCAGAATTTTGTGCACAAACTGACCTCTTGATTGCGTTCCATAAATGTTCAATTGGATTCTTGTCTGGCAATCTGCATGGCCAAATCATTCGCCTGAACTGTCCAGAGTGTTCTCCAAACCAATAGTGAATAATTTTGGCCTGGTGACACAGCACATTGTCATCTATAAAAACTGCATTACTGTTTGGGAACATGAAGTCCATGAAGGGTTGCAGATAGTTTCAAAGTAGCCAACCATGATCTATTCCAGTTAATAATCAGTTCAGCTGGAGCAGAGGATCCAGTCCATTCAAATGTCTTCTGTTTCCAGACTGCAGTTCATCCAGTACTGACACAGAAATGAAACAAAATCTTTACAGTTTAAAATTCATAAAAGGAAAGGTGACACATTCTGTGAGCATGAGAGGCAGAATAGTGATGAACAAATACTGGGTGTACATAAAGTACAGAAACACTTTCAATTATCTATTGCACAAGAACTAAACATTGTAAAGATGTCATACACATTGCATTTTGAAGAGAAACTCTGAAAGTTTTTTTTTTTTACAAACATTCAATATGCAAACCATGAGTGACCCGGCAGATGTCAATACAGTAATCAATTCTTGCCGCACCTGTCCCAGCATGGCATCGTTGACTGTGGCAGTTGCTTCCCGTATTCTCTCCCGGAGCTCTGCTACATCACGTGGTAGAGGCGGTACATACATCAGATCTTTAATGTGTCCCCACAGAAAAAAGTCACACGGAGTGAGATCTGGTGATCGGGGAGGCCATTTCGTGAAACAGCTGTCTCCTTCTGTAGCACGGCCAATCCATCGACGTGGCTGCTCCGTGTTCGGGTACCCAAGAACTTCACAATGAAAATGGGGTGGAGCCCCACCCTGCTCAAAGATCAATGGAGAGGCCGATTGCATTTGAGGCTTCAGCCATTGCTGCAACATGTCCAAGTAGGATTTTCCAGTAACAGTGTTCTTGGCAAAGAAGAATGGCCCGTACAGTTTTTGACGTGACAAGGCACAAGAAACATTTTACCTTTGGGGAATCACACTGAAATTCAATGCATTCATGTGGATACTTTGTACCCCAGATTCAATGCATGTTCACTTTCCCAATAGTGTGAAAAGCGGCTTTGTCACTAAAAATTAAGCAATCCACAATGCCATCCGCATCCTCATTCAATTGTTGCACCTGTGAACAAAACTCAAAACGCTTGTCTTTGTCGCCATCATTGAGCTTCTGCACTAGCTCCAATTTGAATGGTTTCATACACAGCTTCTGTAGCAGGACTTTCCACACAGTCGTTGGAGCCATTTCAAGTTCACGGGATGCACGACCCACCAATTTCTTTGGACTCCTTACAAATGTCTCTCGTACGTGCTCCCCATTCACTTCACTCACACTGGGGTGTCCACTTCTCTTTGCCAGGCACAAGCAAGCTATCATAATGAATTTGTTGTGCCAGTGGTAAATGGCCTTCTTTGTTGGTGGCTTCTTACTGTACTTGGTTCTAAACATCCATTGAACGGCTGCAGCACACTTGTTTTTGTAGAATTCCATCACACAGAAAGCTCACCCCACACCTGAACTTGCCATGTTTGTGACTAGTGCTGACTATCGACAAATTATCAAACTACACTGTTGTGACATACAAGGAGAGAAACAAAAAGTAAAACAAAGATGATGTAACTTACCAAACGAAAGCACTGGCATGTTGATAGACACACAAACAAACACAAACATACACACAAAATTCAAGCTTTCGCAACCCACGGTTGCTTCATCAGGAAAGAGGGAAGGAGAGGGAAAGACCAAAGGATGTGGGTCTTCCCTCTTTCCTGATGAAGCAACCGTTGGTTGCGAAAGCTTGAATTTTGTGTGTATGTTTGTGTGTCTATCAACATGCCAGCGCTTTCATTCGGTAAGTTACATCATCTTTGTTTTTAGATATATTTTTCCCACGTGGAATGTTTTCCTGATCAAAAAGTCAGTATAAATTTGAAAACTTAATAAACCACGGAATAATGTAGATAGAGAGGTAAAAATTGACACACATGCTTGGAATGACATGGGGTTTTACTACAGAGAAAAAAAAAGAAAGTTCACAAAATGTCCGACAGATCACGCTGGACAGCAAAACTGCTACCGTGACAGGTGAGAGGTACGCCGATATATTACAGAATCGCATCATCCCCAGCCTGGCTGATATACACCTGCTGGAACGTACGATGTTAATGCAGGATGGCGCTCCACCCGATATTGCTAGACGCGTGAAAGATCTCTTGCGCACGTCGTTTGGTGACGATCGTGTGCTCAGCTGCCACTTTCGTCAGACTTGGCCTCCCAGGTGCCCAGACCTCAGTCTGTGCGATTATTGGCTTTGGGGTTACCTGAAGTCGCAAGTGTATCGTGATCGACCGACATATCTAGGGATGCTGAAAGACAACATCCGACGCAAATGCCTCACCATGACTCCGGACATGCTTTACAGTACTGTTCACAACATTATTCCTCAACTGTAGCTATTATTGAGGAATGATGGTGGACATATTGAGCATTTCCTGTACAGAACATCATCATTGCTTTGTCTTACTTTGTTATGCTAATTATTGCTATTCTGATAAGATGAAGCGCCATCTGTCGGACATTTTTTGAACTTTTGTATTTTTTTGGTTCTAATAAAACCCCATGTCACGAAAGCGCTGGCACGTCGATAGACACACAGACAAACACAAACATACACACAAAATTCAAGCTTTCGCAACCAACGGTTGCTTCGTCAGGAAAGAGGGAAGGAGAGGGAAAGACAAAAGGATGTGGGTTTTAAGGGAGAGGGTAAGGAGTCATTCCAATCCCGGGAGTGGAAAGACTTACCTTGGGGGGAAAAAGGACAGGTATACACTCGCACACACACACATATCCATCCGCACATACACAGACACAAGCAGACATAGAGAGAAATAAAAAGAAAAAAAAATGTCCTGCCCACAATCCTTCCCACCCCTCCCACAGTGGTATTCCGCCGTCCACTGAACCTACACAATATGCTCGTCCGTCCTTACACACAACCCCTGCTCCCAACCCCTTACCTCATGGCTAATACCCCTGTAATAGACATAGATGCAAGACCTGACACATACATCCCCCCATCACCACCTACTCCAGTCCGGTCACTAACATCACCTATCCCATCAAAGGCAGGGCTACCTGTGAAATCAGTCAAGTGTTCTATAAGCTAAACTGCAACCACTGTGCTGCATTCTACACAGGCATGACAACCGACAAGCTGTCTGTCCGCACGAATGGCCACCGAAAACTGTGGCCAAGAAACAAGTTGACCACCCTGTTGCTGAACACCCTGCCAAACATGATATCCTTCATCTCAATGACTGCTTCACAGCCTGTGCCATACGGATCCTTCCCACCAACAACAGCTTTTCTGAACTGCACAGGTGGAAGCTTTCCCTGCAATACATTCTATGTTCCCGTAACCCTCCTGGCCTCAACCTTCGTTAGTCACTGTCCTCACCCATCCAGCCCCCTCTCTGATCCCATTCCAGCACTACACAGCCGTCATTCCTCCACCACACCCAGTCTTTTTTTCTTTAGTTATTTTATTATTTTTTTCCTTATTTCTCTCAATTTCTCACATTTTCCACTACTTCCCCCCCCCCTCCCCCCAGCCTTCCCACCAAACCCCTGCCCTCCGCACAACATGCAGCACTTCACTGTCTACCACCCCCACCATACTATCCCTCCCCCTCCCCACAACAGCCCCTTCTTTTCCCCCACCCAGTCGCCACTCCCATCACGCACTGGTGCTGCTGCTCGCAGTGTGGTTTCAGATGCCTGAGACTGCAGCCGTGTGTGTGTGTGTGTGTGTGTGTGTGTGTGTGTGTGTGTGTGTGTGTTTTGTTGTTGTTGTTGTTGTTGACCAAGACCATTGGCTGAAAGCTTCCAATGAGAAAATCTTTTTGTTGTGCCTATCTGCAACTCAGCATCTCCGCTATATGGTGAGTAGCAACTTTCCTTCTCATAATATTGAAATTTCAATTATTATTTCTAAATCTGAGGACTATTGTATGAGACGGTTGAAACTGCTAATGAAAAACATAAACATGTTTATGTTTGAAAATGAAAACTGTTATAAAGTTCATAGAGGTGGATAAATGAGGAGTTGTAAATGAATCAATATTTCTATATTTACTGACCCTCTGTGGCAGATGTCCGAATTTGTACAGTACGAAGTTGGTGATGGCCTTAGCAATGCTAGGCCGCTCAAATGGCGGCTGTCCGAGGGGACCCTCCACCGACGGCTTCGTCATTGTCAGGATGCACTTGCGTAGCAGCTGCAACACGTCACAAACACTATAATAGAATTGCCATAAAGAATGTAAATATCATGCTGAAAAGAGTTTGGTGGACTACACATAAAGAAACGATTACAGGTAATAACTCACTATACATCTCAAGAACTGTGTGATCAATAGGAAACAAATAAAACACATCAGTAAGCTCTTGCAAATGTCCTCCTTCAGAGCTATCAGAACCCCCCCCCCCCGCCCCCCCCCCCCCACCCCCCACACACACACACACACAAGTACAAGCACTCACACTTGTAGTGTTGCAAAATTGTTGTAATGTTGCAACATTGTCAGCAGTAGCATTCATGCTCCTGCTGATAACACAATCACACATAATGTCTAATTTGACTTCGTTTTGTTTAAAGGACTGTGTCATACAGAATACAGAGAGATGAGAAAAGTCTTGGGGTAGTGATATCCACATATACAATATGTGATCAAAAGTATCCAGACACCTCCAAAACCATACATTTTAGAATGGGGTGCTCCGTGGAACTCACAGACTTTGAACATAGTCAGGTGATTTGGTGTCACTTGTGTCATATGTCTGTATGCGAGATTTCCACACTCTTAAACATCCCTAGGTCCACTGTTTCCGAAGTGTTAGTGAAGTGGAAACATGAAGGGACACGTACAGTACATAAGCGTAGAGGCTGACCTCGTCTGTTGACTGACAGAATGCCAACAGTTCAAGAGGGTAGTAATGTGTAATAGGCAGATATCTATCCAGACCATAACACCGGAATTCCAAACTGCATCAGGATCCACTGCAAGTACTATGACAGGTGAGAGGTGAGAAAAGTTGGATTTCATGGTCGAGCGGCTGCTCATAAGCCACACACCACGCCGGTAAATGTCAAACGACGCCTCGCTTGGTGTAAGTAGCGTAAACATTGGACGACTGAACAGTGGAAAAACGTTGTGTGGAGTGACAGATCACAGTACACAGTGTGGCGATACGATGGCAGGGTGTGGGTATGGCCAATGCCCGCTGAACGTCATCTGCCAGCGTGTGTAGTGCCAGCAGTGAAATTCAGAGGAGGTGGTGTTATGGTGTGGTCGTGTCTTTCATGGAGGGGGCTTGCACCTCTTGTTGTTTTGCGTGACACTAGCACAGCACAGGTCTATACTGATGTTTCAATGATTTTCTTGCTTCCCACTGTTGAAGAGCAATTTGGGGATGGCAACTGCATCTTTCAACACGATCGAGCACCTATTCAAAATGTGCAGCCTGCGGCAGAGTAGTTACACGATAATAACATCCCTGTAAGGGACTGGCCTACACAGAGTCCAGACCTGACACATATATAACACCTTTGGGATATTTTGGAATGCTGACTTTGTGCCAGGTCTCACTGAGTGACATCGATACCTCTCCTCAGCGCAGCACTCTGTGAAGAATGGGCTGCCATTCCTCAAGAAACCTTCCAACACCTGATTGAAGGTATACCTGCGACAGTGGAAGCTGTCATCAAGGCTAAGGGTGCGCCAACACTATGATGAATTCCAGCATTATCGATGGAGGGCCCTGTGAACTTGTAGGTCATTTTCAGCCAGGTGTCCGGATACTTAAATCACATAGTGTAAATATGGTGGTAGTATTGCGTACACAAGGTATTAAAGGGCACTACATTGGTGCAGCTGTCGTTTGCACTCAACTGTTTCACGTGAAAAGATTTGCGACATGATTATAGCAACACAACACGAATTAACAGACTTTTAACGTGGAATGTTAGTTGGAGCTGGAGGCATGGGATGCTCCATTTTGGAAGTCGTTAAAGAATTCAGTATTCTGAGATCCACGATGTCAATAGTGTGCAGAGAATACCAAATTTATGGCATTGCCTCTCACCACAGACGGTGCAGTGGCTGACGGTCTTCATTTGATGACCAAAAGCAGTGGCGTTTACACAGAGTTGTCAGTGCTGACAGACAAGTAACACAGCATGAAATAACCACAGAAATCAATGTGGAATGTACACAAAGAATGTGCCCGTTAGGATAGTGTAGTGAAATTTAATGTTAATGGGCTTTGACAACAGACGACTGACGCAAGTAACTTAGCTAACAGCACGACATCGCCTGCGGCACCTCTCCTGAGCTCGTGACCAAATCAGCTGGTCATTAGACAACTAGAAAGCTGTGGCGTGGTCAGGTGAGTCCTGATTTCAATTGGTAAGAGCTGACAGTCTGAGTGTGGTGCAGACCTCACGAAGCCACGGACCCACGTTGTCAACAAGGCACTGTGCAAGTTGACGGTGGTTCGATAATGGTGTGGACTGGATCCTCTGGCCCAAATGAACCAATCACTGACTGGAAATGGTTATCGTCAGCTACCTGGAGACCATTTGCAACCATTCTACATCTACCTATCTATATGTACATATATACTCCACTAGCCGCCAAGCAGTGTGTGGTGAAGGGCACAATTTGCGCCAATGTCATATTCCCTCCCACCCCTCAGTTCCACTGGCGAATCACACGACGGAAATGGTGATCGTTGCACGATTTGGAAGTTGGTGCTAATAATACATGCTCTACATCCTCGATGAAGATTGGAATTCAGATTTTAGTGAGCAGCCACTTCTGTTTAGCGCGTCGTCTATCTGCAAGTGCATCCCACTTCAAACTTTCTACGAGATCTGTAACACTCTCGCGATGGTTAAATGTACCAGTCACGAATCTTGCCACTCTTCTTTGGACCTTCTCAATCTCTTGAATCAGACCCAGCTGGTAAGGGTCCCATACAGACGAACAATACTCCAAGACTGGACGAACTAACATATTGTAAGCAATTTCCTTTGTTCAATGACTGCATCACTTCAGGATTCTACCAATAAACCGCAATCTAGAGTTCACCTTGCTCGTTGCTTGTGTAATCTGATCATTCCATTTGAGATCATTTCGAGTAGTCACACCCAGATACTTGAAGGATGTTACCACTTCCAAAGAATGGGCAATTATTTTGTACTTGTACATTAATGGGGATTTTCACCTTGTTACACACAGTAGGTTATGCTTACTGATATTGAGAGATAACTGCCAGTCATCACACCTCGCTTTTATTTTCTGCAAATCCTCATTGATTTGTTCACAATTTTCGTGTGATATTACTTTCCTGTAGACTACAGCATAGTTGGCAAACAGCCTAATGCCGCAGTCAATACCATCAACCATATTGTTTATGTAAATCGTAAAAACCAGCTGCCCTGTGGCACACCTCGAGTTACGCTTGTTTCTGTCGAAGTCACCCTGTTCAGGACGATATACTGCCCCCTGTCTGTCATATCCAACCGCATATGTCATCGGATAGACCGTAAGCGCGCACTTTTTGGAGCAAGCGACAGTGCGGAACAGAGCCGAACACCTTTCGAGGTTCGAGAAATATGGCATCAACCTGGGAGCCGGTATCTAGAGCCTGTTGTATATCATGCACAAAGAGGGCCAGCTGTGTCTCGCATGACCGCTGTTTCCTAAAACCGTGCTGGTTTCTGCAGATGAGCTTCTCAGATTCTAGAAAGACCATTATGTCTGAACACAAAACATGTTCCATGATTCTACAACAAATAGATGTCAGTGAAATTGGCCGGTAACTAAGTGCATCCGATTTTCTACCCTTTTTATAGATTGCTTATGCACTTCATGTTCCCAAATGGCGATGGAATTTCTATGGATGACAACGAGCCACATCACCAGGCCACAATTTTTCGCAGTTGGTTTGAAGAACGCAGTGGTCAATTCGAGCAAATAATTTGGCCATCCAGATCGCCCATGATGAATCCCATCGAAGATTTGAGGAACACAATCATGAGGTCAGTTCGCACACAAAGTCCTGCACCAGCAAAACCTTTGCAATTATGGACAGCTATTGAGTCAAATGGCTCAATATTTCTGTAGGGGACTTCCAATGACTTCTTGAGTTCATGCCACGTCAAGTTGCTGCACTAAATACGCCTGGAAGGTGGTGGTCCAAAATGATATTACGAGACATCCTATGATTTTTGTCACCTGAGTGTATTCCTGCTGATCACATGTAAAATCTAATTTGACTATGTTTTGTTTAGTGGACTGTGTCATATATTTAATGTTTCCTTCCACAAGCATTTGGTTGTTATTGTACTTTTTTTTAGGTGAGCGAGCACCGCAGCTTTCGTATGCTGCATAGCACAGTGGCCACTATTGTGCCTGCCGCACAGGCCTATGATGTTGAGGGTAAAGGCCAAATGTCTGCTTGTGTCTGTGTATGTGTGGATGGATATGTGTGTGTGTGCTAGTGTATACCTGTCCTTTTTTCCCCCCTAAGGTAAGTCTTTCCGCTCCCGGGATTGGAATGACTCCTTACCCTCTCCCTTAAAACCCACATCCTTTCATCTTTCCCTCTTCTTCCCTCTTTCCTGATGAGGCAACAGGTTGTTGCGAAAGCTTGAATTTCGTGCGTCTATCGACCTGCCAGCACTTTCGTTCGGTAAGTCATGTGACTTACCAAACGAAAGTGCTGGCACGTCGATAGACACACAAACAAACACAAACATACACACAAAATTCAAGCTTTCGCAACAAACTGTTGCTTCGTCAGGAAAGAGGGAAGGAGAGGGTAAGACGAAAGGATGTGGGTTTTAAGGGAGAGGGTAAGGAGTCATTCCAATCCCGGGAGCGGAAAGACTTACCTTAGGGGGAAAGAAGGACAGGTATACACTCACACACACACACATATCCATCCACACATATACAGACACAAGCAGACATATTTAAAGACAAAGAGTTTGGGCAGAGATGTCAGTCGAGGCGGAAGTGCAGAGGCAAAGATGATGTTGAATGACAGGTGAGGTATGAGTGGCAGCAACTTGAAATTAGCGGAGATTGAGGCCTGGTGGGTAACGGGAACAGAGGATATATTGAAGAGCAAGTTCCCATCTCCGGAGTTCGGATAGGTTGGTGTTGGTGGGAAGTATCCAGATAACCCGGACGGTGTAACACTGTGCCAAGATGTGCTGGCCATGCACCAAGGCATGTTTAGCCAAATATGTCTGCTTGTGTCTGTATATGTGTGGATGGATATGTGTATGTGTGCAAGTGTATACCCGTCCTTTTTTCCCTGTACGGTAAGTCTTTCCGCTCCTGGGATTGGAATGACTCCTTACTCTCTCCCTTAAAACCCACATCCTTTCGTCTTTCCCTCTCCTTCCCTCTTTCCTGATATATATATACACTCCTGGAAATTGAAATAAGAACACCATGAATTCATTGTCCCAGGAAGGGGAAACTTTATTGACACATTCCTGGGGTCAGATACATCACATGATCACACTGACAGAACCACAGCCACATAGACACAGGCAACAGAGCATGCACAATGTCGGCACTAGTACAGTGTATATCCACCTTTCGCAGCAATGCAGGCTGCTATTCTCCCATGGAGACGATCGTAGAGATGCTGGATGTAGTCCTGTGGAACGGCTTGCCATGCCATTTCCACCTGGCGCCTCAGTTGGACCAGCGTTCGTGCTGGACGTGCAGACCGCGTGAGACGACGCTTCATCCAGTCCCAAACATGCTCAATGGGGGACAGATCCGGAGATCTTGCTGGCCAGGGTAGTTGACTTACACCTTCTAGAGCACGTTGGGTGGCACGGGATACATGCGGACGTGCATTGTCCTGTTGGAACAGCAAGTTCCCTTGCCGGTCTAGGAATGGTAGAACGATGGGTTCGATGACGGTTTGGATGTACCGTGCACTATTCAGTGTCCCCTCGACGATCACCAGTGGTGTACGGCCAGTGTAGGAGATCGCTTCCCACACCATGATGCCGGGTGTTGGCCCTGTGTGCCTCGGTCGTATGCAGTCCTGATTGTGCCGCTCACCTGCACGGAGCCAAACACGCATACGACCATCATTGGCACCAAGGCAGAAGCGACTCTCATCACTGAAGACGACACGTCTCCATTCGTCCCTCCATTCACGCCTGTCGCGACACCACTGGAGGCGGGCTGCACAATGTTGGGGCGTGAGCGGAAGACGGCCTAACGGTGTGCGGGACCGTAGCCCAGCTTCATGGAGACGGTTGCGAACGGTCCTCGCCGATACCCCAGGAGCAACAGTGTCCCTAATTTGCTGGGAAGTGGCGGTGCGGTCCCCTACGGCACTGCGTAGGATCCTACGGTCTTGGCGTGCATCCGTGCGTCGCTGCGGTCCGGTCCCAGGTCGACGGGCACGTGCACCTTCCGCCGACCACTGGCGACAACATCGATGTACTGTGGAGACCTCACGCCCCACGTGTTGAGCAATTCGGCGGTACGTCCACCCGGCCTCCCGCATGCCCACTATACGCCCTCGTTCAAAGTCCGTCAACTGCACATACGGTTCACGTCCACGCTGTCGCGGCATGCTACCAGTGTTAAAGACTGCGATGGAGCTCCGTATGCCACGGCAAACTGGCTGACACTGACGGCGGCGGTGCACAAATGCTGCGCAGCTAGCGCCATTCGACGGCCAACACCGCGGTTCCTGGTGTATCCGCTGTGCCGTGCGTGTGATCATTGCTTGTACAGCCCTCTCGCAGTGTCCGGAGCAAGTATGGTGGGTCTGACACACCGGTGTCAATGTGTTCTTTTTTCCATTTCCAGGAGTGTGTGTGTGTGTGTGTGTGTGTGTGTGTATATATATATATATATATATATATATATATGTGTGTGTGTGTGTGTGTGTGTGTGTGTGAAGAAAAAATAATAAGTGGACTGCTGTTTATGTCATAGCGATGAAAAAAAATAGTCATTAAATTTTTTCAGAGTTAACTGCCTTTTCTCAGATTTAGCCTGCTACTTGAAGAAAAGCTCAAGGAAGAGGAACAATAAAGATATTTCTCTCTCTCTCTCTCTCTCTCTCTCTCTCACGTGTATGCCTATGTATTCTTATTAACAACTGATACTTGCAAATGGAAATCTTTCATGATAGAGGAGATCAGAAATACTGAGCAGGTTTGACATTTTATTTGCATGTGAAGTACCATGCTGAGGGATGATGTGTGTCTTCAAGATGGGACGGTGATCGTGGTCATCCTGTGAAAGGAAGTAACTGTGTGGATGCAAATATAGAAGCCCCTAGCACTGTCAACCTACTCTGCTGAAGCACTACCAATCCTTGAAGAACATATTTGGTTTTGATCAGACTAATGAAATGTTATTCTTTCTTTGGATAGACTTCTATGTAGAGGATTTCTGTTGAACATTCTGACTTGACAAGAGTTTCACTTTATTTTCAAAACAGATTTTCAGTGCTCAGTGCTGTTATGTTTTCATTGCTCTGTAGCAAGCCCCTAGACTTGATCCAGGTCACAAACCATGGAGACAGTCTTTCAAACATGAGTTAGTAAATGGCACATGGTATTTGTGCCAAGCTGTGCTTATGTCTAGAATTCGAAAATTTAAATGTATCGTTTCATTGACTACAGTTCAGTTCTACTAGTTAATAATCTAATGCTTTATTTCTGTGCTTGTATTATCACAAATAAAATGTAGTGTCCCAGCTTTAATGGCAGTAGGAAAAAAAGCTTTCTTCCCACTATTTTATTGAAAACTGACATTTTTGAGACTGTGGCTGTGTACAAACGATAAGTTGGTTCTGGAAAAGAAGAAAACGGCAAGCAGACACTGATGATAATGCCATTTATTCACACAAATAGTACCATTAAAAGTTTTGACTGACAGATTCATCTTCAGATGGATATTCACATTTATATTACATTTGTTGTTATTGTTTACATTAGTTGCTGGGAAAAAAGCAACAACAAATGTAAACAATATAAAAATAAAACAAATATGAACAAGCATCTGAAGGTGAACCTGTCAGTTTGAAACTGTTAACAGCACTATTTATGTAAGCAAGTAGCTTCATTAACAGTGGCTCGTTCCTGCTTTCTTCTTTTCAAGAATCAACTCGTAAAAACTTCCTTATTGGCCTCTAGAAACAGTCAATTTCCTGGTTTGGCACTTAAAATGGTCTTAATAAAGTATTAATCAAACAATGGAAACTCCACGTAGGAATCCGGCCCAAGATGCTGAAGTTAGTAGTCGTGTGTGTGTGTGTGTGTGTGTGTGTGTGTGTGTGTGTTTTATACTGACAAAGTCTGTGGCTGAAAGCTTTGCGTGAGTGTCTTTCAATTGCGCAGGTCTACAAGTTGACATGTCTTCTTAGTAAAGTATTTGTATTCTAATCTGTCTTATTATTTTTTGCAGCTAGCAGCACACTTCTGTGGTATCAGAACACTTTTTCAATTTTCTGTATACAAATCTTTTATATACAAATAGAAACACATTTTTTTGCCTTCTCCTGACAAATGTTAGATTTGGCACATCCCCACTCTACATTTGGTGTTGCATATTTTTATGGATCAAATGTGAATTACTCATGAGAAGAGGTAGTGAATTTTGTTACAATGGTAGCTATGAGTGAAGGAGAGGAAGTCTGTCATAGTCGCATATGAGGTGTGATCAAAACAGCCGGAATTTTTTAATTTCAGGGCTTTATAGAGTTAATTTTCAATTTTTTTTTATCTTGTTGGAACACATGTTCCTCATGTAGGTTTACATTTTCAGTTGGTTTGAATAGTCAAGTTTGTTGTTGACAGTCCGAAAGGTTGTGAGTGAATTCGAGTGCTCAGTGAGTTTTTACTTTCGAAAAGATGGATCAGACGATTTACATTAAATTTTGCTTGAAAAATGGAATAAAGTGCAACATTGGATTCAACTGTGACATTTGGAGAAACCTACTATGTGTAAAACAAGATTTTATGAGACGTGTAAACAGTCAAAGAGGGTCAAGCAGATGTTGAAGAGCATGTTCTAGCACATCAGTTACTGATGACTAGAGACTGGATTATACGCATTTGCATGTTGCATATGTATTTGCATATTTGGCTCCTTTTCACCTGTTATTGCATATTTTAACTAAAAACTAGTGACGATGCATTTTCGCTCTATGTTTACAATATTTTAAAAATTTAGATGGGCAGTGTCTAGCTCGATCTAGTTTTGATGTCTCACAGATTTACTGTGACCCAGAACTGCATGCAGTTGCTAACCCAGAGGCCACTGCCTAGCGAAATCATTACAAAAGAGGAACAGGAACAGGCAGACAGAGTCAATGCTCCTGCACCCACGCCTATGCCTAATCCTCTCCGCTGCCATACTGTACGCGCTTGCAACAAATAAATTAAACCACGCGTGCTTTTAGTCGCACGTCCATTGTTTCAGTTTAGCTTTCTATGTACTTGTATACAGTTGAACATGTTTATGACGTGTAGTGTATAACTTCTTGTGTGCCATGCCACCTGAAAAAAGAAACATCGTTTTCGTGGATAGCTGACAATCCTGGAACCTTTACACATGACGAAATTGTTTTATATCATCGATTTTGTGAGAAAAACGTTTTGTGCAAAAATAAGTTTCAAATAGGTCAGCATGCCAAGACAAGTCTTCATATCCCAGGAATGCAGAAGAAAGGATCACAACAACACCTTCTGACAACAGCAAGTTGCAGGAGCAGGGATTTGTCCAAAGGTATCCAAAAAAGTCAGTTTAATGTGGATCTATGTGAAGCATTCATTGCAAGCAATATTCCTCTTCACAAACTTACAAACACTACCCTCAAAGGCTTCCTGCACAAATATTGCTTAAATCAAAATATACCAGATGAATAAACATTGCGTAAAAATTACTTACTGAAAATGTATGTAAATGTTCTGGAAGAAATACACAATGAACTAAAGGCCAGCATTGTCTGGATTTCAGTTGATGAAACTACAGACACTTGTGGCCATCACATTGAAAATGTAACTGTTGGTGCTTTAAAAGACGTGCCTTCTTCCTATACAGCAGCATGCAAAGAACTTGAAAAAGTACATCCTTCTACGATCGCCAGATTTGTGAATGAGGGTGTTATAAACATATTTCCAGAATCTTATGAAGATGAAAGGGTGTTTGTGTTTATTTTAGATGCTGCTCCCAATATGATCAAAGCAGAAAAGTCCTCCAAATATTATATTCCAATTTGATTCATGTTATGTGCTTTGCTCTCGGAGTACATCACCTTGCTGTAGAAGTACATTCCATGTTTGTGAATGTTCATAAACTGATTTCATCCACAAAAAAAGTGTTTCTAAAGGCTCCTGGTCACATCAAGACCTACACAGAAAAACTACTATATGACTCTTTACCGCCCGAACCAGTGGTAACTCGTTGGAGTACACAGCTCAAAGTTTTGTTGTTTTACAACAAACATTTTGAGGCCATTAGAGGGGTAGGAAAAGACTTTGATAGTGCAGAGCCCTTGACAGTTTCCCAGTGAAAGGAAGCTTTTAATGATTCTGGTATTAAAAAAGACATTTCTGTGATTAGCACTCATTATTCCCACATACCTGCAAGTATTAAAAAGCTTGAAACTCAAGGTTTGGTGTGGAATGAATCTATACAGTTAATGAATAAAATTATTCTAGTGAACTCCTCACTGCCAGAGGTATTCCCAAGAAAACTTAAAAGGTTTGAAAACATTTTAAACAATAATCTATGCATTGAACCCTTGTGCCGAACTGATAGTTTTATTAATGGAATGGGTGCCAACATAGCACCCAAATTCAAATACTGCCTAGTTACCTCTGCTGATGAAGAACGGTCCTTTTCTGCTAATAAAAATGTTTTGAGTGATCGAAAACACAATCTTACTACCAAACATTTGGAACAGCACTTGGTCATTTGTATTTACAATAGTAGAAAAATGTAAAATGAATTGTAAATGATGCTTCAGTCCAATAGTATTAATTAAAAGTTAATGCTTTTCAAAAAATTCATGATTGTATATTTTTTTCAAATAAAACATTATGGAGTTTTTGAACATGCCCCTTCCGCAATGTATCTCGAAGTTGGTCCTGTACATATCAATCCTTTTGCTGCGACTCACTCACTTCGCATCAGCTTGTTACCGACAACAATAGCAAAGAAGGAACAATTCTTGAAACACGATATGCATCCCCATTACGCAAATTTTTAGAAAATAATGCCAGAAAGGCCCCCTTCCTAACCTCTATCAGAAAGTACTCAGAAAATGATATCAACATTCTAAACGCACTGATTTTTCGTGTGGCTGGTACTCTTCCTCATAACTGACATCCACAGGTTTGACTTTGAGAAATAATGCACGCAGTAACTATCAAGTTTTTTTTATTATTTGATCTTACATATTTCAACACTTTTAGTGCATTTTTAAGTAGTTTTCATTCATATTTTAAGGTTTTTATGATGCATATAATCTGGTCTCTACTGATGACAATGTGGAAGAAGTAGGGAAACTTGTTCTGGAAAATTCCTGAATCATCATCAAAGATGTTACTGATGACGTCAGCAATTTTTTCCAGATGTGTGGGCGTGAAATATGTAGCAGTAAAGTTTGTTCTGATATTGTCGAATTTTGACCAAAAGTAACATTGTGTAGATGTCACTCAAGTATTGCTGAAGGATGTTGACAACAATTCTTAACTTCTAAAAAAGATTTTAACTGTTGACGAAACATGGGTATATGGGTATGACATTGAAACAAACGCCCAATGGTCCCAATGGAAACTTTCTGAAGAGCTGAGATTGAAAAAAAAAAAATTCAACATTTTCGATCACACATTAACGTCACTGTTTTCTTCGATTACGTTGGCATAGTGCATGATGAGTTCCTGTCATACGGTCAATAAGGAATACTGCCTGGAACTGATGTGCCATTTGCGTGAAGCAAAAAAAAAAGGGGGGGGGGGCCAGAATTGTGCAAAACTTCTTGTGGAAATTGCATCACAATAAACCTCCCCCTCACCTCAATGCTCGTTATGTTGCCTCAGCCACTGTATTTGCCAGACGTGCCATCCTCTGACTTCTTTCTTTTCCTGAGACTGAAGAGAACCGTGAAAGGAAGTCATTTTACTACCATTGATAAGATAAAACCAGAATTGCTGAAGAAGCTAAACATTATAACAAACATTGAGTTCCAGCAGTGTTCCCAAGATTGGAAAAAGCATTGACAAAAGTGCATTATTTCCGAGGGGGTTACTTTGAAGAGGACATAGTTGATGTTGAATAAAAACAGATTCTTTAAGAAAAACAAAAACTTCCTTTACTTTTTGATCACGCTTCATATAAGTCCAGAGCTGAGTGACTAAAATGTAAGGAATAAACAATGTCCAGTGGAATAGAAAACTTTGAATTGCGTAGATGGAAACTATCCTTGCAACAGATCCTTAGACCTTGTAATCCTTACTGCCTCAGTTTCCATTAGCTGCTGCCCCACTCACCTATAGCCCCCACCCCCAACTTCATTCACCCAGCACCTGCACCCTCCTTTCTGCATTCTCTCTTTCCTGTGTTCCAACCCCCCCCCCCCCCCCCCTTCACCCCTCCACCCGATGGACTCTTTCATGTCGTCATGTGCTCCAAAGTGAGCTCATTGGGCTGTGTTCCCAGCCTGTTCACCTGCTGCCTTTCTCAAACCACTTTCCCCCCACTTCCGACCTCCTTTCTCCCCTCATCCGTTACACCCACCACAATCCCCCACCCTAGTAGAGCTGAAGTTTCACTACACCAGCGGCTTTCCTTTTAAAAAGCATTTTTTTGCCCGTACGTCCACTCCTAGTGAAGCTAGGAGGTTCTAAGCCTCACGATGCTGACAGTCATGAGGTCTGGTGTTTCCGTGCCGCATTTGGTTGAAATAAATTCAAGAGTTTGGGAGGTCAGGTCAGGTATACACACATACACTCTGCTTTATATAAGGGGCGTTCAAAAAGAAACGAGCCGGAGGCATAATTACAGAAACCAGTACCTGTATGTTAGAAGTACTGAACCTGGCTGTTGTGAGACACTTGTCCCACTGTGACACAAGGCAGTGAATGGCTATTTCATAAAATTTCCGGGACTGCGACGTTAACCAATTCCGCACGTACAGCTGGACGATATTGTCGTCCAAGGTGAACTGTTTGCCCCTCAGAGCCTTTTTACGGGGACCAAAAATGGCATAATCACAGGGAGAGAGGTCCAAACTGTAAGGATTGTGGCCGAGAACCTCCCGTTTGAATTTTTGCAGGAGTGCCGTGGCTGTGTTGCCCGTATGAGGCTTTGCATTGTCGTGGGTTGCTGTTTTACATATTAACAATATTAGGAAATAGACATATTGCTACTCACTGTAAAAATGAGCAGTCCAAGCTGCCAGTGGTAGCATTACATATGCATCAGGTGTGTTTCCCTGTGTGAATGTGTGTGTGTGTTTTCTTTGTTGAAGAAGCCTTTGGGTGAAACCTATAATGTGTAATAGTCTTTTCATTGTGCTTGCCACAACTCAAGAGGTTGTCTCTGTGTTGAGTACAATCTATCCTTTTTTTCCTAATATTGTTAATACACTGACCTGGATTTTCCACTGTTTCAGTTTACATTTCATCATTTGAAAGTAGTGTGTAGAACTTGGATGCTAGAAAATGGAATGTCAAGTGAAGAAATCTGAACATTTTCGAAATATTCAACTGTTTAAGTTCAATAGAGGGATGATAGCTGGAAACATCTGCACTGTGTATTGGGATAATGCCATTGGACAGAGCACAGCTAGTAAATGGTTTTCTTGTTTTAAGGAGGATTGTTTTGAAATTAGTGACACTCCATGTTCAGGAAGACCTGGGTTTCATGGAGTTTGTTTTTTGCCTTAATTCAAATTTATCCACATCAGTGTTTTCGAAAACTGGCAAATGTGATGAACTATGATCATTCCACGATCGTACAAATTTGTGTACAATGGGGAAGGCTAAAAAACTGGGTGCATGTGCACCGCATGCTCTAAGACAAAATCACAAAAATCAGTGGGTGGGTATATGTGCATCTCTGCTTGTTTGTCATCAACTGGCTCACGGGCACACCAACCATTCCTGTCCTGTATTGTTAGTGGTGATGAGAAATGGTGTCTTTACGCTAACATAAGGAAAGGAAAGGAATGGTTAACCCCAAACAAAGCAGTAGCTTCCTGTACAAAGAAATGTGCACATCCAAAAAGGTAATGTTTTGCACCTGCTGGAACAGCAACGGTGTGGTGTACTAAGAATTACTTTCCATAGGATGTGATGAAAAATATGCGGATGCCTGGCTGAAAATGACTTACAAGTTCGTGGCATCCTCCACTGGTAATGCTGGAATTCAATATGGTTGGGCCACCCTTAGCCTTGATGAAAGCTTCCACTCTCACAGGCATACGTTCAACCACGTGCTGGAATGTTTCTTGCGGAATAACAGCCCATTCTTCATGGAGTGCTGCACTGAGGAGAGGTATCAATGTCAGTCGATGAGGCCTGGCACAAAGTCGGCATTCCATAACATCCCAAAGTTGTTCGATAGGATTCAGGTGAGGACTCTGTGCAAACCAGTCCATTACAGGGATGTTATTGTCGTGTAACCACTCCGCCACAGGCCGTGCATTATGAACAGGTACTCGATTGTGTTGAAAGATGCGATCGCATTCCCGAATTGCTCTTCAACAGTGAGAAGCAAGAAGGTGTTAAAACACCAATGTAGGCCTGTGCTGTGATAGTGCCACGCAAAACAACAAGGGGTACAAGGCCCCTCCATGAAAAAGGAGACCACACCATAACACCACCGCCTCTGAATTTTACTGGTGGCACTACACACGCTGGCAGATGACGTTCACCGGGCATTCGCCATACCCACACCCTGCCATCGCATCGCCACATTGCGTACCGTGATTCATTAGTTCATACAACATTTTTCCACTGTTCAGTCGTCCAAAGTTTATGCTCCTCACATCAAGCAAGGCATTGTTTGGCATTTACCGGCATTATGTGTGGCTTATGAGCAGCCGCTCGAACATGAAATCCGAGTTTACTCACCTCCCTCCTAGCTGTCCTAGTACTTGCAGCGGATCCTGATGTAGTTTGGAAGACCTGTGTGATGGTCTGGATAGATGTCTGCCTATTACACATTACGACCCTCTTCAACTGTCGGCGGTTTCTGTCAGTCAACAGACAAGGTCGGCCTGTACTCTTTTCTGCTGTACGTATCCCTTCACATTTCCACTTCACTATCGCATCAGAAACAGTGGATCTAGGGATGTTTAGGAGTGTGGAAATCTCACGTACAGACATATGACACAAATGAAACCCAATCACCTGACCACGTTCGAAGTCTGTGAGTTCCACAGGGCACTTCATTCTGTTCTCTCACGATGTCTAATGGCTACTGAGGTCGCTGATATGCTGGCAGTAGGTGGCAGCACCATGTGCCTAATATGAAAAACGTTTGTTTTTTGGGGTGTCCAGACACTTTTGATCACATAGTGTATATGTCTATGTTATCTCGATACTTCACCAGAAGATGATGAGAGTGACAGATTCAAAAGTCACACAATTTCAAAGCAGCCAGCCAGATGGTAGCCCGAGAAGATGTTATCAATTTTAATTTGTTGTTTTTGTTACTTATCCACAATGATGAGTCGCTACATCTCAGTGAAAAAGATTTACTTCCCCATAGTTTTTACAACCCTGTTTTCACGCATCTTTGATCAGAAGAGAAAACTTTTCTTACTAAAGAGCAAGGTTTGAAAGTCCCATTCTAGCCACAGTTTTAATCTACAAGGAAGTTTCACAGCTTTTGTTATTAGACATTCTTCTTACTTTCTGATTACACATCTCATCCTGATATATTTAAACTCATCACCTGGGAATCTACCCATTTTTGAATTCATGCCTTTTAATATCTGCTAGTGCAGTCATAACATTGCATATTATGTTGTCGTAGTCAAACCGCTTTCCTTTAAGAGCCCCCATTCATCCTTTGGAACGGGAAGAAGTCAGAGGGAGATAAATCTGTTGAATAGGGCCTGTGGGTACAGATGGTGATGTTCATTGTGGCCAAAAACTGGCGAACACAGAGAGCAATGTGTGTGGGAGTGTTGTCATGATTCAGGAACTCGTAAAGCAGCATAACAGCTTATCAAATATCTAAGACAACCATTTAACTTGCAGAGAATAAGCCAAGAACTAGTCACTTTCATGAGTAATTAATTGTAGATCCACTGTCAGCTTTTAGCAGATTTAAAGTACTGCCCACTTCCATATCCAGATGAAATGAAAAATTTGAATATTGCTCTCACGTTACAAGCCACATTCTCCATTTCTAATAAAAATAAAAAGAAAGAAAAGGGTTAAAAAGAGAGAGCACCATTATTAATAACCAACATGTATCAGTAGAAGAAAAAAAAATATTGATTTCATCATCGAAATTGTATCTAATGAAAACTCATTATTAAGTGAAAGAAAAGAAACCGTATTTCACTGGATATCATTACTTCCAACTCATGGTAACCAGTTGGGACGGGAACTTTAATAGAACACACAAAATGCCCAAAATCTATATTTCTAATCGATTAACCAATTTCATAATTCATGACCCCAGTTGCAGATTGTGTATCTAATGGCTGCAAGGGGCAACAAAAGCTTGATTTTTAATATTTCATTGAATTATTGACTAAATTTAAAATGCTGTGACAATCTACTCATTAGACATGTAATCTTATGTTAAAAGTTTAACACGACGAGCACAGTATTACAGTTAGGAACTGTGTGTGTGTGTGTGTGTGTGTGTGTGTGTGTGTGTGTGTGTCAAAGCAGCATCACTGTTGGTGCACAAATAGCCACAGTATATTCATCCAGTATTTGAGACTGAGAGCATCTTGCAACTTACAACAAACTTTACACATAATTTCAAAACTTACAAAACTTTTCTCACTGACAAGCTACAGATGATGATGATGATGATGATGATGATGACAGGAAAAAAGTGTATCATTCACTACATTTTTGGAGTTCATACAGTAAAACCTCAGTATCAAGCATGGCATTTTAATTTATTACTTCTTTACTACCGACTCTATTCACAACACACTTTGCCGACAGTGACTATGTATGTCACTGAACATACCTGAATAATTATACATTGTATGACACTTACTTCAGGAGATATTATGTCAAAAGTCAAAATGAGTGGAAGACCTAGCTTTTGCCTAAAATGGAGCACAAACTATCCAGACTATAATTACCCACTGTTTAATAATGAGAGCTGTTAGCAGCTTCCCACAACTTGGGACAAAATTTCCACCCTTTTCTAATGTTTTTCTCAGTTATATGCTTAACATCAAATAAGTAGCACATTAATTCATTTATTAAGTAATCAGAAGTCTGAACCTGTTCTATACTTGGGAGTTCGAATATTTATAATTGGGGGTAGGCTGGTATTGTACTAACTCGTCATAAAAAAGTAAAATAAATAAATAAACCTTTTTCAGAAATATTGTACAGAATATCTTCAATTGTGGGGTGAAAATATTAAGTGGAAGGATGGGTTATATAACACATCAATCATTCTAAAAAATCAACAGATCAAGACCTAGGCAACACTATGACTGACTAATTAATCAGAGGTCATGATTTGATAAATGAGAATTTGTTTTGAATTGGTGTCATTGCATCACACAAATGTGCAAAAGACACTGTTGCCGGCATCATTTGATTACTTATGCAAATTTACATCATTAATTGGAACATTGTACTGGGAAACCTAACAACAAATAGTTGTGTACCAACACTGACAGCATTAAAAAATAAAATACAAAATATAATTAATAAAAGAATCAGCAAAAAAGTGTGTTTTCCCCTGTAACCATGTTTCACCAAGTATCCACAGTGAGGCCAACAAAAATTTTGACAGAGCCTTCGTTAGTTGCATGCATAAAATTCTAATCTTGTAATCACAAGGTTGTTAGTTCAATTCTTCTTGCTAGGTGCAACTTTTTTTACTTTTATCATATTGAAATGTTAATTAAAATCACTGATCCATAATTTTTTAAACTAAACCAGCACCTTTTTATTTTAATTTACTAACTGCATCAAAATAGAAGTTTTTGTACTTAAAATTTTGTACAATAATGCAAAATGTCTTCTGATTAAATGAACAGTTATGTATATATCAATAATGCAGTTTTTAATGTTGTATTTGTTTCTTTTCATAATGTCTAGAAATAAAAAAGTATTTCATTTTTTAATTCATGTTTGCACTTTGGTACCAGATTTTAATTTATTATGAATACTCAGATGTTCATGCCACCAGCAACTGAAACTACAATATGTTGTTTTACCAGAAAATTTTTATTCAATACATGTTGACAAAATAGTTCACGAGTGAATAGTCAGATGTTAGTGTCCAGATGGGCACAATATTTTGGCAAGCTATCACATTGCTATCAGGTTTGCTGATGAACTTACGGTTTAGGAGTGGAGTTGGAGCGGGCACATTTATCTCCCCCTCCCCAATCTCCCATTCTGTCCAGAATCTGTGCCAAGAGGCAGGGATGCAGGGATGGGTTGCCACCACCTCATGTTGACAGGTTACCTGCAGTTTGCACTCAGGGACACACACTGGTGGCAACTCTGCTGTTGCAGGTTCCCAGGCCTTACCAACGATGTAGGAACTATATTGATTGATTAGCAGCTCCATTACTTGAATCTCTATTGACTCTCTAACAACACAGTCACAGAAGTTAAAAGCCTTTGTATGGTAGTAATCCACTTTAATTGATTCTTTCACTGCTGTGGATGGGTATACACATTCTGCTATGCCATTCACCAGGAACTGTGGACATGTTTATAGGAGCCGCTTGGGCTTTCCTGCATCACTATGTACATTCGTATTGATCTAAAGCCAACACCGTCACACAGCTGTTGACAAGTTACTTCCATATCTTGGACAATACAAAAGTTCTGAGTATTTATCATACAATCTATGTGCCTCATTGCATGCTATCATTTCTAAAAACTCATTTTGATATCTAGAATCATTTATGAGATATCATTACGACCACATCATTTGCGATGGCCAAGTATGTAAACAGGGATGTTGTGTGCAGCAATCTGTCACGTATAAAACACAATATCTTGAGAACGAAATGACATATCAATCTACTCCCAATTTTAAATAAAATTTTAATATAATACCTACATTTCATTCACTGCAATCCACGAGCTAAAATCAACCACACACAACGTTTATGCAACATTTTTAAAATGTTGGACAAAGTTTATTTAATTTGACACAGCACAGTAACTATGGCATTTAATGAAAAAAAAATTCAAATCTTTAGTGAGTGAAGATATCAGACTGCATGATGTGCAAAAACCAAATTTTTTCACCAAATAGTTTTCTTAAAATTGGATGATAAGTATTTCATACCAGCTGGCAAGTTCGCATGGACAGAAATGTGTGCATCACACACAACCATCCATCGGTTTTAGACCCCATATTTTTATAGACAGTGATCATGAAATAAAATTTAGTGAGAGGAGTCTGCTAGCGAGGGCATCACATTATTATTCATTCATATGTAGGGAATCTATAGAGACTCAGAAACACCAATATAATTATAAGAGAAAAGAGGAAGGCTTAAAGTTGGACAAGATATGGCGGTCAACTTTGCACCAATGATGTGACAATCGATAATGATGTGACAATCGACTATCTTCAATCGAGAATAATGACAGTTGTCAGAGATAGACTTACAGTCGGCCACACGTGATGTATGGTGGTGCCCTTTATGTGCTCTATATAAACGGCACCTCCACGGTGTGGCAGCCAGTCGTTGACTCAGTTGGCAACGAAACATCAGGAAGAAGTTTTACAGATTGACGACGGCCTCTCAGCCCAGAGGTTTTAACTTATGAGGTGTTAACTACCATTTGAATTTGATATTACACATAGAATGCAAGTAAATAAAAATTAAAAAAAAAAAACATTACATCTAGTCAGAAATGAGAAAAAGGCCTAGGAATTACAAGCCCAGTATAGGACACATACAGCCACATGTTTCTGTTGAAAGCCTGGAATTTTTTTGAACTTAATAGTGCCTATCTTCAAATATTCGAAGTTGAATTTTTTAATGTTTTCAAGAAGTGTGTAATACTGCTTTAGAAAATTGGTGTCTTTGACAGTGACACTCAAGTAGGAAAATACCGAGGAGGTCTCCTTGTGAGTCTCAGACAGGGAAGGTGTACTGTAGAGACAGACAAGCAGGAGAGGCTAGGTTCCCACCTTGAAGAGGTAGTAGTAGACACGCTTGGTGTCGGCGTCCTCCTCGCGGTGCATGCTCATGAAGATGTTCTCCACGTCCACCACCATGCCCAGCAGCTGGTTCACCTCCTCCATAGACAGCGGAGGCTGCAGGTGGCTCACGTGGGTCTCTGCGCACAAACACACGCTAAATGATATTTTGTGTAAATGCTCACTGACAGCTGTAACATATTTGATGAATCTGACTTATACTGTAGTGTAACCACCGACATCAAGCAGTACTGTAGAAGATGATACACAAAACTTAACGTACAACCCGATATGTATGTATATTTCATATCTGAAATTTCTCTCTCAGTCTATGCATTGTCTTTCAATTAATTCTGAAGTTCAATTATCTTCCAGAGTATTTCAAATCATTTAAAACTTGAATCTACTGATTGTCTAAATTAATAATTTCTGATAAAAATATACATCAATGAAATTTCAAATTCATCACAAATTGTATTATTAATTTGAAAGGAAAAAATAATTCAGTATTCCAGTCTGTGGTAAATAATTTACAGCCATACAGCCAATTGTTAAAGCCTGATATTAACAAAGTAATTCATAATACCGGAGAAAATTATAAGTAATGTAATAATTTCAAATTTTGGAAATGTTAATGCTGTTCTATCATGAACAAATCACAACTGTGGGAAAAAGAAAAAGTGGTACATTTAGTAAATTCTGTACAACTGGTGTAAAATAGCAAAAGCAAACCCATTTAATTCAAACAACAATTTATAATACAAAGTCGATTGTTAACAAAACTAATCAATTTGTGAAAATATAACTTGATAGACAAAATATCTACTCACCAAGTGACGGCAGGAGAAAACATAATACGTTAATAGAATGTGCATGCATTCTGAAGCCAGTGCGCCTCCTCCTTGTGGAAGGGTTCAAGGGGAAGGGGAAGGGGGCGGGGGGGGGGGGGGGAGAATTTCAGAAAAGTTGCCCACAAACCCATGTCAGGGGAGACCTACTAGACAGGACACAGAAGGAAAGGTGTAGTTGCGGACTGAACTGGACGAGATTTGAAAACCTGAGATATTAAAGGTGAAGGTTAGCATAATAAACAAGGCAGAGATTACTGGCAAAACATTATGCAACAGTTAATAGGAGTGGAAAGTTAAATGTGTCATTTATGGTAGGCACTATATCTTTTATTTTCTGACCTGTCTATTTTTCCCCACTCACACTTCTACCACATATTGCGAAGTGGATTGATGGAGCTCTTGCAAGGTGGACCAGGAGGTTACTACACCACTGCCCCATGGATTTGTGATTCCAAACTTGGCTGGAAGCTGTGCATTGGCACAACAAATGAGCTGCCAACCCACATAAATGTAAATTTCAGCAGAGGTATCAGCAGTCTGGCAGTGCCTACCACGATGAGAGGGCTACGCCACGCACCACAAAAAATAGTTCAAATGGTTCTGAGCACTATGGGACTTAACTTCTAAGGCCATCAGTCCCCTAGAACTTAGAACTACTTAAACCTAACTAACCGAAGGACATCACACACACCCATGCCCGAGGTAGGATTCGAAACTGCGACCGTAGCGGTCGCGCGGTTCCAGACTGTAGCGCCTAGAACCGCTCGGCCACCCACACGCACCACAGTGATAGGAAAAAGTAAGCAGTCATTCTCACTTTTATGTAGATTTCAGTTTTGCATAGATTCTGCTTATAATATAAAACCAATATACAGGGTGTTTCAAAATGTGTACTTGGGTTTCGAGGCTTTGTAGCAGTTGTTACATTCAACTTACAATCATAAATGATACATCAAATGAAAGAGCAGTGCAAACAGTTTTCTTTGTATACCTGAGTGCAAAGGGAAAAGCATGGAACAAACAAGAGTGACTGAAGAACTTGTTGAACAAGTGAGAGTCTTTCACTTGTAGCTCCAAAAAATCAGTCTGAAAGGCTGCTTGTGAGTTTGCAAATCCAGTGACATCTGTATGGAAACATTTAAGGAAATAGATACGAGGAGGTACCCAAACAGAAACGCGAATTATTTTTTAAAAGCTATCACTTTTCAAATTGTTTACAAAACATCCTTATCTCATTGAAAATACTCTCCTTTACAACATTTGTCCTACTGATGCTTCCACTGTTCTGAGACATTTTTTGTAGTGACCTTTAGAAAGGGCTGATAGCTCCTCCCTCATTTTTTACTGACTTCTTCAATGTTGTCAAATCACTGTGTTTTTGTGCCCCTTTTTGTATACGGAAATGAGAAAAAGTCTCTCGGAGCTGGGTCAAGTGAGTAAGGCGCATTGGGCAGCGGAACCGTGCCATTTTTAACCAAAAACTGTCTTAACAGTGATGGCTTTGTGTGCAGGTGCGTTGTCGTGGTGGAAGAGCCAGTCTCCTGTCTGCCACAAATCAGGTCTTTTTTGACGAACACTGTTGCGCAATCTTCTTAAAGCTCCAAAATAAAAGATTTGATAGATGGTCTTATTTGTTTGTTTTGTTTTGTTTTGTTTTGTTTTAGGGCGCAAAAAACAACTGGCACCACACGTGCCCAAGTCAAAACTATAGAACACAAACACAGAGACGAGGGAAACGACTATATGTCAGTCCCAATGGACAGAATAGGAGACCGCTAAAAACAGGATAAAAGAAAACATCATACAAAAAATGGAGATCCAAAATTAAAAATTAAATGGCCTTAGCCATATCGCTTTGGCGGATAAAAAGTAAAATGTGGTTGACAGCCCATGTGTCATTTGCTAAAACGGCTTATAAATCAGATGGCAAACCCAAGCTGGAACATAAATTGGTAAAAACAGGGCGTTCCAGCACGAAGTGGCAGGCAGTTAAAATTTGGGTGCAATGCGTACAAAGTGGTGTGGCAGCACCACTGAGCAAATGACAATGGCTAAAATGGCAGTGCCCAATACGCAGCCAAGTTAAAATAATCTCCTCCCGGCGGGAGGTCCGAGAGGAGGTCATCCAAGGTGCCAGAAGAGGCTTAATAAGCTGAAGGGAAGGCCATTGGCGATGCTTAAGGACACCACCTCTTGATAGACAGCAACACAGAGATCATCGGAGGGAATAGAGGCACTCGCGGGCTGAGGTACGAGGACTGCAGCCTTGGCAGCACCGTCAGCAGCCTCGTTTCCGGGCAGACCGACGTGACCGGGGACCCACAGAAACGTGACATTGGCTCCACCAAGAGTGTGCAAGTGACAGTTTTCCTGGACCTGCTGCACTAAGGGATGCGAAGTGTACAGTGCACAGAGACTTTGGAAGGCACTGAGCGAGTCTGAACAGAGGACGCAATTGGGAAGAATGTGTCACCAGATGTCCTCTGTGGTCTTATAAAAGGGGGAAATCTCGGCTCTAAATACTGAAGAGTGGGCCAGAAGCCGATATTGAAAGACACAGGTCAGTCCGAGAGCCATCAGTGTATACAAAGGTACTATCGCTAAGTTCCATGCGAAGATTGCGAAGCTGAAGGTGATAGACCGAGGCTGGAGTAGTGTCCTTACGAAGTAGATGAAGGCAAAGGTTAACATGGGCCACTTCACGAAGCCAAGGTGGTGAAGGATTCATACCCATTTGTTGCAGGTAGCGTGAAGTTAAGCCGCCGTAGCAAGTGACAAAAGCGGACTCCAGGAGGTAACAGAGAAGAGCAATGAGCCCCATACTGACGGTCAAAGGAATCATCAAAGAAGGAGGCATAAGAGGGGTAGTCACACATGGCAGACAAACGGCATGCATACTTGCTGAGGAGAAAGTCACAGCGGTAGGACAGTGGTAGCTCAGCAGCTCCAGCATACAGACTCTCAACCGGGCTGGTATAAAAGGTGGATGGGCATCCAGATGCATAAACAAAGCACCCATAGTTGAGTTTAGAACGGACAAGGGACTGGTGCAAACGGAGGAGGGTAGTTCGATCGGCACCCCAAGAAGTACCATTGAGGACACGTAGGACACTGAGGGACTGCGTACAGCGGGCTGCCAGGTAAGAGATATGGGAGGGCCAAGAGAGTTTCCTACTGAGCATGAGCCCCAGGAATTTCACACTGTCAACGAACGGAAGGGTAACAGGCCCAAGATGGAGAGATGGTGGGAGAAACCATTTGCGCCGCCAGAAATTCATGTAGACAGTTTTGCCAGTGGAAAAGAGAAAGCCATTGGCGATGGTCCAGGAGTGGAGACGATCAATACAGTGCTGAAGGGGCCGCTCAGTGAGACATGTCTGTGGAGAACTGCAGAAAATGGCAAAATTGTCAAAACAAAAAAGGAGCCGGAGATGCCCAGCGGAAGACAGGCCGTTATAGGGTTAATGGCGATAGCAAAGAGGATGACGCTCAGGACAGAAGCCTGAAGCACACCATTTTCCTGAATAAAGGTTTCAGACAAGGAAGAACCCACACACACCTTGGAAACTCGGTCTCGTAAAAATGCCTGAAGAAAACAGAGCAGAAGCCCACGGAAGCCCCATGCATAAAGATTACAGAGGATGCCAGTTCTGCAGCAGGTGTCGTAGGCCCTCTCCAAATCGAAAAACACTGCCACAGTCTGGGATTTCCACAGAAAACCATTCATGACATAGACAGACAAAGTAACGAGATAGTCAACTGCAAAACGCCTTGCCCGAAATCCACACTGTGCATTATGAGTAAATGGTGAGACTAGAGTCACCTCACCAGCTGGGCATGAATCATATCTTCCATCAACTTGCGAACGCAGCTGGTAAGAGAGACGGTGCAGTAACTAGAAGGAAGATTTTTGTCCTTGATAGGCTTAGGTATGGGTATGACGGTGGCTTCATGCCAGCGTCCAGGAAATGTGCCCTCAGCCCAGATGCAGTTATATGTGTTAAGCAGAAAGATCTTGCCTGCAAGAGAGAGGTGCTGAATGTGGATAGTGTCTGGCCCTGGGGCGGAGGACCGGGATGAGCTGAGAGCACGATCTAGCTCCCTCATAGTGAAGGTGGCATTGTAGCACTCACGATTCGGAGAAGAGAAGGGTATCACCCGAACCTCCACTTGTTTCCGATGGATGAAGGCAGGGTGATAGTGGGAAGAGCTCAAAACTTCTGCAAAATGACAGCCCAAGGTGTTGGAGATAGCAACTGGCTCCATGATGACATCAGCACCTACTGTCATGCCAGAAATGGGGGAATGGATCTTTGTTCCAGAGAGCCGTCGGAGATGGGCCCACACGACAGAGGAAGGTGTGGAACTGTTAAAAGAACTAGTGAATGAAATCCAGCTAGCTCTTTTGCTATCCCGAAGAACTCGACGACACTTTGTACGAATCTGTTTATATTGAAAACAGTTCTCCAGCGAAGGGTGGCAGTTAAAAACGTGGAGAGCACGTCTCCGTGCGCGAATTGCATCGTGGCATGCCTCAGTCCACCAAGGGACTGGTAAACGACGTGGTAAAGAGGAAGTGTTAGCAGTGGAATGTTCTGCAGCAGTAAGGATAATGTTGGTGAGATAGTCCACCTGGTCATCACAACTGAGGAAATCTTGTTCTACGGAGGTCGCCAGGGAGGAGTAAAGCTGCAAGTCAGCCTTAGTAAGCTGCCATTTGGGCATGCATGTGGATGAGGTAGCAGTTAGCAGACGGACAGCACAAGGGAAATGTTCACTCGATTAGACTTCAGAAAGAACGGACCACTCAAGACGATGGGCAAGCTGGGCAGTGCAAAAGGATAGGTCCAAATAGGAAAAGGTGTGCGAGGAGTCAGAGAGGAAAGTGAGTGCTGCAGTGTTAAGGCAGAAGAGGTGGAGTTGGTTAACAAGGTCAGCCAAGATTCCATCTCTCTTGCAGGTCCTGGGAGAACCCCAAAGGGGATGATGTGCATTAAAGTCACCAAGTAGCAAAACTGAAGGAAGTCTGCCCATGTGACATCGAAGGACGGAAGCGCATAAATGGTGCAGAGGGAGAAAGTCAGGTGGGGAAGGAAAAGGCGAATGGCAACAGCTTGAAGACGGGTAGTCAGGGAGATGGGTTGACAATGAAGGTCATCCCGTATGAGCAGCGTTAACGCCCCCACAAGATGGGAGGCCGACCTCAGGGGAAAGGTCAAAACAATTGGTAAGTAATGTGAAAGCTCGAAGCGGACTTGAGGGCGCAATTTCGTTTTCTGAAAGCAGAGTACAAGGGGATGCTGCGATGCTAGAAACAGCCATATATCCTCTTTGTGGGACCGAAGGCCGCGAATGTTCCATCGGAGGACAGTCACGAGGAGGAAGAGATGTACAGGTGTCAACTCAGTGGCTGCTGAGAGACAGCCGGTGTAGAGTCGCTACTACAGGGCACAGAACAGGAGTATTCTGCTCCGTGGGGTTCACAGAAGCATCAGCGTGCTTGTATGGTCGGCCTGTGGAGTCCAATGCTGAAAAACAGTTGGTGGTGCGCACCGGCGAGACAGAGGCCGACCGGGCTAAGTGACCACGTGGTGACACTGTCGAGCAGGATCATCGAGTTGGTGAAGGACAAGACCGTTTGTCTTTAGCGGACTTCTTTGAGCCCTTCTGGTTAGGGGAATACTCGAGTATTGTTTGGCTCGAGGAAGTCTTCTCAGGATTACTCCTTCTGTCCTTTCCTGCCTGCCGGTTGCGAAGTGGGGAGCTTCACCCCTTTAGGCGAGGGTTTGACGGTTTGGTGCACAGCGGGACGAGGGGACGGTAATGCTACCTAGACACTGGGCGACTTCACAACCTCCGAGCCAAATTTGACGTCGCATGTCTGCGTGGCCATGTCCTTTGTGGAGCAAGAGGTAACAAGAATTGAACTATAGGTGCCAGACGGGAGAACACAGGGTTTGCGACTAGCCAGTAACTTGCGAGCTACTGGGTAAGGCACTTTTTCCTTTACTCAAATCTGTTGAACAGTCCGCTCATCTAGATACACGGGACAATCCCAGGAGGCGGCGGCACGGCCGCCATTACAGTTGATACAGCGGGGAGGAGAAGGCAGACATTTGCCCTCGTGTGCATCCCTGTCACAGGTTACGGATGTGGCTGGGTTTCGACAAGATGTTCTATTGTGGTTGAAACAATGACACTGGTAGCAGTGCCTCGGGTTCGGAATGTACAACCTAACTGTGATGATTTCATAGCCTACTTTAATCGTGGACGGGAGCACGACCTTATCAAAGGTGAGGAAAGGAGTGTGGGTGGGCACCGAGGAGGAATCAACCTTTTTCATTACACGACGGACAGCAGTGACACCTGATCAGAGAGATAAAATTGTATTCCTGCCTCTGTTAGACCGTCAAGCAGCCTGGTGTAAATTACACCACGGGAAGGATTCAAAGTTCTATGTGCCTTGACACGAACAGGGTAGCCGTGGAGAAGCGAGGCAGCAAGTAGTTGTGCTTCAGAATCAGAAGCCGTCACCAAAAGCAAAGTGCCATTCCATAAATGAAAGCAGGATTTCACAGGGCCAGCAATGGCATCAACAGCTTTTTGAATAATGAACGGATTGACCGTGGCGAAGGACTGACTGTATTCAGTATGTGATACCACAAGGAACCGTGGTGCAGCAGGAAGGGTCTTCGAATCAGTAGCCTCATTATGTTTGCATTTCATCGACGTTGATGGAAAGGACGATTGACTCATCACGAGGAAATCCCCCACGATTGCCAGCGTCTCCGATAGTGCACTCCTTCCAACTGGGGGCCCTCTTCATAAGGGGGGGGGCAAACGCCTTAGGTAATTGTTCACACCTCAGGTCACACCTCTCGAACACCTGACGGAGGGACCAATGGGCAACCTGGGAAGGTTACAGCTCAAGCAAACACCCAACCCTGGGCCTGGCCTGTACCAGTGGGTACGTGCAAACCCTAGATGTCGACACGGGGCTGGGAATTATGTGTTACCCGGTGATCTTTTAGGCGTCATATGCGTGGGCTGTCCTTCAGGATAGCACAGGGAGAAAGAAGATAAAAAAGGTCAGCGACAGAATGCAGAACATTCCTGATAATACCCTAGACATGTTCCCCAAGGGAGAGGAAAAAGAACGGCAAGAGGATAGACATAAAGCACAAAAGGGAAAAAGTGCTGCAAAGGCTGAGTGTGGGGGAGTGGGGAGTGGGGAGGGGGGACGGGGAAGGGGGAAGGGGGAAGGGGGTAGGGGTAGGGGGGAGGGGGAGGGCATAGATGGTCTGACTTGGGGGAAAAAACTCTGAATGAACTACATCCTTAGCATCAAAAAAGTAAATCAATTTTGTTTTCATGTTTGACTTGGCGACATTGTTTGGGACGGGGTGACGACAACGTCTTTCATTGGCTTGACCGTTTCTTTGTTTCTGGGTCTTAACCATAATCAGGACTCATCACCAGTTACGACATTTGATGGAAAATCTGAATCAGTTTCAAGCTGTAGTTTTAAAGCATGACATGTTTCAACTCAACATTCCTTTTGATTGTCTGTCAGAATCTGAAGAACAAACTTGCCAGCAACCCTTTTCATTCACAAATCTTCCATTAAAATCTGATGAATCCAGATTCACGGTAAGCCATTAATCTGTTGACAGTTGATCAATTAGCTGTTGACGGTCTGTGAGCACAAGCTCTTGAATTTTTTCAATATTTTTGTCGATTCGGGAAGTTGATGGACGTCCAGAACGAGGTTGGTCATCAATCGACATGTCGCCATTTTTAAACTGAGCAAATCAGTCATACACTTGAGTTTTTCCCGTAGCATCATCTTGGTAAGCTGTTCTCAACATTAAAACAGTTTCAGTATCTTTTGTACTGAGTAGAAAACAAAATTTCAGAACTGCACATACAGTTAAACTTGCCATCATAAAAAACGAAACAAGGACAAAACAGCACCAGCAAAAACAATCACTGCACATGAACAGTACAAGCCAGGTCAACAACACAGGTGGCACAACGAGTTGTGCTGTATGTGCCCAAAGCAGCGGCAGAAATCAGAAAACCATAATACTACACAAGCTCTGCCCATGACAATGTTATTCCGTCCCCCCCCCCCCCCCCCCCTTATTTTTTTTTCGGGGGAGGGGGCGGAGCCGTTACTGTCACAAGTAAATGTGATTAACAGTGACAGCAGGTAAGATACCATGTAAATGTCTCACAGAAATGAAAACAACAAATAAATGGGTGTGATCTATTTTACAACAAAGAAATTCAAAATTCAAAACTTCCAAAATGGAATGCAACATCAAAAATGTTAAAAACATATGTTTTAACAAAGCACAGAGAAACTGTGTGATTGTGAAGCTGTTGTGTTCATTTGTTGATGCTTATGTGCCAAACTATTGTGTTTTCATCATTTCCTTGGCAGTGATCACATTCACATTCACATGAACACCTAAATCGGGAAAGGAGGCATATCTCACTTACTTACCAGGCATATAAATAAGGTGCGTCGGTAAGAGATTCCTATCTTATGACACATATACTGTCACTAATGCTGTGTATGACACATCAGACATCGTTTCCAGTGGAGGATTCAGTTGACTTGTCACCTTGTCATCAAATATTTGCAGTTCCCATTCGAAAGCCACTTCCTTCCGGCTACTAATATAGTAGTTGTGCAGAATCAACTGTCATTGTAGGTCCCTTCCTTATACCTCACTGATGCAAATGGACATTATACCAGGACACAGACACAATTTTGAATACAGCAAACAGCGGGGAAAAAAGGCAGCAGAGAGATTTGAGCACGGCTCGCCTACATCGCAGGGCAACACCTTGACAACTTAATCATGACCATGGTTACCACCAGTTTCCCCAAGTGGAATTCCCTGCTATTTCCCTGATTTCCAGACAAGTTTTAGCATTTTTCCTCGACAAATTTTGAAATCTCAAGGGTGAATAAAGACATAAGTTGAAAAAAATATAGGTCATTCTGTATTTTTACAAGCATGAGCAAAAATCTTAAGTGCTAACATCAACACATTTTGTAGCAAACTGTTTTTAGATGGAGAAAGCAAACCAAATGGTATATGTGTTTAATTACGGCCACTGATGTTATTTTATTTCAATAAAACAAAACACATTTAGTGACAAAAATATGCATTTCCTTGGAGTCGCACAAAATATTTAAAATACCATCACTAATTTCAGAAATAACCACAGAAAAAAGTAGGCTTCTCGAAAGAAGGGTATACGGCAGGGAAGAGTTATGTAAACCAACACTATAGGTGATCACCAATAAAATGTTGGTCCTGCTATGTTCATTACTGTCAGTTATTACCCACTGTGTACTGTCTATTGTTTTAGAGGTACTGTGTGTCTGCCCACTCAGCTGAGCGGTAACGCGTTTGCCTACCATGCAGTGGGCATGGATTTGATTCCTGGCCGGGTTGGAGAGTTTCTCCACTCGTGGACAGGGTATTGTGTCGTCCTCCTCGTCATTTTATGATCGCCGACACACAAGTCGCCCAATGCGGTGTCCCCTGAACGAAGACTTGCAACCGGGCAGCCGAACTTCCCCCGATGGGGCCTCCCAGCCATCAATACCGCACAATCATTTCATTTTACAGATACTGTGTGATTTTTCTTTCGAGAAAAATATGAGTACATAGCGTACAAACCACCAACAACTGCCACAATTTTTTTCTTTGTGTCGTTAATACTTTCTAACATATGAACTACTTTCAATGTGCCTAAATGTACTAGAATAAATAAAATGTCTATAAAATGCCGCACTGTAGAATGTACTTGCGGTGAGACACTCGCAATTCCTGAAATCCACTGTGCACGGCCTCTGGCCTGCTGAGTAGCACCGCAGTCATGGGTCAATGGAAAAAACACAAAAAAACTGCCACATTACACCACACACAGTCGGACCTGGCCTACGGGCGGATCGGTGAGACTATATTTGACAGGGAGGGCCTGCACGTTAGGGGAAACAACAAACTTCAGATCAGCAGGCCCGATCCATTAGATACACCCACAGAAACGGCCTGCGGTTCTACCTCGTCATCAAAATTCCTCATGTGGTCACCTATTCACATGTTACATGTTGATGAAATAAGACCACGGTGATCAATCCGTGCAACAGGTACTAGCGCAAAGACTCCAAGAATCAATACTAATGAGAGTAGGTAAGATGATCACTGAGCCACACCGAGCAAGGTGGTGCAGTGATTAGACACTAGACTCGCATTCGGGAGGACGACGGTTCAATCCCGCATCCGGCCGTCCTGATTTAGGTTTTCCGTGATTTTCCTAAATCGCTCCAGGCAAATGCTGGGATGGTTCCTTTGAAAGGGCTCGGCCGACTTCCTTACCTAATCTAATGAGACCGATAACCTCGCTGTCTGGTCTCCTTCCCCAAACAACCCAACCCTCACCGAGCCACAGACAGGCATGTAGGAAAGACAATCACACTCTCACAACTAAATTTTCATTTGTCAGAAAACGAGAGCACATAAATTTCATTTAATCACTCGAACACAACACACACACACACACACACACACACACACACACACACACACACACACACACACACACCTGCTGTCTCCGGCCGCCCTCTGAGAATCAGATCCAAACAAACCACTCCTCACGCCTCCCTGCCTCTGGTCGGCAGCTGCTAGGCTAACCGCAAGAAGTGGTGGCAGCAGTGACTGCAAACTGAGGGGAGTGGTAGGAAGGGGAGAAGCAGTAAGAATGAGGGAGTAGGGAAGCAGCGCACATACTCAGCTGCGCCCAGCCAGCGATGATGCACGACATCTGAGTAAACAAATAATTTCTTCTACTGAGACAAAAATGAGATTTTTCAAATTTACCTAATTTCCCTGACACATTTGAATTCCCCGATATTTCTTGATTTCCGATTTCCAGAACTTGTGGCAACCCTGATGACACTGTTGTTGCTTTGGGCTGCTCTATATTGCACTTTTTGTCCTCGGACTTGTGGTGTCACAAGGCTTAGGCCTGTCCCACCCCTCATTAAATCGACCAAGACTTATACGAATAATTGTAAGAGCAGTTATTATTATTATGTTCTTTAAGTTTGTTTTTTGGGTTTTCAGAAATACTGTGGGAAGAAAGTTTTATTTATGTTGCAGATAATGTGGAAGACGATGCCCGACGATCACCACGAAAGTTCGACGTAGCGGCAAGTGGGCAAGGACAAGGAATAAAACGAATGCTGCAAACTACCACGAGCCGTGGAAGAGCCCGGGCCGCAAGGGCGTCGAGATTCCTAGGTCGTTGTCGGACAAAGTCAAAGGAAGAGATATTCTGCTTTCTCTTCGTAAACAGATCGATCGAGTCTTGAAAGGTTTGTGTAAAACGTGTAGGCGGGTGACACATTAGGTGGGACGCGATGCCTGTAATACTCCCACAGTTATTAAAAAGGTGTTAAACGGCAAAACCAATAGTTCATCATTTGTATAGATAAAAAGTAGTAAAGATACAGGAAAGGAAGAGTTGCGGCGTCAGAACGAAAAGTGATACATCGCTCAGCAACAAAGAACGACGTAAACCGTGGGCATTACGTGATGAAAACAAATCAACTGATGAAGCACTAAGTCTGTAATTAAGCATAAAGCCACATACCACTGCAGACTGTTCACTGTTTCTATTCTGCTTTCTTTTCACAGTTCAGTACAGATTCTTTCTGTTTTCATGCTTAATCGTGCTCAAATTTTTATGTCCCGTCCACTGGGCCCTCTTACCACAAAATCTGACGTGGGGGTTGGGGGTTTGTACAATGGGGTGTTTCCCCTGTTAGCACAAATTCTCAAAAGTTTATAAATATTCCATTCCCCATCCTCATATTATTTTTCCCAGTAAGCAGTCGATCGAGAACACTGAAAGTGCACCGTGTTGAACTCACCTAGGGCGTGGCTGCAGCTGCGACACGGGTCTGAAAAGTTGGCCAGTGGCTGAGGAGCGTCCACGCGGAGGTTCTTGGATGCGGGAGATGCCGTCTTCCAGCCGTTACACTTGCAGTCTTCACCCTGCGGCACAGCACTGTTTCAGAGAGCTCAGAACACGGTGTGAGGGTCACATGCTAAGTTTTTACAAACATCCCTTCTAATGGCACAGACTACTATAGCACCTGATCCTGTAGATTTAATGAAGAATTCAATTATATATAAATATGATAACGTCTATTAGTGATGTCAAACGTCCCCTACTTATGATTCTGAATGGATTATAGCTAAATAACATAATTCTATTAGGTAGTCATGCTTTTTAATGTCAAATTATAACCATTTCTCGTAAAATTGCGGTATAAAATGTTCCAAAACAAATACTGAGAATATGTAAGTAGTTTAATAATATTTACAATGTGAATGCAAAACTTATAACTACATCAGCCTGTTCTACATTCACCCTAGATACAGTGCAAATGATAGCTCAAAAGGAACTGTGTGATTAGAGTATAGGGACTGTGTGATTAGAATGTAAATCACCATTATCCTGTATTGATTGTTTACAAAACTTATTTAATTTCTGATCTGAAAATGTATTTCTACCCAAGTTCTGTTTATGTAAGACACGTAACCATATTTTGAGCTGACAAATCCTGTACACAATCTGTCAAAGTTCCACAAATTTTAACTGTAAGGCAGCAGTGCCTGCCAAGGGGAGGGAGTGGGGGTGGAGGGAATTAGTAGTAGTAAGTTGATTTGTGATTGTGATAGGTATCAAGTTCGTAAGTGTACACAACGCTGTATTAATTTTGGACCAATGTTTACAATAAATTACAAAGTGAAACACATTTTAGTCATCAGGATTATTAGCATACATAAGAAAACCCTAGACATCTTTTGTCAACCAAAGCTAATAAAAATTCATTTTTAGTAACATTATCATTCAATGCTTGCCTCTCAGTGATGTATATTGGGTCATTTTACTGATCAAACCACTTGGAAATTTTTCTAAAGTCAAATTCACATTTTAATAACAACCATTAATTTTAGTGTGTAACTGAATGGTAGATGGTAGTTGTTACACACTATATGATACTATTGAGATGTGACATTATGGTCATAAAATTTGTCATTTGTTATTGTTAAAACAATAGGTACTCAGGAACTGATAGAGTAGATTATTTACAGTCACTGTTTTCAGAATGTGGACAGCAGGTGGGTGTATGGGTGAAAGGGAAGTGTAGAAGAAAGAAAGACAGTGTAGTAGAGAAAAGAAAATTTTGTAAGAAGATTTTGCAGATGATTTTTAACAATTTTGATAAATACCTCACTCAGCAAAAATGCCCCGAATCTCTCTGTTCACCTTCAGTTAATCAATCCCCTTCAGAAAACACTGTTTACACCTAGCTATGTAGAATTTATCATCAGTTGTTGTCCCAGAAAATTTTGGCACTTTACACTGAAGTACACTCGATTGTTGCATCAGTATTAATTTGAGAAAATTACCTGTTCGTGATGGATATCGTACAATTTAACCAAAGCTCAAAAACACACTCCTGTCAAATGGTGTATAAAAATGCTGAAAATACATGAGAATAAAAATGGAGAAATCACCATTGAGTGACTGAACAAGGATGTAGGATGACTTAGATATAATTTCTGTTTTGTGTGACGAATGGCTTGCTCTAAATGTAGAAAAATGTAAGTCAATGCAGATGAGTACGAAAACTAATGAATCCTTCAGTCTTTGAATGCAGTATTAGTGGTCTACCACTTGACACAGTCACACTGATTAAATATATAAGCACAACATTTAGACGTGGTTTGAAAAGGAACGAGCATGTGATAACTGTGGTGGGGAAGGCGAATGGTCCACTTCAGTTTATTGAGATAATTGTAGGAAAGTGTGGTTCATCTATTAAGGATATCACATACAGAACACTAAGGTGTCCCATTCTCGAGTGCTCCTCGAACGTCTCGGCCCCCCGGAAGGTCGGGTTGACGGAAGACATCGAAAAACTCACAAGATGTGCTGCAAGATCTGTTACCAGTAGGTTCAATCAACCTGTGAGTATTACAGAGATGTTTCTTGAACTCAAATGGGAATCCACAGATGGAAGATGACATTCTTTCTGTGAAACACAATTGAAAAAATTTAGGAAAGCGGCACCTCCGGCTGATTGCAGAACACTACTACTGCCACCAAAATACATTTTGCATAATAACCTCAAGGACAAGATAAGAGGAATCAGGGCTCATATGGAGGCATGTAGACTTGGTTTTTGCCCGCTCTATTTGTGAGTGGAACAAGAAAGGAAATAACTAGCAGTAGTACAAGGTACCTTCACCAAGCACCATACGGCAGCTTGCAGAGTACACGTGTAGATGCAATATAGGTAAATCCATCTGTATACGACACATTAACAGTTTGCGAAACTTGCATACAGTATATAAGAGATAGAAGCCAAATGAGATGAACCAAAACCAACATAAGATGTTCATTTGCAACTAAATTCCTAGAAAATAATGGCTTATATGTTTGGCTACCCTGGACACGGTGCCACCATTGCTTCAGAGGATTGAAGAGCAGTTAATGCTGAATGATATATGTTGATTTCTTTGCCACAAGTCATCGATGAAATCAGGTAAAACGACCAACATCGTCACACCTTTCTTCATTGTGAAAATGCCACCTGACACAGCACATCAAAAAGTTGATAATTTGATGGAGAAAAATATGGAATTAGTGTCTCATTTATTACCTACCAACTTCTTTTTGTTCATTTCATTTGTGTCAAACAAAACATGCATAGTCAGCAATTCTCATCATGTTAAGAAGCACTGGAATCCACCCAAAACCACGTTTTTGAGGTACTGACATCAGAATGAAAAATGTTTTGCAGCACTGGTTGGAACAAGAGTATAAGTATTGCTCAATTACTCCATTTCCATTACAATGACTTTAAATCCTTGTCAACAAATATATCAAATCACTGGTGTGTCTCCCAGAACTTATTTTATGATAAGATCTTGTTCACACTCTCTCATCTTTATCTACTAATGAGTAGTACGTAATTTTGGCTGCTGTCATAACTGCACACATCATCTTATATTATTGTCGCAAAGTATTTTATATTATGGGCATCTGCAGCTGATAAAACTGTTGTTTCATTGATACACAACTAATTCCATGGCCTAAGGCCGCATCATTGGGCGTACTCCACACGGTAAGGAGCAATATACAACGTCTCAACTTTGTGGACTATTAAAATTAAGAAAGGTAATATATAGAATATATTCACGTTAGAAGATCACACGTTTACCAATCACTCCTAGTCGTCAAGATATTCTATGAATACTACCTATATTACATTAGTGAAGAAAGTGTGACAAAGCTGTGATCCATTAATGAACTTGCATTTTCTTTTTTACATCTAAAAATCTTATAATGCTTTCACCAGATGATCAGACAAAGGTACGCTATACTTTTAATAGAATAGCATATTTCTGTGCACTATCCAAAAAAATTGGCAGATGTATGAGACTTCCAAACATCGCTCCAGTGTAATTTACTTCTTCAGATCTAGGTAGAAAACTCAGGCATCAGGACAAAGCTGTGGTAAATAAATATAACGAAGGGTTTGTGAACATCATTAAACGTTATGATTGTCTAAGAAAAATATTGGGCAAACCAGTAGGTCATTTGACAAAAGATTTCAAGAACACCTTAACTTAAATAATCTCCAATCTTTATTAACAACGCACTTATGCAGAGCAAGGCATAGCATCACAAGCCCTTCAGAAAAGTTAAAAATATCTCATGAAAAAGAATAAAAGGGCATATTTTGAATATATTAGAGGAAGTAGAAAGTTTTAAATACAAAAAAAAGAAAAGGCACTGCTCATGTTGAATAATCCATTACAATTAAAGCACCATAGCATTCGCACTAACTCTGATCATTTATACGATTAAGTTTTACTATATAACTCAACAATGGGAAATCTAGGATGGAATGTAACAATATTATGAAAAGGATAGCTGCTATTCACCATGTAATGGAGATGCTGAGTCGCAGATAGGCACAACAAAAAGACTGTCACAAAAATGAGCTTTCAGCCAACAAGGCCTTTGTCAGAGACGGCACACACACACACACACACACACACACACACACACACACACGACTACAGTCTCTGGCTACTGAGGCCACACTGCATGCAACTGCACACGATGGTAGAAACAACCAGGGGGGAGGGGGGCGGGAGGGGGGGAGGAGGAGGAGAAGGAGGAGGAGGCTGAGACGGGGAGGGGGAGGGATAGCGGATAGGGGTAAAGTGCTGCTTGTGGGAGCATACAGGGATGAGGAGAAGAGATGATTATGATTATGATGTGATGATGATGATGATGATGATGGTGATGGTGATGGTGATGGTGATGGTGATGGTGATGGTGATGGTGATGGTGATGGTGATGGTGATTGGTTGGTGGGGCGCTTAAGTGCACAGTTATCGGCACCCGTACAAATTCCCAACCTTTGCTCAGTCCAATCTCGCCACTTTCACAAATGAAGATGAAATGATGAGGACACCACAAACACCCAGTCACCTCGAGGCAGGTGAAAATCCCTGACCCCACCGGGAGGAGAAGAGAGCGTAGGGCAGCTAGGTGCAGTCAGAAGGGCAAGGGATTAGTGGTAAAGGAGAGAGGTGAAAAGCCTGGGGTGCACTGGTGGAATAGCAGACTTGGAGTGCTGTAATGGGAAGGTGCTAGAGGTTAAGGACAGAGGCTAATGAAGGTTGAGGCCAGGAGGTTTACAGGAACATGGTATATATTGCTGAGAGAGTTCCCACCCGCGCATTTCAGAAAAGCTGGTGTTGGTGGCAAGGATCCAAATGGCACAGGTTGTGAAGCAATCACTGAAATGGGGAACATCGTGTTGGGCAACACGCTCAGCAACGGACTGGTCCAGCTGTTTCTCGGCCGCAGTTTGTTGGTGGCAATTCGTGGACAGACAGCTTCTTAGTTGTCATTCAAACATAGAATGCAGCACAGTGGTTGCAGGTTAGTTTGTAAATCACATGACTGGTTTCAAACTATGCCATTGCTAGACCACCCCATTGCTGAGCATGCAGCCCAGCATAAAATTCTTCATTTCAATGACTGCTTCACAGCCCATGCCAGCTGGATCTTTCACACCAACACCAGCTTTTCTGAATTGTCAGGTGGGAACTCTCCCTGCAACACACCCTACATTCGTGTTACCCTCTCGGCCTCAACCTTCATTAATTTCCGTCCTTAGCTTCTAGCCACTTGCCTGTTCCCACTCTGGCACTACACAGTCCATTCCACCATTGCACCCACAGTCTCTTCACCTCTGTCATTTTCCACTAACGACCACCACATACACCATATGTCTAACCTCTCGATTGCACCTAGCTGCCCTACCCTCTCTCCACCTCTTCCCTGTATGATCCCACAAGCACCACTTTGTTTTGTTGTCCCCCACTCCTACCCTGATATCCCTCCCCCTTCCCACCCCGGCCTCCTCCTCACCCCCACCACCTGGTTGTTTCTCCCAAAGTGCGCAGCTGCATGCAACGGCCTCAGCAGCCAGAGACTGCAGCAGTCAACTGTGTGTGTGTGTGTGTGTGTGTGTGTGTGTGTGTGTGTGTGTTCTATCTCTGATGAAGACCTTGTTGGCCAAAAGCTCATTTTCTGACAGTCTTTTTGTTGTGTCTACCTGCGATCAGCATTTACAATGTATGGTGAGTAGCAACTGTCCCTTTCATATTATTATTATTATTATTATTATTATTATTATTATATATTAAAATTCAGTATTAAACTGTCTTGGAAAGAGAGTGCATCACTGCTCCTAGTCATGTGTAAATGACATTGCACCATCCATAAGCTAGTTTCCATTCTGCCCACCTGTTAGTCCATCTTAGATGCTTGTGTGGGCTGTTTCTACTCTTCCCAACACTGGGTTGCCCTGCTGTCACTCCAGTAAGACAGTGCCCCCTTATACCACCTCACACAGTAATTTGTATTGTGAACTATCATGTCAATAGTGACTGTTTTATAGCCAATCCAGCTTTAAAAAAAAACATCATCCTCTCCATCCAAATTTTTTTTCTTGTTTTAGATGTAAGCAAATCTTAAAACAAAGATCTATAGCAACAGGATGCAGCCACCAGCAATTTTAACAAAATTACTGAATCACACCATTGTCACCCTTCATTTGCAAATATACGAAGGTAATTCAATAATTAAAGAGAAAAACTGGTCTAGGGCAAAAACTGTTAGTAGGGCCAGGTTGGTACTTTTATGGCTTTAAGTTGGCATCACTGGGATGAGCCCTGATCAGTTGATGTATCAACATGGTTTTGTTTATAACCTGAAAAATACATTTCAAGGTGGCAAGTCCACTTGAAACATCCACATTAGTTGAAAAACGTTGTTATTCGTTTTTTACTTCCTGAAGGCAAGAAACCAGTGAATATATATACCGTAGAATGTCTAAAGTTTATGGTGAAAGTTGTATGAATCATGCAAATTTTTACAAGTGGGTAGAGCAGTTCAAAAATGGTCGCGACTCAGTGACTGACGAACACCGTTCTGGCCGACCAGTTGCAGTTTCAACTCCCTCACTTGAAAGTTGAATTGATGACATTATTCGTGCTGGCCACTGCGTGACTGTGGAAATGATAGTTGATAAGGTTCAAGTTAGTATTGGTACAGTTCGTAACATTATCTGTAACAAGCTGAAGTACAGCAAAACATGTGCAAGATGGGTCCCAAAGGAGTTGATGCAGCTACACAAGGAAACAAGGTTGAGAGTGTGCACAGAGCTAAAGGATCGTTACGAAAGTAAAGGTGAGCACTTCCTTAACAAAATTGTAACTTATGATGAAACTTGGGTTCACTGTTATGAGCCAGAATCAAAAATACAAAGCATGGAGCGGAAGCACACTGACTCACTTGTCAAGAAAAAATTCAAAACCCAAGCATCAGCAGGAAAAGTCATGCTGACGATGTTTTGGGATGCTGGAGGTCCAGTTTTTTTTATTTCGAAGAACAGCATACAATGAACAGCCAATACTACTCGGATTTGCTTTTGAACAAGGTGAAGAAAGCCATGAGAGAGAGATGTCACGGATCTCAGAGGAGAGGTGTGATTCTCCAGCAAGACAACGCACACCCCCATATTCCTCAACTAACCCATAAAACCATCGACAGAATGGGCTGAGGAGTACTACCTCACCCCCCTTATAGTGCTGATTTAGCACCTAGTGATTTCCATTTGTCTTGTGCACTGAAGGAGGCATTACATGGGAAGAGGTTCCGGAACAACGAGGACGTGAAAAAGTTTGTGGGAAATTGGTTCAAACATCAAGATAAAGAGTTTTTTGTAGCCAGAATAAAAAAGCTCATAGCCCGTTGGAACAAGTGAATGAATGTTCAAGGGGATTATGTTGAAAAGTAGAAACAGTCATGTTTTGTAAAAATAAGCGCTTTTTCCTCCATACCAATTTGTTTCTCTAATTATTGAATAACCCTCGTAATATAGATAATAATCACTGTATAATATATCTTGACTAGGCGCAATGGGTACACCTATGACATTTTAACATTGTGGATAAGGTTTAAATATTACCTTCATTAATTCTAATAATCTACAAAGTTGAGACATTGTACATTACCCTTTACCACATATGTTGCACCTGAATGATGCGGCTATACACCACAAAACTGGCTATGTATCAATAAAACAACAATTTTACCGACTGTCAGAAGAATTCCTCTCCACAGCATGTCTATATTGTTGGTTGGGCCACTGACACAGGGTCTGTGTGTGGTATCCAATGTTCAACAAAGAATAATTACTAATAAATAATGTAAATTTAAAAAAGTCATACCTGTATGTCACTCATTGTCATTCACTACTTTTCTTTTTAAGTGTTTTATAGTAGACAGTTTAAGATATGGTGTTAATTATCACGGATGAAGAGACAAAGGAATTAAAGACATTAACTGGCACTGGGCACTGATTTATATCAATGGGAAAGTTGAAAAGTTGAGCAGGGGGCTACAAAAAAACTCGTTATCTTGATATTTGAACCAATTTACCACTAAGTTTTTCACGTCCTCATTGTCCTGGAACTTCTTCCCACTTAATGCCTCCTTCAGTGCACCAAACAAATGGAAATCACTAGGTGCTAAATCAGGACTGTAAGAGGGATGAGGCTGTACTTTAACAGCCCATGTTGTCAATGGTTTCACGGGTTAGTTGAGCAATATGAGGACGTGTGTTGTCTTGCTGGAGAATCACACCTCTCCTCTGAGATCCACGATATCTCTCTCTCTCTCATGGCTGGCTACATCAGTATTGTGTGGTACAAGTTGGACCCAGGTTTGAATCACAGACCGACACAAATTTTCAACTTGTCCCATTGACATAAATCAGTGCCCACTGTCAGCTAACATTTTTAATTCCTTTATGTATTTATTCATTGTGGTTGCAGCAGAACTTATGACATCTGCTGCTGGAAGAGAGGTATTGTGTAGTTATCCTCACATGCCAGCATAAATAAGTAAAGAAGATTGAACCTCCAGTGCTATCTAATTACATTCAAACTTCTGAAATAACATAAACAGTAAGTCAATTAAAACTATTCAGCATGCCACACTAAAACAGCACTATTTCTTGGAGGCAAAAAGGTTCATTTATTCATCTTCTCATTCAATATTCACTGTAGATCAAGTTGTTTGTATTTAAAATTATCTAAAATAAGGGAAAGGCAATGACTCACCTATAGTGGACTGGTATGTGGCATATCAGTCCTGTCAACTCGTGTTCAAAACTGTTGTTTTCGTAATCCAATTGTGCAAGTTTTTTTCTCAGCGGTTATGTATGTTTTATGCAGTGCTGAATCCCAATTTCGTGTTTGCTGCGTTGTAGGACATTGACTTCACATTGAAAAATGTAAAAAACTTACAAATTTTGGAACCTTTTTCTTTTTTTCAGTTATATCTTGAAAACTACGAGTTTTCCAAAGGTGCCCATCCGGTACAAAATTAAAGCAGAGAAAATTTCCAAGGAAATGCGCTACTCAGGTCTGATTTTCTGACGAGTAGTATTGGCACTAGAGCCCAGTGAAAAGCAGCAACTTTTCGGCCCTTCTGAGAAAAAGTAAAAAAATGCTCACTCCCATGACATGCAACTTAAAAAAAAAACACATTATCAGCAAAACCCCTACACCACGCAAAAGTACATTAAATTTCCTTTAAGAGACAGGTGTCACATTCAATTTTCTCATAACGGGGAAAGAAGGAAAGCAAAAACTACGAAAAATACCTTTTTTGCCCCACAGCCAAACAAGCCATTCCACTTGTCTCTCATTGGTGTTATACTTCCAGCGTGTTGTACTTAACAAGAGGCTGTTTTGAATGCACTGACAGGAAAAAAGGTACATGAAACACAATAGGAAGATGAATACAATATCTGTATGTAGTAAGTACGTGTCATGAAATGAGTTAATGTCATGTCCATGATCGGATAATCACTGCAGGTGGGTTCTCTCTCTGGAAAAGGAAGAGGCATTTAGTGATTGAATATGGATACAGAAGATAGATAAGCAGTATTGTGAACCACTGGTGTATGAACAAATACTGATGTCATACGCACAGTTCTTTTTACTCTTTTTGGCTACTGGTTGCCCAGAAACTGTTTCTTGGGCACTAGAATGCCCAAGTGAAGGCTCCTGCGAAACAGAATTCCCAGGCAAAATATCAGGAGCTGTGGAAGGTCTCGGCTGAAAACTGAGTTGTTGCTGTTCTTCAACTGAAAATATTGTAGTTCAATGATACATGATATGATAAAGAAAAATCAAGTGGTAAAGATGTATAATGTTGCAAATATTACATGAATACCTTGTGTCGGCTCAGCTGCTTCAGACAGTGGTCCTGCAAGGGGCTAATCGAGGTTGTCTCTGTCTTCTATATCTAAATTGTTCAAGAAGAATATAACAACTCCAATCCCAAAGAAAGCAGGTGTTGACCGATGTGAAAATTACTGAACTATCAGTTTATTAAGTCACGGCTGCAAAACACTAATCCAAATTCTTTACAGATGAATGGAAAAACTGGTAGAAGCTGACCTTGGGGAAGATCAGTTTGGATTCCGTAGAAATATTGGAACACATGAGGCAATACTAACCCTATGACTTATCTTAGAAGGTAGATTAAGAAAAGGCAAACCTACATTTCTAGCATTTGTAGACTTAGAGAAAGTTTTTGACAATGTTGACTGGAATACTCTCTTTCAAATTCTAAAGGTGGCAGGGGTACAATACAGGGAGCAAAAGGCTATTTACAATTTGTACAGAAACCAGATAGCAGTTATAAGAGTCGAGGGACATGAAAGGGAAGCAGTGGTTGGGAAGTGAGTGAGACAGGGTTGTAGCCTCTCCCCGATGTTAATCAATCTGTATATTGAGCAAGCAGTAAAGGAAACAAAAGAAAAATTCAGAGTAGGTATTAACATCTGTGGAGAAGAATTAAAACTTTAAGGTTCGCCGATGACATTGTAATTCTATCAGAGACAGCAAAGGACTTGGAAGAGCAGTTGAACGCAATGGACAGTGTCTTGAAAGGAGGATGTAAGATGAACATCAGCAAAAGCAAAACGAGGATAATGGAATGTAGTTGAGTTAACTTGGGCGATGCTGAGGGAATTAGATTAGGAAATGAGATGCTTAAAGTAGTAAATGAGTTTTGCTATTTGGGGAGCAAAATAACTGATGATGGTCGAAGTAGAGAGGATATAAAATGTAGACTGGCAATGGCAAGGAAAGCATTTCTGAAGAAGAGAAATTTGGTAACATTGAGTATAGGTTTAAGTGTCAGCAAGTCATTTCTGGAGTGTAGCTATGCATGGAAGTGAAACATGGATGATAAATAGTTTGGACAAGAAGAGAATAGAAGCTTTCGAAATGTGGTGCTACAGAAGAATGCTGAAGATTAGATGGGTAGATCACATAACTAATGAGGAGGTACTGAATAGAATTGGGGAGAAGAGGAGTTTGTGGCACAACTTGACTAGAAGAAGGGATCGGTTGGTAGGACATGTTTTGAGGCATCGAGGGATCACCAATTTAGTATTGGAGGGCAGGGTGGAGGGTAAAAACCGTAGAGGGAGAACGAGAGATGAATACACCAAGCAGATTCAGAAGGATGTAGGCTGCAGTAGTTACTAGGAGATGAAGAAGCTTGCACAGGATAGAGTAGCATGGAGAGCTGCATCAAGCCAGTCTCAGGACTGACGACCACAACAACAACAACAACAACAACAACAACAACAAAGTTGTTGTCGATGTTTGAGCACAACCCTTCGCATTGCTAGCACAGTTTTGTGCAGTCCTGCCCACTGATGAATACATTGCCCCTGGCAATCCGTCTTGCACTTGCAACATATAAGCTGAAGGAGGCTCTCGGGAGCCAGGGTTTCGGTGTGGTAATAGGAGACAACCGATTTTTTTGCTATTTCCACCACCACTTCTCCAGGTCAGCGCAGGCTTTTTTCTTCATAGATTCGTACAGTCTTGTAGGCATATCTCTGAATAAATATGCAACTCATATATCCATTATGTATGAAGGAAGTATAATCAAAGTGCGACTCGGATGGGTAGTAGAGTACCAAGCAGCAATAAGACATCATCAGTTACACAAGTTAAGTTTTTCTTTCAAATGCAAAAAATACGGATAGAGTAATCTCCATGCTGATGAAGAATGCAGTGAAAGTGGAATTGTCTCCAAGTAGGCAGCTGATGATGATGGTGGTGATGGTGATGATGATGACGATGTCACACTAAAAGTGCAGACAGCAGAATTCCTGGCTTTGACTCAGGAGCATGTCGCAATTGCGGTTGAGTGATGACTCAACAAATTCCTCCCCCCCCCCCCCCCCCCCTCTTTTACAGCCAATGCATATTTGCTCAAGCCAGGGATGAAGATTTTTGGTATGTGGGGTGCTCAAATGGGCAGTCATCAGCGCCTGTACAAAGTCCCAATTTCTTACACAGTCCAATTTTTTTCACAGTCCAGTCTAGCCACTGTCACAAATGATGATGACAACACAAACACCCAGTCGCTGGGCAGAGAAAATCCCCAACCCAGCCAGGAATCGAACCCGGGACCCCATGATCCAGAGGTAGCAACTAGCCATGAGCTTCGGACTCCCTCAAGCCAGGGAGATATACAGCTTCTCTGCTCTTCCACCATCTGGGAAGTCCAGTGGAGCAGGGTGTTGCCAACCATGTGCTCTCCCCCCAAGCAATGAATTGTTGCAACTACCTCCACATTATTCAACGAATGCAAAGTTAAATATTTCAACACCCTCTCCAAAAATCTACACTCCTGGAAATGGAAAAAAGAACACATTGACACCGGTGTGTCAGACCCACCATACTTGCTCCGGACACTGCAAGAGGGCTGTACAAACAACGATCACACGCACGGCACAGCGGACACACCAGGAACCGCGGTGTTGGCCGTCGAATGGCGCTAGCTGCGCAGCATTTGTGCACCGCCGCCGTCAGTGTCAGCCAGTTTGCCGTGGCATACGGAGCTCCATCGCAGTCTTTAACACTGGTAGCATGCCGCGACAGCGTGGGCGTGAACCGTATGTGCAGTTGACGGACTTTGAGCGAGGGCGTATAGTGGGCATGCGGGAGGCCGGGTGGACGTACCGCCGAATTGCTCAACACGTGGGGCGTGAGGTCTCCACAGTACATCGATGTTGTCGCCAGTGGTCGGCGGAAGGTGCACGTGCCCGTCGACCTGGGACCGGACCGCAGCGACGCACGGATGCACGCCAAGACCGTAGGATCCTACGCAGTGCCGTAGGGGACCGCACCGCCACTTCCCAGCAAATTAGGGACACTGTTGCTCCTGGGGTATCGGCGAGGACCATTCGCAACCGTCTCCATGAAACTGGGCTACGGTCCCGCACACCGTTAGGCCGTCTTCCGCTCACGCCCCAACATCGTGCAGCCCGCCTCCAGTGGTGTCGCGACAGGCGTGAATGGAGGGACAAATGGAGACGTGTCGTCTTCAGCGATGAGAGTCGCTTCTGCCTTGGTGCCAATGATAGTCGTATGCGTGTTTGGCGCCGTGCAGGTGAGCGCCACAATCAGGACTGCATACGACCGAGGCACACAGGGCCAACACCCGGCATCATGGTGTGGGGAGCGATCTCCTACACTGGCCGTACACCACTGGTGATCGTCGAGGGGACACTGAATAGTGCACGGTACATCCAAACCGTCATCGAACCCATCGTTCTACCATTCCTAGACCGGCAAGGGAACTTGCTGTTCCAACAGGACAATGCACGTCCGCATGTATCCCGTGCCACCCAACGTGCTCTAGAAGGTGTAAGTCAACTACCCTGGCCAGCAAGATCTCCGGATCTGTCCCCCATTGAGCATGTTTGGGACTGGATGAAGCGTCGTCTCACGCGGTCTGCACGTCCAGCACGAACGCTGGTCCAACTGAGGCGCCAGGTGGAAATGGCATGGCAAGCCGTTCCACAGGACTACATCCAGCATCTCTACGATCGTCTCCATGGGAGAATAGCAGCCTGCATTGCTGCGAAAGGTGGATATACACTGTACTAGTGCCGATATTGTGCATGCTCTGTTGCCTGTGTCTATGTGCCTGTGGTTCTGTCAGTGTGATCATGTGATGTATCTGACCCCAGGAATGTGTCAATAAAGTTTCCCCTTCCTGGGACAATGAATTCACGGTGTTCTTATTTCAATTTCCACGAGTGTAAATATTGTATCATACATTAATAAATTCACCGATCCTTCAATCCATCCAACAGAAATAATAGTGGCTTATGAGAAATTTGTGATTGCCCCTTATTGTGGTAAACATCCAACTGTAACACTGCAGCTGAGGTTTGAGCAATATGTGACATCAGTCTACAAGGTATCAGCAGAAGCAACTTTCATAAATTCCACTGAAGCTGCAGATGAACAGCACACCTGTAGAGTTTTACATCAGGAGCTACAGTAGATAGGAAACTACTTGCATCCAGAGCATTGGGGATGAAAGTTGCCAAAAAATCAGTTGTCTTCCACCACCACTCTGAAACCCTGGCTCCCGAGAAGCTACTTCAGCTAATATGTTGCAAATATAAGACAGCTTGCGAAGTTCAGTGTGGGTGTAGGAGGGCAGTACTGTTCTACACAAAACTGTGCCACCAATGTGAGGGGGTTGAACTCCAACATCAATGACAATTTGACACAAAAGACAAAAACAACAGGGCTGAGTCTCTCGCAGGGCCTATGTCTGAAGCAGTTGACGTGACAGAACTTATTAACTCGAGTAACACAAGGGTAAGTCAATTATTATCCACAAAGTAGCTATAAAATTTTATTGTAATCAAATAGGGAACTTACAAGAACATCATTTTTCGACATAGTCTCCTTGCGTTTCAACACACTTGGTCCATCGTTGTACAAGCTTCCCGATTCCCTCATAAAAGAAGGTTCTCGGTTGAGCCGCGAGCCAGGAATGCACTGTTTCTTTCACTGCTTCATCGGATGCAAATCGACAGCCCCTTAATGCCTGTTTGTGTGGACCAAACAAGTGATAGTCAGAAGGGCAAGATCGGGTCTATATGGAAGATTATCCAATATTTCAAATTTGAGTTTCTGGAGTGTTTCGGCAGTGTGAGCAGCAGAATGTGGACGGGCATTGTCGTGCAACAACACAACACCTTTCGACAGCAATCCTCAGCATTTGCTTTGAATTGCAGGCTTTAGCCTGGCAGTAATCATCTCACTGTAACATACACTGTTTAATGTTGTGCCACTTTCCCCATAATGTTCCAGTACTGGACCTCGTGAGTCCCAAAAAACCGTATGCATCAGTTTTCCTGCGGGCAGATGGGTCTTGAACTTTTTCTTGCACAGCGAATTTGAATGTTTCCATTCCATACTCTGCCATTTGCTCTCCGGCTCATAATGATGGATCCATGTTTCGTCACCAGTAATGATCCTGTCTAAGAAGTTGTCCCCTTCGGTCCCCTAGCGATCCAAATGTTTTTGCAGATGTCCAAATGCATTTGTTTATGGAACTGTGTGAGACGTTTTGGGACTCATCTTGCACAAACTTTATGAAACCCAAGTCTGTTGTGGATGATTTTGTAGGCAGAACAGTGACTAATTTGCAGACAATGTGCCACTTTGTGAATAATTAATCATCTGTCTAAGAGAATCATTTCATGTGAACGCTCAATGGCATCTTCAATTGTAGTGGTGAACAGTAGTCCGGCTCCTTCACCGTGCGTAACACTTTTGGGACCATTTTGGTTTTTTTCAATCCATTCGTAGACACTCTGTTCTGGCAAAACACTGTTCCCGTACTGTACCGAAAGTCTTCGATGAATTTTGGCCCCTGATACGCCTTCCGACCACAAAAAACGGGTCACTGAACGTTGCACTTCTTTGGTACAAATAAACAGCGGAGCAGCCATGATTAACAGCATAACAGCGATAATGAAACTAATCTAGCAGGTTGAAAATTGCAAAGATATAACAACAAATAAACAAAGCATCCGTCATCAACATAAAACGACAGTACTGCCAAACTAAACAAAAATATAACGAATTGTGGATAATAAATGACTTACCCTCATATTTTGCAGCATTATGCATCTTTAATAATCAATTTGCCTCCATCATATCATTAAATATTCAATTACAATATTTTCAGTTGAAGAAAAGCAACAACTAATTTTTCAGCCTGGACCTTCCACAGACCCTGACTCTTTGCCTGAGCCTTCCACTACCCACGACCCTTCACTTGGGCCTTCTAGTGCCCAAGACACATTGCCTGGGCCATCAGTAGTCACAGAGACAAGTAAAAAAATTGTACACAAGACATCAGTATACGTATTTCTTCATACATCGATAGTTCATAAAACAGCTTATCTGTCTTCTGTATTCATATTCTATCACTACATGCCTCTTACAGGTTGTTTCAAAAATGACCGGTATATTTGAAATGGCAATAAAAACTAAACGAGCAGAGATAGAAATACACCGCTTGTTGCAATATGCTTGGGACAACAGTACATTTTCAGGCGGACAAACTTTCGAAATTACAGTAGTTACAATTTTCAACAACAGATGGCGCTGCAAGTGATGTGAAAGATATAGAAGACAACGCAGTCTGTGGGTGCGCCATTCTGTACGTCGTCTTTCTGCTGTAAGCGTGTGCTGTTCACAACGTGCAAGTGTGCTGTAGACAACATGGTTTATTCCTTAGAACAGAGGATTTTTCTGGTGTTGGAATTCCACTGCCTAGAACACAGTGTTGTTGCAACAAGACGAAGTTTTCAACGGAGGTTTAATGTAACAAAAGGACCGAAAAGCGATACAATAAAGGATCTGTTTGAAAAATTTCAACGGACTGGGAACGTGACGGATGAACGTGCTGGAAAGGTAGGGTGACCGCGTACGGCAACCACAGAGGGCAACGCGCAGCTAGTGCAGCAGGTGATCCAACAGCGGCCTCGGGTTTCCGTTCGCCGTGTTGCAGCTGCGGTCCAAATGACGCCAACGTCCACGTATCGTCTCATGCGCCAGAGTTTACACCTCTATCCATACAAAATTCAAACGCGGCAACCCCTCAGCGCCGCTACCATTGCTGCACGTGAGACATTCGCTAACGATATAGTGCACAGGATTGATGACGGTGATATGCATGTGGGCAGCATTTGGTTTACTGACGAAGCTTATTTTTACCTGGACAGCTTCGTCAATAAACAGAACTGGCGCATATGGGGAACCGAAAAGCCCCATGTTGCAGTCCCATCGTCCCTGCATCCTCAAAAAGTACTGGTCTGGGCCGCCATTTCTTCCAAAGGAATCATTGGCCCATTTTTCAGATCCGAAACAATTACTGCATCACGCTATCTGGACATTCTTCATGAATTTGTGGCGGTACAAACTGCCTTACACGACACTGCGAACACCTCGTGGTTTATGCAAGATGCTGCCCGGCCACATCGCACGGCCGACGTCTTTAATTTCCTGAATGAATATTTCGATGATCGTGTGATTGCTTTGGGCTATCCGAAACATACAGGAGGCGGCATGGATTGGCCTCCCTATTCGCCAGACATGAACCCCTGTGACTTCTTTCTGTGGGGACACTTGAAAGACCAGGTGTACCGCCAGAATCCAGAAACAATTGAACAGCTGAAGCAGTACATCTCATCTGCATGTGAAGCCATTCCACCAGACACATTGTCAAAGGTTTCGGGTAATTTCATTCAGAGACTACGCCATATTATTGCTACGCATGGTGGATATGTGGAAAACATCATACTATAGAGTTTCCCAGACCGCAGCGCCATCTGTTGTTGAAAATTGTAACTACTGTAATTTCGAAAGTTTGTCTGCCTGAAAATGTACTGTTGTCCCAAGCATATTGCAACAAATGGTGTATTTCTATCGCTGCTCGTTTAGTTTTTATTGCCGCTTCAAATATACCGGTCATTTTTGAAACACCCTGTACTTTTCCAGATGGAGAACATACTCACAGTGATGACCCAATTGTCGACACTACATTCACTCACTTCATGACAAATGTACCTTACTACATACAGATTTCATATTCATCTTCCTCTTTGGTATCCTGTACCTGATATGTTGTACATGCAATTTGTTAACGATTTCAATGAACAATGCTTCCCATCAATTAATTCACAACAACCTCATTTAGCATAATACACCAAAAGTATGAAGCCAATGAGAGACAGTTGGAAGGGGTCATAAAGCTGTAGTGTGCAGAAGGTATATTTTGTAGTTTTTGCTTTCCTCCTTTCCCGTTTATGACAAAATTGAATATTACAATGCCTCTTACAGGAAATCTAATGTATTTGCACTTGGTGTGGAAGTTTTGTTCATAACACGTATGTTTTTTGAGTTGTATGGCACGGAAATTGGTGTTTTTGATTTTTTCACAGAACAACCAAAAAGTAGCTGCTGTTTAGTGAGCTCTAGAGCCAATACCACCTGAGTAGTGGATTTAGTAGAAATTTTCTTTAATTTAATTTTGCAGAGAATGATCATCTTCGAAAAATACATAGTTTTTTGAGATATAATCAAGATACAGAAAAAAGTGCCAATATTTTGAGGTTCTTCTGCAAGTTTCATTATGAAGCCCCCTCCAAGGAAGTAGCCAACATGAAATTTGGATTTGGCACCACCAAAAACATATAGAACCGTTGAGAAAGAACTTCTGCAGTTTTATTACAGAAAAACTACCATCTGACTGGGCTACTTGCTATATTTTTTTAGCATAAGTACACACATTCACAGAAACAACCACACAGACACACAAATGCCCACTCACGCGGCCACGGGAGGGCGCGTGGTGTCGCGTGTGAATGTGTGTGTACATTTACGAGAAAAGCAGTAAGTGCTGAAAAGCTAGTGTGTAAGCTTTGAAAACAATTAATACATGTTCTCTGTTACGTGCGTCTCGGTGCCACATATAGGTCCACTGTAGGTGAGTCATTGCCGTGCCTTTATTTTATGAACTGTTCCATTCTGTAATTTCTGTAACTCAGCAGAAATCTTGAACATTTCCAAATGTTCCGTTACAAAAGAAATAAGAAAAGTACTGTTCCAGTTTAATTCTCACACCATGGTGAAGATGAGTGATACAAATATTAGTGACAGTGGTATTGAGAAACAGCTGAAATTGCCAAAATCAAACAAGTCTCCTGGGTCCAACGGAGTCCTGTAGAGAGCTGCAGACACACCCACCTGGCAGGCCGAGTAAATGGCGAGTTTGAGCATCTTCTTGCTGTGGCTCCAGTTGTAGACCTGCTGCTTCCGCATCTGGATGCGCTGCAGGTTCGACTGCCGCGACGCCTGGTCCGCCGCTGACCCCGACGTCCCCACCGGTTGCGACCCGCCCGCCTTCTCTTCGCCGACCGCAGTAGCAGACGCTGCGTCCGGGCCCGAGCCGCCCCCGGCACCGCCCTGCGAGGCGATACCGGAGGATACGTCGGCCGGGGCTACGCCCGGTGCCGTCACGGTCACGAGGCCGTCCCCGGATACGGCGGCCGAGATGTCGTCCTCGGACAGGTGGGCCAGTGCGGACCCGTCGTCTGCGAGCGTCTGCTGGCTCATGTCTACAATGATACGTGTATCTCCTAACTCTCTTGATGTTTCAGAATTTCCTCTGCACTTTTTACAGGAGAGGTCCATACAAATTATAAAAATGTATGTATGAGGGTCATTCAATAATTAAAGAGACATATTGGTCTCGGGGAAAAAAAATGTTAGTAGGGCAAGGGCAAGTTTGGTACTTTTGTGGCTTTAAGTTGCCATCACGGAGATGAGCCCTGATCAGCTGATGTATCAACACTGATTTGTTTATAACCTCAAAAATACATTTCAAGATCGCGAGTCCGTTCTGTTATTCGTTTTTTACTTACTGAAGGCGAGAAACCAGTGAAAGTATACTGCAGAATGTCTAAAGTTTATGGTGAAGATTGGTTGAATCGTTCTAATTTTTACAAACGGGTGGAGCAGTTAAAAATTGCCGCGACTCAATGACTGACGTACACCATTCTGGCTGACCAGTTGCAGTTTCAATTCTCTCCCTTGAAAGTCGAATTGATGACATTATTCGTACCGACCGTTGTGTGACTGTGGAAATGATAGTTGATAAGGTTCAAGTTAGTACTGGTACAGTTCATAACATTATCTGTAACAAGATGAAGTACCGCAAAACATGCAAGACGGGTCCCAGAGGAGTTGATGTAGCTACACAAGGAAACAAGGTTGAGAGTGTGCACAGAGCTAAAGGAACATTATGAAAGAGGTGGTGAGCACTTCCTCAACAAAATTTTAACTTGTGATGAAACTTGGGTTCACTATTATGAGCCAGAACCAAAAGGACAAAGCATGGAGTGGAAGCACACCAACTCACCTGTCAAGAAAAAAATTCAGAACCCAAGCATCAGCAGGAAAAGTCATGTTGACGGTGTTACGGGATGCTGAATGTCTGGTTTGTCGTGATTATCTCAAAGAACAGCCAATACTACTCGGATTTGCTTTTAAATGAGGTGAAGCCAGCCATGAGAGAGACGTCGTGGATCTCAGAAGAAAGGTGTGATTCTCCAGCAAGACAACACACGTCCTCATATTGGTCAACTGACCCATGAAACCATTGACAAAATTGGCTGTGAAGTACGGTCTCATCCCCCTTACAGTCCTGATTTAGCACCTAGTGATTTCCATTTGTTTGGTGCACCGAAGGAGGCATTAAGTGGGAAGAGATTCCAGGACAACGAGGACGTCAAAAAGTTTGTAGGACATTGTTTCAACAATCTAGACGAAGAGTTCTTTGCCGCCGGAATAAAAAAGCTTATAGCCCGTTGGAACAAGTGCATAAATGTTCAAGGGGAGTATGTTGCAAAGTAGAAAAAGTATTGTTTTGTAAAAATAAATGCTTTTTTCTCCAGACCAATTTGTCTCTTTAATCACTGAACAACCCTCGTATGTTCCACATCTCCTAAGCCAGTGGACCAGATCCAACCAAATTTGGTACACACATCGTTTACTGTCTGGAAAGAATCACTATGGAGTAAGACTCACCTACCTATCACAGGGGTGGGGGTGAGGGTGAAAAAGCAGTGTAGCCCACAACACAAGGATACCTACACTTTTACTCATCCAGTATTTGAGAAAGAGAACACTTTGAAACTTGCAACAAACTTTACACTCAATTTAAAAGCTTTATGAAACTTTGTCTCTGTGACGGACCCCACAAAATGGTGATAGGAAAAATGTTTGTTGCTCATTGCATTTTCATTGTTCGTGCAGTAGTTTGCTACATGATGGAGGAGTTTTTCAGTTATTAATTTTTTACTACTAACTGATTCATGAGACATTTTGCTGACAGTGTTTACGTATACCACTGAATGTACCAGGGAAAATTACATCATTGTATGAAACTTAGCTTGGGAGATATGACATCATAAAATCCAAATGTATGAAAAATTACAGCAACGTGCAAAATGTTTAAGTTTACTACTTCACTGATACTATATTCGCAACAGTTTTTGCAGACAGTATCCATGTTTGCTGCTGAATATACCTAAAAAACAGTATATCATTTCATGATACGCAGTATGGTTGATACACTATGTGATCAAAAGTACATCTACATCTACATCTACATTTATACTCCGCAAGCCACCCAACGGTGTGTGGCGGAGGGCACTTTACGTGCCACTGTCATTACCTCCCTTTCCTGTTCCAGTCGCGTATGGTTCGCGGGAAGAACGACTGTCTGAAAGCCTCTGTGCGTGCTCTAATCTCTCTAATTTTACATTCATGATCTCCTCGGGAGGTATAAGTAGGGGGAAGCAATATATTCGATACCTCATCCAGAAACGCACCCTCTCGAAACCTGGCGAGCAATCTACACCGCAATGCAGAGCGCCTCTCTTGCAGAGTCTGCCACTCGAGTTTATTAAACATCTCCGTAACGCTATCACGGTTACCAAATAACCCTGTGATGAAACGCGCTGCTCTTCTTTGGATCTTCTCTATCTCCTCCATCAAACCGATCTGGTACGGATCCCACACTGATGAGCAATACTCAAGTATAGGTCGAATTAGTGTTTTGTAAGCCACCTCCTTTGTTGATGGACTACATTTTCTAAGCACTCTCCCAATGAATCTCAACCTGGTACCCGCCTTACCAACAATTAATTTTATATGATCATTCCACTTCAAATCGTTCCGCACACATACTCCCAGATATTTTACAGAAGTAACTGCTACCAGTGTTTGTTCCGCTATCATATAGTCATACAATAAAGGATCCTTCTTTCTATGTATTCGCAATACATTACATTTGTCTATGTTAAGGGTCAGTTGCCACTCCCTGCACTAAGTGCCTATCCGCTGCAGATCTTCCTGCATTTCGCTACAATTTTCTAATGCTGCAACTTCTCTGTATACTACAGCATCATCCGCGAAAAGCCGCATGGAACTTCCGACACTATCTACTAGGTCATTTATATATATTGTGAAAAGCAATGGTCCCATAACACTCCCCTGTGGCACGCCAGAGGTTACTTTAACGTCTGTATCTGGACATCTGGCCAAAAACGGTTTTACAATTTCGCGGCACTGTCCATCGGTAATGCTGGAATTAAATATGGTGTTGGCCCACCCTTAGCCTTGATGACAGCTTCCACTCTTGCAGGCATAGGGTCGATCGGGTGCTGGAAGGTTTGTTGGGGAATGGCAGCCCATTTTCCACGGAGTGCTGCACTGAGGAGAGGTATCAATGTCGGTCGGTGAGGCCTGGAATGAAGCCGGTATTCCAAAACATCCCAAATGTGTTCGCTAAGATTCAGGTCAGAACTCTGTGCAGGCCAGTCCATTACAGGGATGTTATTGTCGTGTAACCACTCCGCCACAGGCTGTGCATTATGAACAGGTGCTCAATTGTATCGAAAGATGCAATCGCTATCCCCAAATTGCTCTTCAACTGAGGGAAGCAAGAAAGTGCATAAAACATCAATGTAGGCCTGTGGTGTGTGAGTGCCATACACTACGATAAACATGACCACACCATAATGCCACCGCCTCCGAATTTTACTGTTGGCACTACACACTCTGGGAAATGACGTTCACCAGGCGTTCGCCATACCCACACCCTGCCATCGGATCACCACATTGTGTATCATGATTCGTCACTCCACACAACATTTTTCCACTGTTTAATCATCCAACGTTTATGCCCCTTACACCAAGCAAGGCATCATTCGGCATTTACTGGCGCGTAGTGTGGCTTATGAGCAGCCGTTTGACCATGAAATCCAAGTTTTCTCACCTCCTGCCTAACTGTCATAGTAGATGCAGTGGATCCTGATGCAGTCTGGAATTCCTGTGTGACGGTCTGGATAGATGTCTACCTATTACACATTACGACCCTCTTCAACTGTCGGCAGTCTCTGTCAGTCAACAGGTGAGGTCGGCCTGTAAGCTTTTGTGCTGTACGTGTCCCTTCACATTTCCACTTCACTATCACATCGGAAACAGTGCACCTAGGGATGTTTGCGAGTGTGGAAATCTCGCGTACAGACGTATGACACAAGTGACACCCAATCACCTCACCACGTTCGAAGTCCGTGAGGAGCGCCCCATTCTGGTCTCACACGATGTCTAATGATTATCGAGGTCGCTGATATGGAGTAACGGGCAGTAGGTGGCAGCACAAGTCACTTAATATGAAAAATATATGTTTTTGGGGGGTGTCCGTAAACTTTTGTTCACACAGTGTGTGATGTCAAATACTGAGATGTTTGTGAAACTGCCACATCATGCATGATGTTTTAATTTATTACTTCTCTGCTACAAACTCTATTCACATCACACTTCACAGACAGCATCCACATATGTTGCTGAATGTACATAGCAAAATACAGCGTATTTGAAAAAGAACTCCCTGGTTTTAATGTGTCATAGAGTCTGTACAAAGTGACAAGCACTATTCTAATTTGTGGTGTTTGATTCATCAACTCTCCAAGTTTGGCTCCCCTGCAGTTGTCAGGTCTGCTTGACCTTGAGATGGCACCAGTGAAGTTTTTTTCCCTCTGTTTCCTCAGTTCAGTCCAGGCGTGCGTGCAGTGCAGAGCAACTCTTTAACAATGTGTACCCCTCAACAGAAAGCGTGGTGTGTTATTTGACTTGTGAAAACCGAGTCAGTTATAACAACGCAACGTAATTTTAGACGTCAGTATGTTGGTGAACCACCTCCAGCAAAAACTATCATTGGCTAAAGTCTTTCAGGGAAAACAGTAGTGTTTTGAAAGTAAAATCACCAGGTAGACCGAGAACTTCTGCAGATGTTGTCGAATAGATTCGTATTTCGTGTGTTTGGAGCCCGAAGAAGTCATTGGCCATGCATAGTCTACAATTAGGACTGTCTAAAGGAACTGTGTATGACGATGTGTGTAAAAGGCTTAAGTTGCGCACCTACAAATTGCAACTGTAACATGAAATAGAACCTACTGATAAAATAGAAAGGTATGAGTTTGCTGTTGATTTTCTACACGAGATTTAACATCATAAACACCGAGATGCTTGAGAAACTGCTGGATCATGCATGTGATTTTAATTTATTACTTCTTTACTACCACCTCTACCTACAAAACATTTACAGAGAGTAGGCGCACATATACACCACTGGATATACTTGCACAATTATATCATTGTACAGCATACAGTTTAGCAGATACAACATCATAAACATTAAGCTGCATAAAAATGAAACTGCAGGGTGAAATTTGCGTACAAATACACATGAAATATGTTAAACATGTGTCACAGGGAGAGTCACAAGGTTTTCCCCCAGTTTCTGGAGGGTATTCCTTACAAGGGAACCTCCCCATCGCACCCCCCTCAGATTTAGTTATAAGTTGGCACAGTGGGTAGGCCTTGATAAACTGAACACAGATCAACTGAGAAAACAGGAAGTAGTTGTGTGGAACTGTGAAAAAATAAGCAAAATATACAAACTGAGTAGTCCATGGGCCACATAGGCAACATCAAGGCAAACGTGAGCTCAGGAGCGCCGTGGTCCCGTGGTAGCGTGAGCAGCTACAGAAGGAGAGGTCCTTGGTTCAAGTCTTCCCACGAGTGAAAATTCTACTTTCTTTATTTTTGCATAGTTATTATCTGTCCGTTCGTTCATTGACGTCTCTGTTCACTGTAATAAGTTTAGTGTCTGTGTTTTGCGACCGCATCGCAAAACCGTGCGATTAGTAGACGAAAGGACATGCCTCTCCAATCGGAACCGAAAACATTTGATCGCAAGGTCATAGGTCAACCGATTCCTCCACAGGAAAACACATCTGATATATTCTATACGACACTGGTGACGGCATGTGCGTCATATGACAGGAATATGTTATCGACCCACCTAACTTGCACACTTGGCGAATGGGTAAAAAGATTCTTCTACCTTGCCCGATTTCGGTTTTCTTGTGGATGTGATAATCACTCCCAAAAAAGTGATGAAAACATAAGAGTTCGTCACATAAACTGAAAATAAAAAATTAAAGTTTTCACTCGATAGAAGATTTGAACCAAGGACCTTTCGTTCCGCAGCTGCTCACGTTACTACGAGACCACGGCCATGCTGCGGTCCCAGTGTCCTTAATGTTGCCTATCTTGCCATGAACTACTCAGTTCTTTTTTGCTTATTTTTTCACAGTTCCACACAACTTCTTCCTGTTTTCTCAATTGATCTGTGTTCAGTTTTTCAAGGCCTATCCACTGTGCCAACTTATAACTAAATCTGAGGGGGGTGCGATGGGGAGGTTCCCTTGTAAGGTTATTTGGGACAAAAAATGTGAATAACGTAATGGGATCAGACCCTAATTAAGGAGCTACAGTGATTGAAAAACTCAGGAAAATGGCAGAAAAAAAACTTTTATTGCAGTTTTGGATTTAAAGCAAGTGTTCAAAATTTCCTATCTGCATTTGAAGGCAAAGATTCGTACAGGACTGAACCGCGCAAGTAGCATTTTGTAATTTCACATGCTCATTCCTTATTGACATTGTGGCATCGAAAATGCGTTGTATCAATTCTTCTCATGTTTCCACCTTAACTTCATACACGATGTCTTTCATCCACCCCCAGATGCAGTAGTCTAGGTGTGTTAAATCTGGGGATTTGGCAGGCCAGTTGATAGGGGCCCCGCAATCTATCCGTCAATGTGGGAATTGCCGATTAAGATAAGCTGTCACCACACGGTGGAAGTGTGCAGGTGCCCCGTCGTGTTGGACGTACATGTGGCATCTTGTTCACAGAGGAACATCTTCAAGAAGCTGCGGTAAGTCTTCTCGTAAAAAGTTACCATATATCCGGCCATTTAAATTCCCCGGAAGAATAAACAGCCCCAGTAACTGGCCACACACAAAGCCACACCAGACATTGACACTGAATCTGCTTTGAAATTGAGATATTACCATGACATGGGGATTTTCGTCTGCTCAGACATGCACATTGTTGATGCCATCTCTTGTGAAGATTGCCTCATCATTGAACATTATGAAGCTATAGAGCTGCCGATTTCCATTTAACCGGTTACAAAAGTGTAAATGGTTGGCACAATCATGTAGCTCTAAATGGTGAACTTTCTGCACATGAAAAGGATACAGTCCATTCTCGTGAAGAGTCCTACATACCTTAGATTGTGAAACGTTCAATCGGGTATCTAGGCAAGGACTGTGCTCTACTAAATAAAGAATGTTTTCCTCTTCCTGAACGTCACAATGCCTTTCAGAGTGAATACGAATACTGGGAAGAGTACCAGTTTCTAGCAATGTTCGATTCTGTTCCACTAAATGTTTTGCCACTCGGAATCCTACAATTATGATACCGACTGTGATAGTCGGCAACAGCAGCTTTCGCATTACCATCACAGAAGCCCAAAACATATACCATCTCTCCATACTCATGCGATGAAAATTTGTACACAGGAGACAGTAACAGTAAACAGTGACTGCAGTATCAACAACGTGGTTGTTATGCAAAGATACCACTCACTGCACTCATCTACCCAAGACTGATTGTGTGTCCTGTGAACACAAGTGTAGCGCTCCATGCACCGTGGCATGTTTCAGAATTCTGTTGTAGCTCGTTATTTATGGATCTGATCACATTACTGTATTTGTTCCAAATAACCTATGGAATAACCTCCAGCAACCGGGGGAAAATCTCATGATTTGCCCTGTATTTGACATGTGCACATGTGACAAAAGCCACGGGTAAAAAGCTCACCCTAAACCGCTGGAATGATTTCAGACAAATTTAGTGCATACATTAGTTAATTTGGAAAGAAATGCTGTAGGGGGAAGAATCACCAGCCTCCTATTGAGATGAGAGAGAGAGAGGGAGAGAGAGGAGGGCAAGGAGATGGACAGACAGTGAAAGGGAAGGGGGAGATAGGCACAGATAGGGGGAGCAGCAGGAGCAGGACAAGGAGGAGATGGACAGAGATAGGAAAGGGGGAAATGGATAGAGGAGAGTGGGACAGGGACACAGATAGCAAAGGGAAAAAGATGAACATGGATAGGGGGTGGAGATGAACAGTGTGAGAGAAAGGACAGAAAGAGGGGTGAGGAAGACATGGACAGAGTGGGAGGAGGGGACTGACAAACAGAGAAGGAGAAGGAAGATGGAATTAAAGGGGGAAGAAAAGAAGGAATTAGAAGAGAGAGGGTGAGATGGACAGAGGTGAAGCAGCAGGTGAATAGAGGGGGAAGGAATAGATTGAGAGAGAGGTGGGAGGAAGAGATGGACAGAGAATAGGGGTGGTGGAGATGGACAAAGAAAGGTGGGAGGAGGAGATAGACTAATAGAAGATTGGAATAAATAAATACCTAGGCAGTGCCAGGTTTCTCAGATAGCAGTAAATATTTTAGGAGGTTGTGCTACAGAAGAATGCTAATATTAGATGGGTAAATCATGTAACCATTGAGGAGGTAATGAAGAGAATTGGGGAGAAGAGGAATTTATGGTGTAACTGTACTAAAAGAAGGGATCAATTGATAGGAGCACATTCTGAGGCATCAAGGGAATAAATACTATAGAGGGAGAGCAAGAGATGAGTACAGCAAGTAGATTCAGAAGGATGTAGGTTGCAGTAGTTATTCGGAGATGAAGAGGCTTGCACAGGATAGAGTAGCTTGAGAGCTAAGCTACATCATCCAGTCTTCAGACTGAAGACAATGACAATGACCACAACAACAACAGTATAGGCTAATTTCAATAAAGCATGCCATCAAACATGGGTCTAATTTTTGTCAGTTTTCAGAGGTAGGTTGCATTTGTGTGTTTCCAGTCAAGTTGCTATGGTTTTATTTACTGATTGCTATTTTTGTTTTTATGTTCAAGTTCTAAAGTTGTGCTTTAGTTTACGTAACTGAAATTATCAATTTGTTGGCCAGTTCTACTCTACTGTTGAAGCATGCTATAAATATATATATAATACAAATGTTTTATGCCAATACAGTATTTGTGTGTGGGTTTTGTAACGGAAACGCTGCTGCTTGCAGTGAATACCGTGCACAATTTTGTAACTACAGAGTACCAGATTCAAGAGAGATTACTGACGCCTTCCATAACTGTGAGAGATCGGTGCAGTTCCAAACAGTCATAACTCACCATATCTCCCGAAAGTGTCAGTCAACAGTGCGGATGAAGCAGAACGCATTATTCAGTTGGTACAAAGAAGTTCTTCAACAAGCACATGCAAAATTCCAATATTTTCAGTGTTGTACATACAATATCCATTATATATGCACATACTCTATCCTCATCATTTACAATGTATTCAAAACCTCCAAGAAGGAGATGAAGCTAGATGATTAGAATTTCATTGTCAGCCAATTGTAAATTTCTATTTTAACTCATGAAGCCACTGTCATTCATGATGATATCAAGAGCACTTATACCTCACATTGACGACAAATGAAAACCTACATGTTATTGTGGGGGCATATTTTCAAGAACATTTCTCTGTATATATGTGGTGTGGTAAACAATCAGTTGACTGAGCCTATTGTGTTATGCCAAGGCCCAAGGCGCCAAGGGACAAAAGGAGGTCAAAAGCCCTTTTATCTAGACTTTATTCAACATGAGCTTCCAGCACTACTGGAAGAGGATTGTCGTTTCTTATTGCTGGAGGTGCTGATATACATTTAAATCGTGACTGAGGCCATTTACACCATGGAGGAACAGATTGTAATGAGCACATGGGCTCATGAACGACCCCATACAGGAAAATCAATGGAAATATTCATCAGAATTTCACTGTAATGTTTCAGAAACCTTCCCCATGAAAATCAAAAATTTTACCGTGGTGGAACAAGCTTCAAAGATAGGCCCCACTCAGGACTAACACCAACATAACTGGAAATGTATGTGAAAGCTGCAGAGTCACGAACGTTCCCCAAAAAATGACCATTTGTAAGCAGTCACAGAAATCAGGAGTTCCACACTCGACATTACAAAAGTTATAGGCCTTTAAATATTTGTTTGTAAACAAATTGAGTGATAATGACAAGCAAAAATGTCGTCAGACTTGTGGGCAAATGCAAAAACTAGAAACATTTATTTCTGGAGTACAGAAGACAAAGAAAATATTCCAGAATTCGAATCGAGAACAGCTGCCAACAGGAGTAACATAGAAGAAAATACCCTCGGAGTAGTGAAGCAACTTAAATCATTTAATAAAAGCAAGTCTTCTGGTCCCAACTGTATACCAATTAGGTTCCTTTCGGAGTATGCTGATGCATTAGCTCCATACTTAACAGTCATATGCAACTGTTCGCTCGACGAAAGATCCGTACCCAAAGATTGGAAAGTTGCATCGGTCACACCAATATTCAATAAAGATAGTTGGAGTAATCCACTAAATTATAGGCCCATATCGTAAATGTCGATATGCAGCAGGATTTTAGAACATATATTGTGTTCGAAGATTATGAATTACCTTGAAGAAAGCGGTCTATTGACACACAGTCAACATGGGTTTAGAAAACATCGTTTCTGTGAAACACAACTAGCTCTTTATTCACATGAAGTGTTGAGTGCTATTGACAAGGGATTTCAGATCGATTCTGTATTTCTGGATTTCCGGAAGGCTTTTGACACTGTATCACACAAGCAGCTCGTAGTGAAATTGCCTGCTTATGGAATATTGTCTCAGTTATGTGACTGGATTTGTGATTTCTTGTCAGAGAGGTCTCAGTTCACAGTAATTGACTGAAAGTCATCGAGTAAAACAGAAGTGATTTCTGGCGTTCCCCAAGGTAGTGTTATAGGCCCTTTGCTGTTTCTTATCTATATAAACGATTTGGGAGATAACCTGAGCAGCCGTCTTTGGTTGTTTGCGGATGACGCTGTCATTTATCGACTAATAAAGTCATCAGAAGATCAAAACAAACTGCAAAATGATTTACAAAAAAATATCTGAATGGTGCGAAAAGTGGCAGTTAACCCTAAATAACAAAAAGTGTGAGGTCATCCACATGAGTGCTAAAAGGAACTTGTTAAACTTCGGTTACACAATAAATCGGTCTAATCTAAAAGCCGTAAATTCAACTAGGTATTACAATTACGAACAACTTAAATTGGAAGGAACACATAGAAAATGTTGTGGGGAAGGCTAAGCAAAGACTGTGTTTTACTGGCAGGACACTTAGAAAACGTACCAGACCTACACTACGCATGTCCGTCCTCTTTTAGAATACTGCTGCGCGGTGTGGGATCCTTACCAGATAGGACTGACGGAGTACATCGAAAAAGTACAAAGAAAGGCAGCACATTTTGTATTAATGCGAAATATGGGAGAGGGCGTCACAGAAATGATACAGGATTTGCGCTGGAAATCTTACAATAAAGGCGTTTTTCGTTGCGACGGAATCTTCTCATCACCCACTTTCTCCTCTGAATCAAAAATATTTTGTTGACACCGACCTACATAGAGAGGAACGATCACCACGATAAAATAAGAGAAATCAGAGCTCTTACAGAAAGATATATGTGTTCATTCTTTCCACATGCTATACGAGATTGGAATAATAGGAAATTATAAAGATGGTTCGATCAACTGCCACTTGAATGTGATTTGCAGAGTATCCATGTACATGTAGATGTACAGAAAACCAATATTTTTATGAAGAACACAAATAAACCCACTACACATCATGATTTGGACTGGAATATCTGCAACCTAATCGGGTGGTCCACATTTCTTTGACAATGCTGTGAACCGCAATGCGTATCTGACCATGATAAGAGATTGGCTTATCCTGTATTTGCGAGATTGGTGACTGTTCGGTTGTATAATAGTTCCACGAGGATGGAACACCAGCCCATAATGCTACTACTGTTAGAGGATATCTCACTGGTGCATTCTGTGATAAATGGATTGGATACAGCACTGCCCTTCTGCCAGCATCTTTGGAGTGACCATCCTGAAATCTCGACCAGTCATCTTGCGACAGTGCATTATGAGGTTTCATTGAACAGAAGGTTGCTGCCATACATTACGAGACAGTTGGCAGGATGCCGTACCATGTGCATTTACTGCCATCATGCCAGCAATGTTGAGTAGAATTTCACATTGTACATAGAGCAGTGTCATACTCTGCGAACAAAACAATGGTGCACACACAGACATTCTGGAATACAAAGTAAAGGATGGTCACAATATGTCAAAGCTGTCCTCTGCCATGATTCCACATTAGTAAAATGAGGCCATATATGAATATGTGCACATGAGATAAAGCTTTTGACAATGTTGACTGGAATACTCTCTTTCAAATTCTAAAGGTGGCAGGGGTAAAATACAGGGAGCGAAAGGCTATTTACAATTTGTACATAAACCAGATGGCAGTTATAAGAGTCGAGGGACATGAAAGGGAAGCAGTGGTTGCGAAGGGAGTAAGACAGGGTTGTAGCCTCTCCCCGATGTTGTTCAATCTGTATATTGAGCAAGCAGTAAAGGAAACAAAAGAAAAATTCGGAGTAGGTATTAAAATTCATGGAGAAAAAATAAAAACTTTGAGGTTCGCCGATGACATTGTAATTCTGTCAGAGACAGCAAAGGACTTGGAAGAGCAGTTGAATGGAATGGACAGTGTCTTGAAAGGAGGATATAAGATGAACATCAACAAAAGCAAAACAAGGATAATGGAATGTAGTCTAATTAAGTCGGGTGATGCTGAGGGAATTAGATTAGGAAATGAGGCACTTAAAGTAGTAAAGGAGTTTTGTTATTTGGGGAGCAAAATAACTGATGATGGTCGAAGTAGGGAGGATATAAAATGTAGGCTGGCAATGGCAAAGAAAGCGTTTCTGAAGAAGAGAAATTTGTTAACATCCAGTATAGATTTAAGTGTCAGGAAGTCATTTCTGAAAGTATTCGTATGGAGTGTAGCCATGTATGGAAGTGAAACATGGACGATAAATAGTTTGGACAAGAAGAGAATAGAAGCTTTCGAAATGTGGTGCTACAGAAGAATGCTGAAGATTAGATGGGTAGATCACATAACTAATGAGGAAGTATTGAATAGGATTGGGGAGAAGAGAAGTTTGTGGCACAACTTGACCAGAAGAAGGGATCGGTTGGTAGGACATCTTCTGAGGCATCAAGGGATCACCAATTTAGTATTGGAGGGCAGCGTGGAGGGTAAAAATCGTAGAGGGAGACCAAGAGATGAATACACTAAGCAGATTCAGAAGGATGTAGGTTGCAGTAGGTACTGGGAGATGAAAAAGCTTGCACAGGATAGAGTAGCATGGAGAGCTGCATCAAACCAGTCTCAGGACTGAAGACCACAACAACAACAACAACAACACATGAGATAGTGGGTAATGGGACTTTGTGACCACTCTGTAGTTCTCAGGTGACTCGGTCATCCAAACCTGATGTTCCCGAGAAAATTGATTGGCAGAAATGGTCAAGTTTTTTGGCAACCAAGGCCCCCAGACCTTAGCCAGTCAGTTTCTTGCCTGTGGGGATGATTAAAGGAAAAACCTGCAAAGAAAAAGTAAACACAAGAGATGAATTGATCATTTGGATTATGAGTGGCCCTGCCCTCATAAAACAATGCAAAGACAAACTCACAAGACCTACACGTGTTATTGTCAAGAGAATTCAAATCTGTATCAAAGTCAGAAGTGAAATTTATGACCATCATCTTTGAATTTAATCATTTGCCTTTGCTCAGAACCTTCTGTGAGTATTTGTTTGGGTTACATTCTGATAGCCGTGTCTCTATATCAATAGAACTTGGACACGTGTTATATGGAAAGTCTTATTTGAAATACTTTATACTGCCACATCCCAAAATATTTGCTATTCCTTCCAAAACACACCGTGTAAAGGAAGAACTGAAACCCTACTGAAAAATTTTGGACATTGTTCAGGGATATTGTCTGAGTATTTTAATATAAGGGTTTCACAGTCTCCAACTGAACATTACAGAGTAATAATGAAATTATTCCCCCATGAACCACAGACCTTGCTGTTGGTGGGGAGGCTTGCGTGCCTCAGCAATACAGATTGCCGTACCGTAGGTGCAACCACAACGGAGGGGTATCTGTTGAGAGGCCAGACAAACGTGTGGTTCCTGAAGAGGGGCAGCAGCCTTTTCAGTAGTTGCAGGGGCAACAGTCTGGATGATTGACTGATCTGGCCCTGTAACATCAACCAAAACAGCCTTGCTGTGCTGGTACTGTGAACGGATGAAAGCAAGGGGAAACTACAGCCGTAATTTTTCCCGAGGGCACACAGCTTTACTGTATGTAGCATGGAGAGCTGCATCAAACCAGTCTCTGGACTGAATACCACAACAACAACAACAACAACAACAATGAAATTATGATTTATTCAGTTGGTTACTCCTATGAACTTTGCATCTGTGACAACCAGGTGGCCTTGCTACGAGAAAGAGATGGCAGCCTACAGACCAACAATCCTGGTTGTCAGGCCGTATGATGGGTTGATGGGTGACAGTCAGCTTGGTAAGCTACTGCTGGTTTATTTTCTGTTTTAGGGTGTACAAACAAATGAGGTCATATGCGCAAATGTCATAACATTAGAACACCAACAAGTAAAAGAAGTTAAAGGCAACTATACATTAAGCCCGATTGATGGAAGGAAAGAGAGCTACAAATGACTTCCCCTTGGACAAAGGTCCACAAAATACTCCACAGAGACAGCGGAGGTCCAGTAACAAAAATTATATATACTTCACCATATTGCTACGATGGATAAAAAGTTAAACACAGTCGACAGCCCACGTGTCATTCAATAAAACTGAAGATAGCTTGGACGGCAAACATACACTTGAATATAAGCGGTTAAAAAACGGGTATTGGGTCAGGAAATGGCGAACTGTCAAAGGTTGATGATGATGCGCATAAAGTGGTGGGCGATCACCACTTAAACGGTGATGGCTAAAAATACAGTGCCAAATACACAACTGAGCCAAGATCATTTCCTCACAATGAGAGGGCGAAGAGTAACTCGGCCAAGCCACTGGGAAGTGTTTAACTCCTCAGAGCTTGTTCTCAAGAAGCGAAGACCAGTGGTTATGCCAAAATGACACCACCTGCTGACAGACGGCAACACGAAGAGCATCCCAAGGAATGGAAGAGCCAGCAGGCCGAGATAAGAGGATTGCAACCTCGATAGCAACGCATCAGACGGACGTGACCGGCAACACACACTAACGTCACGGTGGCTACCTCGACAGCTACCAAGTGGAAGCTTTCTTGAGCAGTTGCACTAACAGGTGGACTATGTAGAGCACACACAGGTTCTGAAGGACAATGAGAGAATTGAAGCAGATGGGAATTAAAAACCCTGTGTCGCTGGATCTACTGGGTGACCTGATACGGGGTGGACAGCTCTGCTGTAAATATCGAGCATTGTTCTGGAAGCCAATAAGGAAAATGGTTGGTGCCAATAACTAAGGCACAACCAATACCACAGTTGGTCTCAGACAGTCTGCATACGCAGAAAAGAAGAGAGTCCTGAATTTTTCACGCATTTTCCAGCTAAAAATACGCTTTTTCCCAGGGTGAAAGTACATTTCTTCCATGTTAACTGACGATATACTTTCCCTCGGAGCTGCAAAACTTATCGCAAACCTTTCAATAGTGAAGGTTTCATACACTGTCATAAAACTTTCCGGCACTTTAGCAAACGATACCCAGCAAAAAAAAAAAGCTACATTTACACAGCATATTTTGATATTACGAAAGTATAAAAACAAATCCCACCACATACAACTCGGCACCTTCCAGAGCACTGAAACCGAGATTGCGACCGCTTTGGTCAGCCAGTTACAGCTTGCTCCTGTCACGTGATCCTGCCAGCCAATGAGAGTAGATACTGAGCACAAGATATGTGATGTAGTTACGCAATTGCGACGTCATTGTTAAGTAGCATGAACACACAAATAAGAAAAGTTAATGGTTTAAATTAATATACATACAGCATAGCTGCAATAAAAGTTAAGCTTTCACATATAATACTGGTCATCAAAAAGTTTTTGCTTTGTTTTTCGGAAGGTGTGGTTAGGCAAGATCCTACGAGCACACCTTAAATTGTAGCAGCTGAATATTTCTGACAAGCACGATAATAAATTTCACTGCTTTGCACCGAACATTTCGTGGGTTACCTGGGCTGAATACATGTTCCGTCAAGCACTTATTTTTCGACAGAAAAGCCAATTACATATGGAATTGCTAGAGAACTCACACTTTTTTTTTTAAGGATGATTATATTTTTGTAATCGTTACTGCATAATTTGTACTCTATGAAAGAATTAAAATAAATGTGAAGAACTAACCTTGAAACTTTGTCTTTTTTTTTTTTTTAAGCATGTGTTACCCTTTACGATATACCAAACACAAATGTGCCGGTAAAATTTTATGTAACAGCATTAATGGCTAGTCTTTTGGGCCAGAAATTTTGCGAAGTGGCTGGTCCTCAGTGTAAGGTTTTGAATGAGAGTCTAATGCTCCGTGATTTAAAAAATTCGTCAAACTTTCTCACACGTAACAAAATTCATCTTGCGTAAAAGAAATTTCCTTTTAAAGTAACGCGTGTACTGTACACGCGGACAAGGAAAAAAAATCCCGGATTTACCGGTAAAAAATACAGTTTTTCCCCCGGTGAAAACACACTTCTTAGTATTAAGTGACAGTATACTTTCCCTCGGGACTGTAAAAATTATCACAATCCTATGAAGGAAGGGTTAAGGTTTTATGCACCGGTGTACAATTTCCGGCGCTTTAGAAAATTAAACCCGGCAAGAAACAAAAAAACCGCTGCATTTTTGCGTATTACGAAACTATAAATTTGAATTCCACCAAACATAGGACGTTAGTTTTAGAAGCATCGAAATGGAGATTGTTATGTGGCGTTGTAGGCCAATCATAGATGATGTCACGTGATCTCGCCAGGTGATGACAGCAGGTATTAAGAGCTTAGGCCCCGTGATGTAGTCAGTCAATAGCAACATCACTGTTAAGTATCGCGAACACAAATAGTAAAAGTTTGTGGTTTAAATTAATATGCATAGTGTACTTATAGCATACATATAATATTAGTCATTTTTGCGTGTGTTACACTTTACAATACATATACAGATGTGCCAGTAAAATTTTAAATAATGAATAAATGTCTGGTCTTCTGCGGTCGAAATTCTTTCGAGCGGTTGGTCCTCAAAGCGTTAAGTTTTAAATGAGTGTCGAGCGAGTGGCTTAAGAAATTCATCCAACATTCTCACACGTAACATAATCCAACTTGCGTAAAAGAATATTTACTTTGAAACTAACGCTTCTCAAACCACCATTCGTAATATTTTCCCGCAACCTGTTACAAACAGGTTCGTTTCAACACCTGCCAGAGAGCTTCAGTAAACAGGCGTTACTGCGCGTGCGCGGCTACGATGACGTACGAAGCCCGTATACGAATTTACGTCATAAAAGAAACAGGAAATCAGAGGCTACTCCATGAGTATCGAAATTTAGTAAGCCATACTAAAATGCATAATTCTGCTTAAAGTGCACATTCGTATGTTCAGATTCACAATGAATTAGGCCCCATCTTGATATAAAGTTTCTCCGTGTGATTTTCGGGGCGTAAATTTTCTTGGAGTACCACTATTGTATTATCTCATGTTAGGTTCTTTATTATGGCGTAACGCCATACGTGCCGGAAGACGAAAACGTGCACTTGAAATTCAGCGAACAGTTGAAACTAGCTAACAGTTTGGGCTGAAATATTTCGTTTCAAATAAATTTACTGCCTCTGCGGAAAAGATTAATAAAAGCGAAATTTCTTTAGCAAACCGACAAAAATAACTTCATTGATCTGCAAGGCGCTTAATTGACGGCCAAAAACGTGGAAATAAAATAAAATCAGGTAACAAACTAATAACAATTTTAGCCTTCCGTAATTATGTGAATGTATTTTAATTCACTTGATAGCTCCCAGAGACAGAAATCCGTTTTGTTTTCATTTGACGTGAGAGCTTGTAACGAAGAGGAAATAGCAAAATCATTAACAGTCACGTAGCCAGAAGCAGATGGTGCTGCTCATATGCTACTCAACTACGCATGCGCGTGAGCCCGCTGGGAAGTGCTCAAACGAACCTAATGCACACAATTGTTACGTCACGCTCATCGTAAGCAGTTTGTTGTTATGAAATACTGCAGTCTTCGTCCTAAAGCCTTTCGCTGCTGGCGGACGTTATGGTATCAGTTCTTACCAGCCAAAATTACAAAAAATTAACTGAAAAGTAGAACACTGACAAAATCCCGGAATTCTAAAATATCCCCGGTTTTCTCCCAGACGAAAAAATTCTCCTGGATGTCCCAGAGCGTATACACCCTGTCAAACAACCATTCACATATTTTACCTCGACCTTCCAGGTCCCACAGTGGATCGCAATATTCAAAATCTCCTGTGATTGGTCGCTCGCTGTGACACCCCGCACCGGATCGATTGCCAAGCAATTGCAATCACTATTATGAACTGTGGGAAATGTGGGAAATGAACTGCTATGATCAGCAGTTGCAGTCATCGAAAAAGAGGGCATAGAATGGGTGTCCGGGCATGGCAGACAAACAGCATGCGTATCTGCCGAGAAGGACATTATTACCAGTATGGCAGTGGTAGTTTGGCACCTCCTGCATGCAGACTCTCAACAGGGCTAGTGAAAAAGGTGACAGTGGCCAAATGTATTCCATGATGGTGGATCGTATTAAGACAGAGTAAGAGGATGAACATACAGATGAATAAACAAAACACCCACCGTCACAGTTTCAAACAAACAGTTCAAATGTGTGTGAAACCTTACGGGACTTAATTACTAAGGTCATCAGTCCCTAACCTTACACATTACTTAACCTAAATCATCCTAAGGACTAACACACACACCCATGCCCAAGGGATGACTCGAACCTCCGTCGGGATCAGCCACATAGTCCATGACTGCAGCGCCTTAGACCGCTCGGCTAATCCCACGCGACTGCCCAGGAAGTACCGCTTAGGACATGTAGAACACTGCAGAACCGGGAACAGAGTGTGGGAGGACACAGAGTTTCATACAAAGCATGAGCCTCAGGAATTTTGTAGTTTCAGCAAATGGAAGAGCAACAGGCTCAAGATGTAAAGACGTGGAAAAAAGCCATTGCGCCACAAGAAATTCAAACAAATGGTTCTGTCAGTTGTAAAGCACAAGCCAGTGTCGATGCTCCACAAATAAAGACAATCGAGACATCGCTGAAGATGCCGCTCAAGGAGACAAGTCCGCGAAAAACTGCAATAGACCGCAAAATCATCAACGAAAGGGGAGGAGCTGGAGATTTCTGGCAGGCGACAGTCCATAATAGGGTTAAAGGCTACAGCAAAGAGAACGATGCTCAGGATGGAGCCTTGAGGCACTCCTTTCTCCTGGGTAAGGGTGTCTGCAAGGTCAAAGCCACACGTAACTTGAAAACTCAGTCTTTTAAAATTCCTGAAGGAAATGGGGAGGCGGCCATCGAAGCCCCACATGTATAGACTACGGAGGATAACAGTCCTCCAGCAGATGTTGTAGGCTTTCTCCAAACCAGAAAACATGACCACAGTCTGGTATTTCTGCAGTAAAGCGTTAATGACACCAGCTGACAAAGTGACAAAATGGTCAACTGCAGAACGGCTCGCACAAGATCCACATTGTGCAATGATTAGTACAAGCACGTAATTTGTGAGACTCGAGCCACCATACCAGCTGACCACGAATCATACAAACCATCACCCAAAAAACACAGCTGGTAAGAAATGGGGCGGTAGCTGGAAGGAAGGTGTTGTCCTAACCGGGCTTAGGTGTTGGTATGAGAGTGGCTTCACACCAGTGTCTGGGAAACGTGCCGTCCACCGAGATGCGGTCGTACATTTGAAGGAGAAAGTGCTGCAACACCGGAATGTGAATTTTGTCCAGCCCTGGAGTAGAGGATCAGGATGAGGTGAGAGCATGGTCTAGCTCCCTCATAGTAAAGGCATCATTGTGGTAGTCACTCTTCTGAGAGGAGAAGAATATCACCTGAGCCTCCTCCACTCATTTCCAAGAGAGGAAGACGGAGTGACAGTGGGTGGAGCTCAAAATCTCCACAAAATAGTGGCCCAAGGTCTTGGAGACAGCAACATAGTTGCCAATGACAACATCTACTATGGTCAGGCTGAAAATCAGGGAATGGACCTCGGTACCAGAGAGCCGACAGAGGTTGCCCATACGGCATAAGAGGGAGTGAAACTGTGAAAAGAAAGACTAAACAAAATCCAGCTAGCTTCTTCACTATACTGAAGAATGTGACAAAGCCCTCGCAAATGTTTATAATGAATATAGTTCACTGTCATACAATGGTAGTTAAAAATGTGGAGATTACATCTCCGCACACAAATTGTGCCACGGCATGTCTCAGTCCACCACGGGACCGGGACACGGTGCAATAAAGATTAAATGCGAGGTACGGAACATTCTGCGGCAGTACAGATAACAATCGCAAGGTACTCTTATCTGTTCATCACGACTGTGGAATTTTTGTTGAAGGTCGCCTGGGAGGAGTAAAGCTTCCAGTCGTCCTTAGAAATCTGTGAATTGGATTTACATGCATATGGGGTAGGAATCAGCAAACAGGTAGCACAGGAAATGGTTGTTCGAGTATCTGTCGGAGACAATAGACCACACGAGAGGACAGGCAAGTTGGGCAGTACAGAACAAGATGTCCAAATCAGAATAGGTGTGCAGGGAGTCTGAAAAGAAAGTGGGTGCTCCAGTGTTAAGACAGACGAGGTTGAGTTGATTGCGAAGGTCAGCAGAGAGGGAACCTCTCGGACAGGTTCTGGAAGAGCGCCAATGGGGATGGTTGACATTAAAGTCACTGAGCAGCAGAAAGGGGTGAGGGAGCTGACCAATAAGTTGAAGTAAGTTTGCCCTGGTGTAGACGGCACAAAGGGAAAAGGTCAAGGAAGGAAGGGAAAGGCAAACTGCAACAGCTTGCAGCCTGACACTCAATGAGATGGTTTGGCTAAGGACATCATTACGAATGAGCAGCATGACTCCCCAATCAGACGGAATGCTGTCCTCGGAGGGAAGGTCAAAGCAGATTGGAAGGAAATGCATGAAGTCAAAGTGGTCTAGAGGACACAATTTCTTTTTTTGGAGGCAGGAAACAACAGCAGGATGCTGAGATTCCAAGAACAGACGTAATTCCTCCTTGTTGGATCTAATGTCACGAACATTTCATAGTGGAAGTGTCATAATGAGGAATAGGGAGGAGGGAGAAAATGATGGCCAGTCACCTCAACGGCTGCCGAGTGCAAGTCTTTTAAGAGACACTGCTACAGGGCACAGAGGCTGGAGGATTCTATTCTATGACATCTACAGAGGCGTCAGCATTGTTCCTGGGTCGACCTGTGGATTCCAGAGCAGAAAAATGGTAGGCTGAGGGTGCCAGTGAAATGGAGGTCAGCAAGGTGAGGGTATCACACGGTGACACTGTTGAACAGGATCTCCGCATTGGGGAAGGAGACTGCTTGCCTCTGTTTGATTTCTTAGAGTAAGAAGACGAAGACTCAGATGTCTGTTGGCTGGAGGGACATAAAAAGTCGTTGTGGGAGTGTTCCTTTCATCCTTTCTGGCCTAACAGTTGTGTAGCAGGTGATTTCTCTGCCAGGGGCAAAGATCTGTTGGCTTGTTGCACAGCTGTAAGAGAAGGAAACAGGGATGCTACAGTGATATTGGGTGATTTCACAATTACAATACTGAATTGGAGATCCCAAGTCTGTGTGGCCATGTACTTCATGGAGTGAGGCATAGCAAGAACGGTACTATAAGTGCAGCACGGTAAAATGCACGGCTTTCGACTAGCCAACAACTTGCGACAGTGTAGGATACTTTTCCCTAAGTCCACATCTCCTGGACGGCCCACTCATTGAGAGACACATGGCACTAACGGGATAAGGCCGTGTAGTTGCCATTTCAATTGATACTGCGGGGACTAAAAATGGTTCAAATGGCTCTGAGCACTATGGGACTTAACATCTGTGGTCATCAGTCCCCTAGAACTTAGAACTACTTAAACCTAACTAACCTAAGGACATCACACACATCCATGACCGAGGCAGGATTCCAACCTGTGACCGTAGCGGTCACGCGGTTCCAGACTGAAGCGCCTAGAACCGCACGGCCACACCGGCCAGTCCTGCGGGGCTCACCCTTGTCAGCATCCCTACCACAAGTAACATATTTGGTTATGTTTTGACAGGACACGTGAGTGTGATTGTAACATTGACTCGAGTAGCAGCACATCAATTTCAGTATGTATAATGTATAACTTCACAGCCTGCTCTGATCTTTCATGGAAGCTCTATTCCATCAAACGTGAAAAAATGGCACTAAGTTAGCATCAACATTTTTCACTACTCAATGGACCACAGTGACACCCTCATCAGAGAGAACATTTTAGATTTCTGCCTTTGTCAGACCATCAAGCAGCAGAGTGTAAATAACACCACACAAAGAATTCAGCATATGATGCACCTCAACACGAACAGGACAGCTGTGAAGGAGTGAACTGTAAGCAGTTGTTGGGCTTGAAAATCACAATTTTGGTCTCCAAAAGCAAAGTCCCAGTATAAGTGACAGTATGATTTCACAGGACCTGCAATTGCATCGACACCTTTTTGAATAATAAACGCATTAACTCTGACAATGGACTGATCATCTTTGGTACATGATGCCACGAAGAACCGAGGTGTAGCTGGGAGTGGCATTGAATCTTTAGGCTCATTCCATTTATTTTAGTAGACATAGACTGAGAAGAAGATTAAAACTTTAAACATGGCTGCTTAGTTCAGTGACTGTTTACAAATTAAAGTTAAGGCAATTACAGCATTCGCTCACAAAATTTAAGTCTTTTGACCGGGTTTCAACACTTCTATGAGTGCCTTCATCAGGAATTAAATATTCAAATTTGCAGGTCATGTATAAGATAAATATGAAGAGAAAAAAGTTTTAGTCACAAAAATTAAAAAAAAAAAGAAAACTGTGGTTTTTTTAGGTATGAACAGCCCACAGTGACTCGCCTTCCATGTATTCTTTTCAAATTTTTGTGAATAAAACCTTTCTTGCTTGATATTTATCTTATACGTGACACGCTAATTTGAATATTTAATTTCTGATGAAGGCACTCAGAGAAGTTTTGAAACTTGGTCAAAAGACTTAAATTTTGTGACAGAGGGCTGTAATTGCTTTAACTTTAATTTGAGATAAAGATGATTAGCTCATTGCGAAAAAATCCTCCACGATCACCAACATCTTCGATGTTGCACCCACTGCGACTGGAAGCCCCCCTCAGATGGGGGCTCACTCGCCTTAGATCAGGGCTTAACAACTGGTCGGTTTTGAGCGCGAGTACTCGCGTCTGCTCAGGCATGTGCTCGCGAGCAGGTGCAAGGTCGCGGAGTAGGGAGGGTGGGGAAATGCGCACGCACGTTTGAATGTGATCTCTCGTTCTTAGCAGATTTAACTAGCCATCTGAATGCTTTGAGCATTTTACCACAAGGTAAAGATCTGCTAATTACTCATTTCATAGATCGAATACGAGCTTTTAAAATGAAATTGACACTTTGGGTGAGTCAGTTGGAAACAGGAAACCTAGCTCATTTTCCTAAATTATCATCCATGCAAGATGTTCACAAAGACTGTGAACGTTATTCACATACTTTAGCTGATCAGCGCTTTCAGGATCTGACAGCACTAGACAGTGATTTTGATCTGTTCTCTCCATATTCAGCGAATATTTAAGAGATTCGTCCTGAGCTGCAGCAAGAAATTATTGACCTGCAGTGTGACAGAGAATACAGAGACAAATTTCAGAACAAGAAAAACATTTTGGAATTCTACAGACACTTCCCTCAGGATAGATTTCCTCATTTGCACAAACTGGCGGCTACAATAATATCAACGTTCGGTTCCACGTATGTTTGTGAACAACTGTTCTCTGCAATGAAATGTAACAAGACGTGCCTGAGAAACGCATTGTCTGATCGAAATTTAAACTGCACACTGCGCCTAAAATGCACAAGAACAATTGCTCCAAACAGAGACGCAATTGTAAAGGGCAAAAAGTACATGATAACGGAGAATCCCACACTTCAGTGACACCTTTTATTGTGTAACAGTTCACAAATTAATGCGAATGTAGAGGCATATACTAAGCTAATAAAATTATGTGGCACGTGGACATTCTCCTTTATTTGTTTCATCTGTCACAGTAATAATTCGTGAGTGATATCCCTGCAGGTGGCTGCGGATTTACATTGACCGGCGGCAGCTGCTGTGTGCCCCACGTGGCTCTCCCCACTCGCTGCTCTGGTCCGGTAGTGGGGGTAGCGTGCTCGCGCTGCTCCGTGCTCGCACCTTGCTGCTCACAGCTTGCTCCGCGAGCACGTATGTTGTGAAGCCCGGCCTTAGATGATTGTTCATACCTCAAGTCATATCTCCCAAGCTCCACACAGGGGGACCAATTGGCAACTGGGAAGGCAATAGCTCAGGCAATCACCCTTCCCTGGGCCTGGCCTGTACCAGGGGTACGTACGAATCCCACCTGTCGACCCACGGCTGGGAATTGCGCTTTACCAAGTCGCCTGTTAGATGTCAAACATCTGGGTCACCCTTCAGAAGCACACAGGGAGGAGGGAGGAAGAAGAAAGAGAGACCTCAAACACTGAAGCGGAGGACGGAGAGGAGGTAAATAATTGAGGATGAAAGAAAAATCAGACTAGGGACTGTCCACCGCTGGGCTACGAAATTTCAGAATGCGTTCCTGAAAATACGCAAGATGTGTTCACCGAGGGAGGGGAAAAGGAATGAGGAGGATAGACATGCAGCACAGAAAGTGAAGAGGTGCTACAAAGGCTGGGACCCTGTGGAAGCCAAGCACAAACTCACCAAAGAGCGGTGAGCCCCCTGGACAGGGAGTGGGGGATTCTACTGTTGTCCGGAGCATTTCCAGACGTGTCTTCAGCCCAGAATCTCTTTGGCTGGAGTAGAATCATCTTCAATGATGCGGCCAAGTATGAAATGGGCCCCAGAGACCGGCAAACCCATGTCTGAGGATACCCTGGGCAGCACTGGGATACCAACCTGTCACTCACCCAACAGCCAACAGTGATGGTCTGCAGTGCCGTGCCATTTCATTTCATTTCCATATATGCCAACTTTCAAAAGTGAAAAATCAGGAGAATTTTAGCGCTGTACTATTGTGAATTACAACACATCCCTGACAAAGTTGCAATAATTCAGTACCTGTACCTGGTACACCCATATTGTTTCACAATTCCAGAATCGGGAAACATTTTGCGAAGCAAAGGCCCAGCGTGGTCAGCACAGTTTATAGTCAAGTTATGCTCTACAATAAATGAGGTAAATAAAGCCTCGGCGTTCATCACAGAATCTACATTTTGGGGTTTACACGAGAAGTTTCTGGTTCCATTCTACACAATGGACACTCTCCTCGTGTTTTTTTAGTTTGCACATGTTTAAGAATGCCGCACTTCCCACCGTGAGCCACTGAAAAGTCACATCTACATACACTACAAAATGCGTAGGTTTGTCCCTTCCTCGATTCACTTAAACATGGAAACTCTTCCTTATATACATTTCTGAATACTGCATCAGATTTCTTCACCATCCTGCACAAAAAATAATCAACACCTCCACGATATGCAGCCAACAACTACTACAGAGTACACAAATCACGCAGCAGCATCGAGAACACAATGGTCCTACGTTATAGACAATGGTCAAGTAGCAATGATGCCAACCCTGGTGCACCGTTTCCCCCTATATTGCTCTTCAAATTCCCCTATATAATTTGTCACACTGTCGGGTGGGCGGGGGGGAGAGGGGGGGGGGGGGGTAAAAGGGAGTCAACAATGAAATTGTCGAGTGGAGGGGAAGGTAGTAACCCAAAATTTTTTTCCCCCCTGAAACATTTATCCCTCTAATTTCCCCAGGCAGCTTAATTCCCCCTAAATTTAGGAGGAAATCCCCCAACTTGGCCACACTTCCTTGTAGAAAGAACAATGCTAATCACTTCGCTTGGAATGACTATCAACTACTCCTTGTCCACAATTACTTTACAATTGCACTGATGCTACCAGAAGTGGAGGAAACTGAAACTGGTTGAAAGATATTCATTTGTCTCCGAACACTGCCAACGATAAGTTCCGTACTTCTACAAGGAAGATACAAAGCGCGAGCTACGCCTACTGCCGCTCCCGACAGCCACCACACGAATCTTCCAAGTTAACATAGACAAGTAGCAGCCATACATTGTCATCCACCGATATATCGAAGGGGCAGGATTTTCAAATAGTAAGGAAAGTATTGAAATTGCTCTGAAAATCTGGAGGTCGGTCTTTACGGTCAGGAGATCAGGAGGAAGAAGGAAAAATCGGGAGTCTCCTGCTTAAATCAGGAGAGTTGGCATGTCTGCATTTCATAGGAGGACCCTTTGATTGTCATCCATGGGACCCTTACAGCACAGCGGTACTTTGACAATATTCTAGGTCCGGTTTTGTTGCCCTTCATGGCAAGCCATCTTGGGCTCACATTTCAACAAGATAATGCTGCCCACACACAGCAAGAGTTTCTACTGCTTACCTTTGTGCTTGGCAAATCCTACCTTCCCCAGCAAGGTCGCCCGATCTCTCTCCAATTGAGAACATTATCGTAAGGGCCTACCAACCAGCTCGGAATTTTGATGATGTAATATAACAGCTGGACAGAATTTGGCACAATATCCCTCAGGAGAGCATCCAACAAGTCTATCGATCAATGCCAAGCCAAACAACTGCTTGCATTAGGGTCAGAGGTGAACAAACATATTACTGACTTCCTCGATTTGTGAAGTTCTTTCCCTCAAATAAATCATCCAATTGATGAGTACGCTACTGCATTGGCTTCTTACTTAGCTTGCATTTATCGCGAATCCCTTGCCCAATGTAAAGTCCCGAGCGACTGGAAAAAAGCGCAGCTGACGCCTGTATATAAGAAGGGTAGAAGGACAGATCCTCAAAATTACAGACGAGTATCCTTAACATCGGTTTGTTGCAGGATTCTCGAACATATTCTGAGTTCGAATATAATGAATTTCCTTGAGACAGAGAAGTTGCTGTCCATGCGTCAGCACGGCTTCAGAAAGCATCGCTCCTGCGAAACACAACTCGCCCTTTTTTCACATGATATCTTGTGAACCGTGGATGGAGGGTGTCAGACAGATGCCATATTCCTTAACTTCCGGAAAGCGTTTGACTCGGTGCCCCACTGCAGACTCCTAACTAAGGTACGAGCATATGGGATTGGTTCCCCAGTATGTGAGTGGCTCGAAGACTTCCTAAGTAAAAGAACCCAGTACATTGTCCTCGATGGTGAGTGTTCATCGGAGGTGAGGGTATCGTCTGGAGTGCCCCAGGGAAGTGTGGTAGGTCCGCTGTTGTTTTCTGTCTACATAAATGATCTTTTGGAAAGGGTGGATAGCAATGTGCGGCTGTTTGCTGATGATGCTGTGGTGTACGGGAAGGTGTCGTAGTTGAGTGACTGTAGGAGGATACAAGACGACTTGGACAGAATTTGTGATTGGTATAAAGAATGGCAGCTAACTCTAAATATACACTCCTGGAAATGGAAAAAAGAACACATTGACACCGGTGTGTCAGACCCACCATACTTGCTCCGGACACTGCGAGAGGGCTGTACAAGCAATGATCACAAGCACGGCACAGCGGACACACCAGGAACCGCGGTGTTGGCCGTCGAATGGCGCTAGCTGCGCAGCATTTGTGCACCGCCGCCGTCAGTGTCAGCCAGTTTGCCGTGGCATACGGAGCTCCATCGCAGTCTTTAACACTGGTAGCATGCCGCGACAGCGTGGACGTGAACCGTATGTGCAGTTGACGGACTTTGAGCGAGGGCGTATAGTGGGCATGCGGGAGGCCGGGTGGACGTACCGCCGAATTGCTCAACACGTGGGGCGTGAGGTCTCCACAGTACATCGATGTTGTCGCCAGTGGTCGGCGGAAGGTGCACGTGCCCGTCGACCTGGGACCAGACCGCAGCGACGCACGGATGCACGCCAAGACCGTAGGATCCTACGCAGTGCCGTAGGGGACCGCACCGCCACTTCCCAGCAAATTAGGGACACTGTTGCTCCTGGGGTATCAGCGAGGACCATTCGCAACCGTCTCCATGAAGCTGGGCTACGGTCCCGCACACCGTTAGGCCGTCTTCCGCTCACGCCCCAACATCGTGCAGCCCGCCTCCAGTGGTGTCGCGACAGGCGTGAATGGAGGGACGAATGGAGACGTGTCGTCTTCAGCGATGAGAGTCGCTTCTGCCTTGGTGCCAATGATGGTCGTATGCGTGTTTGGCGCCGTGCAGGTGAGCGCCACAATCAGGACTGCATACGACCGAGGCACACAGGGCCAACACCCGGCATCATGGTGTGGGGAGCGATCTCCTACACTGGCCGTACACCACTGGTGATCGTCGAGGGGACACTGAATAGTGCACGGTACATCCAAAACGTCATCGAACCCATCGTTCTACCATTCCTAGACCGGCAAGGGAACTTGCTGTTCCAACAGGACAATGCACGTCCGCATGTATCCCGTGCCACCCAACGTGCTCTAGAAGGTGTAAGTCAACTACCCTGGCCAGCAAGATCTCCGGATCTGTCCCCCATTGAGCATGTTTGGGACTGGATGAAGCGTCGTCTCACGCGGTCTGCACGTCCAGCACGAACGCTGGTCCAACTGAGGCGCCAGGTGGAAATGGTATGGCAAGCCGTTCCACAGGACTACATCCAGCATCTCTACGATCGTCTCCATGGGAGAATAGCAGCCTGCATTGCTGCGAAAGGTGGATATACACTGTACTAGTGCCGACATTGTGCATGCTGTGTTGCCTGTGTCTATGTGCCTGTGGTTCTGTCAGTGTGATCATGTGATGTATCTGACCCCAGGAATGTGTCAATAAAGTTTCCCCTTTTGGGACAATGAATTCACGGTGTTCTTATTTCAATTTCCAGGAGTGTAGATAAATATAAATTAATGCAGATGAACAGGAAAAAGAATCCTGTAATGTTTGAATACTCCATTAGTAGTGTAGCGCTTGACAAAGTCACGTCGATTAAATATTTGGGCGTTAACATTGCAGAGCGATATGAAGTGGGTCAAGCATGTAATGGGAGTTGTGGGGAAGGTGGGTAGTCGTTTTCGGTTCATTGGTAGCATTTTGGGAAGATGTGGTTCATCTGTAAAGGAGACCGTTTATAAAACACTAATATGACCTATTCTCGAGTACTGCTCAGGCGTTTGGGATCCCTATCAGGTCGGATTGAGGGAGGACATAGAAGCAATTCAGAGGTGGGCTGCTAGATTTGTTACTGGTAGGTTTGATCATCACGCGAGTGTTACGGAAATGCTTCAGGAACTCGGGTGGGAGTCTCTGGAGGAAAGGAGGCGTTCTTTTCGTGAATCGCTACTGAGGAAATTTAGAGAACCAGCATTTGAGGCTGACTGCAGTACAATTTTACTGCCGCCAACTTATATTTTGCGGAAAGACCACAAAGATAAGATAAGAGAGATTAGGGCTCGTACAGAGGCATATAGGAAGTCATTTTTCCCTTGTTCTGTTTGGGAGTGGAACAGGGAGAGAAGATGATAGTTGTGGTACGAGGTACCCTCCGCCATGCACCGTACAGTGGATTGCGGAGTATGTATGTAGATGTAGATGTGAAATTGGAATCACTTGTTTGTCTGTGCACAAAGATCACATCTACCAATTTCCATCCCATTCAGATAATTCCTTCATGGTGCATAATTTTTTTGTCTTAGAGTGCATTTTCAGTGCAATAAATGTGTAAAGTAAGTGGGAGTAAGAAATCAAGAAGGTACAGGCCCACCAATGAGGTGCATAAGACTATGGCGCATCCGCCGTATGCCAGCAAAGTATCAAACTAAACTTGCAAATTCCTATCTTACTGTAACAGTAAATGATTTTCTATCCACATGCAAGAACGTGTACACTATTAGACGTGGTAACAGATGTCTTGGGGCTCTGTAAAGTGGGTGTCTACCACACCCCATCCAAATGCATTCAGCCATATGTCGAGCAGACTTTGCAGACAATTGAAGAAAGGTCCTAGGAGCACAGGAGACAAACTGAATTTATGCAAATACCCAAATATGTGATTCCAGAACATTGCGTGGCTACAGGGACTCAATGAAGCATGAAGAAACATACCTTATGTGACCAAAAGTGTCTGGACACCTGGCTGAAAATGACTTACAAGTTCATGGCACCCTCCATTGGTAATGCTGGAATTCAATATGGAGTTGGCACACCCTTAGCCTTGATGACAAGTTCCACTATTACAGGCATACATTCAATCAGGTGCTGGAAGGTTTCTTGGGAAATGGCAGCCCATTCTTCACGGAGTGCTGCACTGAGGAGAGGTATCGATGTCGATCGGTGAGGCCTGGCACGAAGTCGGCGTTCCAAAACATCCCAAAGGTGATCTATAGGATTGAGGTCAGGAGTCTGTGCACGCCAGACCATTATAGGGATGTTATTGTCATGCAACCACTCTGCCACAGGCCATGCATAATGAACAGGTGCTCGATCGTGCTGAAAGATGCAATTGCCATCCCCGAATTGCTCGTCAACAGTGGGAAGCCAGAAGGTGCTTAAAATGTCAATATAGGCCTGTGTTGTGATAGTGCCATGCAAAACAAAAGGGGTGCAAGCCCCCTCCATGAAAAATACGACCACACCATAACACCAGCGCCTCTGAATTTTACTGTTGGCCTACACACGGTGGCAGATGACGTTCACTGGGAATTTGCCATACCCACACCGTGCCATCGAATCACCACTTTGTGTACTGTGATTCGTCACTCCACATGATGTTTTTCCACTGTTCAATTGTCCAACATTTACACTCCTTACACCAAGCGAGGCATTGTTTGGCATTTACCGGCATGATGTGTGGTTTATGAGCAGCCGCTCAACCGTGAAATCCAAGTTTTCTCACCTCCCACCTAATTGTCATAGTACTTGCAGTGGATCCTGATGCAGTTTGGAATTCCTGTGTGGTGGTCTGGATAGATGTCTGCTATTACACATTAGGACCCTCTTCAACTGTCAGTGGCCTCTGTCAGTGAACAGACGAGTTCGGCCTGTGCGCTTTTGTGCTGTACGTGTCCCTTCACGTTTCCACTTCACTCTCACATCGGAAACAGTGGACCTAGGGATGTTTAGAAGTGCGGTAATCTCGCATACAGACGTATGACACAAGTGACACCCAATCACCTGACCACGTTAGAAGTGCACGAGTTCCACAGAGTGCCCCATTCTGCTCTCTCATGATGTCTAATGACTACTGAGGTCGCTAATATGGAGTACCTGGCAGTAGGTGGTAGCACAATGCACCTTATATGAAAAATATATGTTTTTGGAGATGTCCAGGTACTCTTGATCACATAGTGTAAGTGTTGAGACAGTCCTCATTGTTTTGAGACTTTGTTCTAAAGGAAGCAATCCAAATATGAGTGTCCTACAGTCTGATCAACAGAGGCGGTGGCTTCCTCTCAGTAAAGCATGGGATCCAGCACTCAGTGTCACAGTGTGGACGAGAGCAACTTCCAAGCCTGATGTGGGCAGCAACAGCATTCAGGGACTAGAATTTGAGCACAGAATTCTAACGTTGGATGCAACCTGGTTGTGGGGAAGGAGTGTGGGGTGGTAAGAGTGCAAAGGAGGTGTGATGCAGTGAAGAAGCTCAGTCTACAGGTATCACCTGAAGACACACTAAGGTAACCTGTCAAAATGTCATGTTACGTAAATAGTAACACCTAGATGAATACCCATGAGCGATACAAACAACTTCAACAGATGCTTACATGTTACAGTACAAGCTAGTCCAGTTACCTGTTAAAACGGAGAAGCGACTGCAGAAGCGCTGCTACAGAACAGACCGCAGTGTGGGACGAGTTAGCAGCTCATCCTCTCTGGAATGCAGCCAAAAGTGAATGGAGGTTCTTTGCAGCCTCAGGTACACACACTAACCTGCACAACAAAAACAAAGAAACAACTCAAATACTAGTGTCTTTTTTTTTCATTCTATGCAGAATTCTTCTCACCTCTGGCAATTCATGCTAATGCACAATTTGGTAACTTACATATTTTGTGGGCAGATGTCACAGTAGTCACTCAAACAAAGCAAGTAAAGATGTGCGTGCCATCTGTTTGTGAACTGTGTAAACTTGGTTCTGTGTGGTAATGTACGCTCATGTCCAGGTAAAACAGAACCCCTTGAATGAACAATAGAAAACCCAGGATGGAATGTAACAATATTATGAGAAGGAAAGTAGCTATTCACCATATGGTGGAAATGTTGAGTCACAGAAGGGGACAACAAACAAGATTTTCACACTGCAGTCGTGTGTGAAGGTTGCATTTGTGCGAGTGTGTGTTGTGCATGTGTGTGTCTGTTGTTGACAAATGCCATTGGCCAAAAGCTTTAAGTGTGAAAATATTTTTGTTTTGCCTGTCTCCGACTCAGCATCTCCACTATATGGTGAGAACCCCTTGAATGACTACACATTGGACATTCATATTCACAGGATATGTACAATAGTATGTTCTACAGAAATCGTTAGTATTTGACTCATGTGAGTCCGTGGATTCAAGGTCAACATCAATATCACGGTGCAACTCCGCTTGCCAGTAAAATGTGCCTGCAGTTCTAGTTGTCTTTATAGAGCAAAGATAATTGATTAGTGTGGCATGAGCAGTCGCGCAGCATGCCTCGCAGACATATGCGTGAGCATACCATCAATCAGTGAGTTTGAAAGAGGGCGCATTATTGGCATGAGAAAATGTGATGCATCCATCCGGGAGTTATTAAATGCTATGGGCACTGCGCACTAAGGGGCCCTGCACCTTTGTGTAAAATAATCAGTTGATATTCTACATACCATCCAATGGAAAGATGGTGATGTCCAAATCAACAATAAGTAGCAACAATTTTAGCTCCCTTATAAAGGTGAGCGCTGGCTATGCCATACTTTGTGTGTCCTAAGTTGACAACACTGTGAAACTTGCAGCGGAATTCCCTAAAGTTGCCCAAACTAGTCACAACAACCTGGTCAATTAGAATAGGGCTCCAATGACAACCAATAAGAGGGCAATGAATGGATACCACATTATTTTTGTACGTCTACTGTTAACCGTCTTTTTTTCCTTCAACAATGTATTTAATCTTCTTACAGTGATCCCACTTTTGATACAGGCCATCTAGAGTGAAGGTTCCTTTCTTGTCGATGGACTATTGTACAATGTGTTGCAGTTTCACACTTGCTGCATTTCTTTTGTGCTGCTGTTTCTTTGCCAGTTGCTGTGGTCTAATAGGATACAGAACTAATATTTAACAACACTAGAAAATGTTAAGAGAGTGAAATATAATCTTATTTAACACGTTTAAAAAATGTGGGTTCTGTGTGCAATGTATTTAACAATGTAGGTATCAATCATTGATGTTTTATCTCATCCGGCAATGAAATGTAATTGTTATAATTCTTTTACTCGTACTTCCAAATACAGTAAAGGTTTATTTGCCACTAATACATCAGTGGTGGGATTGACTTGATGAAACCACCCATATAATGGTGTAGGACTGGGTGCCACGTTTCACACATTTCAGCCATCCAACCTGGTGGACCTCGATCATGAAAATGTGATAAAAATAATTTCTCACAAAAGATCTAAACCATTAAAAATAACACTAGTTTACCTTGTAGCTCTGTAGCATAAATTGCTAAAGTTCTATGCTCAAAAGCTAAAGACTGAATGTTCATTACTTACAGAATCATAATTTTTAAAATCCTTATCAAAATGAACATGGGGTGTAAGTTTTATTTGTTTAATTTAGATTTACATACAATTCTTTCTTTGATTTTACTTTCTGATCCTTGAAAGACTCACTTCATTTAATATGTAACTTCATTAATTTGCACAAATTTAATGAAGAGAATTTATACTTATTGTGGTAAGGGTGTGTTCATATTTTCTAAGGGTGCAAAAAAATTATGTTTTAAATGTTTGTTCACCATACATACTGTTTTGAGAACAAAGTAAAGTCTTGTTTTATTTTATATCCTAAACTTTGGGGTCTAATGGAAATGGAAGGCCTCTTCTTAGCATTTGATATGCGTCCCACTCTGGCTTAATCCAGCACTGTTTATTTTCTGAGGTGGAGATTCGGTGCTGGCATCAGCTGAAAATGACCGTGAGCAAACTGTCTAAAAACTTCACTCATGTGGGACAGTGTACCAGAAAAAATGTTGTCTACTGTCTGCCATGCACATTTGCAAGAAATACTTCTTCAGCACCAAACATTAATTTTTCCATAAAGTACACAACAGAAGTCGCATAATTGTTTTCTATAAGTTGTAAACAATATACACTATGGGATGAAAAGTATCCGGACACCCCCAAAAACATTGTTTTTCATATTAGATGCATTGTGCTGCTACCTACTGCCAGGTACTCCATATCAGTGACCTCAGCGAAAGAGCAGAATGGGGTGTTCTGCGGAACTCAAGGACTTTGAACATGGTCAGGTGATTGGGTGTCACTTGTGTGATACGTGTGTATGTGAGATTTCCACACTCTTTAACATCCCCAGGTCCACTGTTTCCGATGTGATAGTGAAGAGGAAACGTGAAGGGACACGTACAGCATAAAAGCATACAGGCCGACCTCGTCTGTTGACTGACAGAGAACACCGACTGTTGAAGAGGGTCGTAATGCATAATAGGCAGAGATCTATTCAGACCATCACACAGGAATTCCAAACTGTATCAAGATCCACTGCAAGTACTAGACAGTTAGGCGGGAGGTGAGAAAACTTGGATTTCATGGTTGAGCGGCTGCTTATAAGTCACACATCACGCCGGTAAATGTCAAACGATGCCTCGCTTGGTGTAAGGAGCGTAAACATTGGACAATTGAACTGTGGAAAAACGTTGTGTGTGAATGTCATCTGCCAGCGTGTGTAGTGCCAACAGTAAAATCCGGGGCAGAGGTGTTATGGTGTGGTCACATTTTTCAGAGGGGGGGGGGGGGGGGGGGGTGCACTCCTTGTTGTTTTGTGTGGCACTATCACAGCATAGGTCTACATTGATGTTTTAAGCACCTTTTTGTTCCCACTGTTGAAGAGCAATTCGGGTATGGCGAATGCATCTTTCAACACGATTGAGCACCTGTTCGTAATGCACAGCCTGTGGCGGGTGGTTACACGACAGTAACATCCCTGTAATGGACTGTTCTGCACAGAGTCCTGACCTGAATCCTGTAGAAAATCATTGGACTGTTTAGGAATGCCGACTTCGTGCCAGGCCTCACCTACCGACATCGATACCGATACCTCTTCTCAGTGCAGCAGCCCGTGAAGAACGGGCTGCCATTCCCCAAGAAACCTTCCAGCACCTGACTGAATGTATGCCTGCGAGAGTGGAATCTGTCATCAAGGCTAAGGGTGTGCCAACTCCACATTGCTTTCCAGCATTACCGATGGAGGGCGTCACGAACTTTTAAGTCATTTTCAGCCAGGTGTCTGGATACTTTTGATCACATAGTGTATCTGCAGCAGATCCATACTGAAAACTATTGTGAAATGCATGAAATTCTCAATCTAGTCACAATTATTATTTGATATACCATATGATAGTACTTTCATTACGAAGTGTTCATGTGATACTGATTCAAATACTTTTTATAAATTTCCTGACTGAAGTTTTAGGAATCCATGCTGATTGTCATGGAAGAGGTCATTTTGTTAGAGACACTGCTTTATGTTTGGATTTAGAATATTTGTGACTAACTCCAACCGCCAATAAAGTGAGATATACTGGTCGTGCTATGATTGTAGTCTATTTTCATTCATTGTTTGTTACAATATATGCAAACGGAATGTATGTACAAGTTTTGTATCTACAGAAATGCCTGAATGAAAAAATTTAAAGAAAGATGAAGTGCAAGAGGCACTGAAACAAAGAGATTTGTCTCATGATCTAGAGTACCTTCTAAGTGTAACTGTTGTAAAGGTGTACCTGACTCAAGTAACAAACCAACATCACAAAGCAGAATCAGAACATTCAGAAAGAAAAATGCTGAATCACTGTTTTGCCTTCCCTCTGAAAGTGTGGAAAAAATAAGCATCAAAGCTCACTATGCCCCAACAAACAAAATTTTAAAAAGTTACAAAATTCATAGGATGCATACTTTCTGCAAATTTTCCAACAAACCAATCCAAAGAAAGGAATGTCACCGCAAAGAAAGCAATAAGGGTTTAAGTATTTCTGCCAAATTGTCCTCATACGCTGTGTATTTGCTGAGAATGTTTTGAGAAACGTGACAGAAAATAAAATATCTGTAATGTTACATAAATGATATTCATATTTTAAGTTCAAATATCTATGTTATACAGGGTGTTACAGAAAGGTACGGCCAAACTTTCAGGAAACATTCCTCACACACAAAGAAAGAAAATATATTATGTGGACATGTGTCCGGAAACGCTTACTTTCCATGTTAGAGCTCATTTTATTAATTCTCTTCAAACCACATTAATCATGGAATGGAAACACACAGCAACAGAACGTACCAACGTGACTTCAAACACTTTGTTACAGGAAATGTTCAAAATGTCCTCAGTTAGCGAGGATACTTGCATCCACCCTCCGTCGCATGGAATCCCTGATGCGCTGATGCAGCCATGGAGAATGGCGTATTATATCACAGCCGTCCATAATACGAGCACGAAGAGTCTCTACATTTGGTACTGGGGTTGCGTAGACAAGAGCTTTCAAATGCCCTCATAAATGAAGGTCAAGAGGGTTGAGGTCAGGAGAGCGTGGAGGCCACGGAATTGGTCCGTCTCTACCAATCCGTCGGTCACCGAATCTGTTGTTGAGAAGTGTACGAACACTTCGACTGAAATGTGCAGGAGCCCCATCGTGCATGAACCGCATGTTGCGTCGTACTTGTAAAGGCACATGTTCTAGCAGCACAGGTAGAGTATCCCATATGAAATCATGATAACGTGCTCCATTGAGTGTATGTGGAAGAACATAGGGCCCAATCGAGACATCACTAACAATGCCTGCCCAAACGTTCACAGAAAATCTGTGTTGATGACGTGATTGCACAATTGCGTGCGGATTCTCGTCATCCCACACATGTTGATTGTGAAAATTCACAGTTTGATCATGTTGGAATGAAGCCTCATTCGTAAAGAGAACATTTCCACTGAAATGAGGATTGACACTTTGTCAGATGAACCATTCGCAGAAGTGTACCCGTGGAGGCCAATCAGCTGCTGATAGTGCCTGCACACGCTGTACACGGTACGGAAACAACTGGTTCTCCCGTAGCACTCTCCATACAGTGACGTGGTCAACGTTACCTTGTCCAGCAGCAACTTCTCTGCCGCTGACATTAAGGATATCGTCAACTGCACGAAGAATTGCCTCGTCCATTGCAGGTGTCCTCGTCATTCTAGGTCTTCCCCAGTCGCGAGTCATAGGCTGGAATGTTCCGTGCTCCCTAAGACACCGATCAATTGCTTCGAACGTCTTCCTGTCGGGACACCTTCGTTCTGGAAATCTGTCTCGATACAAACGTACCGCGCCACGGCTATTGCCCCGTGCTAATCCGTACATCAAATGGGCATCTGCCATCTCCGCTATTGTAAACATTGCACTGACTGCAAAACCACGTTCATGATGAACACTAACCTGTTGATGCTATGTACTGATTTGCTTGATGCTAGTACTGTAGAGCAATGAGTCGCATGTCAACACAAGCACAGAAGTCAACATTACCGTCGTTCAATTGGGCCAACTGGCGGTGAATTGAGGAAGTACAGTACATACTGACAAAACTAAAATGAGCTCTAACATGGAAATTAAGCGTTTCTGGACACATGTCCACATAACATCTTTTCTTTATTTGTGTGTGAGGAATGTTTCCTGAAAGTTTGGCTGTACCTTTTTGTAACACCCTGTATAAATAATATTCACATTTTAAGCTCTTTCTTACATCTATCAATTGCTCACAGTGGAAGAAAAATTGGGATTTCTCATTGGTTGCAAAAGTTTCAATTTCAGACATACTCTATGTGATCAAAAGTATCCGAACACCTGGCTGAAAATGACTTACAAGTTCGTGGCACCCTCCATCAGGCTCTGAGCACTATGGGACCTAACTTCTCAGGTCATAAGTCCCCTAGAACTTAGAACTACTTAAACCTAACTAACCTAAGGACATTACACACATCCATGCCCGAGGCAGGATTCGAACCTGCGACCGTAGCGGTCGCGCGGCTCCAGACTGTAGCGCCTAGAACCGCTCGGCCACCTCGGCCGGCCCCCTCCATCAGTAATGCTGGAATTCAATATGGTGTTGGCCCACACTTAGCCTTGATGACAGCTTCCACTCTTGCGGGAATACATTCAATCATGTGCTGGAAGGTTTCCTCGGGGAATAGCGGCTCATTCTTCACGGAGTGCTGCACTGCGGAGAGGTATCGATGTCAGCCGGTGAGGCCTGGCACGAAGAGGTGTTCTATAGGATTCAGGTCAGGACTCTGTGAAAGCCAGTCCATTACAGGGATGCTATTGTCGTGTAACTACTCTGCCACAAGCCGTGCATTATCAACAGGTGCTTGACTGTGTTGAGAGATGCAATCACTATCTCCGAATTGCTCTTCAACAGTGGGAAGCAACAAGGGGCATAAAACATCAATGTAGGCCTGTGCTGTGATAGTGCCACACAAAACAACAAGGACTGCAAGCCCCCTCCATGAAAAACACGAGACAAACAAACTGGCACTACACACGCTGGCAGATGACGTTCACCGAGCATTCGCCATACCCACATCCTGCCATCGGATCACCAAATTGTGTACCGCGATTTGTCACTCCACACTACGTTTTTCCACTGTTTAATCATCCATTGTTTATGCTCCTTACACCAAGCAAGGCATCGTTTGGCATTTACCGGCGTCATATGTGGCTTATGGGCAGTCGCTCCACCATGAAATCCAAGTTTTCTTACCTCCTGCCTAACTGTCATAGTACTAGCAGTGGATCCTGAAGCAGTCTGGAATTCCTGTGTGATGGTCTAGATAGACATTATGACCCTCTGCAACTGTCAGTTGTCTCTGTCAGTCAGCAGACATGGTCAGCCAGTACACTTTTGTGTTGTACGTGTCCCTTCATGCTTACTCTTCACTATCACATAGTAAACAGTGGACCTAGGGATGTTAAGGAGTGTGAAAATCTCATGTACAGACATACATCACAAGTGACACCCAATCACCTGACAACATTCGAGTTCTGTGAGTTCTGCGGAGCACACATTCTGCTTTCTCACTGAGGTTGCTGATATGGAGTAACTGGCAGTGGGTGGCAGCACAATGCCCCTAATATGAAAAACGTATGTTTTTGTGGTGTCCGGATACTTTTGATCATATAGTGTATGTGGCTGGCCTGAATGGTGGAAGCTGGTGTTAGCCATACACTGAGGGTGCAAAAGTCATGAGACAGTGATAAGGACATATACAGATGGCAGTAGTATTGCGTACACAAAATATGAAAGGGCAGTGCATTGGCAGAGCTGTCAGCTGTACTCAGATGATTCATGTGAATAGGTTTCCGACACGATTATGACCGTGCGAACACAGAATGGTAGTTGGAGCTAGATGCACGGGACATTCCATTTCTGAAAGCATTTGGGAATTCAACATTGTGAGATCCACAGTGTTACAGTGCCAAGAGTATTCTCAGGATACCAAACTTCAGGTATTACCTTTCACAATGGACAAGGCAGTTGCCGACGGCCTTCACTTAACGACCGAGAGCAGCGGCATTTGTGTAGAATTGTCAGTGCTAACAGACAAGCAGCATTGCATGAAGCAATGCAGAAATCAATGTGGGTCATACGACAAACATATCCGTTAGAACAATGCGGGGGAGTATGGCACTAATGGGCTACGTCAGCAGACAACCGACGTGAGTGCCTCTGCTATAGTTCAATTCTTTTATCTTGGCGGTTCGCGCATGCCCGCCCAGATGCGGGAGACTGCTGCGTTGCCAGCTGCACGCGCCAAGCAAACTTACGTCTAGGGGGGAGCGCACAGTTCATGAAGTAAAGCCATCATGGCCGCATTAACCCTTTCGCTGCTACAGAGACGTGCTCCCCGCATTCCGCGCTGTGCACAATTTTGTCATCACTGCACTGCTCGCCTGTGCAGACACACGGTGTTCCGACTGCTTTGACACACTTATCATTCGATTTCACAAAAACTATTTCGCCCAAAAATTTGATTTTTACACATCTTCTTTGACTGATACCTTCCCCCCATAAATGACTTAATTTTGTTTCGATGTTCAACGCAGTTATTGTGCAGCATTAAATGTAGTAAACCACTGCACGAAATTTTGAAGAGTTTACAAAGGTAAAAGTCAATAGCGTATACTTTCCGTATGGTTGATTTCAGTTGCCACAAGAAATTTCAAAAAATACCATTGAAACGAATAAAATTCATGAGGTAAGACACTTCGATATTGTTTTTAAATAAAGAAAATGTTAAGCATAGAACAAGGTTTGAACTCGGAACCTTTCGCCTAGTGGCCAAACACTTTAACCATTACGCTACTGCAGCTCGTCATGCAATATGGTTCCTGGAGGCTTTTAAAGTAGGACGCAAAATACCGACAAACACTGTTGGTATGATTATGAATTACTCACGTTTCGTCGAAGTACAATAGGAAATAAACAATTATCGCTGTTCTTTATTGCGAAAAAGCGGTTAGTGAGAATCATACAAACACCTTCCCTTGCTATCGCCTGAATTAGGAGGCTTATTGATTGTTTGGTTAAATTAATTAATAGAATATGAAGCAATTGGTATAAGGAATGCTCTTTCCAAACTTTCTATAAAAGAAATTCTGCTATCAAGACATTGCTTTTGTTCTATTACTTTATTTATGACTGAACATTTCTAAAACTGAAGACACTCGTCAGTACTCTGTAGTGCAGTTGAGCTCTGGCAACGTCGTTCTCTGTTCATTGGCTGACTGTGTTTTGTGACGTCAGATGCGCAGAATGAACCTAAACTCGGCCGCCGTCATAAATGACACACACTTTAATAGCACAACATCGCCCTCAGTGCCTCTCCTGAGCTCGTGATCGGTTGGACCCTAGAAGACTGGAAAACCGTGACCTGGTCAGATGAGTTCTGATTCGAGTTGGTAAGAGCTTACAGTAGGGTTTGAGTGTGGCACACACCCCACAAAGCTGTGGACCCAAGTTGCCAACAAGGCACTGTGCAAGTTGGTGGTGGCACCATAATGGTGTGGACAGGATCCTCTGATCCAAGTGAACCGATCACTGACTGGGAATCGTTATGTTCGGTTACTTGGAGACCATTTGCAGCCATTCATTGCTTTACAGACATGTTCAAATTATTAGACTAAACAATTATTTTTGATACTCTTTTAAGTTTTCTGGTGTAAAAATAGGAAGAAAAAGTATAATAATTGATTCGTTTTAATGGTTTGAGTGATGCCACGAAATTTCACTTCCAAGCAACTCACAGCCCACTGAATTTTTCACAGTTGGTAACATTCATCATTTCTCCTCCAAATTGTGTTGTGTTAGATATCTGTGTACATGCTTTGAAACTGTGTTTACAAAATGTTTTATGTTTCTGTGGTGTACTTCAGCTTGTTATTTATTCTATCAACTTCTTGCTACATTAACAAGATATTATATAGCTCGTGAACTTGCACGATTTTAGCTACAGGAATAAATCGAGGAGTTCCCAAAGAAAGTGAAGTTATGGGGAAGACAAAAGATGTTTCACCTCAGAAAGTTTCGGCTGTGGTATCACTTCTTGCTGAAAATCATTATACACAGTAAGAAATTGCTGACAGAATGAGAATATCACAGAAACCTGCCAGCAGAATCAAACTTTCAGTGCTGCAAGGTGGTGAATACAAGCCCAATGGGAAAGGAAAATGTGGACATAAAAGAAAACTCAGTCCTAGAACAATGAGAAGACTTACAAATGTGCCAACAATGAACCGTAAACTTACTTCAACAGACTCGAGCCCTCAGCTGAAAGGTTTGGGTGTCGAAGTTTCACCTGTGACAGTGAGGAGGAGGCTGTTTGAATGTGGTTTAAAGGCATGCCGACCAAGGAAAAAACAGAAAATTATACCTGCTAAGAAAACCAAGACAACATTCCATTAGAACTACTGATGGCCTTGGGAGAGCCAGTCCTGACAAAACTCTACCATCTGGTGAGCAAGATGTATGAGACAGGCGAAATACCCTCAGACTTCAAGAAGAATATAATAATTCCAATCCCAAGGAAAGCAGGTGCTGACAGATGTGAAAATTATCGAACTATCAGTTTAATAAGTCACAGCTGCAAAATACTAACACGAATTCTTTACAGACGAATGGAAAAACTGGTAGAAGCGGACCTCGGGGAAGATCAGTTTGGATTCCGTAGAAATGTTGGAACACGTGAGGCAATACTAACCTTACGACTAATCTTAGAAGAAAGATTAAGAAAAGGCAAACCTACGTTTCTAGCATTTGTAGACTTAGAGAAAGCTTTTGACAATGTTAACTGAAAAACTCTCTTTCAAATTCTAAAGATGGCAGGGATAAAATACAGGGAACGAAAGGCTATTTACAATTTGTACAGAAACCAGATGGGAGTTATAAGAGTCGAGGGGCATGAAAGGGAAGCAGTGGTTGGGAAAGGAGTGAGACAGGGTTGTAGTCTCTCCCCGATGTTATTCAATCTGTATATTGAGCGAGCAGTAAAGGAAAAAAAAAGAAAAGTTCGGAGTAGGTATTAAAATTCATGGAGAAGAAGTAAAAACTTTGAGGTTCGCCGATGACATTGTAATTCTGTCAGAGACAGCGAAGGACTTGGAAGAGCAGTTGAACGGAATGGACAGTGTCTTGAAAGGAGGATATAAGATAAACATCAACAAAAGCAAAACGAGGATAATGGAGTGTAGTCAAATTAAATCGGGTGATGCTGAGGGAATTAGATTAAGAAATGAGGCACTTAAAGTAGTAAAGGAGTTTTGCTATTTGGGGAGTAAAATAACTGATGATGGTCGAAGTAGAGAAGATATAAAATGTAGACTGGCAATGGCAAGGAAAGCGTTTCTGAAGAAGAGAAATTTGTTAACATCGAGAATAGATTTAAGTGTCAGGAAGTCATTTCTGAAAGTATTTGTATGGAGTGTAGCCATGTATGGAAGTGAAACATGGACAGTAAATAGTTTGGACAAGAAGAGAATAGAAGCTTTCGAAATGTGGTGCTACAGAAGAATGCTGAAGATTAGATGGGTAGATCACATAACTAATGAGGAAGTATTGAATAGGATTGGGGAGCAGAGATGTTTGTGGCACAACTTGACCAGAAGAAGGGATCGGTTGGTAGGACATGTTCTGAGGCATCAAGGGATCACCAATTTAGTACTGGAGGGCAGCGTGGAGGATAAAAATCGTAGAGGGAGACTGAGAGATGAATGCACTAAGCAGATTCAGAAGGATGTAGGTTGCAGTAGGTACTGGGAGATGAAGACGCTTGCACAGGATAGAGTAGCATGTAGAGCTGCATCAAACCAATCTCAGGACTGAAGACCACAACAACAACAACAAGAAAACCAAAAGATTGCAGTGGAGTAAACAACTTCAGGAGTGGACAAGTGAGAACTGGGCTAAGGTATGTGCAATGATATGGTAAATTAAGGGGGTCTGATCTCTAAAGTTAAAAGTTTTGGCTTGAAATTATGATGTTTTATCGATATTAAATGAATTTTGGGACTGTTGAGGTCTCCTATGCAACTATTCCCAAATTTTCTAACTTGCAATTTTGTACACATGCTGCAGGTATGCTTTAGTGATGAATTTGTATTCACTGTGGTGGAAGAAAGCAGCCATTATGTTCATTGCAGACCTGGAGAACAGTTCCGTTATGGTTAGGAGTGTGATGTCTGTGAAAGGCCCTGGCAGGTTACACATTGTTGAAGGGACAATGAGGCAAGAACAATATAAAGGAATCCTTGAACTGGAACTTTTCCCCCAAATAAATGAGTGGTTTCCTAATAAAGATACAATTTTTATGCATGGTGGGGCAACCTGCCACAAAGCCAAAAGTGTTTTCAAGTACTTGGAAGAAAAACAATTGAAAGGGTTGCCCTGGCCATGGAACAGCTCTTATATGAACCCAATTGAAAATTTATGGGCTATTGTGAGACAGAGGATAAGGAAATTTATAACAACCACCAAAAAAGGTCTAATGGAGAAAGTAGAGGAGATCTGGTACCATGACAATGATATAAAAGTGTCACGAGATAAGTTAATAGAAACTATGCCAAACAGGATAAAAATGTTGATTAAGAACAATGGCACGCATACAGAGTACTGAATATACACATATAATCTGTATGTGGATGTAAATGGGTAATAAATGTAAAGTTATGGAAAAAATTGTCTTTCGTCTAATAATTTGAATACATTTGTATGTTCCCAAACAATGATGGAATTTTTATGGATGACTATGCACCACATCGCCGGGCCACAATTGTTCACCACTGGTTTGAAGAATATTCTGGACAATTGCATTGAATGATTTAGCCCCCATATCGCCTGACACAAATCTGATCAAACATTTACGGGATATAGTCGAGAGGACAGTTCGTGCACAAAATCTGGCAATGGCAACCCTTTTGGAATTACGGACAGCTATAGGGACAGCGTAGCTTAGTATATCTGTACAGACTTCCAACAACTTGTCGAGTCCATGGCACGGCACCTTGCTTTACTATGCAGGGCAGCAGGAGATACAACACGATGTAAGGAGGTATCCCATGACTTTTGGCACTTCAGTGTACATGCACAGCATGCCAATCAACGTGTTAATCCTGAGCGCAGATCTGACATGGATGTCGATGTACAGACAAACAAATGATTACAATTTCAGAAAAAATGGAAGATTTATTGGAGAGAAAGAGCTTCACAAGTTGAGAAAGTCAATTACGCATTGGTCCACATTGCAAGAAGCCATTCAGCTCAGGAGTGATGGACAGAATTGTTGGATGTCCTCCTCGGTGATTGTTGTTGTTGTGGTCTTCAGTCCTGAGACTGGTTTGATGCAGCTCCCTATGCTACCCTATCCTATGCAAGCTGCTTCATCTCCCAGTACCTACTGCAACCTACATCCTTCTGAATCTGCTTAGTGTATTCATCTCTTGGTCTCCCTCTATGATTTTTACCCTCCACGCTGCACTCCAATACTAAATTGGTGATCCCTTGATGCCTCAGAACATGTCCTACCAACCGATCCCTTCTTCTAGTCAAGTTGTGCCACAAACTCCTCTTCTCCCCAGTTCTATTCAATACCTCCTCATTAGTTATGTGATCTACCCATCTAATCTTCAGTATTCTTCTGTAGCACCACTTTTCGAAAGCTTCTATTCTCTTCTTGTCCAAACTATTTATCGTCCATGGGAGGAAGTGGGTGGGAGGGGGAGGGAGGGAGGGAGGGGGAGGGAGGGGGAAGGAGGGAGGGAGGAATGGGGAGGGGGAGGGAGGGAGGGAGGGGGAGGGAGGGAGGAATGGGGTGGTGGATGGAGGGAGGAATGGGGTGGGGGAGGGAGGGAGAGGGGGGAGGGAGGGAGAGGGGGGGAGGGAGGGAGAGGGAGGGAGGGGGAGGGAGGGAGGGGGAGGGAGAGAGGGAGGGAAAGGGGGATGGTGGGAGGGAGAGGGGGATGGTGGGAGGGAGGGGGAGGGAGAGGGGGATGGTGGGAGGGAGGGGGAGGGATGGAGGAATGGGGCGGGGGAGGGATGGGGAGGGGGAGCGAGAGGGTGGAGGGGGAGGGAGGGAGGGGGAGGGAGGTGGTGGGACGGAGGGAGGGAGAGGGAGGGAGGGAGGGAGGAGTGGGGCGGGGGAGGGAGGGAGGGAGGGAGGGAGGGAGGGAGGGAGGGAGGGAGGAGGGAGGGAGTGAGGAAGGGAGGGAGGAAGGGAGGGAGGGAGGAGGGAGGGTGGGATGGGGGAGGGAGGGATGGGGGAGGGAGGGAGAATGTCTGAACAGGGTGTGGGAGAGGAGCTATGTGAAAAAGACAGTGCATGATATGGACTTGGAAATACATGATACGGACGTAAAAGAGTGGTGGACAGATGAATTGCTTTAATAATTATAAAAGGTGGCAATTTTATTTAAGCACTGTCTTTTAAATAGATATGATGGTATCTGATACACAAGTACTAATGCAAAGAAATGTAATGATGCTAAAATGCTTTAAAGTCTTGCTATGATTTAATCTTTAAAATTTAACAATTCTCTTCCTGTTAATATTTAATTAATTTTAATATAATTAATTTTAATATTTATTTAATAATTTAATTAATCATTCAGATCTTGTAACACTGACGGCGTTAAAATTTAAAGTTGTTCAGTCCCTGTTGTGTTTTCTTTCAAATGTTGCGAGCCAGCGATGGTGCAATGCTGTTCGCTTTCAAGCCTACACATTTATAAAAATCAGGTCCAGGAAACACTTTTGTGACCATAGTTGCGATTTACACGGTATTCGCGTAATTGTACTGATTAAGAGTTATCGTTTCTGAAAGATGCAGGTTCGATTAAAGCTGTGTGCACCTTTTCGTGTATAATGAAAATATTCCTAACACATCTTGTAACAAACAGTAACACGCGAATAACAACTGTGGTCAAACGAAGAAAATATATGATGACATAAATGTTCTTCGCTGTTATTCAGGACAGGTTTAGATTAAACACTGCACTTTTCAGTCTTTAGAAATCACAAGACGATACACTTTAGAGATATTTCTTTTGAATAACTTGTATTTACCTTTTCTTATACAATATGGTGATTGTCTGCAAGGATTCTCTCTCTCTCTCTCTCTCTCTCTCTCTCTCTCTCTCTCTCTTTATAGCCTTTATATATGCACATTACATACATCGATTAAGAAACTTTTCTTTCTCTACCGACCAGTACGAGAACAAAATCTGCCCAGACAAAATGTCTTACATAGAATCAGTTCTCACTTAACAATCATATATAGTTCCGTAGTACAAACAATGCTAGTTTATTCCGTGCACTAGAAAGTCTTTGATTCACTGAGCACAAAAATTAAAATAATAAAATTATAATTACATTTTTAATATCGTCAATTCTTCTTTATATAATGAAAATAAGGTTTGACATCGTTGTAATATTATTTTACATCGTTGTAGCACTATACAGAGGAGGAAGGAAAAAATGTAAGGTGAGGCAATGGGAAACTAGCTAGCAGGGATTTTGGCAATGGGCACTGTGAGAGGGCAGGATATGCTGAAGAGACGACTCCGACCTGCATAGCTCGTGCTGAAAGGGAGCATCCAAATGGCCCACATAGTGAAGCAGCCGCTGAAGTCATCTGTGTTGCCCAGGCAACTGCTTTCAATAATTAATCATCAATTATCTGTCTCACTGTAGCCACAGGTGTGCACATTTGGGTGTCTTGTGTGGTTTTCTGTGTGACTGTGCATATTATTACTAGACAAAGCACAAGAGCTCAAAAGCTAGTGTGAACACACTTTTCTGTTACATGTCTGTATGCTCCACACATCAGTTGGCTAAAGGTGAGTGATTACCTTTCTCTTATTTTACGTACTGTTCCAAGTTAATGTTAAGATGGTTGTAAGGCAGGTATTACAGTTCACCACCACTGTGTCTAGGCTATATGCCATAGAGGAGATATAGGAAGTGCAAGAAAATTTTAGAAGGATAAAAGTGGATGGGAAGTAGATACTAAAGTTAAACTTCCCAGGCAAGAAGGTCTCACATCTGAAAGTAAGGATGTCTCAAAACAAATGGTGACAGGAGTCGAAATTACACTCAACACAGAATTTTGGAAGTAATACGAGATTGTGCAGTTGTACAAAATTTCACATAATTTTTTTACTTACAATGACACTCTTTACAGGCCTCAGCTAACCACTTGGGACAAGTTGTTATGCACCGACTCTACAGCACTGGCTTCTTATTCAGCTTGCATTTACCATGAATGTCTCATCAGTTGCAAGTGACTGGAAAAAAAGCATAGGTATATAAGAACAGGAGAAGAATGAACCTGCAAAATTACAGATAAATATCCTTAAGATAAGTTTGAGTATAATATGGAGACAGAAAAACTTCTGTCAAAAAATCAACACGGATTTAGAAAGCGCTGTTTGTGCGAAACTCAGCTTGCCCTTTTCTCACACAATATACGTCAACCAGGCATTGATTTCAAAACATCAATCACGTGAAACCCTACTCACACTTTTCTTATATGACATACTGAAAGCTTTGGATTAAGGCAATCAGGTAGATGCAGTACTTCTTGATTACGGGAAGTATTTGACTCAGTACCGCACCTACGCTTATTGTGAAAACCTTGATCATATAGAGTATCAAGCGAGATTTGTGACTGGATTGAGGATTTTTTGGTAGGAAAGACACAGCTTGTCATATCAGATGAAGAATCATTGTGAGATGTAGATGTAACTTCGAGTGTGCCCCACGGAAATGAGTTGGGACCATTGCTATTCATGTTGTATATTAATGTCCTTGCAGACAGTATTAATAGTAAAATCAGGCTTCTTGCAGATGATGCAGTTATCCATAATGAAGTACTATCTCAAAGAAGCTGCATAAATATTCAGTCAGATCTTGATAAGATTGCAAAGTGGTTCAGAAATTGACAACTTGCTTTAAATGTTCATAAACGTAAAACTGTGCACTTTACAAAACGAAAAAATGTAGAGTGCAATGACTATAATATCAATGAGTCACTGTTGAAATGTCCGGCCCCAGTAGCTGAGTGGTCAGCGTGACAGAATGTCAATCCTAAGAGCCCGGGTTCGATTCCCGGTTGGGTTGGAGATTTTCACCACTCAGGGACTGGGTGTTGTGTTGTTCTAATCATCATCATTTCATCCCCATTGACGCGCAAGTCGCCGAAGTGTTGTCAAATCGAAAGGCTTGCACCTGGAGAATGGTCTACCTGATGGGAGACCCTAGTCACACGACCAAAACAAAACTGCTGAAATCGGGCAACTTGTCCAAATACCTGGTTGTAACACTTTGTAGGGATATGAAATGGAATGATACCGGTTAAGTCATGGTTATAGCAGATAACAGACCTCATGTATAGTCACTGTGTTTCTTTTTTCTCTCTTCTGTCCACTTCTTTCCTGTTTTCTTCTCTTTGGGTGTTCCTGAAATTTCTTTTTTTTATTATTATTATTTTTTCCTCTATTTTACCCTGTCACTCATGTCTTCTGTGGAGATGTTCAGTTTCTTGAGGTCTTCCATGTTTTCCTTTACCCAGTTGGTTTTCACTGTATTAGTTGTCACCATAGGCAGAAGAGGTGAAATACAGGGAGCGAAAGGCTATTTACAATTTTTACAGAAACCAGATGGCAGTTATAAGAGTTGAGTGGCATGAAAGGCAAGCAGTGGTTGAGAAGGGAGTAAGACAGCCTATCCCTGATGATGTTCATCCTGTATCTTGAGCAAGCAGTAAAGGAAACAAAAGAAAAATTTGGAGTAGGAATTAAAATTCATGGAGAAGAAATAAAAACCTTGAGGTTTGCCGATGACATTGTAATTCTGTCAGAGACCACAAAGGACCTGGAACAACAGCTGAACAGAATGGGTAGTGTCTTGAGAGGAGGATATGAGATGAACATCAACAAAAGCAAAATGAAGATAATGGAATGTAGTCGAATTAAATCAGGTGATGCTGAGGAGATTAGATTAGGAAATGAGACACTTAAAGTAGATGAATTTTGCTATTTGGGGAGCAAAATAACTGATGATGGTTGAAGTAGAGAGGATATAAAATGTGGACTGGCTGTGGCAAGGAAAGCGTTACTGAAGAAAAGAAATTTGTTAACATTGTGTATAGATTTAAGTGTCAGGAAGTCTTTTCTGAAAGTATCTGTATGGAGTGTAGAATGTATGGAAGTGAAACATGGACAATAAATAGTTTATACAAAAAGAGAACAAAAGCTTTCAAAATGTGGTGCTACATAAGAATGCTGAAGATTAGATGTGTGGATCACATAACTAATGAGGAGGCACTGAACAGAGTTGGGGAGAAGAGGAATTCGTTGCACAACCTGACTAAAAGAAGGGATCAATTGGTAGGACATGTTCTGAGGCATAAAGCGATCACCAATTTAGCATTGGAGGAATGCATGGAGGGTAAAAATCATAGGGGGGACCAAGATATGAAAACACTATGCAGATTCAGAAGGATGAAGGTTGCAATAGCTACTTGGAGATGAAGAAGCTTGCACAGGATAGAGTAGCATGGAGAGCTGCGTCAAACCAGTCTCAGGACTGAAGACCACAACAACAACAATGTTATAAATGTTCTTTGTCAATTTATTATCGTCCACCCTAACTATGTATCTGTAGAACTTTGCCCTTCTCTTCCTCGTGTTGCTTGTAATCATCTCTGTCTGTTTGTACAGTTCTTTTATTGGTCTCTTTATCCAGATCCCCTCTTTCTGAACTGGCCCATAGATCTTTCTCAGTATTTTTTCTTGTTTTTCCATATCCTTAATTCTCATTCTTTCCTTGATTACCATTGTTTCTGAGGTGTACAAGACCTCTGGTAAGACTACTGTACTGTAGTGTCTTAATTTGACACTGAGGGAAATACTTCTCTTGTAATGGTTCCACGTAAGTTTATATGCTTTTTGTAGTTTTGTGATCCTTCTTCACTGGATATTGTGTTCGGTCCTACTTTATATATAATCTCTCCCTAAGTATTTGAAACTATCTACTTGTGGTTCTAAGATAACTATATACTTGTCTCATATTTCCTTACTTTGTTACCAGTGGATGTCTGTGGATTTTGTGTCCATGTATTGTCTTTTTTCATAAGGGAGTCCTGTTTTGGCTGAGATTTCGTGTAGTGTCTCTAGCGCTTCCTTGGCTTCTTTTCTGTTATTTGCTACAATGGCTATATCAGCTATTTTATGTTGATGGTTCTATCCTTGTATCTCCCCATCTTTACTCCACTGACTCCTTAAGACCCATGTCCTGATTATTTTCTCCAAAACCAAGTTAAATAGAGTGGGTGACACGCCATCTCCCTGACTCACTCCTGTCTTGATTTTGAATGGTTCCAAGATCTCTCCATAAACTTCACTTTGGATGTTGCATTTGTTAATGTTTCCTGGATTAGCTTTTTGGTTTTGCTGTCCACCTTCATTTCTGCCAGTGTGTTGGAGAGTGTTTCTCTATCTATGGAGTTGTAGGCCTTCTTGAAGTCAATGAATATTATTGTAGTGTTCCTGGACATCCTTGTTGTCAACATTGTTCTCTTCCCCATCCCCAAAAATATAAATTTCCGTCCCCATTCTACATATACCAAAGCTTTCGATAACAATGAAATACTTTATCATAATAATAATAATAATAATAATAATTATTATTATTATTATTATTATTATTATTATTATTATTATTATTATTACTTCTTTTATTATTGTCTTTCCTTTCTCAGACCTTAGGTCTGGTTCGGAATGAAAGTGACGCGGACCTTGATCAAGCGTCACTTCCTTTTAACTGTACGGTATATGTTACATTGCGTTTAGGAACTTTCGGGTAATTGAACATGTATCAATAATTACGGATTTCTGAAGTTGTATATATAAGTTTGGATGTAGCTGTATTGCATTGATGTACTGGTGGATATTGCGTGGTATGACTCCTGTAGTTGAAAGTATAATTGGTATAATGTCAACTTTATCCTGATGCCACATGTCCTTGACTTCCTCAGCCAGTTGGATGTATTTTTCAATTTTTTCTCCTGTTTTCTTTTGTATATTTGTTGTATTGGGTATGGATATTTCGATTAGTTGTGTTAATTTCTTCTTTTTATTGGTGAGTATGATGTCAGGTTTGTTATGTGGCGTTGTTTTATCTGTTATAATGGTTCTGTTCCAGTATAATTTGTATTCATCATTCTCCAGTACATTTTGTGGTGTATACTTGTATGTAGGAACGTGTTGTTTTAAAAGTTTATGTTGTAAGGCAAGCTGTTGATGTATTATTTTTGCGACGTTGTCATGTCTTCTGGGGTATTCTGTATTTGCTAGTATTGTACATCCGCTTGTGATGTGATCTACTGTTTCTTTTTGTTGTTTGCAAAGTCTGCATTTATCTGTTGTGGTATTGGGATCTTTAATAATATGCTTGCTGTAATATCTGGTGTTTATTGTTTGATCCTGTATTGCAATCACGAATCCTTCTGTCTCACTGTATATATTGCATCTTCTTAGCCATGTGTTGGATGCGTCTTGATCGATGTGTGGCTGTGTTAGATGATACGGGTGCTTGCCATGTAGTGTTTTCTTTTTCCAATTTACTTTCTTTGTGTCTGTTGATGTTATGTGATCTAAAGGGTTGTAGAGGTGGTTATGAAATTGTAGTGGTGTAGCCGATGTATTTATGTGGGTGATTGCTTTGTGTATTTTGCTACTTTCTGCTCGTTCTAGAAAGAATTTTCTTAAATTGTCTACCTGTCCATAATGTAGGTTTTTTATGTCGATAAATCCCCTTCCTCCTTCCTTTCTGCTTAATGTGAATCTTTCTGTTGCTGAATGTATGTGATGTATTCTATATTTGTGGCATTGTGATCGTGTAAGTGTATTGAGTGCTTCTAGGTCTGTGTTACTCCATTTCACTACTCCAAATGAGTAGGTCAATATTGGTATAGCATAGGTATTTATAGCTTTTGTCTTGTTTCTTGCTGTCAATTCTGTTTTCAGTATTTTTGTTAGTCTTTTTCTATATTTTTCTTTTAGCTCTTCCTTAATATTTCTATCATCTATTCCTATTTTTTGTCTGTATCCTAGATATTTATAGGCATCCGTTTTTTCCATCGCTTCTATGCAGTCGCTGTGGTTATCCAATATGTAATCTTCTTCTTCTTATTATTATTATTATTACTGTTATAACCACTAGCTTGGTGCCTGCTGCTTCACTCGCATAGACTGTATTGCCTGCAGAAATATATCCCCCCCCCTTTTTTTGTTTTCATACTAATTAAGGCCATCTAAGTATGATCTTTTCTGAATGTACTTCTGCACAAAAAGCAATTCTTGTATCTGTAGTCCAAAGTTTTTGTTGCTCATGCTTTTTGTGTTCTTGTGGAGATATTTCCATAGCAACTTTCATCCCCCCAACAAATATTCTTGTTGCTCATGACTTTTGTGTTCTTGTGGAGATATTTCCATAGCAACTTTCATCCCCTAACAAATATTGTTTTTATCTAACCGAGAAGTGAAATACCAATTTTCAGAAATTTAGCTTTAAAATTTTTTAATGTAACGAAATATTTTCATAAAAATTTTCATCCTCTACCATACTCCCTTAGAGGTTGAATTTCCAGAAACACCGAAACATGTGTAATTTTTTTTTTTTTTTTTTTTTTTTTTTTTTTTTTTTTTTTTTTTCCTAACCAAAAATTCAAATATGAACTGTCAGAGATGTAGCCTTAAATATCATTTACGACATCTTTAGTAATTATTTATTTTCAAGAAACGAATTTCACTCATTATTTTATGCCCTTAGTGGTAGAATTTAAAAAATGCTGAAACACACATTTTTTATTTTCTGATTCAGGTATCAAATACCCGTTTTCGTAGCTCTAGCTTCAAAATTCCGTCAATAGTGATATACTTTCAAAATGCCTTTATCCCCTATTTCAACCCCTTAGGAGTGTAATTTCGGACAATCCCTTCTTAAACGATGCCTACAGTATAAGATCCACACCTTCTCCAGATTTCAAGTTTCCATCCTTAGCAGTCAGTCAGTACATTGCCTTAGAGGCTAGCTGTCACCCGCTGCTGTGTTCACATATGTGTTGAGCGATGGCGAGTAAAGCAAGCTTATTATACGTGCAATAAAATTGGGTGCCCTCAAATGTCTGTCTGTCTGGGTAATCACAGCTCGTGATGTGCATCCCGCTCTCCCCCTTCCCAAGCTGTTCCAGCACATGATGCAGTGGCACGTGCAGCGTAACTGCAGAGCAGTGCGTACAGAGGAGTATGGGCAGGACTGCATGTCTACGCATTGTGCTAGTGAAGAAGCTATGCAGTATACAATGTGTACATTATGCAACAGTGTGGGAGCAAGGATTAAACACACTGAAGTTCGTATAAGCATCATATTCGCCACTTTGAATCGTATCACACAGCACGTATCAACCAATAAAAGCATTTTTACAAATATAATAAAAATCAAAAGTAAAAAAGTAAGCAGCTTTTTCAAAGAACAAATATTTTTCTCTGTTGTTGTTGTTGTGGTCTTCAGTCCTGAGACTGGTTTGATGCAGCTCTCCATGCTACTCTATCCTGTGCAAGCTTCTTCATCTCCCAGTACCTATTGCAACCTACATCCTTCTGAATCTGCTTAGTGTATTCACCTCTTGGTCTCCCTCCACAATTTTTACCCTCCACGCTGCCCTCTAATACTAAATTGGTGATCCCTTGATGCCTCAACACATGTCCTACCACCCGATCCCTTCTTCTAGTCAAGTTGTGCCACAAACTTCTCTTCTCCCCAATCCTATTCAGCACTTCCTCATTAGTTATGTGATCTACCCATCTAATCTTCAGCATTCTTCTGTAGCACCACATTTCAAAAGCCTCTATTCTCTTCTTGTCCAAACTATTTATTGTCCACGTTTCACTTCCATACATGGCTACACTCCATACAAATACTTTCAGAAACGACTTCTTGACACTTAAATTTATACTCGATGTTAACAAATTTCTCTTCTTCAGAAACGCTTTCCTTGCCATTGCCAGTCTACACTTTATATCCTCTCTACTTTGACCATCGTCAGTTATTTTGCTCCCCAAATAGCAAAACTCCTTTACTACTTTAAGTGTCTCATTTCCTAATCTAATTCCCTCAGCATCAGCTGACAATTCGACTACATTCCATCATCCTCGTTTTGCTTTTGTTGATGTTCATCTTATATCCTCCTTTCAAGACACTGTCCATTCCGTTCAACTGCTCTTCCAAGTCCTTTGCTGTCTCTGACAGAATTACAATGTCATCGGTGAACCTCAAAGTTTTTATTTCTTCTCCATGGATTTTAATACCTACTCCGAATTTTTCTATTGTTTCCTTCACTGCTTGCTCAGTATACAGATTGAATAGTATCGGGGAGAGGCTACGACCCTGTCTCACTCCCTTCCCAACCACTGCTTCCCTTTCATGTCCCTCGACTCTTATAACTGCTATCTGGTTTCTGTACAAATTGTAAGTAGCCTTTCGTTCCCTGTATTTTACCCCTGCCACCTTCAGAATATGTAAGAGAGTATTCCATTCAACATTGTCAAAAGCTTTTTATAAGTCTATAAATTACTTGCCATTAATAATAAAAATCAGCCTTAGGTATACTGTGATTGACACAGTCACAATTTTCATACAGAATAGGGTTCAGGTTGAAGTTATGTACTCCAAACATTTAATCCTTAACTCACAAGGTGTAGATCACGCCTGAATTCCCTAGGTTGCTCTCGTAGGTCAGCTATGGTGGAATAGTTTTATACATCACCTACACTCTTTTAATCACCAACCCTACAAGTTATTATTGTCAGTTGCGTTATCGCCTTATTTGATTGTTGCTGACATGTGTTGTTGACATGTGGTGAGTTCTCCTAGACCGCATCTTGTGAACTACACACCTGTTTTCATCAGTTCAGTACAAAATGTGTTCGTGAGAATGTGACAATTTTACGCACTCTAAGTTCGATGAAATTTTTAGTCAGTGGATGGAGAATGATGTTAATGACATAGAACAAGAAGTAGACAAAGAATATAACGATTTGACAATAGCCAGTGATCAGAATTCTGCTAGCAAACAAGAGGATCATTCAGAGGAAGAACTTCAGGCCAATGGTGATGAGAATCTTTCCGTTTCTCCAACAAAATACTCAGTGTTAATTAAAATGAAATGTATTCTGAGTGGTGGTAAAGAAAAATGTAGATCTCAGTACTGAATGTTAATTTTGCAGCCTTTCTTTTTCTGACTATCGACTTCAGTTTTTATCTGCAAGTTTAAACCCTGGAATTTAGTTTTATGTGAAAATTTGCTTTCTACAGAGGTACCATAATTTTTCAGAATGTAAAATTGCGTCCTCTGACAGTTCATTTATGTGTACTATTGAAAAAGCTTCACAAAAGTATGTGATTTTTGCATGATACAAAAATAAAATACTGCTGGCTTTATTCAGTGCAATAAAAATCAACGACGAGTATTTAAGCTCTGAGCACTATGGGACATCTGAAAGGTCATCAGTCGAGTATTTAAGCAACACTTATATAGTTGTAACCATACATGTTACATAACATAAATTAAATTTTCAAATGGTTTACAGCTTAAAACTTGGTTTACAGATAGGGGTCTCCGAGACCACACCTCAGGGTACACATTACAGTAAAGTCATGTCGTGAGTAAAGGGTTAACAAACTCCTCTCAAATAGAAAGCAAAAAATTGGGAATCTATACCAATTAAAAGAGAATTATAAACATACTTCATTCCCACTCATTCCACTTGAGAATTGAAGATTCTGATTTTTTGCACACATACTAACAGGCATCTACTCTTATGGTGAACAGGTGCTTCTTGCTAGTTGATGAATATCAATATAGATATTAAATACTGAGCATGCAGCTGTTTACTAGAACTGCAGAAACAGCAGCCAACATCCTTTCCCACATCCATTCTAAAGTTGTAGCTTTCCTAGTCATTTGTTTACGTTAAATATAGCAGACACAGTTTATAGCTGTTTTATTAGAGTTTATTACCATGCATTCTTGAACATGTTCTGCTCTTTGTTCGCATTTACCTTTCCTCACTCCACATTTCAGAATGCAATGAATTAATTAAAGAAAACCAAAGAATAGAAGAAAAGTGCATAATCGGACACTAATAGCAACATCATGTTGCTGTAGGTATCCATCGTAGTTACTGAGTCCATCTCCCTAAAAACACTTTGTAATCTACATTTACACCTATATGGCTACTCTGCACATCATTCTTAAGTGCATGGCAGAGGGTTCGTCAAACCAACTCATATAATTCTGTATTACTCTACTTTCAAACAGCGCATGGAAAAAATGAATGCCTATATCATTCTGTGAGAGCTCTGATTTCACTAATTTATTATGATCGTTCCTCCTTACGTAGGTTGGCGACATGATTGAAATTTCGTCAGAAGATCCCATCGCATCGAGGAATGCCTTTGTTTTAATTATGTCCACCCTAAACCCTGTATCATGCTGTGATACTCTCTCCTGTTTCTTGATAACAAAAAAACATGCTGCCCTTCTTTGAACTTTCTCGATGCACTCCGTTAATCCTAGCTGGTACGTAATCCGAACTGCGCAGCAGTACTCCAAAAAAGAACAGATAACTGTAATGCAGGCAGTCTCTTTAGTAGATCTGTTGCATATTATAATTGTTCTGCCAATAAAAAGGCAGTCTTTGGTTCTCTCTCTCTCTCTCTCTCTCTCTCTCTCTCTCTCGTTGTTGAATATCTTACCATTACTGTAAATAACTCATTTGACAAAAGGCAAAGTCACATGAAAGTTATTTTTGTGTCCAATAATTTGAGAGAGTAAATCACTGTTAAACAGCAACTGATGTTTTATCATCAGCAACAAAAACCATTAAGGTGTAAATATGGTTGAAAGTGAGTTCCTGAATTCCACGATCCTCAAAAAGGCTTTTGGGAGATTACTACACTCCTGGAAACGGAAAAAAGAACACATTGACACCGGTGTGTCAGACCCACCATACTTGCTCCGGACACTGCGAGAGGGCTGTACAAGCAATGATCACACGCACGGCACAGCGGACACACCAGGAACCGCGGTGTTGGCCGTCGAATGGCGCTAGCTGTGCAGCATTTGTGCACCGCCGCCGTCAGTGTCAGCCAGTTTGCCGTGGCATACGGAGCTCCATCGCAGTTTTTAACACTGGTAGCATGCCGCGACAGCGTGGACGTGAACCGTATGTGCAGTTGACGGACTTTGAGCGAGGGCGTATAGTGGGCATGCGGGAGGCCGGGTGGACGTACCGCCGAATTGCTCAACACGTGGGGCGTGAGGTCTCCACAGTACATCGATGTTGTCGCCAGTGGTCGGCGGAAGGTGCACGTGCCCGTCGACCTGGGACCGGACCGCAGCGACGCACGGATGCACGCCAAGACCGTAGGATCCTACGCAGTGCCGTAGGGGACCGCACCGCCACTTCCCAGCAAATTAGGGACACTGTTGCTCCTGGGGTATCGGCGAGGACCATTCGCAACCGTCTCCATGAAGCTGGGCTACGGTCCCGCACACCGTTAGGCCGTCTTCCGCTCACGCCCCAGCATCGTGCAGCCCGCCTCCAGTGGTGTCGCGACAGGCGTGAATGGAGGGACGAATGGAGACGTGTCGTCTTCAGCGATGAGAGTCGCTTCTGCCTTGGTGCCAATGATGGTCGTATGCGTGTTTGGCGCCGTGCAGGTGAGCGCCACAATCAGGACTGCATACGACCGAGGCACACAGGGCCAACACCCGGCATCATGGTGTGGGGAGCGATCTCCTACACTGGCCGTACACCACTGGTGATCGTCGAGGGGACACTGAATAGTGCACGGTACATCCAAACCGTCATCGAACCCATCGTTCTACCATTCCTAGACCGGCAAGGGAACTTGCTGTTCCAACAGGACAATGCACGTCCGCATGTATCCCGTGCCACCCAACGTGCTCTAGAAGGTGTAAGTCAACTACCCTGGCCAGCAAGATCTCCGGATCTGTCCCCCATTGAGCATGTTTGGGACTGGATGAAGCGTCGTCTCACGCGGTCTGCACGTCCAGCACGAACGCTGGTCCAACTGAGGCGCCAGGTGGAAATGGCATGGCAAGCCGTTCCACAGGACTACATCCAGCATCTCTACGATCGTCTCCATGGGAGAATAGCAGCCTGCATTGCTGCGAAAGGTGGATATACACTGTACTAGTGCCGACATTGTGCATGCTCTGTTGCCTGTGTCTATGTGCCTGTGGTTCTGTCAGTGTGATCATGTGATGTATCTGACCCCAGGAATGTGTCAATAAAGTTTCCCCTTCCTGGGACAATGAATTCACGCTGTTCTTATTTCAATTTCCAGGAGTGTATTTTATGTGATATCACAAATTTTTGCAAATAGCTTTACTGCTCACAAGATGTTGGGTTATCAACTTTACACAATATTTTTAGTACACACTTCCATAGGCGAATACTTTTTTTGCCCTCAACTGTATTGTTCCAGAAAATTATGCCCCAGGACAGTATTCAGTGAAAGTATTCCATCAATCCTCTTTACAAGTTGTAACACGGCAGACTAAGAAACAAGAAGTTATCGATGCTGGGACTAATGACCATCCAGAGTCACAGGTGGAACGTGGAACACATACTTTGTACATAACTGCTAACGTGATCATTTTTGATTGCACTTTAATACGAGTTTGTAATTGCCTTCACCTTGTTTACGGCTTTCAAATTATCCCTATTTTACATAAACACTTTTAATTTAGTTACACAGAAATTTCCAAAGTTTTGGTTTGGCACTAAGCCCTGAAATCACATTCCCAAATTTGCTTACACTGGAACTGTTAAATGTATAATGTTCATTACAAATTCAAGATTCAGACCTAATGTTAATATTAAGAATTATCTAATAATTAAAAAGTAAATGAATACCTTACTTAAACTATTTGTTAACAAAATGTAACCAATGAAATTTTGCACAAAGACATATATAACTACATTTCCAATTATACAAAGAGAATTTTCATTTTTCGTACAATATTTTTCAGTAGTTGGCTTTATGTAAAATCATAAGTTTTAATTGCAGGATTAATTGTATTTAAGCACCAATAAAGCTTTACAACATGTCAATTACTGTAATATGTATTTCAGAATAAAATTCAGTCGTCAGTTACACAATTATTTTTATTTCATGTTACTGGGCTCAACAGATTAATCTGCCATCTTCAGTGTGTAATATTGGTTTAGCATATGTCAATGTCTTCTATGCAGAAGCATAATGAAATTACAACTCCAAAAATATACATACTGTATGTGAAATTGTGAACAGAGATCGGTAATTTACAGTAAATGTGATTCATTTATTGTAAATTATCAATCTGTGTGTGCAATTATTACATACAATACAAACATTATTGGACTTGAGGTGGTGTTATGCTTCCGTGTTGAATAAACTGACATCTGCTGAACCAATATTATGCACTGAAGATGGCAGATTAATCTGTTGAAGCCAGGAAAATTACTACAGACTTTTATTCTGAAATATATGCCATGATCACTGTCACACACACACACACACACACACACACACACACACACACACACACACACACACACACACACACACACACAATAAATAAAATAAATAAAACAAGCAGGGTGATTCAGCTAGTTTTACACAACCTTCAACACCACATGAGATTCTTATATTCCCTCACTTGCTATGCGCAAACAATTAGTCCTACAGAAAAAATGAACAAGACCTTTTTGTGGGAAATTTAATATAGTTAAATTTTGTACTGGATACTTTTTTGCTGGAGGCCATGGTTTTCAAGTTATGCACGAAAAATGCCTTCGAAGGTAACTTTTGTACTTTTTTTATTATATAATTCGAAAACTATGGCCTTCAGCAAAAACATATCCCAACACAAAATTCAACTACATTACGTTCTCTACTAAAAGGTCTTGTTCATTTTTTGCATGCCAGACAATGGAAACTCCAATAAGGAATATCAACAATGTAGGAAAAGACAGATTGCTATTGACCGTAAAGAAGACACGTCAAGTTGCCGACAGAAACACGTGAGTGTCTTAATTGTGCCTGTCTGCAACTTGACATGTCTTCTTTAAGTGATCAAGGGAGTCTATGTTGAGTGTTAAACCAGTCTGAAACCATGTACTAGTACTAGTCTGATGGTGCAAAGTTTTGTCATATTTTGCTCCACATGGAAAGAATACACAAAACGCAAAATGGAGATATTTATCAGGTTATTATGGTATGTTACAAAAGGAACAGCCAGGCAGAAATGAGTTATGCTTCCTGAAGATAAGTGTCCACTTAAAAACTGATTTAGTTGCATGTTAAAATTCAATGTTTTTGCCTCTTGATGATTTACATTGGCAATATGCTCCAAGCAAATCATCTGCCGTGTTTTCTAAGTTCACACTATGTTAATGACTTTTCATAAGCCAATGAACGGTAATGTGACAATGTCAACACAGTGAAAGAATGATTGAAGCAGAAGAAATGGATTAAAATTTGTGCTGTAGCCGGGACTCGAACCTGGGTCTTCTTGCTTGTTAGGCAGAAATGCTAACCATTACACTACCACAGCACTACAGTTAACATTGCTGCACGAACTACCCAAGTTGAGTTCCCTCCCCAACACAAACTTTCAATCCATATCTTCTGCTTGTTTTTCCTTACATTTTCACTACTGCCAGGGCTCTCCGGCATTGGAATAGCACCCCAGCATTGTAAATAATGGGAAAGTGCTGTATCATAGGTGATCTTATAGATCTTATAATTATATTTTTCCCTGAGACATTTACGTTTCTTCTTTATCTGTGATAATGATTGAAGCAGAAGAAATGGATTAAAATTTGTGCAGCAACCGGGAGTCGAACCTAGGTCTTCTTGCTTGCTAGGCAGATACACTGACCATTACACCACCACAGCACTATTGTTAACATTGCTGCACGAACCACTTAAGTTGAATGCCCTCCCAAACACAAACTTTCAGTTCATATCTTCTGCTTATTTTCCCTTCATTGTCACTACTGCCAGGGCTGTCCAGCATTGGAATAGCATCCCAGTTCGAGTCCCAGCCACATCACAAATTTTAATCCATTTCTTCTGCTTCAATCATTATTGTAGATGAAGAAGAGACTTAAATGTCTCAGGGAAAAATATAATTATAACAGTAAAAGAAGTTTATAATTGCTGAACTGGCAGAACTGAGCCTTTTGTTTACCTGATAATTCTGATTAACTGTCACAACCCAATGTGACTCAAAAAATTAAAACAGAAACAAAACAAAAAGAGGAGGAAAACAAATTCTCCCTCATATACCTGCACTACAGCTAACTGCTCGGAGAATCCACTGCAGCCCACTCTAGCACCTGGCACCCACACACTCACAATCACGAGAGCCGAGCTCCGCTCGATGCTCAACTGCTATCTGCTGCCATTACTGATGTCTTATCAGCACCTTTTATGCCACTCCTTTAATAGCACTGTCTCAGAACCTGTTTGTGTAACAAAAGAACTATAATCAAACGCAGCTCAGCAAACACTCCCATATGCGTGTTCTGCCATGGAAAACTACTCATAATGGGTGATTCGTTACTTCCGACATGTACTAGTTCACAGAAATAAAATTACAGTCATATCAAAATGTCCTTTATCAAATGCTACCAGTTGTAACAAAGCAGATGGATTTCCCCCCCCCCTCCCCCCCTCCCCCCCCAGGCAAAATTTTTATTTTTTTCCAAATATCTTCGAGATTATTACTTACGTGGTTAGTGCACAATACCCGAAATCTTGACTATTAACTCAGGGCTTAGTCAACCTTGTTAGCCGTTAAATTCTTTTGATTAACTGGTATTCACAAGTGTGATTAGTTTACCTAAAAATGGTGCTAATTACAAATACCAGTGATATAAAACTTCATTATCATTGTTCCTATGTAAACATATACATAAATCTAAATCTACAATTACATTAACATCCACACTCTGCAAACCACCGTGAGGTGCATGGCAGAGAGTACGTCCTACTGTACCAGTTGTGTGTAACATTGGCTCGATTTCAAATAGTGCAGCTCATGACATACGTTCATGGCCTGTAGAAAATAAACTAATGCTAAATCACAGTAGGACTCAGTTTTTACAGTTTCTAACACACAATTCAAGAAAACCTGACATTTTGATTTCACAGAATAGGCGTGTGATTAGTGAAATTGAACAGTTCAAATTTCTATGTGATCAGATAGATAGTAAACTGTTGTGGGAAGCCCACATTCAGGATTCGCTTAGGTTGTATGGTATTATATTTTGTGGTAACTCTTCCCATTCTAAAAGGATATTATTGGCTCCGAAACGGGCAGTTCAGGCAATAAGTGGTGTAAGTTCATGAACCTCTTGTCGACTCCTGTTCACGAGTCTGGGTATTTTGATATTGGCCTCTCAATATACAGGGTGGTCCATTGATCGTGAACAAGCCAAATATCTCACGAAATAAGCGTCAAACGAAAAAACTACAAAGAACGAAACTCATCTAGCTTGAAGGGGGAAACCAGATGGCGCTATGGTTTGCCCGCTAGATGGCACTGCCATAGGTCAAACAGATACCAACTGTGTTTTTTTAAAAACAGGAACCCCCATTTTTTATTACATATTCGTGTAGTACGTAAAGAAATATGAATGTTTTAGTTGGACCACTTTTTTCGCTTTGTAATAGATGCCACTGTAATAGTCACAAACATATGGCTCACAATTTTAGATGAACAGTTGGTAACAGGTAGGTTTTTTAAATTAAAATACAGAACATAGGTACGTTTGAACAACTTATTTCGGTTGTTCCAATATGATACACATACCTTTGTGAACTTATCATTTCTAAGAATGCATGATGTTACAGTGTGATTACCTGTAAATACCACATTAATGCAATAAATGCTCAAAATTATGTCTGTCAACCACAATGCATTTGGCAATATGTGTAACGACGTTCCTCTCAACAGCGAGTAGTTCGCCTTCCGTAATGTTCCCACATGCATTGACAATGCACTAACGCATGTTGTCAGGCATTGTCGGTGGATCACAATAGCAAATATCCATCAACTTTCCCCACAGAAAGAAATCTGGGGACGTCAGATCTGGCAAACATGCGGGCCATGGTACGGTGCTTCGACAACCAATCCATCTGTCAGGAAATATGATATTCAATGCCGCTTCAACCGCATGCAAGCTATGTGGCAGACATCCATCATGTTGGAAGTACATAGCCATTCTGACATGCAATGAAACATCTTGTAGTATCATTGGTAAAACATGACACAGGAAAGCAGCATACATTGCACCATTTAGATTGCCATTGATAAAATGGAGGCCAATTATCCTTCCTCCCATAATGCCGCATCATACATTAACCCGCCATGGCCGCTGATGTTCCACTTGTCACAGCCATCGTGGATTTTCCGTTGCCCAATAGTGCATATTACACCGGTTTGTGTTTCCACTGTTGGTGAATGACGCTTTGTCGCTAAATAGAATGCGTGCAAAAAATCTATCATCGTCCCGTAATTTCTCTTGTGACCAGTGGCAGAACTGTACAAGACATTCAAAGTCGTCGCCATGCATTTCATGGTGCATAGAAATACGGTACGGGTAATCGATGTTGATGCAGCATTCTCAACACTGACGTATTTAAGATTCCAGATTCTCGCGCAATTTGTCTGCTACTGATGTGCGGATTACTGCGACAGCAGCTGAAACACCTACTTGGGCATCATCATTTGTTGCAGGTCGTGGCTGACGTTTCACATGTGGCTGAACACTTCCTGTTTCCTTAAATAACGTAACTATCCGGCGAACGGTCCGGACACTTACATGATATCGTCCAGGATACCGAGCAGCATACATAGCACATGCCCATTGGGCATTTTGATCACAATAGCCATACGTCAACACGATATCGACCTTTTCACAGTTGGTAAACGGTCCATTTTAACACGGGTAATGTATCACGAAGCAAATACTGTCCGCACTGGCGGAATGTTACGTGATACCACGTACTTATACGTTTGTGACTATTACAGCGCCATCTATCACAAAGCGAAAAAAGTGCGCCAACTAAAACATTCATATTTCTTTACGAACTACAGGAATATGTAATAAAAATGGGGGTTCCTATTAGGAAAAAAAAAAAAAAAAAAAAAAAAAAAAAAAAAAAAAAAAAAAAAAAAAACACACACACACACAGTTGATATCCGTTTGACCTATGGCAGCGTCATCTAGTGGGTGAACCATAGCACCATCTGGTTTTCCCCTACAAGCTAGACGAGTTTTGTTCTTTGTTGTTTTTTCGTTTGATGCTTATTTTGTGAGATATTTGGCCCGGTCACTATCAATGGACCACCATGTATATATTCCTTACTGGATTTCTTGTTAACAATATTAGCTTAGTCCCAAGAATAAGTAGCTTTCACTCGGCAGAAATCAAACCTACATTTGGATCGGACTTCCTTATCTCTTGTGCAGAGAGGTGTGCAGTATACTGCTGCATCCATTTTCAATAAGCTACCACTAGAATTCAAAAATCTTTGCAGCAATCCACACACTTTCAAATCGAAATTGCAGAGTTTCCTCGTGGGTCACACCCACTTTTCTGTAGAGGAGTTCCTTGAAAAATTAAACTGATTCTTGTTGTATTGTTGAGTGAGCTTACTTAATCTTATGGCTTGACTTTTCTTGGGTTCGTAAACATATTATTTTTATCTATTATTACTTTTATGTTGTAATTTCATGTACTGACACATTCCATAACCTTTGACCTCAATTTAGTCCTATGGAACTTGGCATGTATTTAAAAAAATAAATAAATTAGGACTTCTTCCTGTTCCATTGATGTATGAAGCAAGGGAAGAATGTTTGTTTGAACGCCTCTGTTCATGCAGTTATTATTCTAGTCTTATCCTCGCGATCCCTATGTGAGCGACGTGTAGGGGATAGTAGTATATCCCTAGAGGAATCATTTAAAGCCGGTTCTTGAAACTTTGTTAATCGACTTTCTTGGGAGTCTTCAAGAGTCTACCAGCTCAGTTCCTTCAGCATCTCTGTGATACTCTCCCACAGATTCGACAAATCTGTGACCATCCATGCTGGTCTTCTCTGTACGTGTTCAATATCACATTCCTATATGATACGGATCCCGCACACTTGAGCAATATTCTAGAACTGGTTGAGCGAGTGATTTGTAAGCAATCTCTTGTGTGGACTGATTGCACTTTCCCAGTATGTGACCATTCCATTTCATATCCCTACCAGTATGTGATCATTCCATTTCATATCCCTACAAAGTGTTACACACAGGTATTTGTATGAGTAGCCCATTCCAACGGTGACTCATTGATATTATAGTTGTGGGATACTTGTTGTTGTTGTTGTTGTTGTTGTTGTGGTCTTCAGTCCTGAGACTGGTTTGATGCAGCTCTCCATGCTACTCTATCCTGTGCAAGCTTCTTCATCTCCCAGTACCTACTGCAGCCTACATCCTTCTGAATCTGCTTAGTGTATTCATCTCTTGGTCTCCCTCTACGATTTTTACCCTCCATGCTGCCCTCCAGTGCTAAATTGGTGATCCCTTGAGGCCTCAGAACATGTCCTACCAACCGATCCCTTCTTCTAGTCAAGTTGTGCCACAAACTCCTCTTCTCCCCAATTCTATTCAATACCTCCTCATTAGTTATGTGATCTACCCATCTATTCTTCAGCATCCTTCTGTAGCACCACATTTCAAAAGCTTCTATTCTCTTCTTGTCTAAACTATTTATCGTCCATGTTTCACTTCCATACATGGCTACACTCCATACAAATACTTTCAGAAACGACTTCCTGACACTTAAATCAATACTCGATGTTAACAAATTTCTCTTCTTCAGAAACACTTTCCGTGCCATTGCCAGTCTACATTTTATATCCTCTCTACTTCGACCATCATCAGTTATTTTGCTCCCCAAACAGCAAAACTTCTTTACTACTTTAAGTGTCTCATTTCCTAATCTAATTCCCTCAGCATCATTCGATTTAATTCAACTACATTCCATTATCCTCGCTTTGCTTTTGTTGATGTTCATCTTATACCCTCCTTTCAAGACACTGTCCATTCCGTTCACCTGCTCTCCCAAGTCCTTTGCTGTCTCTGACAGAATTACAATGTCATTGGTGAACCTCAAAGTTTTTATTTCTTCTCCATGAATTTAAATACCCACTCCGAACTTTTCTTTCATTTTCTTTACTGTTTGCTCAATATACAGATTGAATAGCATCGGGGAGAGGCTACAATCCTGTCTCACTCCCTTCCCTACCATTGCTTCCCTTTCATGCCCCTCGACTCTTATAACTGCCATCTGGTTTCTGTACAAATCGTAAATAGCCTTTCGCTCCCTGTATTTTACCCCTGCCACCTTCAGAATTTGAAAGAGAGTATTCCAGTCAAAAGCTTTCTCTAAGTCTACAAGTAGGATACTACGTTTTTGTTTTGTGAAGTGCAAAATTTTACATTTCTGAACATTTACAGCACGTTGCCACTCTGCACCATGCTGAAATCTTATCAATATCTGACTGAATATTTATGCAGCTTCTCTGAGATAGTATTTCATTACAGAGAACTGTATCATCTGCAAAAAGCCTGATTTTACTATTAATATATTCTGCAAGATCATCAATATACAGCATGCACAGCAAGGGTCCCAGTACCCTTCCCTGGGGCACACCCAAAGTTACTTCTAAATCTGACGATGACTCTCCATCCGAGATAACATGCTGTGTCCTGCCTACCAAGAAGTCCTCAATCCAGTCACAAACTTCACTTGATACAACATATGATCATAATTTTGACAATAAGCATTGGTGCAGTACCGAGTCAAATGCTCTTCGGGAACCAAATAATGGAAGAATCTGTACAGCTAGTGCTGGAAATATATTAGCAACTTTTGCAATCAATTTAGTTCCAGAATAATTAGCATTACTACCAAAAATGTTTTTACTGAGGTAGGATCACAGATTTTGGCAAAACAGCAATAGCAATTATTGTTGTATCTCTCTACTAATCAGTTAATCAGGAACATAGATATTTAATTGTAACTTGTAAAACAGCAGTGGACATCATCATCTGAGAGTAGTGTTAATAATTGTAAACTTAAAAGGGACATTTGAAGAGGCATTTCAGTCAGTCTGGGGAAGGTGATAAAACGATTAATATTTGCATCCAAAAACATACTGCAGATGAGCTGGGACAAATTACAGCTCACGTAGTGTGCAGAGCGTTATACAAGTTTCGCATCTGGAAGATCATTCTGTAATTCAGTGAGTGTTTTTAATCATTTATTGTGAAGTGCCAATTAATCTCAAAAACTCTGTTCATTTTCAATAATGGTTACTGTGACAATAAGATCAGACTGTAACCAGTGTTATTTCCAAATGATATTTACTGTCCACAGCGTGTTCATTTTTATATGACTATATACCTGAAGGGACAGTGATTTAAGAACATTAATCAGTAACAGTGTTAATTTAATGTCGGCCACATGTAAACTTCTGTCACTTCAATATTAGGTTACTGCGCTAGAGCGATCACGTTGTAGAACATATACTGAGTGTAGTATGTGGCTAGCTGTTCATCTGTGCATAAATTATAATAGATGACATTCAATCTGGCCATAAAATGTAGGTTATTTAATATCAAGGTGCAATTAGTGTGTTCTGGACTGTAAATCTGGTGTGGACACCATTTAAAATAGTCTACTTTCCGACAACCAGTTTTCACACAGATTTGACGAAGACGCAGCTACCAGAAATGCACTTGAAAAATTCTACTTAATATTGTTGTTAAGGAAAGACTAATGGTTAAATATTTTATGGAATCAGCCTCAGTTGCGCAAATTTTCTGGTCTTTACCAGGTTTCGACTAAGTTAATCTAGCCTTCTTCAGAAACATAAAATTACTGTAACATGCCAGAGTAAGGCACAGTCAACATTAAAATTAAAACCTATAGTATCGTGGTACCATGTCGAATTAAAACTACTAAACTGAAGTCCAGCCCTGGCATCTCTTCACCAAGTGGTCGGTTGGCAGCGGCAACTACGTTGGCGCTCATAGTTTTAATTCGACATGGTACCACGGTACTATAGGTTTTAATTTTAATGTTGACTGTGCCTTACTCTGGCATGTTACAGTAATTTTATGTTTCTGAAGAAGGCTAGATTAATTTAGTCGAAACCTGGTAAAGACCAGAAAATTTGCGCAACTGAGGCTGATTCTTCAAAATATTAGTCTATCACAGTTGCTGAAGGGGCTGCAATATGTTAAAAATTCTAATGATTAAAATTAAACAACATTCACGAGAAGCCCAATTTGGATCTAGAAAGGGAAAAGGAACTACGGAAGCTCTAATGGCACTACAAATGATTTTAGAGAAAAATATATATTCTGGAAAGGAAAATATATGCCGGATTTGCTGACTTAGAAACTGCGTTTGATAGAGTGGACGAAAGGAAACTGTTTGTAAAAATCAATAAAATAGGAACAGATTGGAAAGAGAGAAAAGATGAGTCTCAGTCTATATAAAAAGCACAGTACAAAAACAGATATCCATGTGAAACAGAGCGAGCTGGAATCTCCCAGCTGCTCTTCTTGCACCTCCACTAATAATTAATTTTTTTACCCATATTCATTATTCCATTTTGATTGCTGCCTACATGGTGCACATATAACACATGCATAAATATTTCATAACATTATGTAGGATGAGGTACAGTTGGATTTATTGTTCAGAGTCTTATTTGTAATGTGCTGATTCTCACAGTGCAGGTAATTTACATAAAAACATTGTTAATTGAAAAAAAAAAAAAAAAAATGGCTAACTGAACTTCTTAATGCAACATACAAGAGAAAATTCCTAGTAACCCAGTTGGCTGCTCTGATCATACATCCATTAAAAAGAGTGAAATCCTGACTTTCCATTAAGGTATATTGAGTTATCTGAAACTAATTAAATACAAGATAATTAATGTTACATTCTGGGACCAGTTAAATTTTCCATTGTAGATTTGCCTTTGTGGTTATTAAATTCCATCCTTTGCCATTATACAGGGTGATTCAAAAAGAATACCACAACTTTAAAAATGTGTATTTAATGAAAGAAACATAATAAAACCTTCTGTTATACATCATTACAAAGAGTATTTAAAAAGGTTTTTTTTCACTCAAAAACAAGTTCAGAGATGTTCAATATGGCCCCCTCCGGACACACAAGCAATATCAACCTGATACTCCAACTCGTTCCACACTCTCTGTAGCATATCAGGCGTAACAGTTTGCATAGCTGCTGTTATTTCTCATTTCAAATCATCAATGGTGGCTGGGAGAGGTGGCCGAAACACCATATCCTTAACATACCCCCATAAGAAAAAAATCGCAGGGGGTAAGATCAGGGCTTCTTGGAGGCCAGTGATGAAGTGCTCTGTCACGGGCTGCCTGGCGGCCGATCCATCGCCTCGGGTAGTTGACGTTCAGACGATAAGGTTTCATAACTAACCTTTTTCATAGGACTCTCCATACAGTTGATTGTGGAATTTGCAGCTCTCTGCTAGCTCTGCGAGTCGATTTTCCTGGGCTGCGAACAAATGCTTGCTGGATGCGTGCTACATTTTCATCACTCGTTCTCGGCCATCCAGAACTTTTCCCTTTGCACAAACACCCATTCTCTGTAAACTGTTTATACCAACGTTTAATACACCACCTATCAGGAGGTTTAACACCATACCTCGTTCGAAATGCACGCTGAACAACTGTCGTCGATTCACTTCTGCCGTACTCAATAACACAAAAAGCTTTCTGTTGAGCGGTCGCCATCTTAGCATCAACTGACGCTGACGCCTAGTCAACAGCGCCTCAAGCGAACAAATGTACAACTAAATGAAACTTTATAGCTCCCTTAATTCGCCGACAGATAGTGCTTAGCTCTGCCTTTTGTCGTTGCAGAGTTTTAAATTCCTAAAGTTGTGGTATTCTTTTTGAATCACCCTGTACTTTGACAAGATTTTTATACGCAAAATGACACACCTCACTTATTAATTGAGTCATTAATTAGGATTTTCGAAAAGTTTACCATAATTCTTAGTACGGCACGTGTACTCATAAATGGGGTATTCCCAACATGGACGCAAAAAATGGTTTCATAAGCTTTTGTAATCTGTTAACCCACAACATATTTCATAAGTCAAATTACTGTTATTTACAGTCCATCCTAACTAGCAAAATATAACCTAGGCATTTTTCAAATGATTATATAGCTTCCGAAATTGCAATACACTACCGCTCAATAAATTTCAATACACCCTCGTATTCCAGATTTACAACACAAATCAAATGTTATTTCTCACAAAATATAATTATATTAACTTCCACGTATGTAATACAATCACAATCATTATATTTTATTTTCGTCAAAGTATCCTCCTTTAGATTTAATGACTGCCTCACAAACTCGAGGCAAGTGGTCAATCAGATTTTGTAGGTATCGTGAACCTATATGATTCCACACATCCTTAACAATATTCCAGAGACGTCCCTTACTGGATATATTAACTTCCCTGATACATCTGTCCATTTCCTCCCAGACTATTTCAATGGGATTACAATTGGAGCTTTCAGACGACCATACCACAGCATATCAGTCAGTACTTTCTGTTTTTCCTTTGATGCAATGTAGTTCGCACAGTATGTCGACCAATGTTTTGGGTCATTATCCTGTTGTAAGGTGAACCCTTTCTCTATTAAGTGCAATCCATTTCATATTACATGATACTGAAGTATGCAGTGGTATTGCTTCTCATCCATAGATCCTTCTATTTTCACAATGTCGCCAACTCTATCTCCGACGAAACATCCCTAAACCATAATAGAACCTCCATTGTATTTAAGTGTACGCAGAACACATTGCTGGGCTACCCTTTCCCCTACAAATCAGCGAACATTCTGAGACATCAAGGGATTACCAATTTAGTACCAGACAGAAATGTGGGGTTGCACTCTCGGTTCAAAAGGGAATGCACAAATGGTGACAAGAGAAAGTTAGTAGAGATTTGTACGTCTGTGAACATAGTTTAGCAAAAGTTCTGGCAGAGAACCCAAGAAAATTCTGCTCTTACATAAAAACGATAAGTGGGTCTCAGGCTTACATTTAGTCCCTTGTTGACCTGTCTGGTGTGGCAATTGACGACAGCAAAGTGAAAGCTGAAGTTTTAAATTTCACATTCAAGAAATCGTTCACACAGGAGAATCAGACAAACATACTGTCATTTCACCATCGGACAGATTCCCTTATGGACGACATAGTGATAAGCATAGCTGGTGTAGAGAAGCAACCGAAAGATTTTAAAGGCAAATAAATCACCAGGTCTTGATGGAACCCCAGTTTGATTTTACAGAGAGTACAGTACGGCAGCGGCCCCTAACCTAGCCTGCATTTATTGAGAACCTCTCGCCCAGCACAAAGTTCCGAGCGAATGGAAAAAAGCGCAGGTGACTCCAGTATATGAGAAGGGTAAAGGGACAGGCCTGCAAAATTACAGACCAATATTCCTAACTTCTGTTTGCTGCAGATTTCTTGAATATATTCTCAGTTCGAGTACAATAAACTTTCTTGAGACTGAGAAGCTTATGTGCACAAATCAGCATGGTTTCGGGAAGCATCGCTTGTGTCTAACTCGGCTTGCCCTTTTCTCACAGGATATACTGATAACTGTGGATGAAGGGCAACAGGTAGATTCCAAATTTCTTGATTTCTGAAAAGCATTTAAGAGCATATGGAGTAAGTTCACAGATATGTGAGTGGCTTGAAGATTCCTTAAATAATAGAACCCAGTATGTTCATCAGAGACAAGGGTATTGTCAGGAGCACCCCAGGGAAATGTAATATGGCGCCTGTTGTTCTCTATATACCGGGTGATCAAAAAGTCAGTATAAATTTGAAAACTGAATAAATCATGGAATAATGTAGATAGAGAGGTACAAAATGACACACATACTTGGAATGACATGGGGTTTTATTAGTATCAAAAAAATACAAAAGTTCAAAAAATGTCCGACAGATGGCGCTCAAACTGATCAGAGTAGCAATAATTAGCATAACAAAGTAAGACAAAGCAAAGATGATGATGTTTACAGGAAATGCTCAATATGTCCCCCATCATTCCTCAACAATAGCTGTAGTCGAGGAATAATGTTGTTAACAGCACCGTAAAGCATGTCCGGAGTTATGGCGAGGCATTGTCGTTGGATGTTGTCCTTCAGCATCCCTAGAGATGTCGATCGATCACGATACACTTGCGACTTCAGGTAACCCCAAAGCCAATAATCGCACGGACTGACGTCTGGGGACCTGGGAGGCCAAGCATGACGAAAGTGGCGGCTGAGCACATGATCGTCACCAAACGACGCGCGCAAGAGATCTTTCACATGTCTAGCAATATGGGGTGGTTCTAATAAAATCCCATGTCATTCCAAGCATGTGTGTCAATTTTTACCTCTCTATCTACATTATTCCGTGGTTTATTAAGTTTTCAAATTTATAGTGACTTTTTGATCACCCAGTACATACATGATTTGACGGACAGCGTGGGCAGCAATCTGCAGTTCTTTGCTGATGATGCTGTGGTGCACAGTAAGGTGTTGAAGTTGAGTGGCAATAGGAAGATATAAGATGACTTAGACAATATTTCTAGTTGGTGTGATGAAAGGCAGCTAGCCACAAATGTGGAAAAATGTATGTTAATGCAGATGAGTAGGGAGATCAAACCTGTAATATTCAGAAAAAGTCAAGTTGTTTAAATATCTGGGCGTAATGATGCAAAATGATACAAGATGGAACGAGCACGTGAGAACTGTGGGAGGGAGGGTGAATGGTTGCTTCGGTTTATTGGGAGAATTTTAGGAAACAGTTATTTCAGGCGGGCTGCTGTCTTTGTTACCCATAGGTTCGAACAACACATAAGTGTTACAGAGATGCTTCAGAAACTCAAATGGGAATCCTTGGATGGAAGACTACCACTTTTCGAGAAACACTATTGAGAAAATTTAGAGAACCAGTATTAGAAGCTGACTGGAGAACACTCCTACTGCCGCCAACATACATTGCACGTAAGGACCACGAAGATAAGATACAACAAATTACAGCTCATATGGAGGCATGTTTGTGAGCAGAACAGGAAAGGAAATCAATAGTGGTACATGGTAGCCTCCACCACGCACCGTATGGTGGTTTGCAGAGTATCTATATAGATGTAGATGTAAAAATTGTAGAGGGTGGCCAAGAGAAGAATACAGTGAGCAAATTCAGAAGGATGTAGGTTGCAGTAGCTATTCAGAGATGAAGAGGCCTGCATAGGATAGAGCAGCCTGCAGACCTTCATCAAACCAGTCTTTGAACTGGAGACGACAACAACAACAACAACAACAACACGAAAAATGTTTGTATGTACCTGACTAACATATTTGTGTCAATTATCAGATGTACTCTTACAAAGCAGTGACTATGTTAATTCTTTTGAATTCATGGATGTTGTTTAATTTAGACTTATCAGGTTTAATGCACTTGATTTTAATCATCAAAATAAAATGCATTACTATCTCAAAAACTCAAGTGTGTGTACTGTTTGCATAATCTACAGCTGCTGTGTTCTGGTAATGCTGTGTCCAGAAAGGACTGTGTCTTCATGTAGTGATTATGTTGTTAGTGCCCTGCCACTATGTATAGTGAAGAGGAGAGGTGGAGGTACCTACCTCCACAAAAACATGTGGTGTGAAACTGGATCTGGTAACAGAAATGTTTATGGTAATCATAAACGTGGAAAAAATTCATGTTACTTTGAAATCTGCATTGTGTAAATCATTTGCACAGTTCCTAGAAGGCAATTAACAGATATTCTCCAAGATTATAATCATCAAGATTTCAGCTACAGAATATAGTGTATTGCATAAGGATAAATATAACCATAGCATTCATTAAGTCTGACATTTGAATAAAATGTAAATAAATAAATAAAATGATGGCTTAATGAACAATATAGGTGGGCACCATCACAAATCTCCTTAAGAAAGAGACTATGTGAAGAAGTAATGTCCAACAAGGCGGTCGTCTCCCTCATTATTCAGTTAATTTATTTATAGAAAATTAAACACAAACATTGAAAAGCAGCACCAGAGGGATCAAAATTAATGGGTTGCAGATACACTGTATTTGATTCGTTGATGATGAAGCAGTCTGCACAGATTCCGAAAAGAACATGTGAAAATTTTTAACTGGTGCACTGGGTAACCAAAAACTGAAAATAAATGCCAAAAGATGATGGTGATAGATAAATTGGACAAATAAGGGCAAACATTAAGACAGGCAATAAAACACTAATGCAAGTAAATAAATTTTGCTAAGTATAACAACAGATGACAACCAATAATGGACATTAACAGAAGAAGTGCAATGACTGAACAATCAGAAATAAGAGTAATCTATTAACAAGCAACCACCTTAATACTGAAACAAGAATGACATCAATTAAAACATTTATTTGAAGTATTTGAAGTTAGAATTTTGAAGGGTAGGCTCTGGGTAAGCAAGAAAATAAAAAATAAAAAGCAATAACAGAAGTATAGTTCTTGAAAAACACCATAAAATATCCTGGACTGAAAGGAAATCTAATGAACAAACACTAAAAGAAATTAAATAGAAAAGGACATTGATTAGCATGATACAGAGGAGGAAATTAAACTAAGCCTTTTGGATCCATTGTTGGACTATGTCTGACATTACAATTTCTCGCTACAGCTCTGATGTCAGATGTCTGACATATTTCCATTATTGCGCTCTCCGTCCAATCCATTGTAATTCAATAGGCACACCATTTTTTGTAGGATAGTGGCCAGTAGTAAATGTGTAAGTGTAGAAGATATTGCCAGGTGGCTTCTCAAAGACACTGAAGACAATGGGGAATTTAGTGATGAAAGCGACTCGGAATAAATTTCCACCATGTGGAGAGATATCTACATATATGTCGATACTCTGCAAATCACCATGAGGTGCATGGTAGACAGTACACCCATACATTGGTAGAAGTTCTAGTGAATCAGAATCTATGGATGGAGTGGAAAGTGATGAAGAAAGACAACCTGTAGCAAATACCTGGAAGGTTTATTGCGCTGGCAATGGAGATATGAAGTTTCCTTTTTCTGTTACACAACAGGGTGTCACCATTCCTCAAGGAGTTCAACCAAAATCTGAACACGAATATTCCCAACTCTCCTTCACTGACAATCCTGTTACTGAAACTGTGAATGCTACAAATATGTATCCTAAGGAAAAGGTACAGAAAGTCACTCCACTTACAAAACATTCACGTGGCACTTGTAGAGGGATGTTTCATTAGCACTGAAGATTTTTCTTGGTGTAATATTGAACATGACCTTGAATTTGAAGGCAGAATTAGTTGATTATTTTATGGAAGACTGGCTAGCACAAACTCCACTTTTCAAGAATGTCTCCTCTCATATCTCTCTCTCTCTGTCTCTCTCTCTCTCTCTCTCTCTCTCTCTCTCAATATTTTGGGTGCTCTGTTTAGTTACACTCACCACAGATCAGGTAGTCAACATATGAGAGGGAGCAAAGTGAAGAAAGTTTGTGAGTATACTGACGGTAAATGCAAATAACTTTAAGCACAAAAAAGAAACGTGGCTTCAGATGACAGCAAAGTAAGATTAGAATTTTAAGTTAAAGAGTTTTCTGACTGCTCGATTCAGACAATGGTTATGTTTTTCTCACATCCCGTATTGTACAAAGACAACTACAGTCAATCTAATTTGTCCTGGTTTACCTTTCGCAACCCAAATAGTGGTTCGTTTGGCACAGCATTTGCTAGCCTGTGCAGGTGATTCAGGCTATCACATGTTTACTGACAGATTCCACACACGACCACAATTTGCTCAGGAACTGCACAAAATGCAATTTCATGTAACAAGTGCAGTTATGCATTCTAGGAAAGATTTTCATGCGTTCTGAAGAAGACAAAACTTACTGAATATGAGTTAGGCTGCTTTCAAAGTGAGATGAAAATTATATGTCTTTCATTCCGTGGCAAGAGACAATTAATTTGAGGAAGAAATTTCTGAGAATGTATGTTTGAAGCAGAGCATTTTTTGGTAGTGAGACACTGAGTGTGGAAAAACTGGAAAAGAAAAGAATCGAAGCATCTGAGATGATGTGCTTCAGAAGAATGTTGAAAATTAGGTGGACTGATACTGTAAGGAATAAGTAGGTTGTCTGCAGAACCAGCGAAAAAGGAATACATGGAGAACACTGACAAGAAAGAGGGACAGGATAATTGTTCATCTGTTATGACATCAGAGAATGACTTCTACATTACTAGAGGGAGCTGTAGAAGGTAAAAACAGTAAAGAGGGAGACAGAGATTAGAGATTGTTTGCAAGTGGTATTCTGAGATGAAAAGATTGGTACAGGAGAGGGATTCATTGTGGCTTGCATCAAACCCATCAAAATACAGATGACTAAAAAAAAAATTGCTTCTCATTTAGTCTCTTCTCGGTGTCAGAAAAGGATGGTCTTCCTCTCTTCTTTAAATGTGTATTTCTCACCTAGCTGACTACCAGTCAGATTAAGATTTCTTCTATAGGAAAGATCACTCTGCAGTTGTTCTCCACATTCGTTTTTGGCTACTGAGTAAAGAATATAAACTGCTGAAAGCTAGGAGAAAAACTAAATCGTGAGAAAGTGAAATAAAGTTTTTGAGAAGTATGATAGCAGTAGCAAAAATGGAAAGATGAGAAACAAAAGTTGGTGCTGTTGTGGTGCCGTCGGTGACAAGAAACGTACTGAGGTATCAAGAAATCGTCAGATTAGTAACGGAGAAATACATGAGGTGTAAAACTGTACACTGAGAACAAGGCTTCAATTGAATGAGCAGGTTCACAGGGATGAAGCAAAGATGAAGATGCTTGCACAGGATAGAGTGGTGTGTAGAAATGCATCAAACTAGTCTCCAGGCAGAACAACATAGCAGCAATGAAATGTGTTATTAACAACCCATTCTAGTTGGCATCTAACAGAAAATATTGAAAGGTATTAAAAAATCTTCACTAGCTCGATGAAATCTATATTTAAATCAGAAAGGTGGCCAGTACGCTACATATCTAAATATAATACCCAATGAAAAATGGCAGACAGTAGAAATATTTTCAAAAAGATATTAAATACATGTCTCCCAGCCAACCTCTACACAACAGACATGTTCTTTAACAAAACTATGTTATCAATTTTAAACTTTATTTACAAAGAAACAGTAACAAAATAAAACAATCATCAAATACAAATAGAGAAATTGTCAATTCATTTAAACTAAATAACAGCCAAGTTCTCTACTCTAATTTTTGCGTTACAGACAATATCAGATTTTATAGACGAAAATGTCAAAACTTTACTTATTTTACTAGCTGTAGTGTCTTTGATTAGTAATCAAAATGTCCTCGGTCCCAGGCTCAAAACCCGCCACCATTCAAATTTTAATTAATAATTGGCATTGGCGGCCAAAAAATTCCGGCATAAGAAGTTGCCCTCATTCTGCGTACGACCTAGTCGGGGAGGGGCAGAGGAGCGGACAGAGGTTAGGGGCGCTATCTTGTTCTTTGGGTGGGTACTGCCCCTAAAGATGGAACAACCTGCTGTGATCAACGGCACGAGGATGCAGAAGGCAATGGAAACCACTGCATTAAAGACACATAACGTGTATCCCCAGAACATGTGGCCTGTAGCTGAAAAAGTGTCATGATGATCTCTCCATTGCCAAAGGATTCTGGAATATTTCTCCATTTGGAACTCCAGGAGGGGACTGCCAAGGGGGAGGTGACCTTTAGAAAAAGATTCATTCACAAATGTATTACGGAATTACATTCCGGGATAGCCTGCCATTGAGAAAAAAAGTTTGTTTTGCAAAGAAGCATGTAATAAGGATAATGTGGGGCATCCACTCTAGAATCTCTTGTGAGTACTCTGTTAACAGCTGGACATCCTGATAACATTTACTCCCTTGTGAAGTTTGTTATCAACAATTAGTTTGAGAACTGTTTGACTGCATCCAATACAGGTAAGATTCACAACAATAATATCCGCAAATACAGTATTAGAAGGCGAAATGGTTTACACTGTCCTTCAACCAGCCCCAGTTTTGCACATAACAAAAAGAGATATTCAGAAAAAAAGCTAACTCTTTGACTAGTTATTTAGTGACAGAAAGAATTTAGACTATATAATAAAATCAAACACAAGCTGAAATCATATCTCCATAACAGCTACTCCCACTCCATAGAAGGTTATCACACTCGACTTGCATTTGAAAGGATAGTGGTTCAAACAACGTACGGTCTTTGTGATTTAGGTTTTCCATGATCTCCTTAAATCGCTACAAGCATATGCTGGGATGGTTCCTTTGGAAGAGCGTGGGTGATTTCCTTCCCTGTCCTTCCTTAATCAAATAGAACCAACGATCTTGCTGTTTGGTCCCCTCCCCCAAATCCATAGAAGAATGTGTGTGTGTGTGTGTGTGTGTGTGTGTGTGTGTGTGTGTGAGTGAGTGAGAGAGAGAGAGAGAGAGAGAGAGAGAGAGAGAGAGAGAGGGGGGGGGGGGGGGGCGGGGGGAGGGGGGGGCAAATATGCTTGAAAACAGGCATACCACATGGCAGACTTGACAGAATATTAAAAGGAGAACTGAATAGCTGAGGAGAAGTTATAATTTTATGTATTATTGACATACTGTAACACCGCAAAATGGAATGCTTCAGGAAATGACTTTCTTGCAAAAATGTGTAAATAAAATGGTATGCTACTCTGGAGAAACCTAATTAAGATGTTGCTGTTTTAAATAGATTGGGCTCATTTTGGAAGAGTGGAAGTTATCCTCATTTAGGTTTTCCATAGTTTCCCCAAAATCACTTCAGACAAATGCTGGTATGGCTCCCACAATAAGACCTGTGCCATCCTTGTCAAACTAAACCTGTAAGTGTAAAAATACCTCTATACATGACCCCTCTTTTCTTTGTTCCAGATACACCAATCCCATGTCAAATAGCCTGATAAAAAGGATCCACGGATGAAAACCACACCCACAAAAACCACTGCTTCTACTAGTCCATCTAATATCTCTATGGGATTGACATATGGTCTAAAAGTATAACAATTATAAGTACTTGTATGAGAAAGGAATGTTAGTTGTTTAATGTTAGAAATATATATTACAGACTGTTCATGAGTGCTCTAAAAAAAACTGTTAATGTAAGGCAGAGATCATCTTACAATGGTAAAGAATCTGTCATTTCAATACAATGAAAATAAATACCTCAAAAATATACATACATACAAACCAACAAACCAAATATAACTATGCTTTTATGAGGATAGAACAGGTGGTTGGTTGTAGCATTGATGAAGAAACCACTTGCTTGAAATTATTAAGGAAAAACATCAAAAACCTAAATTAGCAGGCCAAACAGAGCAACGTCCATCCTCCTGAACATGAGATTAGAGTCTTTAACACTTGCGCTACCTCATTCATTTGGTCCTTGTACTTGGACACTTAGTACTGTTGTTGTTGTTGTTGTTGCTACTATTACATTAAACTGCTATGAAGCTTTCTGCTTCTGTGGCAATGAACATTTTTAGCTGTGTACACTTCTAGATTTGTGACAGTACACACCAGTACTCCATACCAGTCCCTGTGACAAAAGAAATCAGAACCACAGATTCTGGGATGTGATACAATAGAATGTATTTTTTACCAGAACAAATGTTGTATTTTCTCTTTCAAATTGCACTGGAGAGCATTAAAATAATGCTTTAAGAACTCTAACTGCCCTGAAGACCACAGTACTGGTAAATCATCTTTTTTTACAAATCAAGCACTGGATATATACAAAACAGAGTTTCATGTAATTCATCAGCACAATAAAATGTCCCACTTTCTGTCCCATTTCTATTACAAAGAACATCTGGCCACGGACTTGCTGTGGTGTAACACATTTATTTTATGAGTGTGCTCAAACCTCTGGCCTCTCCACATTCAATTTATCCCTAATACCTGCTAACATACTGCTACCTGCAACAGCACTATACATGTTACTTAATCTGTCAATTTTTCTCCAATTTCCAATGAGCAGTTGTGCAACTGGATTTGCAATTTCCTGTTAGAAAGGTCACAGTTCATAGTACCTGACGGAAAGCCATCGAATCAAACAGAAGTAATATCTGGTGTTCCCCAAGGAAGTGTTATACGCCCTCTGCTATTCCTCATCTACATAAACAATTTAGGAGACAATCTGAACAGCTTTCTCAGATTGTCTGCAGATGATCAAAAGAATTGGAAAAGTTATTTAGACAAGATATCTGTATGGTACAAAAAGTGGCAAAGGGCTCTAAATAATGAAAAGTGTTTTGTCATCCATTTGAATACTAAAAGGAATAAAATAAATTTTAGTTACATGACAAATAACACAAATCCAAAGGCTTTAAAATCAACTAAATACTTATGGATTACAATTATGGATAATTTAAACTGGAACAATCACATAGATAATGTTGTGGGAAAATTAAATCAGAGACTGTGATTTATTGGCAGAATGCTGAGAAAATGCAATGGGTATAATAAAGAGACTGCTTACACTATGCCTGTCCGCCCTCTTCTGGAGTATTGTTGTGCAGTGTGGGATCCACATCAGACAGGATTGATGATGCATATAGAAAAAGTTCAAAGGAGGGCAGTTTGTTTTGTGCAATTGCGAAATAGCGGACAGTGTGCCACAGATACAGTACATGAATTGAGTTGGCTATCAGTAAAACAAAATTTCAATTACCAACATTTTCCTCAGAGTTTTTCCCGAATATATACAGAGGAATGTAAGAGTACAGCTCAAATTCTGTGGAATACTCTGCTTTATATAACATCCTGCCCATTCCTATATGCTACTGTGTAATTACCCTCCACATTGCGGCAACATTTATTGAACGCTATTTTCTCATTGGTTCTGTCATCTTGCCTAATCATCAGAACAATGATTTGTTATGTGCACTTCCCGTCAAACACTGCGCAGTCACACAACTGCAGCATGCAGCAGAAAAGCCGCCGTCACCATAAGTGCATTTTTACACAAAGTTATCATACTTGGAAGGGGACCCTGTTTGCCTTGCAAACTACCCCTCTGATGGGAAGACCCCCCCGTGCCATTAGCAATCAAAAGACACTCTCAAACACTTCAAATTAGTTGACACGGATAGTATCTACTAAAGTGCTGTCTTTGATTTTCTGGAGCCTAGACTGACCAACTGGCTCTAGCTTCCAGTGATGCTGATTACAGAATAATTAAACTACAACCCACAGTTAAAAAAAAAAAAAAAAAAAAAAAAAAGATTTGCTACAAGTATACATTGGTTTTACTGAACCTACTGATTCCACACGACATACCACATGACGTCATATGTGTGGAAACAGGAACAGAGCAGAACACTGGCAATAGCCTTTTCATTGGCTATACCTATTATTTTTTGGGATATAGGTTGTGGTGACAGATCAATCTGTAGCATAATCAAGGGATAGAATAGGTTGAAATGTGACTATCTGGATGTTAGTGGGGAAGCCATTGAATGTGAATATGAAATCACAGCAGTGATGACATACTGATCTGTAGCGTAGCCTGAGGTCAAGGTTTCGTTGAGAGTTGGCGAAGCATTATTGAAGATTTCACATAATCTTACACACTCATTTTTACACATTTCACTTTGGACAAATGGCAAACAACATTAAAAGCAACACAATACCAAATAACAAGATAACATGAAACAGCAAGTGCATCAACATGTGCATTGCCAATGTGGATAGCAAACTACATTGCTGCCCTCCTTCCACTCTATACCAGTCATTCTCAACAACTACCCTGAATGAGGTAAATTATCAGTCATTACCCCACCCACTCTACAAAATTTAGCAAATAATGAAATTTTAGATTTGAGAAAAGAAAGGCCATATTTCTGAAGTGACAACTGATAAAGTGTAGTTAAGATTCAAATGACTAAAATTCATGAACTTTTTGCTATGTAAATAAAAAAAAACATCTTCAGTAACTACAGTTTCATATTTATGACCTGTGTGGGAGGTCTCGCTCCATCAACAAGTAACAAGTCAGATTTTTAGTGCAAGTGCATTGTTCTGGGGAAACAAATGACATTGAAATATCCACAGTTCTGTACATCTTGCCCAGTAGCTAGCCCAGGTAACTTCACGAAGTCAATGCTGTGCGAATCGTACGTGAAATCCCAAAGAATACCAGTACATCCTAATCACACAGGCTGCGGGTAAGTGTATAATGTTCATGCGAGGACCATCAGCTGCTTTTCAGCAATGTTAGAGCTGAGTTTGTATTTAGATTTGTGTGTCCTTTTATCACAAAACTGTTCACAAATTGGTGCAAGCAACAGTAGACAGAAGTTACTTAAACTCTTGTACGGTGCTTCAGTTAAGTTTCAGACAGATCCTCTAGACTCTACAGCAGAGGTTCCCAACCTGAGGGTAGTTAATTAACCTCTCTCGGGACTACATACAATTTTCTGAGGGGCAGAAAGAAGAGGGTTTGATTGCGTTTCGGTCACAAAACCAAATTCTTTTTAAAAGAGCATTATTATTATTATAATAGTTGTTGATAGTGGTGGTGATATTTCATAAGTCTAATACTGATTAGATAAGTTATTACTAACATCATAAAAAAATACTAGCATTAATGTACGACACAATATGGTGGCGATTTCAGCACGTGAAATAAATGTATGAATAACCTCCTCATATAGGGCAACCCGCAAACACATACTCTGTGCCATGTATCTATGAAAGTGAAGCTGAGACACATACATTACATATCCCTACAATATCTCGTGAAAACCCTTTTTCTGAATTGTAGGTACTTTCCGCAATTGACCAGAAATTGCTTCCTTACTCTGTTTGCAATAGATAAATAAACCAATTGACAGCACAACTCAACAGTAGCTATGTAATGGCTACTACATTGCTGTATGGTTTACACATTATTATTATTATTATTATTATTATTATTATTATTATTAGTGGCAATGGTTAGACATGAAACGTTGGCAGCCAGAAGTCTTCCTATCTGGTCTGTCCAGAAGTAATGAGTCCAGCAATCAAGTTATTTACAACAATAAGTGTTTTCAGATTGATATTTTCACTCTGCAGCGGAGTGGGTTTTGATATGAAATTTCCTGGCAGATTAAAATTGTGTGCCGGACCAAAACTCAAACTTGGGACCCTTGCCTTTCGCAGTTCCAAGTTCGAGTGTCAGACCAGCGCACAGCTTTAATCTGCCAGGAAGTTTCATATCAGCACACACTCTGCTGCAGAGTGAAAATCTCATTCTGGAAACATTCCCCAGGCTGTGACTAAGCCATGTCTCCACAGTATCCTTTCTTCCACGAGTGCTAGTTCTACAAGGTTCACAGGAGAGCTTCTGTGAAGTTTGAAAGGTAGGAGATGAGGTACTGGCATAATTAAGCTGTGAGGATGGGTCGCAAGTTGCGCTTCGGTAGCTCAGTGGTAGAAAAATTGCCCGCGAAATGCAAAGGTCCTGAGTTCGAGTCTTGGTCTGCCACACAGAGTCATTTTTGTAGGGTGAAACTAATGTGAGATCCCTACTTATTCTTGCTAGAAGGTACATTTCTCTTCTCCTTTCACAAGATACTTTAATCTCTCTTGTGAGCCATGGGGTTTTTTTCTCTTCTTTACATAGCTGTGCTTATATCCCTTTCTGATTAACTTATGCAGAAAGCTATTTTCAAATAATGATATGAATTTATTATGGAATAGATTAAATTCTATGTTAGCATTTGGTTCATTATAATTTCTCCCAGTCATCTCCTTAAACTATTCTTAGAAACATTCATCCTGGAGTAATTAATTATTACAACTTATTTCCACTGAAGAGTATCCATATTGGAAGGAACTATGTTACTTATCATAACTAACTGTGAATCACATTCAAAGAGAGCATTTCTTACTGAGTAAACAGTTATTCTCTTGCTTTGAGCTTCACCAAAGAAAACATTATCAGTTAGGGTCCAACTATCTTCATCCACCAGTGGTGGAATGTTAATTATTGAGATCAAATTATAGGATCCAAACAATGTTTACAGGTCATTTTTCCTATCAGAATCCTGTATAAAATCCACACTGAAGTCACCACAGACCATTAACTGCTTGCTGCTGTCTGACAGCTAGCACGGTTAGGAATCTGGGGTTACAGAAGTGTCCGATTCCACCCATCTGCTTTGACCCATAACATCATCGATACAGCAGAAATGGTTATTCAAAGTGTCTACAATATGGTGCCAATGATGTCACTACATACACACGGCAACAAATACGAAAATACGTATAAATAAGACAATAACATCTCCCTCTTAAAATACAATCAAACTAACGGTGCAACTGTGGGAAACTGGAGGTTTTAGGGAGGGAACAAGCTAAATATAACAGAAAAACACACACCACAATCACAAAACACACAAAAAGACTAATAAAAAAAATTACAAAATCTACAGTAATTGGACACTTCCCTTGACCTATATAGGTGAACCATAGCTATTGATATGAAAGAGCCAACACCTACAACTACGAAAAACAAAACCACAACACACACACACACACACACACACACACACACACACACACACACACACACACACACACATAAACCCTTACACCATGGGCCAAAGTAGACGGGTGGAATCGGATGCTTCCATTCACCCGGAATCTGGATTCCTCATAAACAATTCAAAATTTCCCATGGGGATCTATATACAGTTACAATTGAAAGTGAACTATTTTTTGGTATTAATTCACTAGCACACAGTTTTATGTATTAATCACTATGAAATCTACGTGTCTCAATGTTTTTTAATTTGTGTTCTATCTTAATATATGTAACAACTCCTCGTTCTACCATATTAGTGCTGTACAAGTAGGCTGCAGTAGCATAATCTTTTATATGTAACTTATCTAACCCTGTGGTCATGTGGTGCTCAAACAGGCACAGGATGTCTATCTTTGCAGAGCTCTCTAATTTTTCCAAACAGACAAGAAGCTCTTCTACTTATTATTCAGTCCTCTAATATGTTGATAAAATAAGGTAACCTTGCTTTTCTGTGCATTCTTATGCATTTTGTGAGGTTCTTCCATTATTTTCAGTGCTTTCAAAACAGGTTACCTGAACCCTGATTCCAACCTAAAAAAAGAGCCCCTCTGACATAATAAACATGGTGGTCTTGCTATGTGTGATGGTGGGCCCCCGTATATTATTATATTATCCGCCAACCTATATTTCCCTCCACTATTCAGGTATATGCCATGTCTGGTATATTCACATCTCCCAACTGCAGCAACTGGCACAGCACCAGTATGAGATTTCATTTCAGTCGGCGGCAGCCTTCTCAACTCAGTGTTCACACAGCTCACAGCAATGCTACCCCAGGGCTGGTCAGGGTGCTGCAGGACCTCCACAAAACTCACATTTGTGTGTGTAGCTACTACTCCTATATCATCAAGGTCACCCACAATGCTTTAATTACTGTTCTTTGCCAGGCTGTTCGCTGCTCCACCTATTATAACAATCTGATCCTGTTTGCCAAAACCCTTGCACAAATTCCCTATTTCCTCTATCACCTGGCTAATGCTAGCACTTGGCTTCACAATAATCACGACTTGATACCATATTTCTAATTTGCCTGAACCGTCTCGTCTACACCCCCCCGTGGCTACTACCTAGCAGCAACACACTATTTCCCACTCTCTTTTGGTACTGACCTATGAAATGGAATGATCATATACGATCAGTCAGGGGTAAAACAAGTGGAAGACTTTAGTTTATTGGCAGAACAATGAATAAATGCAATACGACTACAAAGGAGATTGCTTACAAATCACTCATGCGACCCATTCTGGAATATTGCTCAAACTCATACCAAACAGAACTAACAGAGGATATTGAACATATACAGCAAAGGGCAGCACGCATGGTCACAGATTTGTTTGAACTCTGGGAGAGTGTCATAGACATGCCGAAGAAACTGTGAAGAAACTGAACTGGCAAACTCCTGGAGATAGATGTTAACTATCCCGAGGAAGCCTATTTACAAAGTTTCAAGAACCAGTTTTAAATGATGACTCTAGGTATATACTATAACTCACCACATATCGCTCTCATAGGGATTATGAGGGCAAAATCAGATTACTTAGAGCACACACAGAGGCTTGTAAAAAATTATTCTTCCTGTGATCAATACATGAGTGGAATGGGAAGTAATCCTAACTGGTACAACAGGACATAACCTTTTCTATGCACCATACAGTGGCTAACTGACTATAAATGTGGATGTAGAATATTGCTTATATTTATGTCTCATACCATATGGGATTAACAGGGTTGTACAGAGGAGGGCAGCACGGATAGTCCAAGGTTTGTTTCACCAACGGGGGGGGGGGGGGGGGGGGGGGGGGGGGGGGGTCATAAGAATGCTGAAAAACTAGAATTGGCAGATGTTTGAATGTAGATGCCAAATATTCTGCGAAAGCCTACTTACAAAGTTTCTAGGACCAGTATTATGGGAAATTCTAGATATACTTTTCAGCCACCTTCATATCAGTCTGTAGATACTGCAAAAGCAAGATTACACTTATATACAGTGTGCACTGAGGATTTGCAGTACTCAATCGTCCTGTGCACCATACACAAATGTAATGTAAAGGAACCCTAACACATTGTTCAATGCTAAGTACCTGTTTGGGTTAACAGATGTATAAACTGGCTTGATTTCACTAAATGATTTTTTTTTCCTTTAGTCACTGAAAACTGGACCTACAACACAGGCATTCCCCAAATCAGAAAAATATTTATTAATCAAATGTACCATTGCTGACAAATTGGTACATCAATGGGACAGAAACTAAAAGAAATAAGTGGAGATTAATAAATTGCCTGCACTCCTGTTGGTAAACAAAGTAGTTTTGTCAATGAAAATAAACTGATTGCTAGTAAATATTCCAACATTTGAAGAAAGAGCTCTGTCATAACACATTTGTAACCTGCATCTTGTATCTTCTTTAAACAGATCTGCATAGGACTACATGTAATGAGTATGAAATGACGGGTTCACCGCAGAATAAATTTTGGTATCAAAGATGAAACTGGAAGTTTTCATTTAATGAAAGAGCACAACAAAAAAAGACTTTCAAAGGTTTAACACAGTTTCAGAACTGTACTGAGGAATTATCACTGTGTACCTACTACGCCATCAGTATTAGTGCAAACCACGGTATTAGTGCAGTCACACAGTACAGTGCTGAGGCCTCATTGAAGTGTCTTAGCTCTCGTACTGTGTGTCCGCAAAAAAATTATGCCATATCCAACTGCACTGACAACTAATACACCACCCACCCCCATTAATACAAATATCATAATTGGAAAATATGTTCTACATTTTCTACGTACAATTCACAGCGGGAAAAACCTCGAAAACAAGTGGATGGTATAGTGGCTTACACCAGACGGAGGACCATTTCTGCAAGGAAGAGTGACTTTCAGGACTTTATATCTGCACACTGACAAGCGTCCCTATTTGTTGTGTCCCTATCGTGTACAAACAGGTAGCATCCGCTTGCAGAAAACACTTGCATGTAATTACACGTAGTGTTTCTTATATGTGACGGGCTGGATTTGGGATGGAGGGTGCGGCAACAATAAACCTTCCTGTATTTGCAAAACAATAATTTTCTTTCTCTTACACAACTGCAGCATCAACATACATAGAATTTTATAGTTGAAATGTGCCATTAAACAGTATGCTATCGTACATTAGCATCTATGCAAAAACTGTTTCTTCAATCAGTAGACAACTAACCGCTAACAGCCGCTGACGCTTCTCCCAGGTATCAAAACAAACATATGAGGCCTGCTGCACAGAAGCTGTCAAAGAGCTCAAGTGCTAAAGATATTATACCAAATTGTTACCAACGGTACACTGACATTTCTCCAACGAGTTAACTCGTTGCTTTAGTTCGTGTAGAATACACGTAAGAAAATCACAGTACGGTAATAATTACGTACTGAGAGTAAACGAAAATGCTAATCGGTTTGGTTCACTCACGAATAACAGAGGAAATGTAACATTTTCAATTCAACCATCACAGATTGTGCATATTGATTACCACCGGATGTCGATTTTCACAGAAAGGTACATGGGTTGTTCGAGCAAAGATGTCATAGCTATCAGGACCATTTGCAATTTTTGTCTACTGCACATGCGCAACGTCTGTGACGATCGAATGCTCGTTCTAGAAACTTCCCATCGGATTAAAACGTTGTTGCCAGAAGCCCGGCTTTTCGAGACAGTCCCTGTTTCAGATTCACTACGTTTACCTGTGATACACCTTCCGGAAGACGAAAACCGAATATCCGAAACCGTTTACTGTTGCCGTGTTTACATGTTATGGTCTGAAGCGGATTCGCTAGCCTAGTTAAAGATGGCGTCTGGAAAACAGCTGATGCAGTTAATGATTTAGTTAGCACAATCTCTATTTCCCTTCAATTAGACGAGGTGTAAACAGCTTCAGTCTAATATTCAACTTATCCTTCATGTATAAAAGTCACACCGCCAATATTTGCCGAAAAGTTTTAGAAACAAGACGAGAACTGACACCTATGCATATTTTAAAACCGGTTGCGTTTACATGGGAGCGAGAATCGATTGCGTAACTGGAAAACCGGCAACCAGAAGCAGATTTCCCGAATCAATTTTGAAGTGTTCATAACCATTCAGAAGCGGAACTGGGAAATCGGTTTACGAAATCTGGTTTTGGGAGCCCCATGTAAAAACGTTGATTGAAGGAGTCGGTGTTCCGAAAAATACTTCCGGGACAGCAGTGTGGCCCAGTTTTTCGGATTTCAGAGAAATATTCTTATTCTATTTATTGTTTCTCCAAATTGTTGCGTGGATCTCTATTTCATCTCCAGCTTTTAAGCTAAACAACGAGTTATTGTTCCCGCTGTCCCTTGAAGTTGCTTTCCACTGGCACTGACAAAGGTCGTCAGACTGTTATCACCGGATGTCGTTCAATAAAATCGGCAGACAGCTTGGTCACAATGCTTCTGATCTCGTTCGTCAGTGTTTGGCGGGATCGAGGAGATAAGGTTACGTTAGGTTACAATCTATTCTGTGTATGAAGTAGGTTAGATTTTTAACTTTCAAGTAGATACCATGACGCTTCTGTGCTTGGATACGAGTGCTACAATGCGGAATTTGCTATTAAAAAGATGGCGAATGCATGTAAATGAGCCATAGGACTGTCTCGTAAAGAACATGGCGAGTGCTGTAAATTTCACTACACCTGTCCAGTGGATTTGAGAAAGAAAGTAACAAGATTTATGGTGGCACTATTATTTCAGATTGAGTGTAGCTTTTAATAAAGTCAATCAATTAAATTCCAGCGTCCTTTAGTGCACTTACACAGCTCCAAATTCTGGTTTAGAAAAAATTTAAAAAGTTCGTGGTATTTCGTGTGCAAGAGTGAAAATACTAGCTTTTAAATTGGTTTTTAGGGCATCATAAATAGCATCCAACATATTACACAAAAACTTTGATGGGTCATTTCTAGTTTTACCTGAGCTGGAACTGTATCTTTAATGTGTCGGATTTTTTAATAGAATTCGAATCCCACCTCTATAAGAACGCGAAATCTGTTTTTCTAAACTTATTTGAAGTTGTGCAGACATACATCAATTAACCTTCAGTGTCTTTCATTCGGTATATGTGGAAAAGACAAAGTTAAGTGTCAGATACTCTGAACACCTAAAGCACTGAAAAGTGGAAACACATATGTACTCCATATTTGCACACAACTTTATGTAACTGAATCACCTCCCCCCCCCCCCCCCCCCCCCCCCCCCTACTAGCATCAAAACGGCAGTAAGCACTAATGATAATTTGTAGACAGGTAATTCTCGCCCACCACAGCCCAAAAAGATCCCATACAGTAACTTCGAACATAAGATCCTTGTCACTTGAACGAATTATTTTTCGAAGTTATAATCTGCATCTTAAGTTTCCAAAAAAGATTTTTGCCCGTTGCTGTTTCGAATAAACCTGCGATTTCAGTCTAATAGAGTTCGAACTAAAACCTGACTTGATATTTTTCATCCTCAGGACAGGACGCCACGAACTCCTCCTGCGACTAAACTTACCGGTTTATCACATAGTCTCGTGTCCGCTATTATGACTGAAAAAAAAAAACAGATTTGAATTTTAACGACTGTCGTCCGAATTCTTCTCGTTAGGGCGATGAGGTCGGAAGCATTGTAACTGCCTAAGGCTGTGGTCACAGTAGCACCCATGTCAGTGGATTCCGCCGACCACCGACATCGGCTGGAGACGGCCGATCTTTTCAAATCAGTACGCCACTAAGCGCGCAGTCACACTGTACTGTTGTTATCTCCCGAACGTACAGACTTCGTACGAGAATCGGTGAAAATCAAATCTTTTTTTTTTTTTCGGTCAAATCGACCGACGTTCTCGTACACGAATATGGAGCGTGAGACACTGGTAAGCTTAGTCCAAGAAAGAGTGACTTTGTGGCATCTTGAGGCTGAAAATATCATCAGGCTATAGTTCGAAATCTATGGATTGAAATGGCAGGTTTATTCGAAACCTCAAATAGGTAAAATCTTTAATGGAAATTTTAGGCATAGACCTCAAAAAAAAAAACTTGTTCAAGTGAAAAGGGTGGCATATCTTATACGCGTATAGCTACTGTACTGGATCTTCTTGTGGTAGGTTGTTAATAGTTCTCTACAAATTATTATTAGCGGCTTATAGAGAAATTGCGTGCTTACGGAATATCACCTTAGTTATGTGACCGGATTTGTGATTTCCTGTCACAGAGATCACAGTTCGTAGTAATTGACGGAAAGTTATCGGGTAAAGCAAAAGTGATTTCTGGCGTTCCCCAAGGTAGTGTTACAGGCCCTTTGCTGTTCCTTGTCAATATAAACGATTTGGGAGACGGTCTGAGCAGCCGTCTTAGGTTGTTTGCTGATGACGCTGTCGTTTATCGACTAATAAAGTCATCAGGAGATCAAAACAAATTGCAAAACGATTTAGAAAAGATAGGTATCTGAATGGTGCGAAAATTGGCAGTTGACCATAAATAACGAAAAGTGTGAGGTTATCCACATGAGTGCTAAAAGAAATTCGTTAAACTTCGGTTACACGATAAATCAGTCAACTAAATACCTAGGTATTACAATTACGAACAACTTAAATTGGAAGGTACACACAGAAAATGTTGTGGGGAAGGCTAACCAAAAACTGCGTTTTATTAGCAGGACACTTAGCGAAAAAAAAGAGTTTGTGAAATCTTATGGGACTTAACTGCTAAGGTCATCAGTCCCTAAGCTTACACACTACTTAACCTAAATTATCCAAAGGACAAACACACACACCCATGCCCGAGGGAGGACTCGATCCTCCGCCGGGACCAGCCGCACAGTCCATGACTGCAGCGCCTCACACCGCTTTTTTTTTCATTTTGTTCGTTGTTGATCATTGTGTTTGGTCGTTGCGGACGTCACATGACATCCGTTCTAGTTCGTTTGTTGATCCTTCGACTCAGTTTTTTTATTACAGAGGCTGAGCTACCGTGCCGCTAGACCGCTCGGCTAATCCCGAGCGGCTCTTAGAAAATGTAACAGATGTACTAAAGAGACTGCCTACACTACGCTTGTGCGTCCTCTTTTAGAATACTGCTGTGCGGTGTGGGATCCTTACCAGATAGGACTGACGGAGTACACCGAAAAAGTTCAAAGAAGGGCAGCACGTTTTGTATTATCGAGAAATATGGGAGAGAGTGTCACTGAAATGATACAGGATTTGGGTTGGGCAGAGCTCGTACGGAAATATATAAGTGTTCGTTCTTTCTGCACGCTGTACGAGATTGGAATAATAGAGAATTGTGAAGGTGGTTCGACGAATCCTATGCCAGGCACTCAAATGTGATTTGCAGGATATCCGTGTATATGTACGTAAAGATTAGTGCTTACTGGCGTTTTCTGCCAGTGGGGTAATGATACTGTTAATATGAAGCGGTTTGCAAATGTGGTGTACGGTATATATTCCTATTTCTAAGTGCTTTAGGTTTTCAGAGTATCTCATGCTACACTTTATGCGTGTGGTAAATGAATGTCATGGAAGGCTAATCGACGTACGTCTGCACAACTTTAAATAAATATAGAGTTTTGCTTTTCCAGGTCACTACGAACTATCTCGAGTATGTAACAGAACGTTTCTCTCGTCCTCTCATACACTGTATTCGCAAAACTTGTCTGGCTATTCCGATAACTGAGGACAGATTGTACAGCACTAGCCACATTCTTTACGAAGACATGACAGCTCATTCAATGCATTCGGCGTCTCTTTTATCGGCAGAAGCCGCTATGCAGGCAGCACTCTCTCCATACACATAGGCGTCGTGGTATCCATCCCATCCTAAGAGGTTGAAACTAACCTACTTCATACATAGAATTGATTCTAACCTCGCCTAACCTCATTGAACCTGCCATAAATTGACGAAGGAGGTCCGACGCACTATGACCAGCTATCGGCCGATGTTATCGGGCGACCTCTGGCGATGTTGTCTGGCGACCATTGTTGATGCCACCGTGAAAGCGGAATTATTGTGCATAACGCTATTGAGTTTCCATTATTGTCCCTTATCTACGTTCAGTTTAAGCTCTGCACCAACGTGGGTCTCTGCCTGCCTGAGTTTTATCACAGTTAGATTGTTATTACCATTTGACTATTTCCAATGAACTCAGAATGCCAAAGAGGAGGCGTTCATTCCAAGAAAAATATTCACAAGATTGGTTCTTCATAAAAGAAGGGAGAAATGACAATGAAACAGAATGGGTAATTTGTGTTAGCCGGCTGTTGTGGCCGAGAGGTTCTAGGCGCTTCAGTCCGGAACCACGCTGCTGCTATGGTCGCAGGTTCGAATCCTGCCTCGGGCATGGATGTATGTGATATCTTTAGGTTAGTTAAGTTTAAGTAGTTCTAAGTCTAGGTGACTAGTGACCTCAGATGTTAAGTCCCATAGTGCTTAGAGCAATTTGAACCATTTGTGTTATGTTTCCTGGAGGAAGAGCGATATTAGGAGCCATTTAGGTAGCGTAAAGCATAAATCAAAGGTGTGGACAGCTTCCAGAATGAGATTATCACTCTGCAGCGGAGTGTGCGCTGATATGAAACTTCCTGGCAGATTAAATAAGAGACGAGATACTGGCAGAAGTAACGCTGTGAGGGCCGGCCGTCAGTCGTGCTTCGGTAGTTCAGATGGGAGAGCACTTGCCCACGAAAGGCAAAGGTCCCGAGTTCGAGTCTCGGTCGGGCACACAGTTTTAATCTGCCAGGAAGTTTCGTGTGGACAGCTATTTTATTTCAAATTCATGTAAGTGGGTCAAATTTGCAATAGCAGCGGAATTAGCTATGATCCCATTAGACAACATGTGTCTTAGAAATCAGTGGACTGTGTTTCTAGGCTAAGCACCACATTTTTTAATGATTCTCGATCAGCAAAACATGTTACGTTGGGCAGAACAAAATCGACGGCAATTGAAACATCGGTGTTAGCGTGCAAACAAATATGTGAAGATCTTTAGAAGGTCCGTAACTTTGCAATAGGTAGATACGGTGGTATTCGCAAAGCCGAGAAAATATTTCCAATAATTAATTCACTTTTTTTCAAGCTTAAGAGAATTGCACCAGTTTCTGCTTCCCAAATTACGTCCATTTTTCAGCTTAAGATACAGGGGGTAGGCAAAATAATGAGAACACCTGTACTTGCTAGTGAATTGTTTATTAATAAGGGGTTGGACTCCCATTTGCTCTTAATACATGTGCGATTCTTCTTGGAATGCTGCATATAATGATTGTATAGTCTCCAAAGGAATGTTATGCCACTCTTTAATCAGAACCTCTGTTAACTCCTGTAGTGCAATTCGTATAATAACGAAGAGTGGCAGTAGAGTTCACTGCCTTGAACATTTCCAAAAGCTGGAAATCCTAACTATCCCCTGTGAATACATTTTTCAAAGTATTACGTAAGTAAAAAAAAAATACTGACTGCTATGTTAAAAATCCTTTATTACACACCTATGAAACTAGAAACCAATACAATCTGCATCTAGAGAGGAAAAATAAAGTTAAAACTCAGCAGAGCTTGTTGTACAATGCCATTAAATTATACAATAAATTACCCCAAAATATAAAAGATATTGACACAATTGGACAGCTCAAAACAAAACTAAAAAAATTTTTATTGAATAAAAGTTTTTACACGGTAATGGACTATCTGAATTAAAACATGTAGTGTAATTAAAGTAGCCTGCATTGCAATACATGAGGAAATAATTATAATATGAAATCCAGAATTGTACAGTACTATATGAAAATTACGTAAGGATATAAAACTGATGTAAGATACCTTAAAAATGTGTGTGAATATTAATTTTATGTGTATAAATTGTAGGTATATTGTATTGTATATGATTTTGCTGACGAAATCCGCACAATGTAAATTTTTACATGGATTAATAAAGAAATCAATGAATCAATCAGTGACGAGGGAGGCGGAAATCTGCTTCGGAGTGTGTGCTCCAATACCGCCCACAAGGGTCCGATAATGCTCAAGTCCAGGGACTGTGCTGGTCAGGAAATACGCTGCAGTTCAGGTGCATGCTTCTGATACCACGGCTGTACTGTTCTGGCTGTGTGAATGGTCGCATTATCATCGTGAAATATGGCACGATTGTTGGGGAACAATATTTTAATCATTGGGTGCACCTGATCACCTAAGGTGTTCACATAACCGTTGGCTGTAACACAAATAGCTGGTCACACTTCCACCTCTTTGCTTAACCGCTGGAATCAAGCAATCAGGATTGTAGGCTTCTTTTGGTGTTCTCCAGATCCCGATGTTGGAAATAACGAAAACGTTGACTCGTCGGACTATATGACGTGTTTCCACCGATCAGCCGTCCAGGATTTGTGCTCGTGACACCATGTTTTACGCTTCTTTGCGTTGATTGTCAAATGGCTCTGAGCAGTATGGGACTCAACATCTTAGGTCATAAGTGCCCTAGAACTTAGAACTACTTAAACCTAACTAACCTAAGGACATCACACACACCCATGCCCGAGGCAGGATTCGAACCTGCGACCGTAGCAGTCCCGCGGTTCCGGACTGCAGCGCCAGAACCGCTAGACCACCGCGGCCGGCCGTTGATTGTCGTCACTAATGTTTTCGGTATAGCAGCTCGCCACGAATATTCGCTTTATTGAGTTCTCGGCGGACAGTATCGATAGATACGTCCGCCTCCGTAGCATAGCGGTAGCGTTACCGCCTACCACGCAGGGGACCGGGTTCGATTCTCGGCAGGGGACTGGGTGTTGTGTGTCATCGTCATTTTCATCATCACTGACGATGTGGCGTCAACTACAAAGAACTTGCAATACGGCGGCCAAACTCTCCCGAATGGGGCCTCCCGGCCAACAATACGATAATTTCGTTTCATTGGCAGATACGGGGTCTCGAAGATGGCCATTGAGCTCTGCAGTCACGTTTGCCGCCGTAGTTTTGTGCTGTTTTGACACAATTCGTGTTAGCATACGAAGATCTCTTTCATTTAGTTTTGATTTGCACCCACTAATAAGTTTACACGATGATGTCTTTCCATGTTTTGTATAGGCTGTCATGACTGTTGAGACAGTTGCTCTCGAATCATTCAGTAAGTTGGCTGCTTTGTTACTGGTGCTCCAGCTAATCGGGCCCCCACAGTCTGCCCTCTTTGGAACTCTGTTAGGTCTTCCATTGCACGTCGACCTCGGACTCTGAACGCAGATACGAAGTGTGCACCACTCGTAAACAACCTGCACTGGTGCCCAGACCGTACTGAACACTCACAGTCCAGCGCGACACGAACCTTACTTGAGCTGTTGACTGTCAGACACAACAATCTGTAACAGTTGTGTTACTAAATGTGACACTTCTGTCACTCATTGTAACTGGGTTTTCTCTTTTGATGCTGTCAATTGTCAGGATGAGCATTCTAAAGCATTCTGTCAGGGTGAAAATATTAAATAAATTAACTTTTCTCTCTTAACATGTGGGCAGGGTGGGTTCTTCCTTGGCTCGGGTATGAGGTCGAATGAAACATCATTTTTACATAAGATAACTTTTATTGAAGATTTGTACAACTGTATCTTACGGGATGTTCTGGTTCGGAGAGCGGCAGCTGTGTGTCGTTTGTGAAGTCTTCTGCTGCGGCAGCGGCGGCGGCGGCGGCGGCGGCGGCGTCTGATTACGCGTAGCGGTGTGTATCTCGTGTCGCCGTCTCGCCCAGCTGACTGGAGACGCGCAGCGCGAGGTGGCCCGTTTAATTATTGCGAGCGAAGTCGTGCATCGGATGGTGATACCTTGGATGTGGCGTCCCAGTGTTTCTCTTCTCTAAGCGGCCGCGTGTGTTCTGCGTCGGCCAGCGGAGCGGCGCGGCGGGGCAAGGCCAGTGTCCCGACTCGAACCACGGACTCCCGCTTGCCAGTCTTCGGCTGTCAGCTCTTCATCCCAGCTCACAGGTGACTGCTGATGTGAGGCCGTCTCCTTCCCGTCCTCACGAGTCACCCGGGTACGTAAAAACCAGACTTCAAATACCTTTTGACTTCTGTCTTCTGGCGCCGCGGCTGCTGCTAGCTATTCCACTACAGCGGCGGACTTGGTGCGTCTGTGCATGATGCAGTCTCTTCTTGCATGACGGTCTTCAGCAGCGAAACTGACTGAAAACTACTGCTCCTCTTCTTTTCTTCCTTTGTCTCTCGTCTTCGTCTCCGTCCCCGTCTCCGTCTTCGTCTTCGTCCCCGTCTTCATCTGTCTTCATCTGTCGGGCCCACCGCGTCTCGCGTATTTATTCACTTCAGTTCACTGGAGGTGAACGACTTCACGGCCATTGCCTCTTCTGTCACGTTGAAAAGTTTCTCGAAGAATCTTCTTAACGTCGGTCATTGGCTCTTGGAATGTAGGCGGGGGCCTCTGATCGCATTTGACGACTGAGAAACACGTGAGCCGGTCATTGCCTCTTCCGTCACGTTGAAAAGCTTCTCGAAGAATCTTCTTAACGGCGGTCATTGGCTCTTGGAATGTAGGCGAGGGCCTTTGCTCACATGCGACAATTGAGAAACACGTGAGCCGGTCGGGCGATGCCCTGACGGCTGAATCGACAGCGCCCGCTTATGTGGAACTTGCTGACTTCACGGTCATTGTCTCTTCTGTTCTGCTGTTCTGCACGCTGAATGCCAGTATGTAACTCTCTAAACTAAACCAAGTTTTCCATTTATATTCTAATTTCTAGTTCACTTTGATTTCACTAATTTATTTACTCAAGTACCACTCAACAAATCCTATTATTACCACTGTTCACATTATTTTGCCTGTCCCCTGTATATGTCCCGGTTTGCGAGTGCTGTACCAACTGAGCTACCCAAGCACGACTCACGAGCCCTCCTCACAGACTTCCTCCGGTGCTTCATGTCCGAACGTCCAAACTTACAGAAACACTCTTGCAAAACTTGCAGGGCTACCACTTGTGGAAGAAAGGGTATTACGGGGACATGGCCTGACCACAGCCTGGGGGATGTTTGCCGAATGAAATTTTCACTCTGCAACGGAGTACGCGATGAGATGAAACTTTCTGCCAGATTAAAACTGTATGCAACACGGAGACTCGAACTCGCGACCTTTGCCTTCGCGATCAAGTTCCTCGTTCCGTGTCAACTACCACCGCAAATTTCCACGAAATTATATATGAACATTTGCACACGTCCCCGATGAACACTGATGCAAGTTCGACGTTCGTCGGAACAGTACTGGCCGAAATATAGTCAGATATTTGACACAATGCGCGACATTCAGCAGAGTGAGTGTAAATTGCTGGCGACTCTGAACTGCTATATCTCGGGAAATACTTTACTGAAAGAAATGAAATTTGGCCGTCTTGTACAACTGTATGCAATCTCTCTATAATAGCAATGAAAAGAATTTTATGAGTCATATTCAGCTGGAAAATTTTAAACAAAGTAGCCCAAAAATTTTTAAGTTGGCTTCTTATACCTCGGGGACTAAACGTAAGGCGAACATGAAACTTGGCATGTAGTAACCTAAGAGCTCAAGAAACAGATATAAAGTTTCACTTATGTGCCATTTGCCAATACTGATTAAATGAAGAGCATATTTTAAAACTTTGTAAAAAAGTAAAAAAAATGCGCTGTTTTCAACAGGATTTTACGAAAAATTACGTCCTGTAAAACTCTCCAAACTGGGCTCATTAGAAATACCATGGTTTTACAGTGTATGTTATTATCCAATGTGGGCTAACAATGCTAGGTAACTTGAATCAAAGTTGGACATGAAAATGGTGGCAGGAAGAAAATGTAAACTTTGAAGTGTTATATCTCGTATAGTACACTCCTGGAAATGGAAAAAAGAACACATTGACACCGGTGTGTCAGACCCACCATACTTGCTCCGGACACTGCGAGAGGGCTGTACAAGCAATGATCACACGCACGGCACAGCGGACACACCAGGAACCGCGGTGTTGGCCGTCGAATGGCGCTAGCTGCGCAGCATTTGTGCACCACCGCCGTCAGTGTCAGCCAGTTTGCTGTGGCATACGGAGCTCCATCGCAGTCTTTAACACTGGTAGCATGCCGCGACAGCGTGGACGTGAACCGTATGTGCAGTTGACGGACTTTGAGCGAGGGCGTATAGTGGGCATGCGGGAGGCCGGGTGGACGTACCGCCGAATTGCTCAACACGTGGGGCGTGAGGTCTCCACAGTACATCGATGTTGTCGCCAGTGGTCGGCGGAAGGTGCACGTGCCCGTCGACCTGGGACCGGACCGCAGCGACGCACGGATGCACGCCAAGACCGTAGGATCCTACGCAGTGCCGTAGGGGACCGCACCGCCACTTCCCAGCAAATTAGGGACACTGTTGCTCCTGTGGTATCGGCGAGGACCATTCGCAACCGTCTCCATGAAGCTGGGCTACGGTCCCGCACACCGTTAGGCCGTCTTCCGCTCACTCCCCAACATCGTGCAGCCCGCCTCCAGTGGTGTCGCGACAGGCGTGAATGGAGGGACGAATGGAGACGTGTCGTCTTCAGCGATGAGAGTCGCTTCTGCCTTGGTGCCAATGATGGTTGTATGCGTGTTTGGCGCCGTGCAGGTGAGCGCCACAATCAGGACTGCATACGACCGAGGCACACAGGGCCAACACCCGGCATCATGGTGTGGGGAGCGATCTCCTACACTGGCCGTACACCACTGGTGATCGTCGAGGGGACACTGAATAGTGCACGGTACATCCAAACCGTCATCGAACCCATCGTTCTACCATTCCTAGACCGGCAAGGGAACTTGCTGTTCCAACAGGACAATGCACGTCCGCATGTATCCCGTGCCACCCAACGTGCTCTAGAAGGTGTAAGTCAACTACCCTGGCCAGCAAGATCTCCGGATCTGTCCCCCATTGAGCATGTTTGGGACTGGATGAAGCGTCGTCTCACGCGGTCTGCACGTCCAGCACGAACGCTGGTCCAACTGAGGCGCTAAGCCGTTCCACAGGACTACATCCAGCATCTCTACGATCGTCTCCATGGGAGAATAGCAGCCTGCATTGCTGCGAAAGGTGGATATACACTGTAGTGGTGCCGACATTGTGCATGCTCTGTTGCCTGTGTCTATGTGCCTGTGGTTCTGTCAGTGTGATCATGTGATGTATCTGACCCCAGGAATGTGTCAATAAAGTTTCCCCTTCCTGGGACAATGAATTCACGGTGTTCTTATTTCAATTTCCAGGAGTGTAAATGTATGCCGAACATGACACTTAATACGCAACAGCTCTGTGCACAGTAATGTGGAATACAAAATTTAATTCGCATACTATTTTCCAGTAATACGCTTATTCGTCGGAAAAATGACGAAATTCGCGAGGAGGTGAAAATAGTGTAGGCCCATATTTGGCACTTCTTTTACAAATACCATTGTCTATTAAAGCTTCAAAACCAGTCTCTTTCGAAACAACGTTTTGTAAGCCCCGCCAGAACACCCTTTTCTCAGCAATGGGTGTAATGGATCTGGGGGCCGACCGGGTTGTACATGGTGTGCAAAAGTCCCAGTTTCTGTGAGGCACTGATGTAATCGGCTAAATGTATGCCTGTCGGGCTGCCTTTGGAGAGGCAGTTGTGCAGCCTCAAGGCCATCGTCATTTGCTTTGCCATACGTGAAGTTCATGCCAGTGTACTGTTCGTTGGTGTAACCTCTGTCCGTTGTGCCTTCACATTTGTACTCGATTGTGAGGCGGCTGAGGCCAGTCCGGCACAATGCACTGAGGGGGAAAGAGAAGTAGTCACGCATGTGTAAACAAACAGATAGTCGTTCCCATGCTTTGAGATACCAATGTAAATACTGTGGTATCCAGGGCATTTGCAGTTGGTTTCCAACTCAAATTAATGTGATACCTCAGCAAAGGTTGATTTGCAGACCGATGTTTATTGGAGCTTTTTAGCTACTTTTAGCCTGTACTTTCCGTGTATGAATTATTCACCAACACTTCTGAAACAACTTGTACACAGTCATTTACATTCTTACACGCAGCGTGCGATTTGTGCTTTTACCAGTGGGGGGGATGTCTTAGGCGGTTAGTATAATTACATATGTTACTAGCTTGGACCGTGGCATTACCCATGGTTAAACAGTTATTTATAAATAGATGTTAATGGCGAAACTCACTATTCACGCGTATGCACTATCAGAAAAGCCATCCCTTGTTGTATCTTTAAAAGTACATTATTGGTAAAGCTTATTTACAAAATCATCTACATACAGGTATACGACGGGAATTCAAAAAGTAAAGGCACATTTGTGAAAAGCTGTACTTCTTCTGATGATAGAAAACCGTAACATGAGTTAAAACTTTCTGGCAGATTAAAACTGTGTGCACCGACCGAGACTCGAACTCGGGACCTTTGCCTTTCGCGGGCAAGTGCTCTACCATCTGAGCTACCGAAGCACGACTCACGGCCCGTACTCACAGCTTTACTTCTGCCAGTACCTCGTCTCCTACCTTCCAAACTTTACAGAAGCTCGCAGGAAGGTAGGAGACGAGATACTGGCAGAAGTAAAGCTGTGAGTACCGGGTGTGAGTCGTGCTTCGGTAGCTCAGTTGGTAGAGCACTTGCCCGCGAAAGGCAAAGGTCCCGAGTTCGAGTCTCGGTCGGGGACACAGTTTTAATCTGCCAGGAAGTTTCATTTCAGCGCACACTCCGCTGCAGAGTGAAAATCTCATTCTCGTAACATGAGTTGTTTTTCTACGTAGCCTCCCTAGACTTCAATGCAGTTTTCTCGACGTTTTACAAGTTTTTTTTTTTATTTCATCAGAAAATATGTTTTTCGGTTGCATCTGTAACCAATTTTGCACCGCAGCAATGCCGTCTTCATCAATTTCAAATCTTCTTCCCTGTACTGCTTCCGTTAAGGGTCCAAACATGTGAAAATCACTTGGAGCGAGGTCTGTACTGTATGGTGGATGTTCCAGCACCACGAATCTCAACTCCTTTATTGCGTCGGCTGTCCGTTTGGCAGAATGTGGGCGAGCGTTATCTTGCTGCAGGATGACACCTCTTCAGAGTTTTCCACGACGTTTGGACCTGATTGCAGGTTTTAGTTTCGTATGCAACACGTCACATCCACCATACAATACAGACCTGTCTCTAAAGCCACGTTTACGCTGGGGCGACGTCTTGCCACATAGTGGCATGCTACAGAAATGTGGCGTGCGTCGTGTTGTAGCATGCTACAACAGGCAACATCTTGCGGCGTATGTTGCGTGCGGCAGGTTAATTTATACCAGAGCAACAGAATTTGTGCCACACGTGTGTCGGTCTTGCAGTATAAAGGATGGCAAAGTATCGCAGCGGCGGCCTACTTGGTACTTGCAGATGCAGCTAACAACGGAAATGAAAACCAAAGGAAAAGAAACCGATGGTGGAAGAGAAGAGTATTTAAAGAAGGTCCACGAAGTAGTATCCTAGGAACTAGAAGCAGACGATGGTGCGTTATTTAGTAATGTGTGCTTTCGTCCCAGGCGGGTTACTCCGCGCCATACCGTTGCCAAAAGCTGGCCTAACGGTGAATGTTCGCACAGGTAGCGGGCCGGTCGCCACCCTGTGTCAGGGCCCGGGGTGGGAACTTCAGCCCCCACATCACCCAACTCTGCGGTACGGCTGCTGCGGTATGACTGACACACTACTTCCCTCGCAAGTAAACGGATGACGCACCTTAGGCGAAAGCAACAATGACAACATGAGAACGATGATTTAGTTCTAAATATTTTGAAATGCTTAACTACTACATAACACTTTTTCAAAATTAATAAGCAAACACATTAATAGTATTAATAGTAAGAATGTATTAAAAACTTTCAGTGTTCGGCTCCACAAATTTAAATTATATGTAAAGTTTTACTCCAGTGCGTGGGAAATAAACATCCCAGATTGGGATGCATAAACTAAAGCCAGAGGAGGGGATGGTCTGATGCAGAGGGGGGGGGGGGGATATCCCCCCATCCCCCCCTGCAAATCGCACACTGCTTACAGGTCTTATTTGGCAAGGATGGGACAGATAGTCAGCTGTGGCCTTACAGAAAGAAACATCCTGGCATTTGCCTGAAGTAATGAAGGGAAACCGTGGCAAACCTAACTCAGGATGCTTGGATGAAGATTGGAGCCTCCATCCTCCCAAGTACAAGGCTGATCTATTTAACAACGGTGCTTCCTCATTTGGCTTTCCCCTAGTGTACAGTACTGATTAGCAAAGCAGCTATTTAACAAAGAAAAAGGCTAGTGCTACACTGTCCATTCATTTCTCACTCCCAGTCACTGCACACGCTCCGCATAGGCTGTTATACACAAATTGTTTCACAGCACTACACCCACTAACTGCTGTGTCATCCTGAAAAGACACAGCCAAGGCAAAAGCACGACAGGTGCAAAGATGCGAGCTAGTGCCAGTGGCACGAGTTCCCACGGTGTCACGGGCGGCACTGAGGATGAAGATATCGACTTTGCCTCAGGCAACTGCCGGTTGAGGACAATCTGCCAATAACCAAACATCTACATCTACGAGGTGTGGCTAGAAAAAAACCGGACTAGTACTGGTGAAACAATAAAACGAATGCAATAAGGCTGAAAGTCGCGTGGCCTGTCACGTGACTCTCGCTCCGCCTACTGCTCGAGTTTCATCTGCCTCCTGCACCCAGTCTGCCCGTGGCGTCTGTTTTAAGTAGTTGACGTTTTGTCTGTGCGTCGGAAAATGTTGAGTGTGCAGAAAGAACAGCGTGTTAACATCAAATTTTGTTTCAAACTAGGAAAATCTGCAAGTGAAACGTTTGTAATGTTACAACAAGTGTACGGCGATGATTGTTTATCGCGAGCACAAGTGTTTGAGTGGTTTAAACGATTTAAAGATGGCCGCGAAGACACCAGTGATGACACTCGCACTGGCAGACCATTGCCAGCAAAAACTGATGCAAACATTGAAAAAATCGGTAAACTTGTTCGACAAGATCGCCGTTTAACAATCAGAGCAGTGTATGAGTTAACAGGAGTTGACAAGGAAAGTGTTTGGCAGATTCTTCATGAAAGTTTCGACATGAACAAAGTATGTTCAAAAATGGTTCCAAAGTGTCTCACAATTGAACAGAAGGAACGCCGAAGAATGATTTGTTCTGACATCCTGGAAAACATTGAAAGTGATCCCACCTTCTTACAAAATGTTATTACTTGCGATGAATCGTGGTTTTTTACTTACGATCCCGAAACTAAACGCCAATCGATGCATTGGAAAACTCCTGGTTCTCCACGACAAAAAAAAGCACGAATGTCAAAATCGAAATTCAAGGCAATGATGATTGTTTTTTTTGACATCAGAGGGATTGTGCACATTGATTGGGTACCAGAGGGACAAACAGTGAATCAGCATTACTACATTAGCGTCATGGCTACCCTACGTGAGCGAGTACGGAGAAAACGGAACGATTTGTGGAGAAAAAAGTCATGGATCCTTCACCAAGACAATGCCCCAGCTCACAGTGCGTTGTCAGTGAAGACGTTTTTGACAAAACACAACATTCCCATCTTAGATCATCCACCATACTCACCTGATTTGGCCCCCTGTGACTGTTTTCTTTTCCCTAAAGTCAAGTCAGCTTTGAAAGGAACTAGATTTGAGACTGTTGAAGCAGTAAAAGAAAAAGCGACGGAAGTAATGTATGGACTTACCGAAAATGATCTGCAGCATTGCTATGAACTGTGGAAAATTCGTATGGAGCGGTGTAGAGACCGAGGAGGAGAGTACATTGAAGGAGATAACATTAAATTGTAAATAATTGTAAATAAATGTTTTTTCCAGCATCACTCCGGTTTTTTTTCTAGCCGCACCTCGTACATCTACATCCATACTCTGCAAGCCACCTGACGGTGTGTGGCGGAGGGTACCTCGAGTACCTCTATCGGTTCTCCCTTCTATTCCAGTCTCGTATTGTTCGTGGAAAGAAGGATTGTCGGTATGCCTCTGTGTGGGCTCTAATCTCTCTGATTTTATCCTCACGGTCTCTTCGCGAGATATACGTAGGAGGGAGCAATATACTGCTAGACTCTTAGGTGAAGGTATGTTCTCGAAACTTTAACAAAACCCGGTACCGAGCTACTGAGCATCTCTCCTGCAGAGTCCTCCACTGGAGTCTATCTATCATCTCCGTAACGCTTTCGCGATTATTAAATGATCCTGTAACGAACCGAAGTGGGCCAACAAGCGTACTGTAACCTATTTCCTTTGTTTTCGGATTGCATTTCCTTAGGATTCTTCCAATGAATCTCAGTCTGGCATCTGCTTTACCGACGATCAACATTATATGATCATTCCATTTTAAATCACTCCTAATGCATACTCCCAGATAATTTATGGTATTAACTGCTTCCAGTTGCTGACCTGCTATATTGTAGCTAAATGATAAGGGATCATCTTTCTACGTATTCGCAGCACATTACACGTGTCTACATAGAGATTCAATTGCCATTCCCTGCACCATGTGTCATTTCGCTGCAGATCCTCCTGCATTTCAGTACAATTTTCCATTGTTACAACCTCTCGATACACCACAGCATCATCTGCAAAAAGCCTCAGTGAACTTCCGATGTCATCCACCAGGTCATTTATGTATATTGTGAATAGCAACGGTCCTATGACACTCCCCTGCGGCACACCTGAAATCACTCTTACTTCGGAAGACTTCTCTCCATTGAGAATGACATGCTGCGTCCTGTTATCTAGGAACTCCTCAATCCAATCACACAATTGGTCTGATAGTACATATGCTCTTACTTTGTTCATTAAACGACTGTGGGGAACTGTATCGAACGCCTTGCGGAAGTCAAGAAACACGGCATCTACCTGTGAACTCGTGTCTATGGCCCTCTGAGTCTCGTGGACAAATAGCACGAGCTGGGTTTCACATGACCGTCTTTTTCGAAACCCATGCTGATTCCTACAGAGTAGATTTCTAGTCTCCAGAAAAGTCATTATTCGAAAAACGAAAACAGACAGAACCCTGCTCGGAAGATAGAAGAGCAGCTTTCATCCATTTGATTTTAGATCATCGTCCAGGTTATAACTTTGACAGGGAACATCTTTTAGTGAACTCTTAGAAGTGAACAGACAGTAGTTGTAAATTGCATTTACCGTATACTGTGAAGTTAACCTATGATTATTTGCACTTAGCCATTGAGGGACTTTTTTTGTGCTATATTACAAGCAGTGTTACAGACTTCAATATTCAACCAGTCACAAAGATAAGTAAACCTTTTTAACTCATTTGTGTGGCTTTGTTACTAATTTGTTGGAGTGTTCTAGAACCTTCGTTCTCCTATCCTGCTACCTGACTGTTGGGCATAGCTGTGTGACAACGGCAGGGAGAAATTGTCTTAGCAGTGCACTGTACCAGAAGCTGTTTCATAACCCACAAGTTTGCCTCAGCATAACATCAGTGACAACTCGGCCTCACAGCAGTAACGATGAGGTCTTCACAGAATGGGCAACGAGGTTTTACAAAACTATCAATTTCCCATTTGCTAGCCTGAAAAACTGAGTCAGCATCCCTCTGTAACAAGTGACATGTTGAGCTCAGAAAGAGATAAGGTATTAGTAAGTTTGTTTTCGTTACCTCTTTAATCTCCTTGGGCAGTTTATTGTACAGTTTTATTCGTTGATAGAAAATGCTGTTTCGAGTTTTGTTTTTATTCTTTCTTGGTAAATGAAAGTTCAGTCTAGATCTTGTTCCACTGTTGTGGACAGAGCTGTTTGTGTAGGACTTATGAATGTTATTTTTGATGTGTACAACTGATTGACAAATACACTTGTATGGTGTAGTTAAAATCCACAGTGTTTGGAACAGATTTTTACGAAGAGCTCAACTATAATTTGAAGAATGTGTTCATATTTTGTGCAATTGTACCCAGAGAAGAATTCCATAGCTAAGAACTGAGTGTAGGCTACATACGAGGGCGTTTGAAAAGTCCGTGCAATAATAAAAGCTAGTTACGTGTTTGGGATAAACCTTTTTTTTATTTTTCAACATAGTTCCCTTTTAGACTTATACACTTCATCCAACACTGTTCTAATTTGTTGATCCCTTCCCATCATAGGAATTGTCCAAGTCTGCAAAAGAGCTATTAGTTGCTGCAATCACCTCCTCATTTGAATAAAATCTCTGTCCCGCCAGCTATTTCTTCAAATTGGGGAACAAATAGTAGTCTGAGGGAGTCAAGTATGGAGAATAGGGGGATATGAAATGAGTTGGAATCCTGTTTCCATTAATTTTGCGACCACAACTGCTGAGGTGTGAGCTGGTGCATTGTTGTGATGGAAAAGGACTTTTTTGGAGTCCAATCACTGGTGTTTTTCTTGTTGTTTGGTTTTCAAATGGTCCAATAACAATGAATAAAATGCACCTGTAATAGTTTTACCCTTTTAATAGTCGATGAGGATTATCCCTTGCGAATCCCAAAAGACAGTCGCCATAACCTTTCCGGCCAAAGGAATGTTCTTCGCCTTTTTTGGAGCAGATTCTCCCTTGGTAACCCGTTGTTTTGATTGTTCTTTGATCTCAGGAGTATAGTAATGTATCCATGTTTCATCCACAGTGACGAAACGACACTTAAAATCCTGCAGATTCTTCCTGAACAGCTGCAAACCATCCTTGCAACACTTCACACGATTCTGTTTTTGGACAAGCGTGAGCAATCGCAGACCCCCATCTCATGTCCAATTGTTTATGCAAAATATTATGTACCCATTCATTCAAGATGCCCACAGCACTAGCAATCTAACACACCTTAACTCTTCTGTCATCCATCACTATATCACGGATTTTATCAATGATTTCTGGAGTTGTAACCTCCACAGGGCGTCCAGAACGTTCAACATCACTTGTGCCCATATGGCCACTCCGAAAATTTTGAAACCACTTATAAACTGTTCTAATTGAAGGCGCAGAGTCACCGTAATGTTTATCAAGCTTCTCTTTAGTCTCCTGAGCCATTTTGCCTTTCATAAAGTAATGTTTAATCACCACACGAAATGCTTTTTCGTCTAATTTTTGACAACCACTCGCCTTCCTTGATTCACACAAATGCCAAACACAAAGAAATAGACCAATATGGCTGAAACTTGGTGTGCATTGTTTCCAAAGATGCTAAGAGTTTGATACGCGCTGGTAGTGCCATCTCTCGAGCTTTGCATGGACTTTTCAAACGCTCCTCGTACTTAAAATTTCATTTCCCAATTTTGTTTCTGAATTTGTGGCTTCCATTTATTATTTTTATATTGATTCCTGATTGTTTTAGGTCTTCTGTTTCTCGGAGTCATTTGGTTTTTTGATTGAGTTCTTTACTGCATAAAAAATAATCTTTGTGAGTCTGTCATTGTGCATTCTATGTATGTGTCGATAGAACATTAGAAAGTGTTTTCTGATCATGTCTGTGTGTTGCTATGATTCTTTGGTTGGTCTTTTCATCCATCTCTGTTTACAGCTCCAAAAGTTTTTCTAACGATTTTATGTTCTGTCTTTTCTGTCCTTGTGATCCCTAATTGTTTCCGATGTGCAGAGTGCTCCTGACACAACTTCATTCTAGTGCCTTAGTTGGCCTTTCTTGATAGGTTTAAATTGTGTCCATGTCAGTTTATATGTTTTTACAAGTTATTCTGTTCATTCTATATTGGATGCCTTGTCTGATCATTCAGTTTGTAGATATTCCCCTGCATACTTCAATTTTTCCACTCTGTTTTTTCTCACATGATATACTGCGAACTATGGATGAAGAGCAACAAGCCAGTTCCATATTTCTAGATTTGTGGAAAGCATTTGATACAGTGCCCCTTTGAAGGCTGATAACAAAGGTATGAGCATATGGAATAAGTTCACAGATATGTGAGTGGCTTAAAGACTTCTTAAGTAAAAGAATCCAACATGTTATCCTCAATGGCAAGTGCCGGCCGCAGTGGTCTCGCGGTTCTAGGCACTCAGACCGGAATCGCGCGACTGCTACGGTCGCAGTTTCGAATCCTGCCTCGGGCATGGATGTGTGTGATGTCCTTAGGTTAGTTAGGTTTAAGTAGTTCTAAGTTCTAGGGGACTGATGACCACAGATGTTAAGTCCCATAGTACTCAGAGCCATTTGAACCTCAATGGCAAGTGTTCATCAGAGACAAGGGTATCGTCAGGAGTGCCTCAGGGAAGTCTGACAGGACCACTGTTGTTCTCTGTATACATAAATGGTTTGGCGGATAGGTTGGGAAACGGTGTGCGGTTGTTTGCCGATGCTGTGGTGTACGGTAAGGTGTCAAAGTTGAGTGACTGTAGGAATATACAATACGACTTAAACAAAATTTCCAGATGGTGTGTGAACTGCCAGCTAGTAAAGGTGGAGAAATGTAAGTTAATGTGGATGAGTAGGAAGAACAAACCTGTAATGTTTGGATACAGTATTACTAGTATGCCACTTGACAGAGTCAGGTCATTTAAATATCTAGGTGTAATGTTGCAAAACTACACGAGATGTAACAAGCATGTGGGAATGGTGGTATGAATGGTGAATGGTCGACTTCAGTTTATTGGGAGAATTTTAGGGAAGAGTGGTTCACTTGTAAAGGAGACCGCATACACAGGGTGTTTCAAAAATGACCGGTATATTTGAAACAGCAATAAAAACTAAATGAGCAGCGATAGAAATACACCGTTTGTTGCAATATGCTTGGGACAACAGTACATTTTCAGGCAGACAAACTTTCGAAATTACAATAGTTACAATTTTCAACAACAGATGGCGCTGCGGTCTGGGAACTCTATAGTACGATATTTTCCACATATCCACCATGCGTAGCAATAATATGGCGTAGTCTCTGAATGAAATTACCCGAAACCTTTGACAACGTGTCTGGCGGAATGGCTTCACATGCAGATGAGATGTACTGCTTCAGCTGTTCAATTGTTTCTGGATTCTGGCGGTACACCTGGTCTTTCAAGTGTCCCCACAGAAAGAAGTCACAGGGGTTCATGTCTGGCGAGTAGGGAGGCCAATCCACGCCGCCTACTGTATGTTTCGGATAGCCCAAAGCAATCACACGATCATCGAAATATTCATTCAGGAAATTAAAGACGTCGGCCGTGCGATGTGGCCGGGCACCATCTTGCATAAATCACGAGGTGTCCGCAGTGTCGTCTAAAGCAGTTTGTACCGTCACAAATTCACGAAGAATGTCCAGATAGCGTGATGCAGTAATCGTTTCGGATCTGAAAAATGGGCCAATGATTCCTTTGGAAGAAATGGCGGCCCAGACCAGTACTTTTTGAGGATGCAGGGACGATGGGACTGCAACATGGGGCTTTTCGGTTCCCCATATGCGCCAGTTCTGTTTATTGATGAAGCCGTCCAGGTAAAAATAAGCTTCGTCAGTAAACCAAATGCTGCCCACATGCATATCGCCATCATCAATCCTGTGCACTATATCGTTAGCGAATGTCTCTCGTGCAGCAATGGTAGCGGCGCTGAGGGGTTGCCGCGTTTCAATTTTGTACGGATAGAGGTGTAAACTCTGGCACATGAGACGATACGTGGACGTTGGCGTCATTGGGACCGCAGCTGCAACACGGCGAACGGAAACCCGAGGCCGCTGTCGGATCACCTGCTGCACTAGCTGCGCGTTGCCCTCTGTGGTTGCCGTACGCGGTCACCCTACCTTTCCAGCACGTTCATCCGTCACGTTCCCAGTCCGTTGAAATTTTTCAAACAGATCCTTTATTGCATCGCTTTTCGGTCCTTTGGTTACATTAAACCTCCGTTGAAAACTTCGTCGTGTTGCATCAACTCTGTGTTCTAGGCGGTGGAATTCGAACACCACAAAAATCCTCTGTTCTAAGGAATAAACCATGTTGTCTACAGCACACTTGCACGTTGTGAACAGCACACGCTTACAGCAGAAAGACGACGTACAGAATGGCGCACCCACAGACTGCGTTGTCTTCTATATCTTTCACATCACTTGCAGCGCCATCTGTTGAAAATTGTAACTACTGTAATTTTGAAAGTTTGTCTGCCTGAAAATGTACTGTTGTCCCAAGCATATTGCAACAAACGGTGTATTTCTATCGCTGCTCGTTTAGTTTTTATTGCCGTTTCAAATATACCGGTCATTTTTGAAACACCCTGTAGGATGCTGGTGCAACATATTCTTGAGAACTGTTCAAGTATTTGGGAACCATACCAGGTCGGATTGAAGGAAGACATTGAAGCAATTCAGAGGCGGGCTGCTAGATGTTACCATTTCGAACAACACATAAATGTTACAGGTGTGCTTTGGGAACTGAAATAGGAATCCCTGGAGGGACGATGATGTTCATTTTGAGAAATACTGTTTAGAAAATTTAGAGGACTGGCATTTGAAGCTGACTGCTGAATGACTCTACTGCCACCAACATACGAGGGTAATCCCAAAAGAAAGGTCTCCTATTTTTCTATAAGCACATAGACCTGTTCATTTCTAGAATGGTTTACATCATTTTACAGCTTGAACATTTAGCTATTTTTCGACACAATCACCATTTCTCTCAATGCTAGACGCTGTGGCAGTTATCCTCATTTTGCTTTTGTTGATGTTCATCGTATATCCTCCTTTCAAGACACTGTCTGTTCCGTTCAACTGCCTTTCCAAGTCCTTTGCTGTCTCTGACGGAATTACAATGTCATCGGTGTACCTCAAAGTTTTTATTTCTTCTCCATGGATTTTAATACCTACTCCAAATTTTTGTTTTGTTTCCTTTACTGCTTGCTCAATATACAGATTGAACAACATCGGGGAGAGGCTACAACCCTGTCTCACTACCTTCCCAATCAATGCTTCCCTTTCATGTCACTCGACTCTCATAACTACCATCTGCTTTCTGTACAAATTGTAAACAGCCTTTCGCTTCCTGTATTTTACCCCTGCCTCCTTTAGAATTTGAAAGAGAGTATTCCAGTCAACATTGTCAAAAACTTTCTCTAAGTCTACAAATGCTAGAAACATAGGTTTGCCTCTCCTTAATCTTTCTTCTAAGATAAGTCGTAGGGTCAGTATTGCCTCAGGTGTTCCAATATTTCTGCGGAATCCAAACTGATCTTCCCCGATGTCGGCTTCTACCAGTTTTTCCATTCGTCTGTAAATAATTCGTGTTAGTATTTTGCAGCTGTGACTTATTAAACTGATAGTTCGGTAATTTTCACATCTGTCAACACCTGCTTTCTTTGGGATTGGAATTATTATATTCTTCTTGAAGTCTGAGGGTATTTCACCTGTCTCATACACCTTGCTCACCAGATGGTAGAGTTTTGTCAGGACTGGTTCTCCCAAGCCTGTCGGTTGTTGTAATGGAATGTTGTCTACTCCCGGGGCCTTGTTTCGACTTAAGTCTTTCAGTGCTCTGTCAAATTCTTCACGCAGTATCATATCTCCCATTTCATCTACATCCTCTTCCATTTCCATAATATTGTCCTCAAGTACATCACCCTTGTATAGACCCTCTATATACTCCTTCCACCTTTCTGCTTTCCCTTCTTTGCTTAGAACTGGATTTCCATCTGAGCTCTTGACATTCATACAGGTGGTTCTCTTTTCTCCTAAGCCATGCATTTTACTTTTTCTTCGCACTGTTTGATAATGTTGTCCAGGACCACATTGAATAAAAGTGGTGAGTGAGGATCTCATCATGTGGCCGCTATACGTATCTCAAACGCTTCTGAGATTATTGATTGGCGACTCCATGTTGTCTTGTGCACTACGACTGGATAACAGGTATACTTGAAAAAAGAGACAGCATTGGTCGTATATTTTTTACTATTGCAAAATCGATTTTCAGTCACTGAGTGACCATCTTCACAATATAGCACTGAAGATGGTCACTCAGTGACTGAAAATCGATTTTGCAATAGTAAAAAATATACGACCAATACTGTCTCCTTTTTCAATCTTCTGAGATTATGTTTTAATTTTCCTGACACTAATTAAATTAACAGAGAACTGTAATTAAGTTTAAATCCACCCAAAATTAATGTTGCCTTTTGAGCCACTACACCTGTTAGTTTCAAAATTTTGACATACTTTAGTTGCCTTAATTTTTCTGTACTGGTTGACACCCTTATTAACTTTTCAAGCCCCTAATTAAGAATCTGCATAGTTTCAAATATGGCAGCTTTACTTGTAAGATTGAATTCCTAGAGTAGAGATAACAAATAGTTTTTTTAACCTTTGTAAATTACTAATTAACTACTCATTATGTAAACCAAGTCAATGTTGTGAATATAGTCATCCACTGTAGTAAATTTCAACCATTGAGAGTCATAAACAAAAACATAGCTTCCAAAATCCAACAGTATTCATATGCAAGTCCTTAAATATCTGATCCCACCCAAAAATCTGCAGTCCCGAGCGAGCTTGCAAATAGGTGATAACTATGTAATGAGCCCGCATTGAGCTAGCACACGATAAACATTTACAGAGTCTGTTGCTAGCTATTACCAAGTTAACAGCTATGTAAGAAGTCTCTGACCGACAAACACGTGAGGAAGAACTATGTAATGTGTTATAGGTGAGTTGTATGATCAACGTATGTGTGTGACTCACGCAATGTGTTAGCATCAAGTTGTGACTCACAGTACTCTCTATTAACTCCTGGTGTAATTTTCATTCCAGTCACATCTTTATTTCAACAAATGCACTTTTATGTATAAGGGGCGTTCAAAAAGAAATGAGCCGGAGGCATAATTACAGAAACCAGTACCTGTATGTTAGAAGTGCGGACCCTGGCTGTTGAGACACAAGTCCCGCTGTGACACAAGGCGGTGAACGGCTGTCTCATAAAATTCCCGGGGCTGTGATGTTAACCAGTTCCATACATACAGCTGGACATCATCGTCCTAGGTAAATCGTTTGCCCCACAGAGCCTTTTTAAGAGGACCAAAAATGGTGTAATCACAGGGAGAGAGGTCCAGACCGTATGGAGGGTGGCCGAGAACCTCCAATCCGAATCTCTGTAGGAGTGCCGCAACTGTGTTTGCCGTATGAGGCTTTGCACTGTCGTGGAGCAGAGTGACCCCACGGGTGAGATTGCCTGATTGTTTTGATATGATCGCTTGGCGAAGGGTGGTCAAGGTTTGTGAGTAACACTGGGCATTCACTATTGTCCTGTGCTGCAAGAAGTGAATCAGAAGGGGCCATGTTGGTCAAAGAAGAATGTCAGCATAACCTTTCTTGCACCGTGTGGACGGCAACATCCAGCTGTATGTACAGAACTGGTTAACATTGCAACCACAGAAGTTTAATGAGACAGCCATTCACTGCCTTGTGTCACATTGGGACAAGTGTCTCAACAGCCAGTGTCAGAACTTCTAACTTACAGGTACTGGTTTCTGTAATTATGCCTCTGTCTGCTTGTGTCTGTATATGTTCGGATGGACATGTGTGTGTGTGCGCGAGTGTATACCTGTCCTTTTTTCCCCCTAAGGTAAGTCTTTCCACTCCCGGGATTGGAATGACTCCTTACCCTCTCCCTTAAAACCCAAATCCTTTCGTCTTTCCCTCTCCTTCCCTCTTTCCTGATGAAGCAACCGTTGGTTGCGAAAGCTTGAATTTTGTGTGTGTGTTTGTGTTTGTTAGTGTCTCTATCAACATACCAACACTTTCATTTGGTAAGTTACATCATCTTTGTTTTTAGATATAATTTTCCCACGTGGAATGTTTCCCAAACAAAGATGATGTAAACGAAAGCGCTGGCAGGTTGATAGACACACAAAAAAACACAAACATACACACAAAATTCAAGCTTTCGCAACCAACGGTTGCTTCATCAGGAAAGAGGGAAGGAGAGGGGAAGATGAAAGGATTTGGGTTTTAAGGAAGAGGGTAAGGAGTCATTCCAATCCCGGGAGCGGAAAGACTTACCTTAGGGGGAAAAAAGGACAGGTACACACTTGCATACACACACACATCCATCCGCACATACACAGACACAAGCAGACATTTGTAAAGGCAAAGAGTTTGGGCAGAGATGTCAGTCGAGGCGGAAGTACAAATGCAGAGATGTTGTTGAATGACAGGTGAGGTACGAGCGGTGGCAACTTGAAATTAGCGGAGGTTGAGGCCTGGCGGGTAACGAGAAGAGAGGATATACTGAAGGGCAAGTTCCCATCTCCAGAGTTCTGACAGGTTGGTGTTAGTGGGGAGTATCCAGATAACCCGGACAGTGTAACACTGTGAAAAGATGTGCTGGCCGTGCACCGAGGCATGTTTAGCCACAGGGTGATCCTCATTACCAACAAACACTGTCTGCCTGTGTCCGTTCAAGCGAATGGACAGTTTGTTGCTGGAAATTCCCACATATAAAGCTTCACAGTGTAGGCAGGTCAGTTGGTAAATCACGTGGGTGCTTTCACACGTGGCTCTGCCTTTGATCGTGTACACCTTCCGGGTTACAGGACTGGAGTAGGTGGTGGTGGGAGGGTGCACGGGACAGGTTTTACACCGGGGGCGGTTACAAGGGTAGTAGCCAGAGGATAGGGAAGGTGGTTTGGGGATTTCATAGGGATGAACTAAGAGGTTACGAAGGTTAGTTGGACGGCGGAAAGACACTCTTGGTGGAGTGAGGAGGATTTCGTGAAGGATGGATCTCATTTCAGGGCAGGATTTGAGGAAGTCGTATCCCTGCTGGAGAGCCACATTCAGAGTCTGATCCAGTCCCGGAACGTATCCTGTCACAAGTGGGGCGCTTTTGGGGTTCTTCTGTGGGAGGTTCTGGGTTTGAGGAGATGAGGAAGTGGCTCTGGTTATTTGCTTCTGTACCAGGTCGGGAGGGTAGTTGCGGGATGCGAAAGCTGTTGTCAGGTTGTTGGTGTAATGGTTCAGGGATTCCGGACTGGAGCAGATTCATTTGCCACGAAGACCTAGGCTGTAGGGAAGGGACCATTTGATGTGGAATGGGTGGCAGCTGTCATAATGGAGGTACTGTTGCTTGTTGGTGGGTTTGATGTGGACGGACGTGTGAAGATGGCCATTGGACAAGTGGAGGTCAATGTCAAGGAAAGTGGCATGGGATTTGGAGTAAGACCAGGTGAATCTGATGGAACCAAAGGAGTTGAGGTTGGAGAGGAAATTCTGGAGTTCTTCTTCACTGTGAGTCCAGATCATGAAGATGTCATCAATAAATCTGCACCAAACTTTGGGTCGGCAGGCCTGGGTAACCAAGAAGGCTTCCTCTAAGCGACCCATGAATAGGTTGGCGTACGAGGGAGCCATCCTGGTACCCGTGGCTGTTCCCTTTAATTGTTGGTATGTCTGGCCTTTGAAAGTGAAGAAGTTGTGGGTCAGGATGAAGCTGGCTAAGGTAATGAGGAAAGAGGTTTTAAGTAGGGTGGCAGGTGATCGGCGTGAAAGGAAGTGCTCCATCGCAGCGAGGCCCTGGACACGCGGGATATTTGTGTATAAGGAAGTGGCATCAATGGTTACAAGGCTGGTTTCTGGGGGTAACAGATTGGGTAAGGATTCCAGGCGTTCGAGAAAGTTGTTGGTGTCTTTGATGAAGGATGGGAGACTGCATGTAATGGGTTGAAGGTCTTGATCTATGTAGGCAGAGATACATTCTGTGGGGGCTTGGTAACCAGCTACAATGGGACGGCCGGGATGATTGGGTTTGTGGATTTTAGGAAGAAGGTAGAAGGTAGGGGTGCGGGGTGTCGGTGGGGTCAGGAGGTTGATGGAGTCAGGTGAAAGGTTTTGTAGGGGGCATAAGGTTCTGAGGATTCCTTGAAGCTCCACCTGGACATCGGGAATGGGGTTACCTTGGCAAACTTTATATGTAGTGTTGCCTGAAAGCTGACGCAGTCCCTCAGCCACATACTCCTGACGATCAAGTACCACAGTCGTGGAAGCCTTGTCCGCCGGAAAAATGACAATGGAACGGTCAGCCTTCAGATCACGGATAGCCTGGGCTTCAGCAGTGGTGATGTTGGGAGTAGGATTAAGGTTTCTTAAGAAGGATTGAGAGGCAAGTCTGGAAGTCAGAAATTCCTTGAAGGTATGCATTTTTCCTTACACGAGGCATCAGAACAACATTTCACCATGCAACACCGGTCAACTTTTGTTTGTGTATGAGAAATCGGTTGGAATCTTTCCTCATGTGAGCACGCTGTAGGTGTCGCCACCAGCGCCAACCATGTGTGAATGCTCTAAAAAGCTAATCATTTGCATATCACAACATCTTCTTCCTGTCGGTTAAATTTCGCGTCTGTAGCACGTCATCTTTGTGGTGTAGCAATTTTAATGGCCAGTACTGTATACTGATGATGAGTTTTGTTTAATAAGTCCACTCTGACTCAATTTTTTAAAGTCAAACATCATGCTGGGTGTACGCCACCATGGGAATAAGTGGGTTTCGTGAAATGCAAAACATGAGTGCTGACTCATATACAGACTTCACGTTTTCAAATGATCAAAAGCTGTATTGTGAAGATAACTCCCATCTACACAGTTCAGAAAAGGATCCTAGCAGCAGAAGTTGTGAAGCAGCTATTGTTGAATTCGGAGCACCCTACGCTCAGCATTGTGTTCTGCTACTGGCCGATCAGTTCTGCTCTCGACCACTGTTTGGCGGTGGTCATTCATTCTGGTGGACAGCTGACTGATGATCCTGCCCACGTAAAATGCTGTGCAGAAGTTGCAGCACAACTGGTGTATGACGTGAATGCTGTCACATAGGTGGCCTGGCTCTGATGGAATAGGAGAAGCCTATTACAGGGCCGGAGCATGACGTGTCGGGTGGGTGGATTGGGCAGGTCTTCCACCTGGGTCTCCCACTGGGATTTTACCTGTGCGGCAAAGGGTCAGAGAGAAAAACGACAGTTCAAAAATACAAGAACATTGCAGCAAAAAATAATAAATCTGATACTATGTTACAAATCATATTTATTTTTTTAGATAAAATATTTATTGTCAGTCTCAAAACCACATATAAATATGACTGAGGTAACAAATTTTAAGTACATAAAAATTTGACATCAACATTATAAATATTTTCAGAGAGTGCACAATGTCATGATGCATTTATGATACTTTTTTTTTTTAATTTTAGATAAGTATCCTTAATTCTTATTCATTCATGTTTAGTTGTATTTACAGATTACATTAACAGCTTGTGTGCAGCTGTAAAGGAGAAGAAGAGGTTTCAAAATCTGAGTCTTTTACTGCCAGCACAATAATGACATGACAATTTCGTGACTGATGGAAATCTGTTCCAGAGTGGGACACAAACCTGGACTTCCTGCTCATCACAAGAAGCAGCCACAACTGTCAGGCCATCTGAGCACGCCTCCTGGCCTCATCATACTTCCATTGTCAGTCATATTTACAGTTACAATTTCAGAATACTACCTTTGACGTAATTCAGTTGATAATAATCACAAGTGTCATTGGTTACATATCACTAAGGAATTAAGGCAAGGATAATATATTTGCTGAACACTATTTAACGAATTGTAGATGGAGCTCAATTAGGACTTGGGAGTGGCACAGTTGCTTAGGTGGGCCACGCCTGAATGTCACTCACTATTGCTCTCTCTTGGTGACCGTGTAGGTTGCAGAAGGGAGAGTCACTGCATTGTTATACCATATACAAGGCGTGTTTTTTAAGTAAGTACCATTTTGAAATTTAAAAAAGACGTGCCAAGATATCCCAATAATTTTATTTTTACATGAAAGCCTGTACCTTAATCTATACGCACTGACGCCATTACAGTCTGATTCTTCCTCGTTTACGTTGTGTACTGAGTGTTTAAGATGCCTCCGATAATCGTGAGTCCCGCCGACTGTGAAGTACGGGCTGTTATAAGATTTCATAGTGCTAAAGGCCTAAAACCGATCGATTTTCATCGTGAGATCTGTGCAGTTTACGGAGAAAACATTATGAGTGATGAAATGGTAATAAAGTGGGTGAGAGCATTTAAAGATGGCTGCACAAATGTGCACGATGAACAACGGAGTGGGCGTCCTTCGGTCATTAGTGAAAGTTTGGTGCAGGAAGTGGACAATAAGGTGAGAGAAAACAGACGCTTTACGATTTCGTCCTTGCGGGATGACTTTGCTAATGTTTCTCGTAGTGTTTTGTACGTCACTGTGACCGAGCACTTGAATTACTGAAAATTGTGCAGACGTTGGGTACCGAAAATGTTGACAGTGCATTTCCTTTCCTTGAGCAGTACCAGAACGACGGTGATGATTTCTTAAGCCAAACTGATATGGGCAATGAAACACGGGTGGCCAACGTCACACCAGAATCAAAGCAACAGTCCGTGGAAGTTGAGCAAGGGTATCGTTTTGCTGCAAGACAATGCCCGTCCGCATGTGGCGAATCGGACCACAGATCTCATCACATCTTTCCAATTGGAAACTCTAGATCATCCTCCGTACAGCCCCGATCTTGCACCCAGTGACTACCATCTGTTCCTGCACTTGAAGAAACACCTGGGCGGTCAGCGTCTTCAAGACGATGACGAAGCCAAAACAGTGGTGGTGATACAATGGTTAACAAGTCAGGCGGCAGACTTCTATGAGGAGGGTATTCAAAAACTGGTATAACTTTATGACAAGTGCCTCAATATTGACGGAAATTATCTAGAAAAGTAGATTAAGGTACAGGCCTTCATGTAAAGATAAAATTATTGAGATATCTTAGCACATCTTTTTTTAATTTCAAACCGGTACTTACTTAAAAAACACGCCTTGTAATTCTCCTATTCTGAACTATCTGTACCCCAAAAAATCACATTCTGCGTTTCTGCTCTGTACTGAGTCCCATACTGCTTTCGTCTGCTACCTGTATCTTTGTTGGCCCACTCCTCGTGCTCAAGGTAGTTCTGATAATGTGCATTTTGATGACAGCAATGTTTGCAGTGCCCTGGAAGAAGAAATCAGCAATTCTGGCTCAGAAGGGGAAGCCGATGATATTATTTGGATATGTAGCTGACAGTGCAGCCTTAGCAGAATCAGAGGAAGAGATGGCAGAAACTCAGGAGATTTAGCAAATAATGCCAGTGGATTAAAGTGGAAAAGAGTGAAATGATAGAAGTATCCAGACAGGCCCCTAAAAACGCCCCATCACATTTAGGAATACAGAACTTAGCCAGAGTGGAAAATTTTGAATACCTCAGCACCTGGTTTGACAGGCATAATAACTTTGACAAGAAGTCAAACAATATATTGTCAATGGGTCTAAAACTTATTTCAGTCTGAAACAGGTAATGTTATCAAAAAAATGTGTCAATTAAGACCAGACTCCAAGCCTATAATGCAGTGAAAGTACCAGTTTTATTATATGGACCAAAAACCTTTAGTACTGCAAAAAAGATTAAGAGAACCTGGTGATCCTTGAATGGGAAACCACGAGAGAGATCTTCAGACTAATCCACTAAGAGAACGCCCGGAGCTGTAGATAGAACTGAGAACTGTAGGATGTGATGAAACATCCAAAAATTGTGCAGAAAATGGAAGTGGAGAGGGCACATTTCCAGGATGCCAGACACCTACTGGGCCGATGGCAGGATGAACTGCAGAAGGACCTTCAGTAGCTGGGCATGAATGAGAACTCAATCCAAATCGCACAAGACTGCCATCTGTGGAGGAACACTGTAAGGTTGGCACATGTCTTCAGGGTTCATCATCAGTAGTATGTATGTATGGATGGGTGGGTGGGTGCATGTATGAATGTATGTGCATATTAATAAGAACCTGAACTGGAAGTCGTACGTTACAGATTCTCTTGAACATTTACTCTCATTGCAGACAATATCAGATTTTGGAGGTGAAAATGTCGAAAAACTTTACCTTTACCATTTTCATTCATTAATATTGATGGTATGATATTCTGTGGTAATCTATCATTGAGGAGAAAAGTGTGTGTTGCACAGGAGGCTGTAATAAGGGTGGCATGTAGTGTCCACACTAGAACCTCTTGTAGAGAACTCCATAAGCAGTTGAGTATACTGACCACAGCCACACAGTGCATCTACCCCCTTATGGAGCTTGTTGCCAGTGATCAATAAAGGTTAAAAAAGAAGAGTACCATTCATAAATATAATACTAGAAGTATAAATTGAATATTAAAGTATAAATAATGTACTCATTCACCCTTAGTGTGGCCCAGAAAGGAGTGAAGTACTCAGCCATAAAAAATCTTTGACCACCTATCCAATGATTGAAGTACTTAATGGATAAACTTCAGGCACAAACTGAAATCATATACAGGGTATCCCACGAGGGATGGACAATATTCAGAGATAAGGCAGGAATAATCATTTGAATTGAAAAATCTTCATACAAAGATATGCCGTATTCCGAATGGTTTCCAAGACAGAACACATTTAATGTACCTTGTTATTTACTTTCTGTATTATTCAGTATACTGTCATTGTTTACAACAAGCCTCTATAGTGCTGAGACAAGCAATTTGATATAGAACACATGTGGTCTTTCAAGTCGGGAACCTACCTCGAATTGTTCCACAAAAAGTACCTAAGCTACAGCAAACGCAAGTGGTGAGTAATTTTCAGAATTATCTCCCTCTCTTCAAGCTAGCTGTTAGTCCTAAAGAAAAAATGAATAGGAACTTTTTTGTAGAAAATCTGATGTAGTTTAATTTTGTACTGTGACTCATTTTCATTGGGTGCTACAGTTTTCGAGTTATTCAAGAAAAAGGTAGAAAAGTGATATTTAACACGTTTTATCTCAGAAACCATTCGGAATAGGGCATATGTACATATAAAGTTTTTTGCTTCAAATGAGCGCTCATGTCTTCTCCCTGATATTGAATGCTCCTCCTGGGACACCTTGCATACACTTGACAGTTGGCAGGGAGGGAGGGGTTAGAGACAAGATGGGAGACATACAGACAGGTAGGAGGGCGGGGGGGGGGGGGGGGGGGAGAAAGAAAGAGAGAGAGAGAGAGAGACTGAACATAGTTAAGTGTAAATCACTGTATACATGTAAAAAAATTAAAAATTATAACTTAAGAAATTGTGTGAATAGCCAGCAGAATGGCATATTTTGCATTCAGAAAGTGTTCACAGAGTGGAAATGACTAAACTAAACTAATTTGTTTGTAGCATCTCCTATTCCCAAACTGGCAATGTGCTTCAAAGAGTTAACAGAGGCGTATGTGGCTGTAGGAGGTGATGGAAATGCATGCACTCCTCCTTATCAGCACCTCTGTTCCATGCAGAGGGCTCCAAGTGAGTGCAACGAGAGTACGAGTTACTTCACAGTCACTGTTTCAAATGTCATGAAGAGCTCTTTCTTATTTATATGACATACGTCAATTTGAAATTTCCTTCTGTATCTTCTTGCAGCTACCTTTTAGGAAAAAAGGAGAGATATACAAGGTTATTTTAAAAGAAGCATCCAATTTGATTAACACAATGAAACATAAGTTGATGAAGCCAATGAGTGCTATATGCAAGAAATTATTTTTTGTACTGAAGGGTTGTAGAGATAGAGAGAGCTGTAATATAGCCCGAGGTCTAGGTTATGCTGTGCCATAATGGAATAGTTGTGAGTAGGAGGAGGCCAATGAATGTGATGTTTAGAGAAAACACTTGGAATCACTTGCTGATGTTGTGACAATAAACCTCACTGGCCAGTATTGAACCATTCAAGTTGTAATTCTGGCTGCAGATTGTGCATCACAAAATCAGTTTTATTGTTGTAGTGAATATCGTGCTAACTAATTATCAGCACTGTTCTTGTGAATAAATTGTACATTCCATGGTTATAAACACATCAGAGTTTGGCACAATTATCTCAACTCTTGGCAACTACAGTGTACTGGGAGAATTTTACCTACAAAAGGAGAGAGCCTACAAAATATTTGTGCGACACATTCTCAAGTACTGCTCAAGTGGTTGGGATCTACACAGGGTAACACTGAGGGAAGACATTGGAACAATTCAGAGATGTGCTGCCAGATATGTTATAAGTCAGTCTGACCAGTAGCAGGGTGTTAAGAAAGGGAACACTTGGAGGGAAAGCAACAATTTTTCCATGACACTCTATAGAGGATGTTAAAGGAATCAACATTTGTGCCAGAGTACACAACATTTTATTGCCTCCAATTTTCATACTTTACGAGGACCATAACGATAAAGTAAGGGAGATTATGGCTTGTAAAGGGGCAAACAAGAATTTCTTGCAAGTGAAACACAAAAAAGGGATGACACAGTTGTACATTGGCCTTAAGTGTGTGATGTAGATGTGGCTTTTGTAATGGAAGTAATTTTCCTTTATAGCCTGTTGTTTTATTGTGTAATTAACACTTTATTCCATTATTTATCAGTCAACTAATTTCATCCTGTTGGGACATTCTCAGGTTATATTACAATAAAAAAATTATTTTGGTTACAGAATGTCATCATCCATATAGCATTCATGGAAGACAAAGCAACATACGATGGCAACCCCAGTAAGAGTTCTCTGCAACCATGCCTGCTAGGTATGAGCAAAACTGTCACAAATGTGAAGGCCACCTGTAAAATAGAAGGAATGCTGCCCTTGTAGCGGTTTTGTTGCTGCACCAGCATACATGGTTTATTGCAATATGGTAGTGTAGCTGATAAAGTGCAAACACACATGGTGTGGTCAACATGTTTTAATGTTATGTTGGCGCAGTGATAATACCCAGATAAAGGCAGAATCCTTTCATTTTTACACATGTGGATTTAACATATACAATAGTAAGTGGTAACATTATACGTAATCTGTACTTTGCACTTTTTGTATCAATTGTGTTAAATGTTGATATGTATACAGTTTGTGACCATACTAAAATGGTTGCTTGGAATTGTTATTAGGGACAATATCACTAATTTGTGGACCATGACATACTGGAAGTATAACAATTTTTAATGACATACAACTCGATAAGCCCACCTCCGTAGATGAGGTTGCTAATGCCCACTCTTGTGGTGGCCCTCACCTCGACTTGCAGGCATATTGGTTCATATCCTGGTGATGGAAAATTTTCACTGTCAGTATTTGGCTGGCAGGGGGAGGAGAGGTCATGGCGTGAAGTTTCTGACTGCCAGACTTTGCACCAATGCGCTGGATTTCGTTCCAGATCTCTCCACAGTCTCTCATCAAAGTGATCCTGTGACAATGTAGATGGTGATCCATCCACCAGAAGGAACTGTTAAGCTTGGTACCCCTGACGGTGCTATTTGAGAAGAGCTGGACGTGTGCCGGCACTAAGTTTCATCTTCTCCCTTAAAAACTAAACTAAACTCCTCCCGAACAGGCTACGAAGGCCCAATGGTACCGACCGGCCGCCATGTCACCCTCAGTCCATAGACATCACTGGATGCAGATACGGAGGGGCATGTGGTCAGCACACCACTCCCCCGGCCGTATGTCGGTTTCCGAGACCGGAGCCGCTACTTCTCAATCGAGTAGCTCCTCAGTTTGCCTCACAAGGGCTGAGTGCAGCCCGCTTACCGACAGCACTCGGCAGACCGGATGGCCACCCATCCGAGTGCTAGCCCAGTCCGACAGTGCTTAACTTCGGTGATCTGACGGGAACCGGTGTTATCACTGCGGCAAGGCCGTTGGCCATCCTCTCCCTTACCTTCATCCAAAACAGCACAAACCCAACACTAAACTATACAAGCATTCGTCACAGTCATCCGTATGGCACAGGTATACATTTGGCACTCGGTAACAGGTCCGGGTAAGGCAATGGTGAACAAACTCCACTAGAGTGCAGCCTGGGATGGTGATGCAGGATCCCTGCACCTGTTCTCCCAAACTCATTCCCTGAGTATGGGACTACTTTGACTTTGAACTGAACTGGATGCTGCCCAAATGGGCGAAATCAGCTGAGTGCTGAATAACGAAATAAAATGTTCACTTTAAAACTGAAACAACAGCCTATGCAAGAAAATGATGTCCTCCAAGAATTCTATAGTGGTTGCAGATCCACACACAAAAAAGTATTCAGATGTAGAACTTTGCCCCATTCAGTGACAAGCAGAATAGAAGAGAACGGAAGTAATAGTGATTCCAGGTACCCTCTGCATGGCTTGTGGGACAAGCAGATATAGGCTGTAAATAATGGCAGAGCAGCTGCTGTTTCTGATAATGATGTCAGTAGTGAAATATTACCTGCACAGTGTGCACACCAACAAAAATTGTACTAGAAATGGACCTGAAGAGTTACAGCAATTACCTAGCCACTTTTTATACAGCTTTATTTATGTCAAAATGCCTTTCAGGTCTTCAGCAGTTTTCGGTTGGTGTAATAAATTTCACTGCTTCTAGTGGATATTTTGAATGCTACAGTGGGCCAGCATAAAATAGTAATGTTGCTTTTACTGTGTGAAATATGCCATATCAGTTTCGTAAAATTCAATATAATTTAGTTATCATTCTATTAATGCTACCCAGCCATTATTTTACTAGACAGATATGCATTCATGTTAATTCCTATTAGTAACCATTTTATATCATTAACACTAAGAAAATTGAAAAGAAGCTAGCTATAAAATAACCTAGCACGATTCATTACAGAATACACATTGTATATTAACCAGGTTTGTAGTCTCATAAAAGTGTGTCGCAAATTTTAAGGTCGGCAGAATTAGGTCTGTAAACATAACTGAATTGAGAAATAGTTTTGCAGTCTGTGAGGAAAGCTGTTAACTTGACTTTCGATGTAATTTCCAATAAAAACATTTGGGGAATGCTGCATTGCATCAGCACATCTGAAAGTGTATGGGCTGCACAGATAAAGGAGAAGGGACCTAACTATTAATTAAACGTAAATATAGAGCTTGAGAAATTAGACAGTCACTATTTTGCACAGGACAGCTGCAGCATGCAAAATGCAGTCAACAAAAATGTTATACTCACGAAGATATAAATCTATTACTCCAATTAAAAGTGGACATAAGCCCAAAACAAATCTCATTGTAAATCCTTTCTTCTTGTGCCTGTTCCTGTTTCTCTGTGATGTCGGAATATGAAGCAGGTTGAGTTATGTTACTGGCAGTCGGTGGCCAGATACCATTCCTGATGCGATCACTGCTCTCCTGGGACAAAATTCGCGTACCCCACGTGTTTGAGTTTAGAGTAAATCTCGTGCTCAAGTTTGTGACTGTTTTTTTAAATGTTTCCATAGCGCGTATCACAGATGGGATGTTTGTACCAGTCCAGTATTTACCTAGTTGGATGTGGGAAACTGCCTAAAAACCACATCCACATTGCCCAGCCCACTACCCCCACTATCCAAGAGGCGGATTCGATCCGAGGTAGGGTCGACTCCTCACATGTTGGAAGTGGCACGTTACTACACTCAGGTATATGGGCAGGTCAAAATCTTTCTATAAATAGAGCTGCATAATAAGTGGTTGGTTGCTGTATCTCTTCCAGTAATTTATTCCAGTCTCAGAGCTCAACTGCCATTAACATGGATAACTTAATGAGAACTTGTTATGTGAGTAGTGATTAATTCTGTGCTGACAGTAAATGAAAATAGAGGTGAGTGTTAACAACTATATCACGCTTACTGCTACATGCCAGTACACAGAATCACGTTTCAAATTTCTTACTTCAGTTTGTGTAAACAAAAAAATATTTCATATGTGACTTTTAGCCATTATCTGTACTTTTGTCTGATACAAAATATGTATTACGATGTGTGTGCTAAGGCTACACACGGTCACATAGCGGCTCGGCATATTACGGCACAGGATACGCGTGTGTAGACACCGACAGTGCCGAGAGGGCAGCTGTCGTCGCTGTCGTTAGTGAAGTCGGTATTGAAACGTTAATCGAATGGCGAGGACACTGGTAACAGATACTGTGGTAACAGTCTAGGAGTGTGCGTGGCACACAGACGTATGAAGTGTGTGGAGAAGTGGGCTCGACGCAGCGTACTCCAGAACGACACGAGGTCGGCCCGCAGCCTCTCTCCTACGACTGCGTCTGCCGAGGCGTGAAGCGCACCCACGCGCCGTCCCGCGGCGCAACCACCTGCGCCCGCGGCTCCAGCCGGGGAGGGAAGACCGTGCGGCCCGGCACGGGCGACAGCTCGAAGTGCCTCACCACGGAAGCGATGGCCAGTTTCAGCTGCAGCATCCCCAGCCGCTGACCTGAAACACCGCACTGAGCTGCACTCGGCGCACTGTCCACTCCTCAATCTTGCCTAAAATGACACATTACTTAATTTTGGTGCCAATATACCTGTGGAAACTCATTTGTGTGATACCCTTGAAGAACACGTTGACTGTATTGTGAGCAGGGATGTATTGCACTCTGTCTTTCTATTGATATAAGTAGTTTACTTCAGCTTACTTATGTTTTTCACAACATCACAAAATGCCAAAAAATTTTATGTTAGTCAACATGGCATTGCCTCAGGCCAAAAGGAAATGCTTCATGGTTCAAGTACAATAGGCATGAAGCAAATGGACAAAAACATACATGTGGACACCCCATGCCAGGACTGTTATGGCAGAACTACAGCCAATACATAGGGATCTTTCAGATTTGAAACTCCTGGAAACATGTTTACATGCAAAATTCAGAATCCAAATGACAGTTTCGATAGCTGCAATTGACAGCACAAAAATATGTTTTTCTTGGCATGTTGGCTATTCAGATTGGTGTGATGGAAGCCATAACGCGTTTTGATGATGGAGTAACAAGCAGATTAAAAACTGTGAACAGACAAGGTATCAAAACTGGGGACAACATGAGAAAAGAACTACTATGAGTAGACAGACATGTCTCTGATGTTGAAAGAGCAGCTCAAAGATTGGCAAAGGAGACCAGAACAACAAAGGAAAGAAAGAAAACCAAATAAGATGAAAAGGAACCAGAGACAGCAAGTGTTTTAGCATACTTAGGTATCTTCACCTCATCTAGTGTTAAAGGTACAAAAACAAAATTTTGCACGAATAACAACACAGTGCTTGCCTACAAAGTGAACATCATTATCCCACGATGTATTCAATATCTTAAGTTGGAGCTCGTCATCTGTTCTTAAATTATCACGAGAAAAAAATCAGCTTCTAAAAAACATTTTTGTAAATACACAAAACAAGAAATTGGTAAATTTTCCTACTTTATTCTTTTAACATCTTGACAATTAAAAGAATATAATTTGTTTTAACCTTTTATTTGTGATAGAATGGAAGTATAGGGTACCTAAAATAAAAATTAAACATAATTCCTTATTGATTTTTCTCATTATGAGAGTATTGAAGGGCAATCTGTTTTAATTGTAAAAACCATTGAAAAGTCAAGATTGCACAAATATTTTTCTTTTTTATTCAACACAACCAGTTTCAATCATCTTAATCTTAGGCCTGAGGATGACAGCTACGACTGTTGAAACCAACTGCCTTGGAGAGAGGGGGGGGGAAAGTGATCTCGGCTTTTGAACAGTTTTTAACAATAATTCATTATGTAAGATAAAAATCAATTTTCACTCTATTATGAATTCCACAGTTTCTATATTTTCTTTGCATAGACACCAAAATATACTAACTGTTTCGTTAACGTTTCATTTCAATATATATTAAATTTTTTGTATTATTATATTTCAAAATACCAATAAAAATGATATCCAGATCTCCTTAAGTTCTTATCCACTTTAAATCTGAGGAATATGATCATGTCGATCCCTTCCAAAAACTGATTGTTATATTGTATTTTAAGTCCCACACATTTCAGAACATTTGTTGGGCAGGCAGCACCTCGGCCGTACGTACCGATGCAGACCCTGGGCCCGTCGCCAAATGGCATGTAGGCGGGGTTCCCCCTGGAGCTAGCGACGAGAAACCGCTGCGGCCGGAAGTCCTCCGGGTCCGGGAAGTGGCGCGCGTCTCGCTGTATGGCGAACACGGGCACCACGAGCCGCGTGCCCGCCCCCACCGACACCTCCCTCGCTCCTCCCTCCTCACCCTCCTCGCTCCAGTGCGGCAGCCGGTACGGCTGCGTGGCAACGCGCACCAGGTTTGGGCTCGGAGGGTACTTCCGCAGCGTCTCTGCAAATGTACACACGCAAATAATGTCTGAGAACAGCCGCACACTGTTTCCTGTGCCTTCGTAAAAGTCTCTCTCTGAGATAGTCACACGACATCTGAGCAATTAATAACCACAAAGGAACCACCATTACACAATGGGAGAACCATTCTGTAATTTTGTTTTCTGGACACAGCTGAATCTCCTGTGACATGATACATGTGGCTGCACAAGATACTACCATATAGGTACTAGTAAGGTAGCCAAAAGTTTCGGGCTCATCCAATTTTAAGAACTCAAGATATATACCACTTTTAATCCCCCTTTTTAAAATGTATATAATATTAAGGGAAAACTTTACAAAATTTCTAAATTAAGTTATTTGAAACTTCCTGGCAGATTAAAACTGTGTGGCAGACTAAGACTCTAACTCAGGACATTTGCCTTTCACGGGCAAGTGCTCTACCATCTGGGCTACCAAAGCACGACTCACACCCCGTCCTCACAGCTTTACTTCTGCCTGTAACTCATCTCATACCTACCAAATTTAACAGAAGCTCTCCTGTGAAACTTACAGGACTAGCACTCCCAGTAGAAAGGATATTGTGGGGACATGGCTTTGCTGCAGTCCGGGGTATGTTTCCAGAATGAGATTTTCTCTTTGCAGTGGAGTGTGTGCTGTTGTGAAACTTTCTGGCACATTAAAACTGTGTGCCAGGCTGAGACTCGAACTCGGGACCTTTGCCTCTCGCGGGCAACTGCTCTACTGACTGAGCTACCCACGTGCATGTCACGACCCATCCTCGCAGCTTAACTTCTGTCAGCATCTAATCTGCTACCTTCCAATCTTAACAGAAATTCTCCTGTGAAACTTGCTGCGAGGAAGAGTCGTGAGCTGTGCTTGTGTAGCTCAGTTGGTAGAGCACTTCCCTGTGAAAGGGAAACGTCCCGAGTTTGAGTGTCGGTCTCACACACAGTTTGAATTTGCCAGGAAATTTCATATCAGTGCAGTCTCCACTGCAGAGTGAAAATCTCATTCTGTATACTTTGTTATGGCTCTGGTGTAATTCGAATCAAGTAAGGTACTTAAAAAAAAAAAAAAAAGGAGGAGGTCAGAGTAACTCAAAACAGATATCTACTTTTTAGCTAAAAGATGTTATTCTAATGAGGTTCAATTAAAATATTACTGAAAATACATCCATAATTTTCAAAATACAAAGCACAATTTCTGACTTGTACACCCCAAACGTTGTAGGTATTCAAATTGAATACAAAAATTTAAAAGAAAAAGACCAAAGCAAGTTTTGAACCAGATATCCATAGAAAACCTGATTACTATTCACTGATGCTACTGAAACAGCCACACATCTTGTTCACAAAACTGGCTTAACTTTAGTAAGCAAAGTTCCTGAGAAAACTTCAAAGCAGATTTTCACTTTAACCTTGTGAAAAACATTAAAAAAACTGTTCCTCATCTGTTTTCAAGGGTGTCCCATGAACGTGTTTCACTACATAGCAGGAGACGGCATAAACCATTTTTACAGTTCGTATTAACATTGTGATAATCTAAGAACAACTAGCGTTTACACAGACTGTACACTATTTTTTAGATACAAACTACATAGCTCAGGTATGATTAAGAAAATGTTGATGGCTGTTAATACATTAGAATGTCTTGAATTTTCATTTACAAAAGATACCTAATTTTTTTCTGTATAAGATATCTGATATATAAGTGTAACAACTTCCAAGAGAATAGTTACAAAACAGCCTCATCCCCTTCTAAAGACTCTCCACTACAACTAATACATTTGTCCCACTGGTGCTTCCACTGTTCGAAACATTTTTTGTAGTCATCTTTAGAAATGGCTGACAGCTCCTCCCTGGTTTTTTTCTTGACTTCTTCAGTGTTGTCAAATCACTGTCCTTTCACACCCCTTTTCTTATGTGGAAACAAGAGAAACTTACATGGAGCTAGGTCATGTGAGCAAGGTGCATGGGGCAGTGGAACAATGCCATTTTTAGCTAAAAACTGCCTAACAGAGATGGCTGGGTGTGCAGGTGCGTTGTCGTGCTGGAAGAACCAGTCTCCTGTCTGCCACAAATTGAGTCTTATTTGACGAACACAGCTGTGCAATGTTCTTAAAACTTCCAAATAAAAGGTGTGATTGACGGTTTGATCTTTGGGAACAAACTCTGAATGAACTACTATGTTCTTGGCATCAAAAAAGCATATTAGCATTGTTTTGATGTTTGACTTAACTCGATGACATTTTTTTGGACTGGGTGATGATAACACCTTCCATTGGCTTGACTGTTGTTTTCTTTCTTTGGTTGTAACCATGTCTTACCACCAGTAATGACCTTCAACAGAACATCTGGAACAGTTTCAAGCTGTTGTTTCAAAGCACAACATGTTTCAATTCGAAATCCCTTTTGATTGTCATTCAGAACCCGATGAACAAACTTGCCAGCAACACTTTTCATTCCCATATCTTCTATTAAAATTCACTGACGAAGCCCCAAGATAACTCACTAACGTCTGATAGTTGATCAATTGTCTGTCGATGGTCTGCGAGTGCAAGCACTCGAATTTTTTCGTCGATTCGGGCAGTTGATGGATGTCCAGAACGAGGTTTGTCATCAATCGACATGTCACCATTTCTTAAATCGAGCCAACCATTCGTACACTTGAGTTTTTCCCATAATGTCATATCGGTAAGCTGTTTTCAACATTAAAACAGTTTCAGCAGCGTTTTTATCGAGAAGAAAACAAAATTAATTTCACAGCTGCTCATTGTCACTTAAATTTCCAGTTATATATATAAAAGAAAAAAAAGGGAATAAAATAGCGCTAGCAAAAACAATCACTGCAGATGAACAGAACAAGCCAAGCTGATGACACAGACGGCAATGAACTGACAATGAGTTGCGCTATACATGTATACATGGCTTGTGGCAGAAATGCATGGTGCACGAGTTCTGCCCACAGCAATGTTATTCCAGGTTTTTAAAAAAAAAAAAAAAAAAAAAAAAAAAAAAAAAAAAAAAAAAAAAAAAAGAGAAAACTCATCATATGTGTGCTACTGCGCTAACCAATCATTTTTGAGTTTGTTTACATCAGGTTTATTCTTACGACAAACAAATCATAATTACGCTGGAAATTCTGCTGCAGAGTGAAAATGCTTTTAGGACAGTAACAGTTAAGTACAATGATAAAGTGGCTCAGACAATGTACCGGCAACGATGGCATCCAAAAAGGGCAGTCCCTGGAGCTCCTCGTAGGCAGGCGGGTCCTGCACCCCGGCCTTCTCCAGCTCCAGGAAGGCCTGCTGCTGGATGTCCGGGGCGTGGGCCAGCTCCAGCAGGCACAGGCAGACGGCACTGGCCGTCGTCTCGAGGCCCGCCGCGAAGAACGCCACCGCCTGCGCCGCCACCACCGCCTCCGTCAGCTCTGCGGGCCGACGCAGTGGGGTAAAGTGAGAGTGAGCAAGAAGCTGTATACTTGCACACATAGTAGTCTCAACAAAAATAGCTACTACTATACAAGTCCCTTTACGAACCTCGAGCACTTGTAAAGGGGAGTGAGTACATAATATTTTAAATAGGAACCCATGAGCAGAAACATACCATTTCCATTCTATGATGGTTTCAATTCGCACGAGTAATGCACATATCTGATGAAGGAAAGAGAAAACTCTCAAAGCTGCTTGTCCTGGTATGCAATATAGGGTAGACAAGATGGTGTGTACTGTATCAGACGATTACCTGATGTCACTTAACATCTGCACTGCTGCGAGACCTATTTCGTACCTGTGAGTTTCCGGTACAGTAAATGTGGTTCGTTACACATTTTTGAAACATGCAGACATGCTACTCGCTTACAATGTAGCTCAAGCTAACAGAAGAGTAGCTAGTCGGCCGTATCATGAATGTTTTCTGCAATGTAACATGTCATAGCACAAAAGTTTTGCTAAAGTTATGCAGTGGCTCCAAGAAACAGGTACATTCAACATGAGGAGACAAGACTGTGGTGCTCCAAGGCAACACCGCACACACTAGGTACAATGTCTGCAACAATGTCGACGGTCAACACATCAAGCTGCTGATGTAGTACAAAGGGCATTCAAAAAGTTTTGCACATTCGTCTCTATTTTTTTTATTTTTTGCAGGAGGAGAATGAAATTTTTTGTGAAGGTACTTGGAACATTTAGCTATAAATTGGTATACAAAAGTATTTTCTTTTATTTACATGTGAGCCATAATGGACCGTGAAGTAGGTGTCAGGTTGCGACAACAGTCGGCGACGGAGTTCCTCTTCGAGACCGGCGATGACTCTGCCACATTGGTTCACAGGAAGTTGCTCCCTGTTTGTGGGGAGGACACAGTGGATCACAGCAGTATCCAGCAGTGGTTCAGAGGTTTAAAGAAGGTGATTTCTCTCTACTGGACAATCCACGATATGGTAGACCATTGACAGCAGTGAGTGATGTGAATAAGGAGACCACTGATCAAATCATCGAAAATGACAGATGTGTGATGACACGACAGCTTGCTGAAATGACTCGTTTGTCATTGGGTAGTGTGGTACCACTGGTACAGTCACTAGGGTACACAAAAATCTGTGCACAATGGATGCCTAAATTACTGAGAAGAGAAATGAAAACAATGTGTGTGAGGGTCTCATGAAGACCTTTACTGAAGAGTGGATACAGTGTTTTGATATTGTCATTGCCCAGGATGAAACATGGGTGTTTTTGTCCGAACCTGAGAGCAAAACCCAATCCGTGTAGTGGCGTCATCCGAGTTCCCCTCGGAAGAAGAAACCGAGAATTTCACAAACAGCAGGCTGAAAGGTGATGGTCTCCTTCTTCTGGGATCAGTGTGGTGTCATTTTCATGGACTTTTTGGAACCTGGCTCCACAATTAACCAGGACCATTACTGTTTGTCATTGAACAAGCTGTGACGTACCATCAAGACCTACAGACCACAGCTTCAAGGTCAGCTCATCAGACGTCGCCATGACAATGCCAAACACCATACAGCTCTTATGACGCGCAAGAAAATCAGGAAAATGGGTTGGAAAATTGTTCCCCATCCTCCCTACAGTCCAGACTTGGTTCCATCTGATTTTTACATCTTTGGTCGCCTGAAGGCCCACCTGCACGCTAAAACATTTGATAGTGAGAAAGACCTTATTTCCTGTGTCAGGCGATGGTGTAAAAGTCAATCCCACAATTTTACCAAAGTGAATTTACATCATGGAAAGAAAGTTGGGCCAGATGCGTCACAGCTGACGGAGGCTACACTGAGTAGGCTCAATGTAGAGTTAAACATTCCAAGTATGAAACTTCCTGGCAGATTAAAACTGTGTGCCAGACCGAGACTCGAACTTCTGTAAAGTTTGGAAGGTAGGAGACGAGGTACTGGCAGAAGTAAAGCTGTGAGGATGGGGCGTGAGTCATGCATGGGTAGCTCAGGTGCCAGAGCACTTGCCCGCGAAAGGCAAAGGTCCCGAGTTCGAGTCTCGGTCCGGCACACAGTTTTAATCTGCCTCCTGCAAAAAATAAAGAAATTGGAGATTACTGTGCAAAACTTTTTGAATGCTCTTTGTGCATCAGTACTGTTCTGTACAGTATCCTGGGTTCTTTTTTGTTTTGGAAAAATGTAAACACATAATGCTTAAGTGTTAAAACAAACAAATGTGCTGTCCACAGCTCACGGTCTAGTGGCTAGCGTTGCTACCTCTGGATCACGGGGTCCGGGGTTCGACTCCCAGCCGCATTGGGGATTTTCTCTGCTCGGGTCTTGGTGTTTGTGTTGTCCTCATCATTTCATCATCATCCTCATCATTCGTGACTGTGGTTAGACTGGACTGTGAAAAAAATTGGACTGCAAAAAAATTGGGGACTTTGTACGGGCACTGATGACAGTGCAGTTGTGCACCCCACAAACCAAATCTCATCACAAAAAAATGTGCTTAGATGATAAATGGATGTTTCATTATGTTTCCTTTCGAACTATTGCCAAATAACTGTACTGCAGCATGGCTAATTCAATTCCTCAAGCAGAAGTGGATGAGTTAAACATCTGAACTGAAACTGTTGTAGAATGGAAATAGTACGTTTTTCAGGCATCAGTTCCTAATCAAAATATTATGCACTCACTCCCCTCTACAAGTCCTAGAAATCAGTAACTACAATTTACGAACATCCTATATTTGTATCAGTACTGAGCAAATCAAATGGTGGGTATTTCAGTTTAAACTGTCACTAGGTCCACCAGGTTCTAATGGAATATATGATACTTTATTTTAGTGAAGAAGCTTATACAAGTTGATTTTTTTATTTTCTTTCCCAAATTTTGGCGCTGGCATACAGTTTTTAGTGGATAATGATTTTGCTTCATCTTACAATTAGGTTTTGCATTTTGCAAAGTTAATAATGTCATGTATGATTGACACTATTGCACTCTGGGGGAAATCTAGATTGACATGAAAATAGAAGTAACAAATTTCAAAATGTGAAGCTCACTTTAGTGGAGCAATTATTTGTATTATCAGTGGAGTCTAAATGTGGTTTTTAAGTGAGCATGAGCTTATATATTCGGTGCACTATTTTATTTAATGATTCTTTTACTTTTGACATGTGAATATACTACCCCATGCATGTCCTTGGAATGGCTGTTCATTATATGACACAAATTATTGTACATATGGACAAGATTTTTCAAGTGTAGTGCATTAGACCCGAAGACGGCAACATAGTTTGTCGAAACTGGTTATCTGAATAAATGCTCTACTAAAGAGACTGTGGCATTTTGAAGTTTGTTTCTTCCATATTCAACATAATAATGTCAGTTAAAAATATACATGTATTGCACACTTAAATGCATATGTAACCTAAATTATGAAATTTTACAAAAGGGTTGTTTTATTTTAATCAAAATTAAAACTGATTATGAATTTAGTTCCATTTTAAGTACAGTAGCGTTTGCTCTAGGTGTTCATGGTGAAACACTTTCAATGTCTATCAGTATATTTATAGATCCCCTAGCAGAGGGCAGAACTATCTCAGATTCGTTTACTGCACATATTCCTGCCACAGAGATGAACGAGTTGTTGAAAAAAAATTTCTATTTCACCATAACAATCCGTCAGCCCCCACACCTGTTGTTACCACAGCATATTATCGCAGTTTTGTACCACAAAGCGGTGCGTCACCCCACCTGTTCTCAATTCTGCTCTGAGTGACTTCTCTCCTCACTGCAAACCTTAAAAATTCGTTATGTGGGAAGAAATTCACATCCAGTGAAGATGTCGAGGCACAAACAAACTCTTAGTTCACAGAACTCAGAAAATCGTATTTTTTTTCTATTACTGGAAAGGTTGCTTTTTTTCTTTTTATTTTCCCATCGGTCTTGTGACTGGTTTGGTGCACCCCATGACAAATTCCTCTCCCGTGCCAACATTTCCATCTCAGCAGCAGCAACCCACCTCTTCAAATATTTGCTGGATGTATGACAACCTCTGTCTTCCTCTACGGTTCTTACCATCTACAGCTCCCTCTAGCACTATGGAAGATTTTATTGGACATCTTAACAGATGTTCTACCACCCTCTCCCTTCTTCTTGTCAGTGTTTTCCATACATTTCTTTCCTTATCGATTCCGTAAAGATCCTCATCATTCCTTATCTTATCAGACCAACTAATTTTCAACATTCTTCTGTAGCACCACATCTCAAATGCTTCAGTCCTTTTCTGCTCTGGTTTCCGCACAGTCCGTCTCTCACTTTCATACAATGCTGCAGTCCAAACATGTTGTCCTCGATGGTGAGTGTTCATCGGAGGTGAGGGTATCATCTGGAGTGCCCCAGGGAAGTGTGGTAGGTCTGCTGCAGTCTTCTATCTACATAAATGATATTTTGGATAGGGTGGATAGCAATGTGCGGCTGTTTGATGATGATGCTGTGGTGTACGGGAAGGTGTTGTCGTTGAGTGACTGTAGGAGGATACAAGATGACATGGACAGGATTTGTGATTGGTGTAAACAATGGCAGTTAACTCTAAATATAGATAAATGTAAATTAATGCAGGTGAATAGGAAAAAGAATCCTGTAATGTTTGAATACTCCATTAGTAGTGTAGCGCTTGACGCAGTCACGTCGATTAAATATTTGGACGTAACATTGCAGAGCGATATGAAGTGGGACAAGCATGTAATGGCAGTTGTGGGGAAGGCGGATAGTCGTCTTCGGTTCATTGGTAGAATTTTGGGAAGATCTGGTTCATCTGTAAAAGAGACCGCTTATAAAACACTGATATGACCTATTCTTGAGTACTGCTCGAGCGTTTGGGATCCCTATCAGGTCGGATTGAGGGAGGACATTTCAGGGCGGGCTGCCAGATTTGTTACTGGTAGGTTTGATCATCACTCGAGTGTTACGGAAATGCTCCAGGAACTCGGGTGGGAGTCTCTGGAGGAAAGGAGGCGTTCTTTTTGTGAATCACTACTGAGGAAATTTAGAGAACCAGCATTTGAGGCGGACTGCAGTACAATTTTACTGTCGCCAACTTACATTTCACGGAAAGACCACAAAGACAAGATAAGAGAGATTAGGGCTCGTACAGAGGCATATAGGCAGTCATTTTTCCCTCGTTCTGTTTGGGAGTGGAACAGGGAGAGAAGATGCTAGTTGTGGTACGAGGTACCCTCCCCCACGCACTGTATGGTGGATTGCGGAGTATGTATGTAGATGTAGATGAATCACACACATCTCATACTCAAAGTAAGACCTATGTTTGATACTAGTAGACTTCTCTTGGCCAGGAATGCTCTTTTTGCCAATGCTAGTCTGCTTTTTATGTCCTCCTTGTTCAGTCCGTCACAGATTATTTTGCAGCCCAGGTAGCAGAATTCCTTAAATTCATGTTCTTCATTATCTCAATTCTGATGTAAAGTTTCTCACTGTTCTCATTTCTGCTACCTCTCATTACTTTCATATTTCTTCAATTTACTCTCAATCCATATTCTGTGCTCATTAGACTTTTTTATTCCATTCAACACATCCTGTGTAATTCTTCTTCACTTTCACCAAAGATAGCAATGCCATCAGCAAATCTTATCATTAATATCCTTTTACCCTGAATTTTAATACACTCTTGAATCTTTCTTTTATTTCCCTCATTGTTCTTTGATGTATAGATTGAACAATAAAGATGAAGGACTACATCCCTGACTAACATTCTTTTTGATCCGAGTGCTTCTTTCTTGGTCTTATACTGTCATTGTTCCCTGTTGGGTCATCTACGTACAGTATACTACAAGTCTTTCTCTATAGCTTATTCCTACTTTTCTTAGGATTCCGAATATCTTGCACCATTTCACACTGTTGAACACATTTTCCAGGTTGTCAAATCCTGTGAATGTGTCTTGCTTTTTCTTCAATCTCGGTTCTATTATCAAGTATAACATCAGAACAGCCTCTCTGGTACCTTTCGTTACCTTTCCTACAGCCAAACTGATTGTCATCTAACAGATCCTCAATTTTCTCTAGTCTTCTGCATATTATTCTCGTTAGCATCTCAGATGCGTGAGCTGTTAAGCTGACAGCACGATAATTCTCACACTTGTCAGCTCTTGCTATCTTTGAAATTGTTTGGATGATGTTTTTTTCCGAATGTCTATTGGTGCATCACTGGTGTCATACATTCTACACTCCAGGGCAAACAGTTTATGTTATAAATTATGATGAGAAATAAAGGTGAATTTTTTTGAGAATAATGCTATTTTGTTTAACCCTTTCACTACCACTGAGACGTACGTGTCCTGCAACACATTATCAGAGACCCAGTGGGAATTTGCTGCATGTTATTGTTATGTATCAATGTCCCATTGGCAAAGGGAAGCCTGCTGGCAATCTGCAAAATTCTTACAATTACAAGTTGCACCCACACACTGAGGTGAGGAAAGTCATGGGATGCACATATACAGATGGCGGAAGTATTGCATACACAAGGTGTAAAAGGACAGTGTATTGGTGGAGCTGTCATTTGTAAGCAGGTGATTCGTACGAAAATGTTTCCGACACGATTACGGCCGTGCGATAGGAATCGGCAGACTCGGAACGCGGAATGGTAGTTGCAGCTAGATGCGTGGGACATTTCATTCCAGAAGTTGTTAGAGAATGCACTATTCGGAGGTCCTCCGTGTCAAGAGTGTGCTGAGAATACCAGATTTCAGGCATTACCTCTCACCACGTACAATGTAGTGGCCGACGGCCTCGGTTAATAACCGAGAGCAGCAGCATTTCTGTAGAGTTGTCAGCACTAGCAGATAAGCAACACTGCGTGAAATAACTGCAGAAATCTACACAGATCATACAGGGTGTTTCAAAAATGACCGGTATATTTGAAACGGCAATAAAAACTAAACGAGCAGCGAGAGAAATACACCGTTTGTTGCAATATGCTTGGGACAACAGTACATTTTCAGGCGGACAAACTTTCGAAATTACAGTAGTTACAATTTTCAACAACAGATGGCGCTGCAAGTGATGTGAAAGATATAGAAGACAACGCAGTCTGTGGGTGCGCCATTCTGTACGTCGTCTTTCTGCTGTAAGCGTGTGCTGTTCACAAAGTGCAAGTGTGCTGTAGACAACATGGTTTATCCCTTAGAACAGAGGATTTTTCTGGTGTTGGAATTCCACCGCCTAGAACACAGTGTTGTTGCAACAAGACGAAGTTTTCAACGGAGGTTTAATGTAACCAAAGGACCGAAAAGCGATACAATAAAGGATCTGTTTGAAAAATTTCAACGGACTGGGAACGTGACGGATGAACGTGCTGGGAAGGTAGGGCGACCGCGTACGGCAACCACAGAGGGCAACGCGCAGCTAGTGCAGCAGGTGATCCGACAGCGGCCTCGGGTTTCCGTTCGCCGTGTTGCAGCTGCGGTCCAAATGACGCCAACGTCCACGTATCGTCTCGTGCGCCAGAGTTTACACCTCTATCCGTACAAAATTCAAACGCGGCAACCCCTCGGCGCCGCTACCATTGCTGCACGAGAGACATTCGCTAACGATATAGTGCACAGGATTGATGACGGCGATATGCATGTGGGCAGCATTTGGTTTACTGACGAAGCTTATTTTTACCTGGACGGCTTCGTCAATAAACAGAACTGGCGCATATGGGGAACTGAAAAGCCCCATGTTGCAGTCCCATCGTCCCTGCATCCTCAAAAAGTACTGGTCTGGGCCGCCATTTCTTCCAAAGGAATCATTGGCCCATTTTTCAGATCCGAAACGATTACCACATCACGCTATCTGGACATTCTTCGTGAATTTGTGGCGGTACAAACTGCCTTAGACGACACTGGGAACACCTCGTGGTTTATGCAAGATGGTGCCCGGCCACATCGCACGGCCGACGTCTTTAATTTCCTGAATGAATATTTCGATGATCGTGTGATTGCTTTGGGCTATCCGAAACATACAGGAGGCGGCGTGGATTGGCCTCCCTATTCGCCAGATATGAACCCCCGTGACTTCTTTCTGTGGGGACACTTGAAAGACCAGGTGTACCGCCAGAATCCAGAAACAATTGAACAGCTGAAGCAGTACATCTCATCTGCATGTGAAGCCATTCCGCCAGACACGTTGTCAAAGGTTTCGGGTAATTTCATTCAGAGACTACGCCATATTATTGCTACGCATGGTGGATATGTGGAAAATATCGTACTATAGAGTTTCCCAGACCGCAGCGCCATCTGTTGTTGAAAATTGTAACTACTGTAATTTCGAAAGTTTGTCTGCCTGAAAATGTACTGTTGTCCCAAGCAAATTGCAACAAACGGTGTATTTCTATCGCTGCACGTTTAGTTTTTATTGCCGTTTCAAATATACCAGTCATTTTTGAAACACCCTGTATGACTAATGTACCCATTAGGAAATTTGGCATTAATAGGCTATGGCAACGAACAACCAAAGTGAGTGCCTTTGCTAACAGCACGGCATCGCCTGCAGCACCTCTCCTGGGCTCCTGACCGTATCGGCTGGACCCTAAGTGACTGGAAAACTGAACTGGTTATGTAAGTCGTGATTTTAGCTCATAAGAGTTGATGGTAGGATTCAAGTGTGGCACGGACCACAAGAGGCCGTGGATCCAAGTTGTCAACAAGTCACCGTGCAGGCTGGTGGTGGTTCCACAATGATGTGGGCTGTGTTTACACTGAATGGCCTGTGTCTTATGGTCCAAACTTAACCGATCATTGACTGGAAATTGTTATGTTTGGCCACTTGGAGAACATTTGCAGCCATTCGTGGACTTCATGTTCCCAAACAATGGTGCAATTTTGTGGAGTTCACATTTGGTTTGAAGGACATTCTACACAACTTGAGTGAATAATTTGGTCACCCACTGAACATTTATGAGATATAATGTAGAGGTCAGAATGTGCAGAAAATCCTGCAATGGTCTTTCACAATTATGGATGACTTTAATGGCAGCACGGGTCAGTATTTCTGCAGGGGACTTACAATGACTTGTCGAGTCCGTGCCAAGTCAGGTTGCTGCACTAAAATGTCGTGTCATTAGGGTCTCCTGTCGGGTAGACTGATCGCCGGGTGCAAGTCTTTCGATTTGACCCCACATCGGCGACTCGGGTGTCGGTGGGGATGAAATGATGACGATTAGGACAACACGACACCCAGTCCCCGAGCAGAGAAAATGTCCGACCCAGCCGGGAATCGAACCCCTCTCCTCAGGATTGACATTCTGTCGCACTGACCACTCGGCTACCGGGGGTGGACAGTTTCTGCACTATGCCAGGCAAAAGGAAGTCCGACACAATATTAGAAGGTACTCCACGATTTTTTTCACCTCAGTGTAGGTCGTGGTGTGTTGAAGTTTCATTGTTAACCATTTGCTCCGTATTGTCACATTGAATTAGCTCAGGCCTGCAGACAGGCAATTCAGTGAACAGGTTTGCAAAGCAGGCTACTGTCGCAACATCTCAGACAATTTATCTGTATTGTATTGTATTGTATGTTATCCGGGGGCCTAGAAACAGCGGAGAGGCTCCGTCCCCACCGCAGCCACAGTGGTCCACAACTCCACGACGGCTACCGCAGTCCGCTTCACACCTCCACCGCCCCACACCGAACCCAGGGTTATTGTGCAATTCGGCCCCCAGTGGAACCCACAGGGAACGTCGCACACCAGACGAGTGTAACCCCTATGTTTGCAAGGTAGAGTAACGGTGGTGTACGCGTACGTGGAGAACTTGTTTGCGCAGCAATTGCCGACACAGTGTAGCTGAGGCGGAATAAGGGGAACCGGCCCGCATTCACCGTGGCAGATGGAAAACCACCTAAAAACCGTCCACAGACTGGCCGGCTCACCGGACCTCGACACAAGCCTGCCGGGTGGTTTCGTGCTGGGGACCAGGTGCTCCTTCCCACTCTGGAAAGCCGTGCATTAGACCGCATGGCCAATTTATCTGAGTCACAAAACTGCATGCCATATTGACATTTCCAGCATTACAAATGGTGCTGACATTGAGCAGCTGCAATGTGAGCTCAAATCTGGAGAGATACTCTGTTTTTGTATATCTTTTGGTGTTTGCACAGTTATCTTCTGAGACCCTGGAGATATTTCTGAGTAACCCTGTAGGTGCTACCCATACCCACAATGAGCAATATTTTTTCGTATTTTTGCATGTGACTAAGACTTTAATTAAGAAAACTCCAAAACATATACATAATGAAAGTATTAAAAAGTGACGGATTTATCAGCACACGGAGAGACGTACCGATGCCGCCCAGGGAGTTGTCGCCGTCCCTCCGCCCCTCGCTCCTCAGGTCGAGCAGCGTCTGCAGAAAGTCCTTCCGCGCCACGCCAGACTGCTCGCGCTCGTCCATCGAGAGACGCACCACCTGAAATACACACGCTACATATGTATAAGGGAAATTTATCTGTTTATCGAGTTCTGTGGAACCACGGCAGCCGCAGCTACTCGGTCCTCAAATGAGTCCGTAGACACACGGTCCAGTCACACGAAGGTCATCATAGCCTACATTATATGTCAACATGCAACAATCAGTCAAAGACAGCAGACAGCAGCATTAGCAGTGGAGGGTATATTAAGCGGGTTGGAGGATGTGGAAACAGAGCAGCAGTTGTAACGTGGAAACAGAGCAATTTATCTGATGTCCAAATGGGCACGATCAGTGGTTTTCAAGACAAGGATAGAAGTATTTCAGAGATGACTAACTTTACGGGTGCAGCCAATGTTAAAGTGTGCCACGCACGGCAAAATAGCGCTCTCTAAAATTGGCACCTGTGGTGCACCGTGGACCATGGACCGTGGATGACAGGAACAAATGACGGCTTTGGGGATGTGCACTGTAATGGTACTCGAATTACGTAACCATTATGGCACCTCACCTCAACCTCTCGACACCAGCAATATTCTACTGTGTTTCTGGAAAATACGAGGGCAGTTCAGAAAGTAACCGATTGGTCACAGTGCGGGTTGTGGGGGGAGTAGCGACGCCATCTGTGCGTTCACGCACTCAACAGGTCAGTCGGCATCAAGCCGTGGTCGAGTGAACGTCGTACCTGCGCTAGTTTAGTTTTTGTGGCAGTTTGAAATGTGTGCGGCAATAGAAAACCCCGCCAAATGTGAAGTGCGTGCTGTCATAAGGTTTTTTACAGCCTAAGGATATTCTGCAGCAGCTATTCATCGTGAGCTTTGTGCCGTGTACGGACCAAGAGTTATGAGTGAAGGAGTTGTCCGTGAATGGGTACGTTTATTTAAAAGTGGACGAGAAAACGTTCATGATGAAGAGAGGAGTGGTAGACCATCATTGGTGACTGACGAACTCGTTCAGACAGTTGACGCAAAAGTTCGTGAAAATCGACGTTTCTCAATGTCGGAGTTGTCTACTGGTTTTCCACAGATTTCTAAGACTCTCTTGTACGAGATAGTGACAGCAAGATTGGGTTACCGTAAGTTCTGTGCACGATGGGTGCCCAAAATTCTTACCGACCACCACAAAACTCAAAGAATGGCCTCTGCATTAGACTTTCTGTCACGTTATGAGGACGAAGGAGAACCGTTGTTAAACAGAATCGTGACCGGTGACGAAACCTGGATTAAGTACGTGAACCCTGAGACATAAGAACAATCAAAGATGTGGCCACATTCAAATTCGCCTACCAAACCAAGAAAAGCCTCGCAAGATTTTTCTGCCAGAAAACTGATGGCAACGGTGTTTTGGGATGCCAAAGGGGTGTTGTTGGTTGAATTCATGGAACGTGGTACGACCATTAATCAAGACGTGTACTGTGAAACAATAAAAAAGTTACGACGGGCTATACAGAACAAACGCCGTGGTATGCTGACTTCCGGTATCGTTTTTTTGCACGATAACGCCCGTCCTCACTCTGCTCGCAGAACAACGGCCCTTCTTGAGTCCTTCAAGTGGGACGTTATCAACCATCCACCTTACAGCCCAGACCTGGCGCCAAGTGATTATCACC